>NC_092748.1:98307649-98927962 GCF_047496795.1 Chiloscyllium punctatum | reverse complement strand
GCATTTAGAAAAATATCCATTGACCTTCTTTCTGAAAAGTGATAAATATTTGGAATAATAGTGTCAAAGAACAGTACAAAACAGCAAGTTGGGCTGACGCACGATGCCCTTCTAAAATGATAAACTTTTGCCTCTACACGGTTCGTATACCTTATTCCCTGTCTATTAGTGTATCTGTCAAGATCCCTCTTAAACATTGCTGTTGTCTCTACCCCCACCACTTCCTCTGGCAGCACATTCCAGGCACTTATAAACATTTGTGTAAAAAGTCTGTCTCTCACATCTCCTTTTACCTTAAACCAATGTACCCGAGCAATTGTCATTCCTACCCTAGGAAAAAAGACTCAGACTACCCATTCTATTCATGCCTCTAATAAATTTTGTAAACTACTATTAGGTTGTCCCTCAGCCTCCAACATTCAAGTGAAAACAAACCAAGTGTTTCAATCTCTCCTCATAGATAATACCTTCCAAACCAGGCAACATCCTGGTAAACCATTTCTTTACCCTCTCCAAAGCCTCCACATCTTTCTGGTGACCAGAACTGTGCACAATACAGTAATGTACCAATTATTGAGTTTTCTTAAAATTACATTTATGTAAATGTAAATGGAAATTACTATGTTATAAATTAGAAAATGAACTTCAGTGGATCAAGTCACATTTAGCTGCTGCTGTCGTCTTGCTGCACAGCTGCAGAATGTAGGAAGAGATAGGAACTTTGCTGGAACTGCCACGGAGTCTGAAACATGTGCATTGATTTGGTAACGCTAACCAGTTGTATGGCAATGATTTGATGAGAAATTCTTTTCGCAAAGCCTTTCCAGGTGCACCAGTAATCCCACTTACTTTCTGACCCACTATTGGCAACAATCCTTGAACACAGTGGAGTTTTACACACTAAGAGTATGAAAATTATCGTGAATGCAAAAGCTCTTTACGTAACATTGTCCGTTGTAGGTTTGATAACCTTTCCTTCTGTAAATGTTGTATTGAAATCATCGGAGAGTACAGTCCCTTGGTGGATGCTTTCTGTGCTAATTAACCTAGTGTTCCAATGAGGTGGTGTCCATCTCGCAGGACAATGGGGAGTGGAAGATTCTTGATCCTCTGTTGAGAGCACTTGAGCTGCCTGTGAGTGGCATCCATTAGTTACCTGGAGGTGATGATCAAGATGGAGATGACTAGAACCAATAATGTAGCATGTAAGGGAGTAACAAAATAAACTTGCTATGAAAAGTAGTGACTGTTGATTTTCTGCGTTTCCTTCATTGAGAAGATCCTCTCAGTGTTATGTAGATTTGAAGCAACAGACATTTACTATGTGTCAGTTGTAATCTGCATTGAATACTTTAATGTGTCCTTCAGGAACATTGTGGCATGTTTGACATTCTTCATGGTCTTCAAGGAAACGAAAACCCTCCACTACTGTGCATTAACCCTCAGTACACAAACACCAAGTTCCATTCAATGCTGCCTTTCTACCTTTCCCCCGAGTTGTGAATAATGGGTCTGATCACGTTGCCACACAATGCTCTGGGCAACTGGTCCACACCTGATCATCTTTCCACCATGGAAAGGTTTGCGAGGCAAAAAAAACCACCTTTGATCTACACATCCATCAGGCTCCAGTTAGTGTTTGAGGCCCTGCAGGAAATGGAGCAGTTTGATCCTGGTGATTTGTTTCCTGAGCAGACTGTCCAAGCTAGAACCTTCCAGCTCAGTGACCGAACTTACATCAACCTGAGCTACAAATCTTCTCAAAACTTGCTAACTGTCAAAGCTATTTGGCAGAATGTCTTATCTCCAGAATTTACAAACAAGGCCCATCCTGTCATATCCTTCCTGCATGCCCAGAGTCTTAAACCCTCCTCATGTTGTGTCTGAAGTCAACATGGTGGGGACAAGATTGTTGTCCGTCTCTTTGTGAAATATGTCCTTGCAAATGTGTCTGTAGAGAGGTACAGCGTTTTGATCAAGGTTCATCCCAAGTAGCTCCATGATTATGCACTGTGCACTGTGCATAAAAATGTGGAATCTTCTGCAAATGGCAATTAATTTGAAATCTGAGATTGATACATTTTTTAAGGTTGTAGATTTGTTCACTGAGCTGGTGTGTTTTCCGGCAGACATTTCCCTGCCTCGCTAGCGGATACATTATTTTGTTAACCAAAGGTAATAAAGATTGTGGAGCAAAGGAGGGTACATGGAGTTAGGTGGCAGATCAGCCATGATCCTGTTGCATAATGGAATGGGTTTAAGAAGGCAACTAGTTTCCTCCTTCTACTTTTCGTGCATCCCAATGTTCCTATGATATTGGGAGAACTCCCTCTCCTACCACAGTGATCATTTTCTGACAGAACATTTACGTGATAGTAGTAGGTGATTAATTAATCTTATTCTCTACATACAGGTTCTGAACTGGCAACAGCTTTGGGATTTGATCTGTTAGCTATGGAGAAAAGGTTCGTCAATCAAATCTGCAATTTGAAGCATACATTTTTAATATCTGCCAATATTTCTTTCCACATGCGAATAACATTGGCAGAAGCATAGCTCTGTAAACAAAAAGACTAAAACTATTTAAGCATTTTAAAGATCCAGGCAGCATTCAATGTGTAATAAAAATCAGAAAATGCTGAATGTATTCAATTGGTCTGGGAGGATCTGTGAAGAGAGAAACAGACTTGATGACTGATTTTTTTTGCATAGGTGCAAGTTGCATTATTTACTACAAGGATTCTTGCCACAAGACCAAGGGAGATTTCTCACCACATTTTACTACCTACCCCATCCCTCTGGTGTCTGATTCTAGCCCCATCTTACAACATGCCATTTCCAGAATCGCTTAGAGTCATAGAGTCATAGAGATGTACAGCATGAAAACAGACCCTTCAGTCCAACCCGTCCATGCCGACCAGATATCCCAACCCAAACTAGTCCCACCTGCCAGCACCCGGCCCATATCCCTCCAAACCCTTCCTATTCATAGACCCATCCAAATGCCTCTTAAATGTTGCAATTGTACCAGCCTCCACCACGTCCACTGGCAGCTCATTCCGTACACGTACCACCCTCTGCATGAAAAGGTTGCCCCTTAGGTCTCTTTTATATCTTTCCCCTCTCACCATAAACCTATGCCTTCTAGTTCTGGACTCCCCGACCCCAGGGGAAATACTTTGTCTATTTATCCTATCCATGCCCCTCATAATTTTATAAACCTCTATAAGGTCACCTCTTAGCCTTCGACGCTGCAGGGAAAACAGCCCCAGCCTGTTCAGCCTCTCCCTGTAGCTCAGATCCTCCAACCCTGGCAACATCCTTGTAAATCGTCTCTGAACCCTTTCAAGTTTCACAACATCTTTCCGATAGGAAGGAGACCAGAATTGCACACAATATTCCAACAGTGGCCTAACCAATGTCCTGAACAGCTGCAACATGACCTCCCAACTCCTGTACTCAATACTCTGACCAATAAAGGAAAGTATACCAAACGCCTTCTTCACTATCCTATCTACCTGCGACTCCACTTTCAGGGAGCTATGAACCTGCACTCCAAGGTCTCTTTGTTCAGCAACACTCCCTAGGACCTTACCATTAAGTGTATAAGTCCTGCTAAGATTAGCTTTCCCAAAATGCAGTACCTCGCATTTATCTGAATTAAATTCCATCTGCCACTTCTCAGCCCATTGGCACATCTGGTCAAGATCCTGTTATAATCTGAGATAACCCCCTTCGCTGTCCACTACACCTCCAATTTTGGTGTTAACTCCAAACTTACCAACTGGACCTCTTATGCTCGCATCCAAATCATTTATGTAAATGACAAAAAGTAGAGCACCCAGCACCAATCCTTATGGCACTCCACTGGCCACAGGCCTCCAGAAAGAAAAACAACTCTCCACTACCACCCTCTGTCACCAAATGGCTAGTTCTCCCTGTATTCCATGAGATCTAACGTTGCTAATCAGCCTCCCATGGGGAACCTTGTCGAACGCCTTACTGAAGTCCATATAAATCACATCTACTGCTCTGCCCTCATCAATCTTCTTTGTTACTTCTTCAAAAAACTCAATCAAGTTTGTGAGACATGATTTCCCATGCACAAAGCCATGTTGACTATCCCGAATCAGTCCTTGCCTTTCCAAATACATGTACATTCTGTCCCTCAGGATTCCTTCCAACAACTTGCCCACCACTGAGGTCAGGCTCACCAGTCTATAGTTCCCTGGCTTGTCTTTACCGCCCTTCTAAAACAGTGGCACCATGTTTGCCAACCTCCAGTCTTCCGGCACCTCACCTGTGACTATCAATGATACAAATATCTCAGCAAGAGGCCCAGCAGTCACTTCTCTAGCTTCCCACAGAGTTCTCGGGTACACCTGATCAGGTCCTGGGGATTTATCCACTTTTAACCGTTTCAAGTCATCTAGCACTTCCTCCTCTGGACATTTTGCAAGATGTCACCATCTATTTTCCTACAGTCTATATCTTCCATATCCTTTTCCACAGTAGATACTGATGCAAAATATTCATTTAGTATCTCCCTCATTTTCTGTGGCTCCACACGAAGGCCGCCTTGCTGATCTTTGAGGCGCCCTATTCTCTCTCTAGTTACCCTTTTGTCCTTAATATATTTGTAAAAACCCTTTGGATTCTCCTTAATTCTATTTGCCAAAGCTATCTCATGTCCCCGCTTTGCCCTCTTGATTTCCCTCTTAAGTATACTCCTACTTCCTTTATACTCTTCTAAGGATTCACTCAGTCTATCCTGTCTATACCTTACATATGCTTCCTTCTTTTTCTTAACCAAACCCTCAATTTCTTTAGTCATTCAGCATTCCCTATACCTACCAGCCTTCCCTTTCACCCTGACAGGAATATACTTTCTCTGGATTCTTGTTATCTCATTTCTGAAGGCTTCCCATTTTCCAGTAGTCCCTTTACCTGCGAATATCTGCCTCCAATCAGCTTTCTAAAGCTCTTGCCTAATAACGTCAAAATTGGCCTTTCTCCAATTTAGAACTTCAACTTTTAGATCTGGTCTATCCTTTTCCATCACTATTTTAAAATGAATAGAATTATGGTCGCTGGCCCCAAAGTGCTTCCCCCACTGACACCTCAGTCACCTGCCCTGCCTTATTTCCCAAGAGTAGGTCAAGTTTTGCACCTTCTCTAGTAGGTACATCACATATTGAATCAGAAAGTTGTCTGGTACACACTTAAGAAATTCTTCTCCATCTAAACCTTGAATACTATGGCAGTCCCAGTCTATGTTTGGAAAGTTAATATCCCCGACGATAACCACCCTATTATTCTTACAGCTAGCTGAGATCTCCTTACAAGTTTGTTTCTCAATTTCCCTCTGACTGTTGGGGGGTCTATAATAAAATCCCAATAAGGTGGTCATCCCTTTCTTATTTCTCAGTTCCACCCAAATAACTTCCCTGGATGTATTTCCAGGAATCTCCTCCCTTAGCACAGCTGTATTGCTATCCCTTATCAAAAATGCCACTCCCCCTTCTCTCTTGCCTCCCTTTCTATCCTTCCTGTAGCATTTGTATCCTGGAACATTAAGCTGCCAGTACTGCCCATCCCTGAGCCATGTCTCTGTAATTGCTATGATATCCCAGTCCCATGTTCCTAACCATGCCCTTAGTTCATCTGCCTTCCCTGTTAGGCCCTTTGCATTGAAATAAATGCAGTTTAATTTATTAGTCCTACCTTGTCCCTGCATGCCCTGACTGTTTGACTCACTTCTGTTCTCAGCTGTACCCATCTCAGATCGAACTCTTTCCTCACTGTCTCCCTGGGTCGATCCCCCCACCTTACTAGTTTAAATCCTCCCAAGCAGTTCTAGCAAATTTCCCTGCCAGTTTATTAGTCCCCTTCCAACTTAGGTGCAATCCGTCCTACTTCTACCCCAAAAGAGATTCCAATGATCCAAAAATGTGAATCCTTCTCCCATATACCAGCTCCTCAGCCATGCATTCATCTGTTCTATCCTCCTATTCCTGCCCTCACTAGCTCGTAGCACTGGGAGTAATCCAGATATTACTACCCTTGAGGACCTCCTTTTTAAATTTCTGCCTAACTCTCTGTAATCTCCCTTCAGAATGTCAACCTTTTCCCTTCCAACGTCGTTGGTTCCAATGTGGACAATGACCACCTGCTGGCCCCTCTCCCCCGTGAGAACATTCTGCACCCTCTCTGAGACATCCTTGATCCTGGCAGTAGGGAAACAACACACCATTCTGCTTTTTCTCTGCTGGCCACAGAAACGTCTGTCTGTACCTCTGACTACAGAATCCCCTAACACAATTGATCTCTTGGAAGCCGACTCAATACTAGAAACTTGGCTGTTCGTGCTGCATTCCCCTGAGAATCCATCACCCCCTACATTTTCAAAAACAGCATACCTGTTTGAAATGGGTATATCCGCAAAAGACTCCTGCCCTAGGTGCCGACCTCTCTCACCCTTCCTGGAGTTAACACATCTATGTGACTGTATCTGAGACTTCGCCCCCCCCACCTTCCTATAACTGCCATCCAACACATACTGTTGCAGTTGCAAATTCCTCATCGCTTCTATCTGTCTCTCCAACCAATCCACTCGATCTGATAAGATTCGCATCCAACAGCATTTATGGCAGATAAAATCCGCAGTAATCCTTAAACTCTCTTTAAACTCCCACATCTGACAAGAAGTACATATCACTGCAAAGGTTATTTTTGCTCCTTCACAATCTACAAACCCAGAAAATAACACCGTCTTATTCCTCTACAAACACTGCCCCATGTTAAATTAATAGCTGTGGCTTATATTTTAAGTTTACTTGCTGCTCCTTGGATACAGGCTGAAAGAGCCTAGCATCCCTTGCGCCTGTGCTATTTTTAAAACTTGATTGTGTGCCCAAACAAGCAATGCTCTGCATTGTTTGATTTTATTTTATCTATTTATTGTCATATGTACCTAAGTACAATGAAAAGCTTTGTTTGTGAGCAGTAGAGGCATCCTGATTTGTGATGACTCACTCTTCACAAATACCTTTCACTTTTCTCCTATCCCTTGACTCCCTAAATGCCCAAAAAATAAACTGATCTCAATCTTGAATTAGCATCTTTGTTAGCAAAGATCAGGAGGTCCTGCTGATGGTATAGATGTAGAGCCTCCCCTTTCCCCAGTGTCCACAGTAGAAACCATAGCAATCAACCTTGCTGGCCTGTCTGAGTTGGTCACCCAGGTCAGTGCAGTGTCAGCAGTCTGGAGCAATACACAGCAATGTAACATTAATGCCACCATCTTCTCTCTGATACCTCACACTCAATCTATCTCTGCTGCTGTACTGACCTCCCAACAAGGCTCATGCTCTGCCACTCCCACTATTGCCTACAGCATCTTCCCCACTTGCTATCACCCAACTCTCACCTCTTGATAGCACTAATCCTGCATGTCCTCTGTGCTGCCCAATCACTCAGTTCAGTCACATTGCCTCCTGTACCAACAGTAATAGCTGAAACACCCATGTCCATCTCCTGTAATACCTGTTTTTCTCCCTCATTCCAGGAGAAAGCAGCCCCAACATCATAAGTGGTGAGGAAACAAATGTCGGGCAGAAAGAGTCAAGACGGGTGATAGACCACCTGACATTTGTTTCCTCACCACTGATGAGGAGAGGACCTTTACCCTGATGGCCCTCCTGACAGGTTAATCAAGTCCAAGCCCTCAGACTGATATTGGAGGTTGCCCTTGACTCACTGTGTCGACATCCCCTGACGCAAGGCTGTCTCCCTTGACCTCACTGAGCTCTGCTGACAACAATGATGAGCTTTCTGGATTTGTGTAAAACAACAAGGCAAGACAGAATTTGAAGGCTAGGAGAAAGTGAGGACTGCAGATGCTGGAGATCAGAGTTGAAAGTGTGGCGCTAGAAAAGCACAGATGGTCAGGCAGCATCTGAGGAGCAGGGGAGTTGATGTTCCAGGTGGATGCCCTTCATCAGGAATATGGGGGGTGGGGTAGGGGTGGGAAGGGATCTGAGAGATAAATAGGAGGGAGCATGGGGCTGGGGGTAAGGTAGCTGGGAAGACGATAGGTAGGTGCAGGTGGAGGATGATGGTGATAGGTCAGAAGGAAGGGTGGAGCAGATAGGTGGGAAGGAGGATGGTTTAAGAGGGTGGAGGGTTGGATCTGTGATGAGGTGAGGGGACGGGAAATGAGGAAATTGGTGAAATCAACATTGGTACCACGTGGTTGGAGGCATTCTTCCTCCAGTCATCAGGTGGCTTGGATTTGGCAGTGGAGGAGACCCGGACTTGCATGTCTTTGGTGGAGTGGGAAGGGGAAGTTGAAGTGGTCGGCCACAGGGCAGTGGGGTTTTTTGGTGAGAGTGTCCCAGAGTTGTTCTCTGAAATGTTCCATGAGTTGGCGTCCTGTTTCCCCAATGTAGAGGAGACCACATTGAGAGCAACAGATAACGTAGATGAGGTCGAGAGTTGAGTGCTGGGGTGCAGTAGATTAGGTGTTTGGATGTGAGGGAAAATCTCTGCTGGATGTGGAAGGATCCTATGGGGCCTTGGATGGAGGTGAGGGGGCAGGTATGGGCACAGGTTTTACACCTCTTGCGGTGGCAAGGGAAGGTGCCTAGTGGAGGCATGGACCTAACGAGAGAGTCACAGAGAGAATGTTCTCTGTGGGATGCTGAAAGGGATGGCAAGGGAAATATATCCCTAGTGGTGGGGTCTGACTGAAGGTGACGGAAATAGCAGAGGATAATGAGCTGTATCTGGAGGTTGGTATGGTAGAAGGTGAGTTGAAAAATGTGGTGCTGGTAAAATGTGGGCGGCATGGTGGCACAATGGTTAGCACTGCTGCCTCACAGCGCCGGAGACCCGGGTTCAATTCCCGCCTCAGGCGACTGACTGTGTGGAGTTTGCACGTTCTCCCCGTGTCTGCGTGGGTTTCCTCCGGGTGCTCCGGTTTCCTCCCACAGTCCAAAGATGTGCAGGTCAGGTGAATTGGCCATGCTAAATTGCCTGTAGTGTTAGGTAAGGGGTAGATGTAGATGTAGGTGTAGGGGTATGGGTGGGTTACACTTCGGCGGGGCGGTGTGGACTTGTTGGGCCGAAGGGCCTGTTTCCACACTGTAAGTAATCTAATCTAATCTAAAACACAGCAGGCCAGGCAGCATCCGAGGAGCAGGAGAATCAACGATTCAGGCATAAGCCCTTCTTCGGGTGAATAGAAAGCAGCTACTTCCCTTAGTCAAAAGGTCAGGAAGAATGAGGCATTATTTGAAAATGAAAGGCAGGAAGTTTGGAGGGGATTTGAGGAAAGAGCTTTTCACCAAGAAGGTGGTGGAGTTTACAATGCACTGCCTGGGAGGGTAGTTCGTGTAGGTGATTCATAGCATTTAAAATATCCTTGGATGAACACTTGTAGCATCATAGCACTCAACAGTTTGGGCCTGGTGTGCAAACGTGGGCTTAGTGTATTTTTGACAGCACAGGCTCAGTGGGCCAAAGAGCATCTTCTGCACTGTATGATTCGAAGTAATATGAGCTTGGAATGTCAGGCTGCAGGGCAAATAGACAAGGCAAAGCAATGCAAGGCAGTGATGTTGTGAGCATCCAGATAGGTTCAAAGTAAGAGAGCAAGCGATGAGCCCAGAGGTACAGTCCATGAGCTGGATGTGCGGTCTGGGGTGCACACTATCCTTGCTGCAGCCCTACACTGGTAATTGCAAGCATTGAGGTGCAGGTGTGCTCCGTATATGGATTGCAGGTGTGATATAATGTTTCTCAGAGGCTGGTACATGTAGGCTGCCAACGTCCATGGATGTGGGGTGCATCGACGGTGTGCCCATGGCTGTTGTTGCCCAGTGACTGAATTTGCCATCTACTGGCTGTGACTCCCAACAGAGAATTATTGATGTCTTGCCTGTTGTAAAGATAGGAATCTGAATATTAATGAGGCAAGTTTCAGCAATAATAAAACTATGAACTCTGCACTATAACGCATTGCTGTCAACCAAGGAACTTGTCACATCACTTGTCAAAAAAGCTGTACTGAGATGCTTTTGACATGGAGATGAACGTTGATGCTTCTTGTCTGATTCTGCCACAAATTACACTGTAGACAGGCAGGAGGCCGGAAGAACACAACAAGCCAGACAGCATCAGGAAGAGGAGAAGTCGATGTTTCATGTGCAACCCTTCTTCAGTACTGGGGGTGGGTATAGAGGGAGCTGCAAATAAAGGGGGTGGGGGGGAGCAGGGTGGTGAAGTGGGGAAAGGTGAAGACAGGTAGAGCATATTACCTGGTTGGTCAATGGAAGGAATGGATCCGGTAGGTGGTTGGGAGGGGTGGAAGGGAGGTAGAGGGGCTGGGAAGGGAATCGAGGGATGGGAAGGGAGGTTATTTGAAATTGAACAACTCAATGTTGAGTGCTCCAGGCTGTAGGCTGCCCAGGTGGAAGATGAGGTGTTGCCACTATGATTTACGGTTTGGTTCGTTGTGGCAATGGAAGAGGCTAAGGATGGTCATGTCTCGAAACAAGTTCCACTGTAGCACATGTCACTTAGGTGCCCATAAATTTTCACCTAATATTTCAGATGGTCTTTCTTCAGAACCTTAACCTGAAAGCTGTGTTTCTCTCTCCACAGTTGCTGCCAGGCCTACAGATTATTTCCAGTGCTTTCTATTCTTAATTCAAATTTCTAGCACCCACAAATATTTTACTTTACAATAAAATATGTATTCTTTTATTCTTGTAAATAAAATTTGAAACTTGCACTATAAAGACAAGCAGCCTTCAGACCCTTTGAGATGATATCACTGATGGAGACTGGCTATTTAACTAATGGTGTCTCTCCATTTCTTTGCTGAGTCTATGATTTCAGCCTCAGAATCAGTCTGAAGGAAATGATGTAATGAGTAGATATGCAACAACATTTAAATGTGTGCAAAACATTTTGCCCCTAGGTTACAGACATTAGAGAAAAAAATTCTGGTTGCATCTACAGACATGCCATCGATCATGTATGAGATGAGAAATCGGGTAGAGTCATTTCGGGAGAAACTTGAAGTAAGATAAATCAATTTTGTGAACGATTAATGTCGAAACACTATATCAAGCCAATGCATTTCCTTTCCATATGTTGAGCCTTTGTGTGTTTTGATTTCATTATTTTATTTGGTTTATATATTTTATTAAGTATTTCCATGGGTGTATATTATGTCAAATCTCTGAAATGAATTATGCACCGAGGTTGGGACAAAAGGCCAGCACAATGGTTAGCACTGTTGCCTCACAGCACCTTGGACCCAGGTATGATTCCATCCTCGGGCTGTCCTTTATGGAGTTCACATATTCTCCCTATGCTTGTGTGGGTTTCTTCCGGGTGCTCCAGTTTCCTCCCACAGTCCAAAAAATGTGCAGGTTAGGTGGATTGGCCATGGGAAGTGCAGGATTATGGATCTGCCCAGACACTGGGATGCTCCTTGGAGGGTTGGTGTGGACTCAATAGGCTGAATGGCCTGCTTCCACACTGTAGAGATTCTATAATTAAAAGATGGCATTGTTTATTCTAGTTTGAGAAGTTATGGTGTTCCTCACATAATCTGAAAACATTTTACACTTCAGGAAAAGAACAGTCACAAAGAAAAGGACAGCATGTCTGATTATTACGTTCAAATGAATTAAATGAATGTTGAAATACTTTAATCATTTAATCACTCCTTTTTCCTATTTTAACTATTGTATTGAGTTTGGCAAGAAGTGAACAATAGAATACAAACTGTAGTAATATTAGAAAGTTCACACAGTTGAAATGGATAATTGGAAGTGTTTTTCGAGTATTTGCATCATTATTGTATACACATCACAGTACAACAAATCATTCAAAATAATGCAACTGTGAGACACCAATCTAATGACCTTTCCCTGAGAAATCTTCAGCCCATTCAGCATTGCAATTGCATTCACTCTATCAGCAGAGATAGTGGCAGATGAAGTTATGTAACCTAATCCTGACATGCCACGAATTTGAATTAATTGGACTTAACATGGATTTTGTGGCTGTTGGGAAACTCAACTGTTGGAGAATGTTGAGAACTACCTGCCCCCATGGCAAGTGGCCCTTCCAGATCTCCTCGTGTCACATGAGGAGTATCTGCACTCTCTGTAGTTCTCTTGGCAACCCCCAATCTCAGTTCCAGCTTTGACTCCAACTCAGCTCTCCCCACCTCTTCTTAGTAGAATCATAGAATCCCGAAAATCTGGAAGCAGGCCATTCAGTCCATTGAGATTACACCACTGCTCCAAAGAGCATCCCACTCCTCTATCCTATACCTGTAATCCTGCATTTCCCATTTCCCAGACTTCACATCAGTTCTGTTGAAGAGGCATTTACACTCAAAATGCTAGCTTCTCTCTGTCCTTAGATGCTGCCTGACCTGCTGTGATTTCCGGCACTTTTTGTTTTCCATGGCAAATCCACCTAGCCTACACATCCCTGGACACCTTTGGTAATTTTGCATGGCAGTCCACCTAACCTGCATATGTTTGGACTGTGGGAGGAAACCGGAACACCCAGAGGAAACCCATGAAGACACAGGGAGAATGTGCAAACTCCATAAAGGTTCTGCCTGAGGGTGGAATTGAATCTGTGTCCCTGGCACTGAGGTAGCAGTGCTAATCACTGAGCCATCATGCAATGGGCCTCCTCCCCCTATCCTCATGTGCCAGGCTGTCCAGTCTGCTTGTCAGAATAAACCATTATTATGGTAGAAATCAGACACATAATTTCCAGCGATTGCACATGCAGCTCAATGCAAAACCAGGAAGTGTGTTCTAAGTTAGCTGCACAAATTTTGCTACACTGTATATCTCATTGAGAGAGTCACTGGTTACATGAATAAAAGGAGTGAAGCCGTGGTCATTATCGAACAGATATTTGGTAAGCTCACCAGATAAAGTTGGGGCTTGTCTATTGTTATCACTGGGTAGCACAATGGAAGTCAATTCCTGGAATTATCACAAAAGTTAAATATTTTGAATAGTACACAAAATTCTGCAATTTACCTGACTGAAGTTGACAGAAAATACAGATTAGTGTTCTATACTTAACAAGAATAACCTTTTTCTACAAATAAGTAGAATATAACTATTGGTAAACAATTTTGAACCATCGACATATAACTCAGCTTGTTAAAGCTTTACTCCCCTATAAACTCTCCCTTTACTACAGACATATACACAGATACAGACATTATGTGTGGCTGGAAAGACTGGGAAGGCCTTTCAACAGCTCTTGTTAACAAGGTCCACTGAAATGGTCCTTTGGGCTTGTTAGATGTGCTGCCATAAGACCATAAGACCATAAGACATAGGAGTGGAAGTAAGGCCATTCGGCCCATCGAGTCCACTCCGCCATTCAATCATGGCTGATGCGCATTTCAGCTCCACTTACCAGCATTCTCCCCGTAGCCCTTAATTCCTCTAGACAACAAGAACCTATCAATCTCGGCCTTGAAGACATTTAGCGTCCCGGCTTCCACTGCACTCCGTGGCAATGAATTCCACAGGCCCACCACTCTCTGGCTGAAGAAATGTCTCAGCGTTTCTGTTCTGAAATGCCCCCCTCTAATTCTAAGGCTGTGTCCACGGGTCCTAGTCTCCTCGCCTAACAGAAACAATTTCCTAGCATCCACCTTTTCAAAGCCATGTATTATTTTGTACGTCTCTATTAGATCTCCCCTTAATCTTCTAAACTCCAACGAATACAATCCCAGTATCCTCAGCCGTTCCTCATATGCTAGACCTGTCATTCCAGGGATCATCCGTGTGAATCTCCGCTGGACACGTTCCAGTGCCAGTATGTCCTTCCTGAGGTGTGGGGACCAAAACTGGACACAGTACTCCAAATGGGGCCTAACCAGAGCTTTATAAAGTCTTAGTAGTACATCTCTGCTTTTATATTCCAACCCTCTTGAGATAAGAGACAACATTGCATTCGCTTTCTTAATCACAGACTCAACCTGCATGTTTACCTTTAGAGAATCCTCGACTAGCACTCCCAGATCCCTTTGTGCTTTGGCTTTATTAATTTTCTCACCATTTAGAAAGTAGTCCATGCTTTTATTCTTTTTGCCAAAGTGCAAGACCTCGCACTTGCTCACGTTAAATTCCATCAGCCATTTCCTGGACCACTCTCCCAACCTGTCTAGATCCTTCTGTAGCCTCCCCACTTCCTCAGTACTACCTGCCTGTCCACCTAACTTCGTATCATCGGCAAACTTCACTAGAATGCCCCCGGTTCCCTCATCCAAATCATTAATATATAATGCGAACAGCTGTGGCCCCAGCACCGAACCCTGCGGGACACCGCTCGTCACCGGCTGCCATTCTGAAAAAGAACCTTTTATCCCAACTCTCTGCCTTCTGTTAGACAGCCAATCCTCAATCCATCCCAGCAGCTCACCTCGAACACCATGGGCCCTCACCTTGCTCAGCAGCCTCCCGTGTGGCACCTTATCAAAGGCCTTTTGAAAGTCTAGATAGACCACATCCACTGGGTTTCCCTGGTCTAACCTACTTGTTACCTCTTCAAAAAATTCCAACAGGTTTGTCAGGCATGACCTCCCTTTACTAAATCCATGTTGACTTGTTCTAATCAGACTCTGCTCTTCCAAGAATTTAGAAACCTCATCCTTAATGATGGATTCTAGAATTTTACCAACAACCGAGGTTAAGCTGATTGGCCTATAATTTTCCATCTTTTGCCTTGATCCTTTCTTGAACAAGGGGGTTACTACAGCCATCTTCCAATCATCCGGGACCTTTCCTGACTCCAGTGACTCTTGAAAGATCTCAACCAATGCCTCTGCTATTTCCTCAGCAACCTCTCTCAGAACTCTAGGGTGTATCCCATCGGGGCCAGGAGATTTATCAATTTTAAGACTTTTTAACTTTTCTAGCACTATCTCTTTCATAATGGCAACCATACTCAACTCAGCCCCGTGACACCCTTTAATTTTTGGGATATTACTCATGTCTTCCACTGTGAAAACTGACGCAAAGTACTTGTTAAGTTCTCCTGCTATTTCCTTATCTCCCATCACTAGGCTCCCTGCATCAGTTTGAAGTGGCCCAATGTCTACTTTTGCCTGTCGTTTGTTTCTTATGTACTGAAAGAAATTTTTACTATTATTTCTAATATTACTGGCTAGCCTACCTTCATATTTGATCCTCTCATTTCTTATTACACTCTTTGTTATCCTCTGTTTGCTTTTGTATCCTTCCCAATCTTCTGATTTCCCACTGTTCTTAGCCACTTTATCGGATCTCTTTTTTTCTTTAATACATTTCCTGACTTCCTTTGTCAGCCAAGGTTGTCTAATCCCTCCCCGGTTAATCTTTCTTTTCTTGGGAATGAACCTCTGTACAGTGTCCTCAATTATACCTACAAACTCCTGCCATTTTTGCTGTAGTGTCTTCCCGGTTAGCCTCTGCTTCCAGTCTATTTTTGTCAGTTCCTCTCTCATGCCTTCATAATTACCTTTATTCAACTGTAACACCATTACATCAGATTTTGCCTTCTCCCTTTCAAACTCCAGACTGAACTCTACCATATTATGGTCGCTACTTCCTAAGGGTTCCCTTACTTTAAGATCTTTTATCGAGTCTAGTTCATTGCAAAGCACTAGGTCCAGAATAGCCTGCTCTCTTGTGGGCTCCATGACAAGCTGTTCCAAAAAGCCATCCTGTAAGCATTCCATGAATTCCCTTTCTTTAGATCCACTAGCAATATTATTTACCCAGTCCACCTGCATATTGAAGTCACCCATGATCAATGTAACCTTGCCTTTCTGACATGCCTTCTCTATTTCCCGGTACATGTTGCGTCCCTGGTCCTGACCACTGTTAGGAGGTCTGTACACAACTCCAATTATGGTTTTTTTGCCTTTGTGGTTCCTCAATTCCACCCACACAGATTCCACATCATCCGACGCTATGTCATTCAATACCATGCTGCACCATGATTCTCCTTCTCTAGATGGTTTCACTTGCTTGTAGAAGGTACAGGGTGGGCTGGTTCACTTTTTTAAATGAAGTCTCTGGTTTTCTGGCTAAGAGCTACAGCTTATAGCTTACAGCAATGGCAGAGGGGCAAAAGGAAACAACTATTTTCAGGTTTGAGATGCTTTTCACATAGACCATAAACATCTCCTTCTCCTGCAGAAGTCAGCCAGCTTTTATGTCATTCTCATTCCCAAATTGTTCATCTATCTGTGGGCCAAGCACTTTTATCATCGATAACTGATCACTAATACACAGACCAATCTGCTACTTGTTACCTACCAAAGCTCCGTTTGTAGGCATCCCTTGGATCATCTGTAAACCAGGCTTCCAACTACTGCTTGACCAAGCAGCTGTGTAAATAGCACTTACAATGACTGTCAGGTTACTTGCTTTTAAAAAATGCAACAATCCTTGTCTTTTTTTAAAAAAAAACTGTTCTTTTCCCATTTCAGTCCACAGAAGTACAGAAAAATAAAAAAGATAAGGTCTTTATGCCATAGCAGTGTAAGTAAACATTTAAAAGTGTAAGGTGTTTTCAATAAGTCAAGCAGAGTCTCAAGGATTAAGCATTACATTTGAAATGTGGACATTCATTTCTTCAGATTTTAATAATTGCTGAAGACGTTTAAGAACTAAAAAAACACATTTTTGTACTACTTTTCTTTTATCGGTCATTTAGCCCTTAGAGCCTGCTGTACATTCAACAAGTTCAATAACTCACCCAGGTGACCACCTCTATAACTCTTGAGTTCCTTGTCTATTGAGAATCAATTTAACTCAGTCCTGAATAAATTGAATGACCCAACCTTCCCTGTATTCTGAAGAAAAGAATTCTACAAATTAACAACCCTTTGAGAATAAGAATTCTTCATATTACCATCTTAAAAAGGAGACCTCTTATACTTAAGTTCTGTCCCTCACTAAAGGAACCAAGCTTTCAGTATCCGTCCTATCATGTATGTTTCAATAAGATCAGATCTTGCGTTTCTAAAATCCAATGGATAGAGGCCAACATGTTCAAACTTTCTTCATAAGGTAAGCTTTTTAACCCAGAAATTAGTTGAATGAATCTTCTCTGAATTGCCTCTGATGCAATTATATTCTCTTTCAAGTAAGGCAATCAAAACTGTGCACAGTATTCTGGATGGGGTCTCACCAAGGCCCAATATAGCTTCAGGGCCATTTATTCCTTTCCTCTTGTAGTTACCAACAAATTTAATTTACCTTCTTTATCACTTGCTGTACCTGCATAATTTCCATTGTACTTTCTGTGCATGATGTGACATTGAATGAACTATTGTAATTTTAACTTCCTGGTTCACACTTTGCACATTTAATTAGAAATTCTTCAATTCATTGATTCAGGAGATATACAGTTGTCTGTCCTGTTCACACCAGAAGACCACAAGATATAGGGGTAGAATTTGGCCATTCAGTCTATCAAGTCTGCTCCACTGTCCAATATGCTTCTCAACTCCATTCTCTTGCCTGCTCCCGGTAACACAAGTTCCTGATTTCTTAACACTGAAATGGCTTTCTAATTATCACATGTTCCAGGGCTAAAGCCCATAGAAGGTCTGTCAGCAAGTGGAATTATGATTAGTAACTAACATTGTTTGTTCTTTGCTAGCTGCGAATGCATGTTCTTTTCTTCGTCCTTATTAAGTTTCTTTAATGTTCCCAGAGCGTTGAACACCTCAGCTGGCTAGGGTTATTTAAAGAGCTGTCAAATGGAACGAACAAGCCATCACCCTTCTACCACAAACGTTCATTAAGAAAAACAAAAGAAGAGTGCCAGCAAGTAATGGAAAATTACCTGCAGATGAGGTAACATACATTGTGAGGAAACTCACTGTGGTGAAACTATGCACCAACTAAACCCTCTTCTACATTTCTTTTTATTCTTTTGAGGTATGGACTTTGCTCATTGGACACGCATTTATTTTGAATGTCGAATTGCCCTTGGGAAAGGTGGCAGTGAGATGCCTTCCTGATGCAATCTATTTGGTCCATTATGGAAAAAAATGAGCAGGACATGCAGATGTGAACAAGGAACAAAAGAGGCAAAGTTAATATATAAGAAGAGATTGGCAGCTAAGGGAATCTGAAAAGCTTTTAAAAACATAGAAATAAAAAGAAGGGAAGAAAGAGGAGGAGTGGGCCCAGTTAAGAAAGGGTATCCACACCTGGACATAGAAACAATGACATAGATACTATATGAATACTTGCCATCTGTCTTTACCAAGGAAGAAGGTTGTGGCAGAGTCATATTTTAAAGAATAATGAGCTAAAATTGGACAAAAAGGATGAATTAAAAAGGGTAGTACACTCGATAAGTCATCAGATGGGATGCTCCAAGGATTCTGAGGAAATTTGCGAAATCTTTATTCCTTGCAGGTATAGTGGTATTGCCAAGAGACCTGATCATTGTGAATATTATGCCCTTGTTCAACAAACAGTGTGAGGATTAACTAAGCAATTACAAGCCACTCGGTTTAACCTTGGTGGTGGGATTATCATTTCAGAAATAATAATCCTGGAACAAATACTACAAATCACTTGGAAGTACATGTAATAATTAAGAAAAGTCAACATTTTTCCTAAATGCAATTATTCTAAATGCAGTTTATATTTAACTACCTTGATTAAGATTTTTGATGAGGTAACCAAGAGAGGTGGTGAGGGTAATACATTTGTGGATTTACAAATGTCAGTAAAATAGAAGCTGAAGAAATACCATCAGTGGAATTTTCACAACCTTGAACAATTTGGGCAGTGGTGAGTCATTTGGGAAAATATGGTGAGATTGGAAAAATGGTGATACTGAGAAAAAAAGTCTGATTTTCCACCTAAGACTTTAATGCGAGATGAGAGTCTCACCAGTGAGCAGAAAGGGGTTTATTTGCAAATATTAACATCTCATTGTTACTTATTCATGCCTGAATTATATACAGGATACTACTTTCCCAGGCAGCAGAGAGAAACTAGATGGTAACAATTCCTGATATGAAAGTCTGAGCTATATCTGGCAGTTCTCGCTCTCTATTTTGTCTTCTGGTCTTCCATATCGACGATCATAGACAAGCTGGTAGAATGGGTAAAAATCTGGCTGATGATATTTAACATTAAGAGATAGATAAGATGATGCATTATGGTAGAAAGAATGAGGAAATATCAACCAAAGTATACAATTCTAAACAGGGTACAGGAGCAGAGGGGCTGGGGTATATGAATATAAATCATTAAAGGTGGAAGGGCAGATTGAGAAAGCAGTTATAAAGACATTGCAAAATCCTGAGTTACAGAATGCAAAAACAATGATTTTAAAACTATATAAAACATTAGTTTTTTTGGCCTCACCTGGAGTATTCAATCCAACTCTAGCCTCACACTTTACAAAGAATGTGAAAGCAGTAAAGAGAGTTAGGAAGAGATTTATGAGACTGGTTCCAGGGAATAAGAAAATCCAGTTACTTAGACGGGATAAAGAAGCTGGGGTTATTCTCCTTCAAGAAAAAATATTTGAAAAGAGATTTGGTAGAGCGATTTAAAATCCTAAAGTGTCTGGGGAGAGTCGGTCGAGAGGATAATCTCAATTGACTGAAACTTTAAGAAACATAGAACATCAATATGAGGTGATTGATAAAAGAACCAAAGGCAACTTAAGGATTTTTAATAATTCAGTGAACACTTGATATATGGGATGCACTGCCTCATAGAATAATGGAGGCAGCTTTAATTGTGGGTTTCAGTAGGGAATTGACTAATTTGCTGTTGCAGAGATCAGACACAAACTTGTCAGTTTGAATGACCTCCTGTGTATTAACCATTCCTAAAGAGTGATGGTGCTGGCAAAAATAAATTTTTGTTTTGATACAACGTTGACATTTGATATCCCAGAGTCCAAAGATGTGCAGGTTAGGTGGATTGTCTATGTTAAATTGCCCACAGTGCCCAGGGATGTGCAGACTAGGTGGATTAGCCGTGGGGGAATGCAGGGTGATTGGGATAGAGTAGAAGGGTGGGTCGGGGAAGAATGTCCTTAGGAGAGGCAGTGTAGACTCAATAGGCTGAATGACCTGCTTCCACACTGTAGGGAATTCTATGGTTCCATAAAATCATCAAATTTGTTCACAAGCATGGTAATGGTAACGTCCTGGGGAGTGTTGCTGAACAAGGAACTTTGGAGTGCAGGTTCATAGCTCCTTGAAAGTGGAGTCGCATGTAGATAGGATAGTGAAGAAGGCGTTGGTATGGTTTCCTTTATTGGTCAGAGTATTGAGTACAGGAGTTGGGAGGTCATGTTGCGGCTGTACAGGACATTGGTTAGGCTACTTTTGGAATATTGCGTGCAATTCTGGTTTCCTTTCTATCAGAAGGTTATTGTGAAACTTGAAAGGGATCTGAAAAGATTTACAAGGGTTGGAGGATTTGAACTAGAGGGAGAGGTTGAATAGGCTGGGGCTGTTTTCCCTGGACCATCGAAGGCTGAGAGGTGACTTTATAGAGGTTTATAAAATCATGAGGGGCATGGATAGGATAAATAGGCAAAGTCTCTTCCCTGGGGTCGGGGAGTCCAGAACTAGAGGGCATAGGTTTAGGGTGAGAGGGGAAAGATATAAAAGATACCTGAGGGGCAACTTTTTTCATGCAGAGGGTAGTACATGTATGGAATGAGCTGCCAGAAGAAGTGGAGGCTAGTACAACAGTAACATTTAAAAGGCATCTGGATGGGTATATGAATAGGAAGGGTTTAGAGGGATATGGGCTGGATGCTGGCAGGTGGGACTAGATTGGGTTGGGATATCTGGTCGGCATGAACGGGTTGGACTGAAGGGTCTGTTTCCATGCTGTACATCTCTATGACTCTAAACAATGAAGGGAATGCAGAGGAGATTTACGAGGCTGTTGTCTGCAGCAGTTTTGCTCCAAGGAGAGGCTGGATAGGTTCAGGTGGGCTTATTTTTTAGATCATAGAAGCTGATCTGTTTGAAGTGTATAAGTCTATGAGAACATGGACAAGGTGGATAGAAAGCAGCTATTCCTCTTAGTTGAAGAGTCAGTAACAACAAGGCCTCATTGTAAGATGATGGGCAGGAGGTTTAGAGGGATTTTAAGGAAACGTGTTCTTTCTACCCAGAGGGTACTGGGAATCTGGAATGCACTGCCTGGGAGGATAGCAGAGGCAGGTAAACTCCAAACCTTCAAAAATTACTTGGATGAGCACTTGAAATGGCATAACATTCAAGGCTGTAAAAGTAGATAAGTGATGGTTTTGTTTTTGTCAGTGTGGACTCAATGGGCTGAAGTGCCTCTCTTGTATTGCATGACTCTATGATTATGACTGAATGAATTTGTTAGAAGTGTTGTTTGGAAGCCAAACTCAACAGCAACTGACACTGAAGTCCCATCAACCCCAAACAGCAAAGCGAATATTCCTGGAGGAAGATTTTGGCCAGGTAAGACCTGAATAGTACCATGAGACTTTACATTCCCCTGAAAAGGCATTTGGGACTCAATTTAATGAAAAGAATTGGGCTTCTAGTGTTGCAACTTTTGCTCAGCGCTGTCCTGAAATGTACAGGAATCACGAAATAACCAAAACAAATATTGAAGTTATTCCTCATTATGATAAGTGAAAACTTTCATTCCATGGTACAGAAGGTATTTTAGCTGCTGTAGGAATTATATGACTTCTATTTGTGTCAGATTAACAACTCAGTCAGTGAGTTGTTTGCCATATTCTGTGCAATGAAGCAGTAAATTTGGCCAACTCTGTAATCCTTGGGTGGAACAAGTGGCCTTTTTCTTGGCTAAGATGATTTGATTACCTTATCTCCTAAAACAAGAACAGAACCTTGAATAGAAATAGAAGCTTTATTAGACCTGATTAGCCAGCTAAATATTGCTAATCAGCTGTTAATTCGAGGGACATCATTGCTGTTGACAGAGTAAGTGAGATCTGTCTTAAAATATCACTTATTCTTTTTCACTGCAGCAGTCTTGAGGTCACAGAAGAAGTCAGACAGTATCTGAAGACACCAACCTTTGATAACTGGTACGCAAGCCTTGGGGTCTTCCCAGGGCAAGTTTTTAATCAGTATCAATTAATTGTTGTTGGTTTTGAATGACCTGTTCAGATATGTTAAGACATGTAAAAGGTGGGACTTGAATTCAAGTTTTCTAGCTCAGAGATAGGAACATCACCACTGGACAACAGCCCACAATTACTTGTGTATTTGAACTGAATGATAAATATCGGCCCAAAATTTGTCCAACTGGAAGCCCATCTATATTTCTGAATTAATAATTGACAGGCTTGTCTGCTGTTAATGTTCTGGCTTCTAACCAGGGGTGGCATGGTGACACAGTGGTTAGCACTGCTGCCTCCCAGTGCTAGAGACCGGGGTTCAATTCCCGCCTCAGGTGATTGACTGTGTGGAGTTTGCACATTCTCCCAGTGTCTGCGTGGGTTTCCTCCGGGTGCTCCGGTTTCCTCCCACCATCCAAAAATGTGCAGGTCAGGTGAATTGGCCACACTAAATTGCCCATAGTGTTAGGTAAAGGAGTGAATGTAGGAGAATGGGTCTGGGTGTGTTGCGCTTCAGTGGGTTGGTGTGGGCTTGTTGGCCGAAGGGCCTGTTTCCACATTGTAAGTGATCTAATCTTCTCGGAAACGTTGTTATTTATGAATTGACCCCAAGTATTAGTCAATTTTAAGTAGTATGTGTACTAGCTGCTGTCAGCTAATGCTTATAAGATAAGAAGTGATTCCATCACTGTAATTAATGTTATAACCTACATTCCATCGTACATTGACAGCAGGGAAGGTGCAGATTGTCAGCGTGCATTGTGACACTTCATTGGTACCAACAAATCTCTAGATTGGAATACAGGCACCATTCCAAACTCATCATAAGTATACAACTCCAAACTTATCTTTCAATACTATCAGGCATTCGGTTAGGTTGGGTTGTTTGTAACTGATCATTAGGTAGCAAGAAACAATGATGAAGTCAGAGAGATATCGAACTAAATATCAGGATTAGGCTATTCTTCCATTTGAGCTTGCTCCACCAAGTGGTTCTAACATGAAATGGAATTGAAGTTTATGATAAGCTTGTGAATGTTGGAATGACATTTCCACCTTGAATCCAGACATTCTTTATTTTTCAAAAATTGGTTAATCACCTGTGACAAAACTCATAAGTGAATCAGGAAGACATTCATGACTCGTAGCTGCTAATCTGATTGGTTAATTCAAGATAACTATCTATGCATACCAGTGTGAATATACTGTAAGTAAGTCTGGGAGTCAATTGAAATGTAACAATTTGTTCACTTGGTGTACTTTTCAACCATAGACCTAGATATACTGTCATCAGAAAGTCCCGAACAGAGCCCAGACCCCATCCACAGGAAATAATGTAAATCAGAGGAGAGTTTGTACTTCTCAAGTTCAACTCTACTGGTGAGGTAGACGTCTCCTGTCACTAAGCTGATTTTGAATCCATCTTGTCAAGTTACCCAGGATCCTATGAGCGTTTACCTTCTTTATAAGTTTCTCATATGGAACCATGTCAAAGACCTTGCTGAAATCCAGAAAAAACTACATCAACTGCTCTACCCTCATCCAAACACTTGGCCACCTCCTCCGAAAATTCCATCGGATTTGTTAAGCCTGACCTTCTTCTAACAAAGCATTGCTGACTATCCCTGATCAAACCTTGCCACTCCAAATGGAGAGTAATTTTCCCCTTCACTATTTTCTCCAATAGTTTTCCTGTCACTGGCATTAGACTCACTGATCTATAGTTCTCTGGTTTATCTCTACCACCCTTCTTGTAAAGTGGAACCACATTAGCTGATTTCCAGTTCTCTGGCACCTCCACTGTGGCCAGAGATGATTTAAAAATTCAAGTCAGGGCCCCTAAAAATTTTTTCCTTTGTCTTCTGAACCAGCCTGGGATATAACTCATCTAGATCTTTAATGCCTTCTCACTTCTTAATCAATCAGTTCAAGAACTTCAGAGTCCATCATCTCATGTTCTGTACTTGAATCTTCCATCTCCCAATTAAAGGCAGATGTGAAGTAAACATTTAACCATTTACCAATGTCCTCAGGCTTCATGCACGGATTTCCCCCATGGTTCCTAATAGGCTCTACTCGTTCCCTGGTTATTCTCTTCCCCTTTGATATACCTGTAGAATATCTTGGGATCCTCCCTGACAGCATTTTCCATCCTAATTGCTTCTTTGAGTTTCTTCCTGCACACCTGTAGGGCCCCTGTTGTTTTGAATAATCCAATTTCTGAAAAGGAACGTTCCTCCAAGACTTGGCCATCTATGGACTCTAGCAGCCTCGTAACCCTGTCATGCACATGTCTTTCATTGAAATTAGTAAAGAGAGGAAAGCAGGGTCTTTGTGAGGAACACAGAACAATGGAGGAACAAAAAGGAGAGGTTTGGAAATAATTAGATAACTCTTTCAAAGAGCTAATTTTCTGTATTACGTGATTCTTAAATAGATGAGGACTGGGAGTAATTTACAAGTAGGAGGAAGACTTTTTTTGTCATAATGTCTGGTGAACACCATGGTGATGCATAATTGATTTTTATTAAGAATGCAAATATATCTATCAGCTGGGTTGGCTGTTTATTCTCATGGCTTTGTTTACTACTTATCTGTACCACAGTTAATTATGTCTTTTTTTTTCAAGCTTATCAAATTGGATGAAAGCAATTACATCTCATTATCATTCATATCACTGTTCCAAAGCAATGGCTACAATGAACATGTAATCGGAATTGAAATTAAATTCAAGGTAGCACCAGTTTTTGACAGTGAAATAATGCAATTGTAAAACAATGAAAGACTTGTGTAGGAGTCCTGCTTTTTTTTTCAGATTTATGAGGCCTGCAACATAGAGGGCATGGATAATCATATGAATTTGAGAGTCACTCTGTTTGGACAACTCTTTGCTAGCTGTGGTCTATTTGCAGTTAATAACAATAAACCCCCAAAGTCTTAGTGGTGCCAGACAATGTTGATAATTGTGATTAAATTCGTAAAGTGAATGCCAACTTTAAAGTGCATTTGGAGATTTTGCTTCCAGCTTTATTTGGTTTGCTTCCCCTGTCTTTCTGCAGTGCTTCACATCAACCAATGATTTTTATTTTCTCTTGTAGAAGAAGAGCAGAGGTTTAAGCAGTGATATTACTGTCAGTCCAGCATTTGCATACATTCATGTTTGATCCAGGGCCAAATTTTAATAAGAGATGCAAAGGGATCTTTTCTGATATGCCACCCTTCTCTTATCAAGTCTTTCCAATCTTTCACTCCCAATCTTGTCTCTTATTTGATAAATACCACTGAACCATTGCTCCTGTGAAGAACATAAATTTATTTTCTTAACATTTACATGTTTCACGTTTCACTATTGGGGGAGAAATCTGTCTACATATACATGTCTCTAAATCTGTCAACTGCTTACATTTTGGGACAAGGCTGTTATAATTCATGCCAGATTTTATAAATTTGATTTTGTTGGGCTTGAGTCTGATCTTCAACTACAAGTCTCAGATTGATAGGTGAGTGCAAATGCACCCAAAATGTTTCAATATTTTGACACTGGTGATGATTTTGTGTTAACCTCAAGACTCTTTTCACACCAGGCAATGGGAAGATGCAGAGATCATGGTGCTCCTTCAACTGATGTACATAGACCTGGATTTTATGAACAAATTCAACATTGAAATGGAAGTTCTGCAACAGTTCCTTTTTGAGGTGTATCGCCATTATAACAACATTCCCTTCCATAACTTCAAGCATTGCTTCTGTGTCACCCAGATGGTAAGATAATTATTGGTGCAAAGGGCACGAATTTAACTTACATGCTGGTGGGACCCTGATAATATTGGCTGCAATACTGGTTTGGAACTCACCCATTTTCAAACTCTATTGAAATCAATGTGTAACACTGGGTGGGTTGTAAAATGGGTGTCCCACCTGATCCAGTGGGCTTCCCACATGGTAAATCAGATCAAAATTGTCTTCTAAGTCTCCAAGCTTGAGATATGTTTGCTTTATTTTCATTTTTGCTACATTTTTTGAGTATAATTGGAATTCGTTCCTTTCAGCTCTGAAAACCAATAGAATTGTCATCGCAAGTCTTGAAGTGGCTGAATCATGTTTGGGGTATAGTTCACCAGGAAGCAATCGACTTTTGATATCTTGCCCAATAATCTATTTCATGTGAGTGAGGCTGAACAGTGAATGTCAGAAAGCTGTCCAAATACAGAGGGCTTTACAACCAAGTCTGATGTAAATTCAGCCCTTCTTCCTGAAGAAGGGCTGATGCCCGAAAAGTCGATTGTCCTGTTCCTTGGATGCTGCCTGACCTGCTGCGCTTTTCCAGCAACACATTTTCAGCTCTGATCTCCAGCATCTGCAGTCCTCACTTACTCCTCCCTGATGTAAATTCAGTCTATACATTCAGACACTATTCACCTAGGCAGTTTTACAGTCCCTCTGATCCAGGAGCAGTGAAGCTAATTTCAAATTGTTGAGCTTGACTCAAATGAAACAAGGCTGGAGTCTTTCAGTTCTGTGTTATTCAATTCCACAATGCCAATGACCTGGAAATTGTACATGATTTCTGATCAATCTCAGTGTAATCTGAGCAGGATGAATAAAATAACATGAAATATTGAAGAATTTTAAAAGTGAGTTGACCTTCACTACTTTTCACATGAGCTTCCATTGACTTTTATTCAAAACCAAACCACCCACAAAACTGGTGATCTTCCTCCAAGATGCAAAGGCAAGAAAACATGTATTTGATTGTGTCCATCACATTGCTCCTAGTCACCTGTGTAGCTTCAATTGTTTTGTTGGTCACAACTCGTGTTTACGAAAGGGAGATTTAAAAAAAAAGTCACTTTAACTGAATAAAAGGTGCATGAAATCAGTTAGTTAAAGAATTGTTCACTGGCTTGCATTTCTAACCTTCTTCATGGTTCTGAGTGATGCCTTGTTCTTGACACAAATCAATTGCAGTAAATTATACACTGATTTACAGAAGGTTTAATTTCTGCATGAAGTGAGATTGCATGGAAAATTGAATATAACTTCACCTTCCCTAAATTGACATAGTGTTTTCTGGGTACGTTGTTCCCTGAGCGGAAGGTCTATGCCAATCAGGTTATCAAATGATGTGTCAATAACTATCATTCTTTTAAAAAGCCCCAAACTTCTCCACTTCAATACATTATAAAAGCGAAATTGATTGAATGACTTCCCATTTATCACCCGTGGGCTATCATCTGATAAATGTAATGAGGTTTCAACCAATCCTGTCTTAGAAGCTGCTTTCCAATTAATACCAGGGCTAATGACTCCACTAAGTTTAAACTGAACACCGAGATGATCGGGAGATGGTGGTGTGATTGAAATCTTGATGGCACAAGTAATGCTGTGGAGCTATGGGATCAAATCCCATTATGGCAGCTCATGGAATTGAAATTTAATGAATAAATCTGCAATATAAAATTAGTCTTAGGAATGAACACCAAGAAATTCTTCCTGACTATGGTAAGAACTAATCTGGTTCTTTAGGGAAGGAAACCTACCATTCTTACCACATCTGGACCACATGTGACAACCACTGCGATATGGCTTACTGTTAACTGCACTGTGAAACAAGCCACCCATTTCAAGGACAATTACTGATAGCAAAACACCCACAGCCCATGAAAGAATAATGGGAAAAAAAATTAAATTGGGCTAAATGGAAAAAACGCATGCATTAGAAGTGTCATTAAAAGATATGTGGTATAACATGAGAGGAAATTACATTCTGAGGATTAATAATACATATTAATATCAAATACTATGTAATTATCTGCAGTGACTAATTTTAAGAGCGTTATGAATAAAAGACCAGTGCAGATCACATTCAAAGGTATACTTTTAAAGTGCAAGCTTTTTTGTATGTCGTGCATTCATAAGGGTTTAAGAGTTTATTAATCCCTTAATAACAAATGAGAGGTCAAAAATCTTTACTGATAGATTTTTCAATAGAGGAGTCAAGGCTCTGTTTTTAAGCCCATTCTGCACTGCATGACCAGCTCAGCTGGAATGGTAGTCAGAGACATGGTGTTGCAGTTGGCATTCATGACCTGTATGAGGGAGGTAAAATCAACCAGGGCTCTCCCTCTAGAGTATCACGTAATAAATACCATTGAGGCTGCGTGTGTGTCAATGTTATATAAGAATAGTATTAGCCCATTTGTAATGGCCTCAACCCGTGTGAAGGCATAGAACCACAGCACAAAAGAGACCAGTTTGTCCATTGAGTCCGTCTCTTTCGACGAGCAGTTCAATAAGTCCCATTTCCCCAATCTTTCCCCATACCCTTCCCATCTCTTCTTCACTTCCAATTATCCAGTTCCCTTTTAAGCCTACTCTTGAATCTGTATGGACCATTCTTTCAGCTTATTATTCATAACTGAATCATTCAGAGCATGAAAATATTTTTCTTTATCTCATCTTTGATTCAAAGTTCAATTCCCTTAACTCTATCTCCCTTGGTTATTGAAGCTTCAGCTAATTGAAAGTTTCTTTTTATTTACCTTATCCATTTTTAAATACTTTTTCATGGAGTGTGGGCTTCACTGACATTTGCCTGCATTTCTCCTATTCGGTATTAATGTTACATTGAAATTTAATGAAAACAGAAATTTCAAATGACGCACCCAGCAACTTCTAAAATATCTGGCCCATTAATAGTAAACTCTTCACACATTTTGTCATAAATAACTGGCATCTCTTTCTTTCCAAATTGTTAATATTTATTGGGGTTGTTGTGTTTAGAGCATAGAATAATACAGCACAGTGCAGGCCCTTTGGCCCTTGATGTTGTGCTGACCTTTTATCCTACTCTAGGATCAGACTAACCTACATACCCTTCATTTTACTATTGTCCATGTACCTGTCCAAGAGTCGTTTAAATGTCCCTGATGTATCTGACTCCACTATCACCACTGGCAGTGCATTCCATGCACCCACCACTCTCTGTGTAAAGAACCTACCTCTGACATCTCCCCAAACCTTCTTTCAATCACCATCTTGTACACCTCTATCAAGTCGCCTCTAACCCTTCTTCACTCCAATGTGAAAGGCCTCAGCTCCCTCAACCTTTCTTCATAAGATATGCCTTCCAGTCCAGGCAGCATCCTGGTAAGTCTTTGCACTCTCTGTAAAGCTTCCAAATCCTTCCTATAATGAGGTGACCAGAACTGAACACAATATTCCAAGTATGGTCTAATCAGCTTTATAGAGCTGCAGCTCTTAAACTCAAACCTCCTGCTAATGAAAGCCAACACCAATATGCCATGCACCTTCTTAATAACCCTATTAACTTGGGTGGAAAATTTGAAGGATCTATGGAGCTGGACCCCAAGATTCCTCTGTTCCTCCACACTGCCAATCATCCTGCCTTTATCTCTGTAATATGCATTCAAATTTGACCTTCCAAAATACATCACTTCACAGTTGAACTCCATCTGCCTCTTCTCAGCCCAGTTCTGCATCCTGTCAATGTCCTGTTGCAACCTACAACAGCCCTCCACAATGCCCACTACTCCACCAACCTTTGTATCATCGGCAAAATTACTAACCCACCCTTTTACTTCCTCATCCAAGTCATTTATAAAAACCACAAAGAGCAGAGGTCCCAGAACCGATCCTTGCAGAACACCATTGGTCACCAAGCTCCAGGCTGAATACTTTCCATCTACTACCACCCTCTGTTTTCTATGGGCTAACCAATGCTGTATCCAACAGCCAAGTTTCCCTATATCCTATGCCTTATAATTTTCTGAATGAGCCTAAACGGGGAACCTCATCAAATACCTTGCTAAAGTCCATATACCCCACAGCCACTGCTCTACCTTCATCAATGTATTTTGTCGCATCCTCAAAGAATTCAATAAGGTTTGTGAGGCATGACTTGGCCCCTCACAAAGCCATGCTGGCTATCTCTAATCAAACTTTCATTTTTCAAGTAATCATAAATTCTATCTCTCAGAATCCTCTCCAATAATTTACCCACCACAGACGTAAGACTGACTAAATCATTGAATCCCAACAGTATGGAAACAGGCTCTTCAGCCCAACAAGTCCACACCAACCCTCTTGAAGCGTAACCCACCCAGAGCCATTCCCCTACTTCTCTACATTTACCCCAACTAATGCACCTAACCTACACATGCCTAAACACTTTGGGCAATTTAGCATGGCCAATCCACCTAACCAGCACATCTTTGGATTGTGGGAGGAAACTGGAGCAACCAGAGGAAACCCATGCAGATACAGGGAGAATGTGCAAACTCCACACAGACAGTCACACAAGGCGGGAATCGAACCTGGTGCTGGGATGCAATAGTGCTGCTAACTACTAAGCCACCATTCCACCCCCATCTGGATCTGGGACTGGTCTGTAATTCCCAGGATTATCCCTATTTGCTTTATTGAATAAGGGAGTAACATTTGCCACCTAGTTTGGCAGGGGAGGGGGGGGAGGGAGGCAGGTATTGAAGGTGATGGGAACCAGAGGAGAAAGTGAGGACTGCAGATGCTGGAAATCAGAGCTGAAAATGTGTTGCTGGAAAAGCGCAGCAGGTCAGGCAGCATCCAAGGAGCAGGAGAATCGACGTTTTGGGCATCAGCCCTTCTTCAGGTGGGAATCAGAGTTACAGATCTGAGGATGGAGTAGCTAGAGAAAAGGCAGATACAGCATGCAGAGAGTCTGTAAGAAGGGATAAAGAGTTGGATAGGGTGAAGTTGCTGTCAATGTGATGGGTTTAAGTGTGCCTCTATTAACACAAGAAGTATCAGGAATAAGGGTGATGAACTTAGAGCATGGATCAAGACTTGAAACTGTGATGTTGTGGCCATTACGGAGACTTGGATATCACGGGGGCAGGAATGGTTGTTGGATGTTCCAGGGTTTGGATGTTTCAAAAGGAATGGGGTGGGGGTTGGAGATAAAAGAGGTGGGGAGTGGCATTGCTAATCAGGGATAGTATCACAGCTGCAGAAAGGTAGGTCATTGAGGAGGGTTTCTCCACAGAATCAGTATGTGTGGAAGTCAGAAACAGGAAAGGAGCAGTCACTTTATTGGGAGTTTTCTACAAAACGCCCAATAGCAACAGAACCATGGAGGAGCAGATTGGGAGGCAGATTTTGGAAAGGTGCAGGAATAACAGTGTTGTTGTGATGGGCGACTTTAACTTCCCTAATATTGATTGGAATCTCCTTAGATCTAATAGTTTTGATGGAGCAGTTTTTGTCAGATATGTGCAGGAAGATTTCCTGACTCAATATGTAGATAGGCCAACTAGAGGGGAGGCCATATTTGATTTAGTGCTTGGCAATGAACCAGGTCAGGTGTCAGATCCTTTAGTGGGAAAGTATTTTGGTGATAGTGATCACAACTCCCTGACTTTTACTGTTGTTATGGAGAGGGATAGGTGCAGATAGTATGTGAAAGTGTTTAATTGGTGGAGGGGGAATTACAATGCCATTAGGCAGGAACTGAGACACCTAAATTGGGAACAGGTATATACATGACAGAAATGTGGAAGTTGTTTAGGGAACACTTGCTGATAGTGCTGGGCAGGTTTGTCCACGGAGGCAAGAAAGGGATGGCATATTGAAAAAACTGTGGGTAACAAGGGATGCAGAATATCTAGTCAAGAGAAAAAGGAAAGCTTACTTAAGTTTGAGGAGACAAGAATCAAACAGGACTCTGGAGGATTACAAGGTAGCCAGGAAGGAACTAAAGAATGGACTTAGGAAAGTTAGGAGGGTGCATCAAAAAGCATTAGTGTGTAAGGTTAAGGAAAACCCTAAGGCATTCTACACTTTTGTGTGGAATAAGAGGATGGCCCGGGTGAGGGTAGGGCCGATCAGCGATAATGGAGGGAACTTGTGCCTGGAGTCGTAGGAGGTAGGGGAGGTCCTTAATGAATATTTTGCTTCAGTATTCATGACTGAGGACAGGGTGAAACAAACTGAGATGTTCGAACATGTTCATGTTAAGAAGGTGGATGTACTGAAAACTTTGAAAACGTAAGGGTAGATAAGTCTCCTGGGCAAGATAGGATATACCCTATGTTACTATAGGAAGTGAAGAAAGAGATTGCTGTGCATTTAATGGTGCTCTTTGCATCCCCACTGTCCACTGCTGTAGTGCCAGATGATTGGACGGTGGAAAATGCTTTGTCTAATGCTTCCCATGTTTGCTGAAGGTAGTCCCAAATAAACTGTTTGTATTCTCTTGGTAAATATGACAGAACCTTGCAGGACGAAATTTACCATACCATTACTTTACATATGTTTACTGATTACTTGCTGTAAGCTAAGAAGTTTTTTTAAGATCTTGTGTGGCACGTGAGCCATGTTGGCAAGGCCATCATTTGTTATCCATCGCTGATTGCTCTGGACAGCGTGGTGGTGAGCTACCATCGGAAAGTTGGTGATGGTCCTGAATTGAGAAGCTTCAGGACACCTTTGCCGAGGTTTCTCATCGTATTGTCACAGGGAACTCCATCTTTTATTGCTTCATGTGAATCGGGGAAACTCTCTACTGATTGGTGTCATCTCTAGCACAAAGGAAGATAGTTGTGGTTGTCGGAGTTCAGTATTGTCAGCTCCAGGGCATCTCTGCAGGAGTTCCTCAGGATAGTGGATGTTTGCTGATATCCATGCACACCACACAAGCGCCAGGCAATGACCATCTTCAAGTGTAGATATGAACCTAAAGTTTAAACTAGTTACATGAAATTAACTGAAATGAGGGAAATAAAAGAATCCTGGTGATGACACATTGATCAAGCAGGTCACTTGTTTTCATGTGTTTCTGTCTTGTTATGGAACTAAAGAATCCCTGCTTGGCTCATCATATCTATACCAACTCTCTGAAGAGCATCCCACCCTATAATCCTTGCATTTGCAATAGCTAACCCATCTAGCCTACACACCACAGAGCAATTTAGTATGGCCAAACTACCTAACTTGTATATCTTTGCACTGTGGAATGAAATCAGAGCACCTGGCAGGAGTCCACATAGACGGTCACTCAAGGCTGGAATTGAACACCAATCTCTGACACTGTGAGGCAGCAGTGCTAACCAGTGTGTGTGTGTGTGTGTGTGTGTGTGTGTGTGTGTGTGATTGTGTGTGTGTGTGTGATTGTGTGTGTTTACATTGAATGTTATAACTCAGCAGCAATGAACTGAACTGTCACAGTAAAACTGTCTGGAAAAGCTGTCGTGCTATTTAAACAGTCACAGTGAATCAGATGTAATAATGAGAACTATTTATCAGCTACATTTATGACTGTCTTGGAATTGTGCTGTGTAAACAGCTGTTGATTCATTAGCATAAAAGTGGTGAGTATCTTGAACAAATCGGCTTGAAGTCAAAGTTCATGAAGTCCAAGAATTAAATCTATTTCCAGGAAGAGACATGTAAGCCTTAGTGAGCAATGAATCGTACTGGCTGTGGTCGATGACATGGCTGTGATGTTTGTCAGTGGTCAACCTGATCATTTGCTGGAAACTGGACAGTGTGAAATCTTGAATGCATGCAATCTACCATCCCTTCCTTGCCTGTCCAAACCTGTCCAGTTGTCAGAATGGAAAAAAGGGTACAAAATGCCTCAGAGTATAGTCAGCCAAAGCAGCTGGAGATTTGGTCAGAGGAGCGTGTTCAGAGGAGGTTCACGAGAATGGTCCCAGAATGAAAAGCTTAACATATGAGGAAACTTTTTGAAACTTACAGCATATGGACAGTATGGTCAGCTGGACAGTTTGGATGTTGGGAAGGTGTTTCAATTGGTAGGAGAGATTAGGACCCGAGGGCACAGCCATAGAGTAAAGGGAAAACATTTCAGAAAAGAGGCAAGGAGAAACCTCTTCAGACAGAGAGTGGTGAATCTAAGGAATTCACTGTCACAGAAGGCTGTGGAGGCCAGGTCATTCAGTTATTTAGTACAGAGATGGATAGGTTCTTGATTGCCAAGGGGATGAAGGGTTATTGGGAAAAAAATGGGAAAATGGGATTGAGAAACTTATCAGCCATGATTGAATGGTGGAGCAGATTAGATAGTGGGTGGCACAGTGGTTAGTGCTGCTGCCTCATAGCACCAGGAACCTGGGTTTAGTTCCCACCTTGGGCAGCTGTATCGAATTTATTTCATAGTGTGTCTCATTTTGTTTCATACAGATGTATGGGTTGATCTGGTTAACAGACCTTCAAAACAAAATGGATGATATTGATATCCTAACCATGCTCACCTCAGCAATATGCCATGATCTGGACCATCCAGGCTATAACAATGCATATCAGGTAATAATATCTATTGGAAACATATTAACATGGCACTGTTTTGCATATATATTTGTTTATTTATGCAATTTATATAAGCCATTAATGTTTTTCTGATTACATTGATAACAATAGCAGGAAAAGGCAGAAGTCTGCTATGAAATATTTGGGCTCCTTCATTACTTGCACAGCATGGACTTTTTTTTGCGTACAAACATAGTCATGTACTAGGTCAACCAAAATAGCTAAGTTGGAGTGGTAAGTAATGAAAGATCACATCCTTGATTTAATATGGTACCTATGTGAGCAACCCTCTGTTTGTAGTCCATAGCCTTCACTGTTGTGTTCATGTCAAGATGAGAAATTACTAGCACTAGGTCCCCGTGTTATATCATTGCTGACAATTGGACAATGAGATCCAGGAAAGTCAATATTTCTATTTTCCAGTACTTCCATGTTTTCCTGCCACAGGCTCTGTAGTGGGTTTCAATTATTCCTGGAAGATCATAAAGTTCTATCCCACCTGACCTCCATGATAACATTTCTGCGTTTCGTGGTCTACCTTGTGAATAATTGACTGGACAAGAGCAGACAAACCCGTACTGCTTGTTGGGTTGAGGGAGTCCAGTAGTTTATTGAACCCATGTTCAGTCCAGAGTTCAGCTTTTTATATAATCGGAGAATAGAATCATAGAATCCCTGCAGTGTGGAAGCAGGCCTTTTGGCCAATCGAGTCCACACTGACCTACTCAGAGCATCCCACACCCCCTATCTTTCCCTGTAATGCTGTATTTCCTATGGCTAGTCTACCTAAGCTGCATACCCCTGGACACTTCGGACAATTTAGAGTAGCCAATCCATCTAACCTGCACATCTTCGGACTGAGGGACGAAACTGGACCACCTGGAGGAAGCCCATGCGGACATAGGGAAAATATGCAAACTCCACAAAATAAGTCACCAAAATCGAACCTGCGTTCCTGGCACTGTGTGGCAGCAGTGCTAACCACTGAGCTACTGTGCCACCCCCGCGGGCCTGTTTCCCAAATGCCTATTCACAATAAACAATTAACATACAAGTCTGCACTGTGCTGGAATACTATCCTTTTGTATGAGTGAAAGCAACTCGAACAAACTCATAAAGGTCAACACCATCCAGAGTGGAGCATCCCACTTCATTGGCACCACACTCACTCTCTTGAACATTCGCCCCCTTCACCACCGATGCACAGTGGCAGTATCATCTCCAGGATATGTTACAGCAACTCACCCATGCTCCTTCAACAGCACCTTTCAAACCTGATAGCTCTGACCTGAGATTCCTTCACCCTGACAACTGTAGCTGTTCAAGAAAGCAGCTCACCACCACCTTCTCAAAGTCATTTCGTGATGAGCAATAAACGTTGGCCTTGCTAGTAGCCCACATCTCATGAGTAAATTAAAATAATGACAAGAAGGACCCACCTGATATTGTAATCTCCAGTACATTGGGAGAGTTAAAAACAGGATGCACAGACTCCGATTATAAAAAAGTCGCTGCTTTACATCAGGAGGAGAAAAGTAATCAGATGCGAAATAACTCCACCAAGGCCGGTATCCTGTCACTACCTCACCATTTATTTACACGTGCATAGTACATAGCACTAATCCAGCTACCTCAGTGCCTGCTCCAAGAGTGAACAGAAACCCTGACATTCCTGTCAGCCAGGTCTCCTTGATTGAACCAGGTTTATAGCCCCAATCAGGGAACTCATATTCTATGAGGTCTACCTGACCTTGTTCCAATCACTACATCCCTCCCCCACCTAAGTCCTAAGACATAGACCTGTTCTTTTTCCCGTAGCTTGTCCTGGGATGTTTTTGCACAAGGTCCAGTTCCTCTGACTCAGTATTGGATACAGGCAGCGGGTACTGGATTGTAGCCCGCATCTTGCAACCGGAGCATCTCGGCCAAAATTCATCTTCTTAGGATGGTAATGGTGTAGAGGCTGCAACATTTACTGTGTCCATCTCATCCTCAGATGTTTCTTCAATGCTAGGTGAAGGCGGAGAACCCATGGGTTCTGACAACCTTGCCAGGTATTCTGAGGGGCTGGGTATGTTCCCCTCAGTTTGTGAGGTTGCAGCTTTCATGTGGTCCATGTGCTTTTTCAGGACCATCTCACCTACCCAAACTTTGTACGTCATGGGATCTGACCTCACCTCAATCATGCTTCTTACCAAAGTTCGTCCCCTGAACTAAACTGCCTCTCTCGCTGAGAGGAATCTTGTGTCTGGTATTGGCATTCCTGATGCCAGTTCACCGCCCCCCCCCAAAGGTCCAGGATAATCAGGTTTAACCTAGTGCAGAGTCTTCTGCCCGTGAGCAACTCTGCTGGTGCTATTTATGTAGTTGCATCAGGGGTGGTCCTGTGTTTCAACAGGGACTGGGACAGCTTGCTATTGAGTGAAGCTGTCGGCTGTTTCTTTAAGCCCGCCTTCAAAATTTGGACTGCACTTTCCACCAGAACATTAGATGATGGATGGTAAGGGACTGTCCTTCCATGTAATTTGAGGACATACTCAAATTCTGTGCTGGTAAATAATGGCCAGTTGTTCGTGGGAGCCCATGTATTGTAAAAGCAACTCACAACTTTGCAATTGACATTCCTGTGTTTGACACATGTCCAACCACTTTGAATTGATGTCCACAATGATTAAAATCATAGAGTACATGAAAGGACCGGCATAGTTGACTTGTGGCAGAGTCCAAAATTTACCTGTCCATTCCCATGAATGTGGCGAAGCTGCTGGTTGTAATTTTTGTCCTTGTTGGCACTCTGGACACTGCCCCACCAATGTGGCTACGTCAACATCCAATCCTGGTGAGACAGAACTTCTCACCAACATCTTCATTTTGGAAACCCCTGGATGACCCTGGTGGAGTTCAGCTAGTACCTGCTGGCAACCTTGGCTCTGGACAATCGTTCTCACTCTCCATAATAATATGCTGTCTTCTGGTCTCACCAGGTCTAGAAAAGTTTCAATTTTGCTTGTGGTGGCCCTTTTATCTCCCCCAACACCACCAGCTGGTTTAGTTTTGTGGAGATGGGATCTTTTTGCGTCCACAGTCTGATATTATCAGCGGTGACAAGAAGGGTGTCCAGAAGGTTTAAAACCAGAACAGGCTCTTCCAGTGGCAGCGCCCCTGCCATATCCACCAGTGAAAGACAACTCAAGGCATCCACATTTGCCACTTGACCTCCCAGACTGTTTTCAAATTTGCAATTGTATGCACTCAGAATGAGAGCCCACGGCTGAATTAAACCTGAAGCTATGTTTGGCATTTCCTTGTCCTCTTTACTTAACCCTATCCGGGGTTGTGGTCTGTCACTGTCACAAATTTACATCTGAAAAGGTATGGATGGAACGTTCTCACACCAAAGATGGCCGCCAAACCTTCCTTCTGTATCTTTGTTTGTCATCAGCCAAACTCTGGGAAGCATAAGCTATCAAATGTTCCTTTTTGCCGGGCCACTGGTGAGCAAACACTACCCCAGTACCATACAGTGAGGCATCACTTGTCAGCACCACATCTCACAATATCTCAGATGACAATAGCTGCTTCTTCACTTCCCTAAAGGCTACATCTTGGCTATGAGACCATTTCTAAGTCTGACCCTGTTTCAATAGCAAATGTAAGGGTACCAAGATGGAGACTTGGTTACATATGAACCTTTTGTTATAATTCACCATCCCAAGGAAAACCTCAGCTGTGGTACAGAGAGGAGAGTCAGAGCATCTTTGATCACCCTCACTTTATCTTCCAACGAGTATAACCCAGTCTTGTCAACTCTGTAGCCAAATTTTTCCCTCTTAAGGCCACTTTGGAAAACATATAAGGACTGTGTCCAAGTTTTCTAAATGCTCTTTATTCATCTTCCTGTTATTAGCACGTCATCCAGATAAATGGCAACCTGGGTAGACCTTATAAAATGTATTCCGTCATAAATTGAAAAATGGCACAGGCTGATGATATGCAAAAGGCGTATTGGCACTATTGTCTATTAGTACAAACTCTTATGGATATTAATAGTAGCATAATTCTGGGAATCCTCATCTAACCGCAATCACAGATATGCTTGGCTAATGTTCAGCCTCATGACTAACAGCCCTGCTGCCAGTTTTGTGTGTAAATCCTCTATGTGAGGGATTGGGTATTTATCCAGCTGCAAAAAGCGGTTTACCATTTATTTGAAATCCCTGTAAAGGCAAACCAAACCATCAGATGCCACAAGCAATACAACCGGTGCTGCCCATTCCTCAAACTGTACCAGCTTTCCAGCCTCCTGATGTCTGCCTCTACTTTTGCCCGTAAGGCAAATGGCACTGGGTGGGTCTTACAGAATCGTGGAATTGATTCTCAGTCAACGTGCAAGGTAACCTTGTCCCCTTTGATAGTCCCTAGACCTTCCTGAAAAATGTCTGGGTATTTAATTAGGAATTCACTCAGCAGCCATTTTCCAATGGAAAAATGTTCGGCCAATCAAGTTGAATCTCGCTCGACCAATTTCACCCCATCAAGCTTGGGCTCAAGTCTTTTCCTACAATCAGTGATACCTGAACCAATTGCTTCTCATAAGAGACTGTGTTTTGGTTTTTGCTGCTGTTTACCTATTATTTACTTACCTATGCTATTTAACTATGTGATTTGCCTACATTGCTCGCAAGACAATGTTTTTCACTGCCTTGGTACACGGGACAATAAATTCAATTCAATTTAACCAAAGTTGAACCCTAAATCCGTGGGAGTTCGCTGGTATAAGTTCTCAGCCTGGCCAAGGTCTCACATAAACTTAAAGGTAGGAGTTCAAAGTGAATGGTAGTATAAAGACTGGTTCCACAATCACTGATATAGCCAGTCCACAATCAGCCTCCATTAGAACTGGTGACTATTTAACCAATGTTTATTTTGATTGGTTCTGATTTGGATGTTGCTAAGCAATTTAATTGTTCTAAACCAGCTCTAGAGTGTGCAATCTCAAGGATACCAGCCTAGGAGTTCTCTGACTCAATTCAGGGCTAGTAGGACTCTATCCCTGTCTCAAGTCCGCACATCATCAGCAACTACAATGGCTTGTTGGCCTCGATCCTGAAGACAATTTTAACCACTTGGCAGAGTCTCGGCTTTGGTTTCAGGTTTTGCTGTGAGTTTACATTGAGTCCCTATCTTCAGAATATGTCCTGAGTGAGGCTCTGCAATTACCTTCATTCAGGTGGTGTTTCCCAAGCTCAGTCAGCCCGGCGAGGGTGTCCACTTCCATCAGAATTGAAAAGTGTGGTGCTGGAAAAGCACAGTAGGCCAGGTAGCATCTGAGGAGCAGTAGAATCGACGTTTCGGGCATAAGCCCTTCTTCAGGTAGAGCATATGCCCGAAACGTCGATTGTCCTGTTCCTCGGATACTGCCTGGCCTGCTGTGCTTTTCCAGCACCACACTTTTCAACTCTGTTCTTCAGCATCTGCAGTCCTCACTTTCTACTACTTCCATCAGAATACCCTGTAAGTCATGTGCTCCACTTTCTAGAATTAGAATTAGATTTAGATTATTTACAGTATGGAAACAGGCCCTTAGACCCAACACGTCCACACCGACCTGCCGAAGCGCAACCCACCCAGACCCATTCCTCTACCTTTACCCCTTTGCCTAACAATTTAGGCAATTTAGCCTGGCCAATTCACCTAACCTGCACATTTTTGGACTGTGGGAGTAAACTGGAGCACCCGGACGAAACCCACGCAGACACGGGGAGAATGTGCAAACTCCAGACCGTCAGTCGCCTGAGGCAGGAATTGAACATGTGTCTCTGGCGCTGTGAGGCAGCAGTGCTAACCATTGTGCCACCGTAGGTTTATTATGTAATGAAAAAGTCAGTTGCAGTGCCTGAAGTCCAGTTGGGCTTCAGTTAGTAGGCACTTTTGCGTGGTCACATCATTAATCACACACACCAAAGGGTCTCTGAGCATCTCACTTACAGTTAAACCCAAAATCACATGTCATCTTAACCTTGTCAAAAACCCGAATAAATATTTCCCTGGTTTTCAAATTGCTGAGTAAAACTGATAGCATCTAAGAATTAGAGGAGGCTTGGGGTCATAATATTCCTTAGCTAAATCCATCAACTCTTGAAAGGTTTTAGTATCAGGTGCCACTGGGAAAGTTAGGTTTCTAACAACTGAAAAAGCTTTGGGTCCACAAGCTGTCTGGAAATTGCTCATTGCTTTTCATCTGCCCCAATGTCATTTGCCCAGAAATAGTAATAGACTCTTTCCACATACTGGGGCCAATTTTCCATGGCAGGATCGAATGAGACAAGCTTCCCAAATAGTGGCATGATGCCTTAAATGCTTATCCCAACTCAAAGACAATTGAATCTCTTCATAGCTATGCTTTGCTCTCGTTACCAATGAAATAACTCAGCAAAGGCCGATATCTCTTCAACAAGTCACCCTTTATTTACACGTGCGTATTACGTGACACTGACCCAACTATCACAGAGCTGGCTTCTAGAGTGAAGAGAATCCCTGACACTCCTGTTTTTTATTATTTACTCCTTTTTTTAATTACCCCCACACTACCACCGAACTGCGGTATTGCTTATTCTTTCCCCAGCACCCATGCTGTGTGTGTGCAGCTGTGAGACACAGTGAAAGACACAAGGTGCATGAACCTTTATTCAGTTTCCACCACCAGGAAGAAAAGAAACACCCAAGTGGCCAGTAACAAGCAGTGTCCTTCACATCAAAGGGCAATGCTGTGTGACCAAACAGTGAAGGGGAGGGCAGGGGTTAAATCAAAATAGAGTTGGACGGGGAAATAATACACTCCACTTCCTGTGGTGCCCACCTCCCCCTGAACAACTCCAGGGTGTTGGTGGACACCGCGTGCTCCTTTTCCAGAGACACTTGGGCTCTAACATAACTGCGGAAGAGGGACAGACACTCCTATTTATTTTTTTTCTTCTTTTTTTTCGTTCCCCCTTCTCCTGAAGCAATCAAGAGGAGAGTCCTTCTCACACACACTGGCCCAGCTCCCTCAGAGCCAGCTGTCAGAGTGAGCAGAACCTCTGGCACTCATTTTTTTTTAAACCCCCACACTACTGCCTAACTGCGGTAGTGCTTATTTTTCCCCAGCACCCATGGTGTGTGTGTGCAGATGTGAGACACAGTGAAAAACACAAGGTGCCCAAATCTTTATTCAAATTTCCACCACCAGGAGGAAAAGAAACACCCGATTTCTCAGTGACAAGCAGTGCCCTTTGCGTCAAAGGGCAATGCAGTGTGATCAAACAGTGAAGGGGAGGGCAGGGGTTAAATCAAAATAGAGTTGGAGGGGGGAATAATACACTCCACTCCCTGCGGCGCCCACCTCTCCCTAAACAACTCCAGGGTGTTGGTGGACACCGCGTGCTCCTTTTCCAGATACACCCGGGCTCTAACATAACCGCAGAAGAGGGGCAGACACTCCTGCTTATTTTCTTTTTCTTTTTTTTCTTTTTTTTTTGGCAAGTCCTTGACATTGATCCAGACCCGTCAGAGCCAGCTCTCAGAGTGAACAGAATGTTTGACATGCCTCTTTTTTTTGCAGGTATGAGACACAGTGAGAGACACAAAGTGCATGAATCTTTATTCAGTTTCCACCACCAGGAAGATAGGAAAACACCCGGGTGGCCAGTAACAAGCAGTGCCCTTCGCATCAAAGGGCAATGCTGTGTGATCAAATAGTGAAGGGGAGGGCAGGGGTTAAATCAAAATAGAGTTGGAGGGGGAAATAATACACTCCACTTCCTGCGGTGCCCACCTCTCCCTGAACAACTCCAGATGTGTTGGTGGACACCGCGTGCTCCTTTTCCAGATACACCCGGGCTCTAACATAACCGCAGAAGAGGGGCAGACACTCCTGTTTATATCTGTCAGCTAGGGCTCCCTGATTGGAGCAGGTTAACAGCCCCAGTAAGGGAACTCATTTTATGACGTCCAACTGGCTGACCTTATTCCAATCAATACTCTAGGAGAAACGTCTGACCAGCAGAACTGCTACTGTATTTGGTCTGTAGAGTGCATAGGATTATTGGTCACATCCTGCAGTGTGGTCGGTAGTGATTGGCAGTAGTTTAACATTTGCCACTTCAAGATCTCCTGATCAACATGTATTTTCTCTTTGTTATTGGTTGAGTGAGTTTAGTGAAAAATCAAAAGCTTGTTTGCTTTTCCTCAGATAAATGCTCGCACAGAACTGGCGTTGAGATACAATGACATCTCTCCCCTGGAGAACCATCATTGTTCTGTGGCCTTTAACATCCTGGAAAAGGTAATTTTGCATTAAACTCTGAGAAAGTCATTGGTTAAAAGCATCCAATTTAAATTTATTAGGCACATTAAGTTAAATTTAAAATGTGTTTCAGGACACTACTTTCTGCACCCTGCAGATGCATATCTCTACATTTAAAAGAGAATTTAGGAGTGACCTTCAACAGAAGGCAAAAGTCTGTTGTTATTCTATTGACATTGTGGTATTTGGTTTCTGACAATTATGTATTTCAATACCTTAAAATTTAGTTAATGTCCTAATAGTGAGTGCAAGCAGAATAGATTCAGTACCTCTGCTCTCATGGTCTAGTTTCTTTCACCTTGTTCTACTTCATCATGAAATACAGTGCTTGATAAACAGGCACCAAAACCCTATCATTAGGCTTGCCTTCAGTGACTGCTCATCACAGGACCCTGGACTTTTACCGACATGAACAGGTTTCCCTGCAAATGACTCACTATCCTGTCTTCGGGGAAAAAAAAATCACCGTTCCTTCACTGTCACTGTCCTGGAAATTCCTTCCTCAATATCAAATAGATTGCAACAGTTCAAGAAGGCAGCTTATCACCATTTTCTTAAAGGCAACTGGTGATTGCCAACAAATGTTGGTCCAGCCAGTAATGCCCAGATGAAGGAATAATAATATGCTTTGGCTCCCTCAGTTCCAGTGAAGGTTGGTGAGTTTATTTTGATTCCACAATAGTGCAGTTTACATGGGCTTCAGTACAGGCTTCGATGAGGTCGCAATAGAAGACTGGTCTAAAAGGTAAGAGCACATGCAGTCCAAGGCAATTTGATAAATTGAATCTAAAATTAGCTTGCAAAAGGTGATGATAGAGGGATGCTTTGGGATTGGAAGCCTGTGACCAGCAGTGTACCACATGGTTTGATGCTTGGACCTTTGCGGTTAGTTATGCATGTTAAAGACTTGGATGTGAATGTTGAAGGTATGATTAGTAAATTTGTAGATGACATGAAAAGGGGTGGTGTTGTTGATAGTGAGAAGGATGGTCTCAGGTTACAACCTGATATTGCTCAACTGGTAAATTGGGCAGATCAATGTCAAATGGAATTCAATCCTGATTAATGCATTTTAGGCAGTCGAATAAGTGAAGGACACACACAATGGATGGTAGGTCCTTAGGGAGTACTGAGGACCAAAGGAACCTTGTTGTACAAGCCCATAGATTCCTGAATGTGCCAGCACAGGTGAACAGTTTGGTGAATGAAATAACTGCACAGAGGCCACTATCCCATCACCACGTAACCCTTTATTTACACATAGAAAGTCTTTGACTCTGGCACGGTCTCGTCTCAGAGTGTCAGAATGTCTGATACTCCTGTTTATATCTGCCATCCAGGGCTCCCTGTTTGGATCAGATTAACAGCCCAAATCAGGGAACTTATTCTATGAGGTTCAGCTGGTTGACTTTGTTACAATCATTCGGTGAAGAGGGCAGACAGGTTGCTTGTCTTCATTAATTGGAAAGTAGAACATAGGAGCATGGAAGTCTTGTTGCAATTTTATAAAATATTGTTCAGGCCACAGATGGAATACTATGTGCAGTTCTGGTCACCACACTATCTGCACTGGAGAGGATACAAAGGAGATTCAGCAGGATGATGCACTAGATGAAAAGTCTCAGTTGTAAGGAGAGGCTATTTAAGGTTGGGTTTGTTTTTCTTGGCTCAGAGGACACTGAGGGGGATCTGACTGAGGCATAGACAGAGTAGATTGTGAAAATCTTTTTCCCATGGCAGATGTGTTTAAGACCACTGGAAATAAGTTAAGGTGAGGAGTAAATGTTTTCAAGGAGATCTGAGAATTTTCTTTCACGCAGAGGGTGGCAGATATATATAACAGACTGCCAGAGAGGGTGATGAAGGCAGGTGCTTTTGCAACATTGGAGAAGCACCTGGATGAGTGCTTTAAATACTAGGATATCATCGGCTATGGACCAAGTGCAGCTAAATGGGATTTTTATGGTTTGATGTTTGATGATTGGCTTAGGCATGGTGGGCCGAAGAGCTGTTTCTATGTTGTGTGACTCTATGACTCTAATAAGGGGCCATTATCTTAAAAGATGGACTGTTCCATCTGGAAAGGAGAGAAAGAAACATTTGTTAAAAACAAAGAGTAATAGAAATCTGGAATGCACTAGTGAGAATGGTGTGCATATTGGGTCAATTACAATTTTCAATACAGATGAATATTTGTTTATTAGGGAAAGACCAATAGAGATGGAATACAGATCAGTCATTATGTAACTGAAGAACAGGTTTGGGATGCTAAACAGCCTTCTATCATTCCTATGTTTACTTCTATGTTGCCAAGTTCTGTAAAAATTGAAGTTCACTATTTGACAATAATATTTGATGAATTTTCAAATATTAAAATATCAAATTTACTATCCTGACTTCGTCACAACTGTCCTGTGATTAAAAATTATCCTGATATTATAAAATTAAATATTTCATAAAAATGTAACTTTTAAACAATAAAAGAAGTATGCTTTTCTCTATATTTTAAAAATAATCATTCTTCAAATGTGGGCGTTGCTGGCTGGTCCAATGTATTGCCCATCCCATTCATGGACAATCCCAAGCACCCATTCAAAACAGCCTTTGAAGTATTAATTTAAATCATTTTGCTTGAATGAAACCAATGAAATGTGCACAGGTATAACTGGCTAGAAAATTGTGGGCATATAAAATTGGCTACAACACATGGTTAAGGATATCTTAGCCAGTTTGTGGGTTCCCAAAATGGACATCACAAAATTTATATCATTCATGATTTCTTTCAAAATATGCATTCTGTAATTTTCATCTTTATTCTCAACGAATATACATAGAGCTATAGTCTTAAAAACACCCTTCTGTCTAACCAGTCCATGCTGAACATAACCCCAAACTAAACTTGTCTCATCTGCCTGCTCCTGGCTCATATCCCTCCAAACTTTTCCTATTCATATACTTATCTCAGTATCTCTTAGACGTTGTAACTGTGCCCACATCCATCACTTCATCAGGAAGTTGACTTCATACACAAACCACTGTCAGGGTAAAATAATTAGCCCCTCTTGTCCTTTTAAAATCTCTCTTCTACCATTAAGCGTATTTATACTCCTGAGGATTTTATGAACGTCTATAAGGCTGCCTCTTAACCTCCTATGCTCAAGGGAAAAATGTACCAGCCTATTCAGCCTTTCTTTATAACTTAAACCTTCCATACCCAGCAACGTCCTGGTAAATCTCTTCTGAAGCCTCTCCAGCTTAGTAATATCCTTCCTATAACAAGGTGACCAGAACTGGATGCAGGATTCCAGAAGAGATCTCACCAATGTTGATATAACCTTAACATGACTACCCAACTCCTACAGTCAAAGGACTAAGCAATGAAGGCAAGAGTGCCAAATACTTTTTTAACCATCCTGTCTAGATGTGTCGCAAACTTCAAAGAATTATGTTCCTGAACCCCTTGTATCAAAATTCAACACCTTTCATTTATCCAAATTAAACTCCACCTACCATTTTTCGGCTTATTGACCCATTTGTAATTTTAGAAAACCTTCTTCACTGTCTAATATGACACCAATTTTGGTGTTGTCCCCAAACTTTCTCACCATGCCTTCTATATCCTTAATGTGCAAGTGCCGGTGTTGGACTCGGGTAGACAAGGTCAGAAGTCATGTGACATCAGGATATATTCCAACAGGTTAATTTGAAATCACATGCTTTCGGAGCACTGCTCCTTCATCAGGTTAAGTGAAGGAAAGCATACAGGCACAGATTTTCTAGGCAGAGAGATCAGTGGGCAGAGAGATCAAAGATCATACAAATGGTGTGACTAGAGTGTTGAATAATAAGTCTTATTATTCTCCATTCCATTCAAACCATTTGTATGATCTTTCATCTCTCTGTCCATTGATCTCTCTGCCTAGAAATTCTATGCCTGTACTTCAGCTGATGAAGGAATAGTGCTCCAAAAGCTTGTGGTTTCAAATAAACCTATCGGACTATTACCTGGTGTTGCGTGACTTCTAACCTTCTGCATTCTCTTCCAAATCATTTATATAAATGACAAAGAAGGACCCAGAACATGTTTAAATATTCATTTTGTGATGCATGTGCAATTGGATGCACCAGCTGAATAGCAGTTAAGTAGGTCAAATTTGCCTTCAATATATGATATTTGGCATTATCCAGGATTTTAATTAGCCTTTTGTGGATTATCTTGTTTGATTTTAATAATTTTTGGAATCTTGTCTGTGAATTCATTTTTTTAAATTGATTTTAGGGATCATAATCTGTGATCTGTCTATTTTAATGAGCATTTTGTGAGTCTTATCCTGTGATTCCATCCTTTTTTTTGCACATAATGAAATTAATGGCTTTGCCCATAATCATTGAACAATGCCAGCGCTATTACTGAGGTGTTCCTGGGTTATAATTGATGATTAGCACTTAGTAAATATTTGTTATTTCTGGCACCTACAGTCTGAAAACAACATATTCCGAAATTTGACAACAGAACAGTTTAAACGGATTCGGGAAGGAATGATAAAGTAAGTATTAATATTCACCCTGGGAGATGGGTTTATTATATTTTTTGTGAATTATTCATAACATATTCACCGACTCGAGGGTTCATGGCTGATACCATCGAACAGAGCCAAATGGGAAATGTGAAGAATATTGTTTTACAATCAAATCATGAGAAAGCTCATAATCGGCATGTGCATTTAGACCCTTTTACAAAGCTTGCATACAGTCGGGTCATAAGGTCATACAACATGGAAACAGACACTTCGACCCAACCTGTCAACGCTGACTAGGTTCCCAAATTAAACTAGTCCCACCTGCCTGCGTTGACCTGTATCCCTCGAAACCTTTCCTATTCATGAACTTATCCAAATGTCTTTAAACATTGTAACTGTACCTACATTCACCACTTCCTGTGGCAATTCATTCCACTCATGAGATAGTCTCTGTGCAGAAAAGTTACCCTTCATGTCTTTTTTACATCTTTCTCCTCTCACCTTAAAAATATGCCCACCAGTTTTGAACTCCCGCTCCCTAGGGAAAAGATTCTTGTCATTCATATTATCTATGTCCCTCATGATTTTATAAATCTCAATAAAGTTACCCTTCAACCTCCTATGCTCCCGTGAAAAAAGTCTCAGTCTTTCTAGTCTATTTTTATATTGCAAATTCTCCACTCCTGGCCACATCCTGGTAAGTCTTTTCTGAACACTCTCCGGTTTAATAATATCCTTCCTACAACAGTGTGACCAGAACTGGACACAATACTTCAGAAAAGGCCTTACCAATATCCTTGTGGGAGAGGCCAACACTAGAGAATGTAGTTTAAAAATTAGGATCTCCCATTTAAGCTAGAAATGAAAATATTCTTTTCCCTTAGAGAGGTGAAAGCTTTTCGGATCTCCTGAGTCCTGTGGAGGCAGGGTCATTAAGTAATTTGTAGTAAAGGTAGGTATGTTCTTGCCTAACAACGAAGTCAAAGGTTGTCAGGGGGAGGCTGGAATGTGGAGCTGACGAGTGTGGTACTGGAAAAGCACAGCCAGTCAGGAGGCATCCGAGGAACAGGAGAATTGACATTTCAACCGTAAGCCCTTCATCAGGATGAGACTTGTGGCCCAATGGGGCTAAGAGATAAATGGGAGGGTTGGGGGTGCTGCTGGAGGGAAGGTAGCTGGTATTGCGATAGATAGATGAAGGTGGGGGTAAAAGTCATAGGTTGGAGAGGAGGGTGGAGTGGATAGGTGGGAAGGAAGATGGACAGGTAAGACAGTTCAAGAGGGCAGTGCCGAGTTGGAAGGTTGAATTTGGGATAAGGTGGGGGAGCAGAAATGAGGAAACTGGTGAAATCCACATTGATCCCATGTGGTTGGAGGGTCGCAAGGCAGAAGATGAGGCATTCTTCCTTCAGGCATCAGGTGGCTAGAGTCTGACAATGGAGGAGGCCCAGGACTTGCATTTCCTTGGCAGAGTGGGAGGGAGAGTTAAAGTGTTCAGCCTCAGGGCAGTGAGGTTCAACCCTCATCAGCAAACCATCATCTCCCAGACCATCCAAAACCTCATCACCTCAGGGGATCTCCCACCAACAGCCTCCAACCTCATAGACCAAGAACTCCTCCATTTCCGCCACCTGCAAACAGACCCCACCACCAGGGATATATTTCCCTCCCAACCCCTGATTTCTGGAGAGACCATTCCTTCTGTGACTCCCTTTTTAGGTCCAAGTACTCCACAAAGCCACCCTCCACACCCAGCACCCTCCCCTGCCACTGCAAAAAGTGCACAATCTGTGCCCACACCTTCCCCCTTACTACTGTTCAAGGTCCCAAAGGACCCTTCCACGTCCAACAGAGATTTACCTGTATCTCCACAGACATCATCTACTGTGTCCGTTGCTCTTAATGTGGTCACCTCTATATTGGGGAGACAGGACGCCAACTTGCAGAACGTTTCAGAGAACATCTCTGGGACACGCACACTAAGCAATCCCACCACTCGGTGGTCGAACACTTTAACTCCTGCTCTCACTCCTCCAATGACACGCAAATCCTGGGCTTCCTCCACCGCCAAACTCTAGCCACTTGACACCTGGAGGAAGAAAGCATCATCTTCCACCTTGGGACCCTCCAACCACACGGGATCAATGTGGATTTCACCAGTTTCCTCATTTCCGCTCCCCAATCTTATCCCAGTTCCAAACTTCCAACTTGGCACTGCCTGTTGAACTTTCCTACCTGTCTATCTTCTTTCCCACCAATCTGCTACACCCACCTGTCCAACCTATCGCCTTTACCCCCACCTCCATCTACCTATCATAGTCCTAGCTGCCTTCCACTCAGCTACCTCTCACCCCCCCAACTCCACCGCACCGCACCGCCGCCACCCCCCCCCCCCCCCCGCCCACCTCCCATTTATCTCTCAGCTGCATTGGGCCAGAAGCCTCATCCCTGATGACGGGCTTATGCTCAAAAGTCGATTCTCCTGCTCCTCAGCTGCTACCTGACCGGCTGCGTTTTTCCAGCACCACGCTCTTCGACTCTGATCTCCAGCATCTGCAGTCCTCACTTTCTCTTAGGAATGTGCAGACCATAACCAGATACGCCATGAGAAGCTTTCTGCTTAAAGGGGTTGTGAGAGTTTGGAATTCTCTTCCCTAGAAAGTAACAGAATTTGGGTCTTTAACTTTATTCAAGGTGAAGTTAGACTTTTGATAAACAGGTTATCTGGGTCAGATAGGGAAGTGCAGTTGAGACCAGAACCAGATCACCCAGGATCTTATTGAGTGGAGGAGCAGACTGAAAGACAAAATGGCCGTGTCAAATTGTCGGATTCTGGATTAGTGGTGCTGGAAGAGCACAGCAGTTCAGGCAGCATCCAAGTAGCTTCGAAATCGACGTTTCGGGCAAAAGCCCTTCATCAGGAATAAAGGCAGTGAGCCTGAAGCATGGAGAGATAAACTAGAGGAGGGTGGGGGTGGGTAGAAAGTAGCATAGAGTACAATGGGTGAGTAGGGGAGGGGATGAAGGTAATAGGTCAAGGAGGAGAGGGTGGAGTGGACAGGTGGAAAAGGAGATAAGCAGGTAGGACAAGTCCGGACAAGTCATGGGGTCAGTGGTGAGCTGGAAGTTTAGAACTAGGGTGAGGTGGGGGAGGGGAAATTAGGAAACTGTTGAAGTCCACATTGATGCCCTGGGGTTGAAGTGTTCTGAGGCGGAAGATGAGGCGTTCTTCCTCCAAGCATCTGGTGGTGAGGGAGCGGCAGTGAAGGAAGCCCAGGACCTCCATGTCCTCGGCAGAGTGGGAGGGGGAGTTGAAATGTTGGGCCACGGGGAGGTGTGGTAGATTGGTGAGGGTGTCCCGGAGATGTTCCCTAAAGCGCTCTGCTAGGAGGCGCCCAGTCTCCCCAATGTAGAGGAGACCGCATCGGGAGCAACAGATACAATAAATGATATTAGTGGATGTGCAAGTAAAACTTTGATGGATGTGGAAGGCTCCTTTAGGGCCTTGGATAGAGGTGAGGGAGGAGATGTGGCTACAGGTTTTACAGTTCCTGCGGTGGCAGGGGAAAATGCCAGGATTGGAGGGTGGGTTGTAGGGTGGCGTGGACCTGACCAGGTAGTCACGGAGGGAACGGTCATTGTGGAAGGCGGAAAGGGGTGGGGAGGGAAATATATCCCTGGTGGTGGGGTCTTTTTGGAGGTGGCGGAAATGTCGGCGGATGATTTGGTTTATGCGAAGGTTTGTAGGGTGGAAGGTGAGCACCAGGGGGATTCTGTCCTTGTTACGGTTGGAGGGGTGGGGTCTGAGGGCGGAGTTGCGGGATGTAGATGAGATGTGTTAGAGGGCATCTTTAACCACGTGGGAAGGGAAATTGCTGTCTCTAAAGAAGGAGGCCATCTGGTGTGTTATGTGGTGGAACTGGTCCTCCTGGGGGCGGAGGCGGAGAAATTGGGAATACGGGATGGCATTTTTGCAAGAGGTAGGGTGGTAAGAGGTGTAATCCAGGTAGCTGTGGGAGTCGGTGGGTTTGTAAAAAATGTCAGTGTCAAGTCAGTCGTCATTAATGGAGATGGAGAGGTCCAGGAAGGGGAGGGAGGTGTCAGAGATGGTCCAGGTAAATTTAAGGTCAGGGTGGAATGTGTTGGTGAAGTTGATGAATTGCTCAACCTCCTCGCGGGAGCACGAGGTGACGCCAATGCAGTCATCAACGTAGCGGAGGAAGAGGTGGGGAGTGGTGCCAGTGTAGTTACGGAAGATCAACTGCTGTACGTAGCCAACAAAGAGACAGGCATAGCTGGGGCCCATACGTGTGCCCTTTGGTCTGGAGGAAGTGGGAGGATTCAAAGGACAAATTGTTAAGGGTGAGGACCAGTTCGGCCAAATGAACGAGAGTGTCAGTGGAAGGGTACTGTTGGGGACGTCTGGAGAGGAAAACTCAGAGGGCTTGGAGGCCCTGGTCATGGCGGATGGAGGTGTAGAGGGATTGGATATCCATGGTGAAGATGAGGCATTGGAGGCCAGGGAAACGGAAGTCTTGGAGGAGGTGGAGGGCGTGGGTGGTGTCTCAAATGTATGTGGGGAGTTCCTGGACTGGGGGGATAGGACAGTGTCGAGGTAGGTAGAGATGAGTTCAGTGGGGCAGGAGCATGCTGAAACAATGGGTCGGCCAGGGTGGTCAGGCTTGTGGATCTTGGGAAGGAGGTAGAACCGGGCAGTGCGGGATTCCCGGACTATGAGATTGGAAGCTGTGGGTGGGAGATCTCCTGAGGTGATGAGGTTCTGTATGGTCTGAGAGATGATGGTTTGGTGATGGGGGGTGAGGTCATGGTTGAGGGGGCAGTAGGAAGAGGTGTCCTCGAGTTGACGTTTGGCTTCAGCGGTGTAGAGGTCAGTGCGCAAGACTACCACTGTGCCCCCTTTATCCGCTGGCTTGATGGTGAGGTTGGGATTGGAGCAGAGGGATTGGAGGGCTGCGCGTTGTGAGGGTGAGAGGTTGGAGTGGGGGAAGGAGGTAGACAGGTTGAGCCAGTTAATGTCCCGGCGGCAGTTGGAAATGAAGAGGTCGAGGTCAGGTAATAGGCCAGCGCGGGGTGTCCAGGTGGATGCAGTGTGTTGGAGGTGGGCGAAGGGGTCTTTGGAAGGTGGGTGGGAGTCCTGATTGTGAAAGTAAGCTCGGAGGCGGAGGCGACGGAAGAATTGTTCGACGTCACGGCGTGTATTAAATTCATTGATGCGTGGACGGAGGGGGATGAAGGTGAGTCCTTTGCTGAGGACTGATCGTTCATCCTCAGTGAGAGGGAGGTCTGGGGGATGGTGAAAACTCGGCCGGGCCAGGAGCTGGGATCTGGTGTGGGTGTAGAGCTGGGAGTGGGGGCGGAACCTGTAACTGGAGTGGGTGTGATGGTGGGGGGAATGGGGGTGGAGTCATGAGCAGGGGTAGTGTTCCGCTCTGAGTTCTGGGGGGTGGGATAGTGACGTGGGGTCTGTGGGAAGCATGTCAGCAGAATGGCGCTGTTGGGGGCGGAAGTGGTGGTGACCACGGCAGTAGGGGTGGCGGGAGTCACTGAGCATGTGGCATCAGCGATGATGTGAAGGGCAGAAGTGATGTCAGGTGTGATGCATGAGGAATTGTGAGGGGTGGAAGTGGTTGTGGGAGCGGCCATGATTGGGGCAGAAGTGACATCATCAATCAGCGTGGGGGTGGTAGCTGCATCAGCCATATGGCAAATGGTGGAATAAGTCCCGAGGCCAGGGGAATCTTCTGGAATGTTTGAGGAGCGCTGGTTATGGAGGTGAGTGGATAAAAGTTTGTTGTACTTACAGTTTTTGATGTTTGAGATGGAATTGAAATACTGTTTGTTGAGAGTATGAATTCTCCTGAGGATGTAGTACAGAGTGGGTCCTTTGCAATTCTGAGAGAGTGTGGCCCTCAGCTGAGGCAGGGCTGACTGTAGGGAGGTTAGGTGCCGGCGCATTGCTGCAAGCGTGGAGCGGAGGATCTTGAAGGAGAACTGTTGCTGGTGTTTTTGAATCTGTAGTCTGTATTGTTTGTCCTGTTTGGGTCCAAACTCTGCTGGTTTAAAGGTGGTCCGGAGTCCGTGTGGGATGAGTTGGTTGTGGAGGCAGGCACTGAGGAAGCGAATGTGGCTGTGGTAGCGAGTTTGTTTCATGACATGGTTGAAGAGCTTCAGGGCAGAGGAAATGACCTGGGAGTTGCAGTGGGAGAGGGACTCCCTGAGATACTTGTAGAGAGAGGAGGAAAACTTCTTCAAGGCATTTTTACCTCATGTCAAATTGTCTGTTAGTATGTTCATTTACAGAAGTTAAAGAAAAAAACATTTGTTGCACTGAATAACAGTGAAATTGGTTTTATTTATATAGCAGACACTTTAATAGAAGATTATTGTGCAAGACTCCTAAAAGACACACATTGGATTAGGGTGAAGAATGGAGAGTTGTTAGACCACAGGCAGCTGGTGACATTATAATCATTTCAGATCCAGAATCATTGGGCTAGATTTTTGGATCTTTTCTCCTGGGTAATAAACATCACCAAGACTTAATATTAATAACAACCAATGGTCAAGGTCAAATTTTCTTAACAGATCAAACTGATATAAGACCAATAGACATGACAGCAGACATAGGCCATTCAGCCCATTAAGTCTGCTCTGCCATTCAATTAGATCATGGCTGTTCCTCAACTCCAGTTTCCTGCCTTATCCCCATTACTTTTAAGTCCCTTACTGACGAAGAATTAGTCTATCTCAGCCTTGCATACACTTAATGACCCAGTCTTGACAGCCCTCTTCAGTAATTAATTCTACATATCACTAACCTCTGAGAGAAAATTTTTCCTCACCGTCTCTGTCTAAATATATGCCCCTTTGCTCTGAAATTCTGCTTTCTCTCCCAACGAAGAAACAACCTTTCTGCATCTACTCTGACAAGCTCCTTAAGAACCTTATGTGTTTCTTATTCTCCCAAACTCCAATGAATACAAGCTCAACCTACTCAACTTCCTGCAATTGTGTTCATCTTTAGTGAAATAAAAAACTTCTTTATTTCAACTATCTTCCTGAATCATTTGTGCCTAGCCAGTTAAATGCCTTGACCAGCACAAAATACAGAAGGGAGCCATGACATTAAAGGAAAATTGGAAAGAGGGTCTGGCTTAAATAAATCAGGGTCAGATTCCCATTGCCTCGTTCCACAGACTAAGAAAATGTTCTTGAGCCTTTCTGTGATAATCCAGCTTCTCCTTTACTGGTAATGCAATCTTGTTTTACTCTCCCACTGACCTGCAAACTACTTGTTGGGAAATTGGGAACAAGGCAAATTATGTGTATGTGGCCCTGTGCCCAATTTCTCACTCCTGAACCCCTGCCATGCCCTGCAAGGATGCAAGCTGTACGCAGGTTCGTAGAACATTTATCTCCATCTTATCATTCAATTATGTTTTAAAACTGCTGCATCAGGTCAGCTGGACATTGATGTGTATATTATGATTCCCAGATCCTCTCAAAGCCTGTAATTCAGTTATATTCATTGCAGTTCTCTATTCCACATCTTTCATCTCACTTGTTAACTTTTGTTGGTTGAAATTTGATTTTCAAATGCAGTACGTCAGCCCAATTGCATATGTAGTATTGATATTTTGCCTCATTTATTCTCTGCTGTTTATTGTGTTGTCATCAAATTTGGATATCTAATACTTTCAGACAGAGTGAGTGCTGCTTGATGGAAATACTTAGTAATCTGTCTTGAGCGATGTTGAAGGAAAACAGAAACGAGGCTGCAGAAATGCTGCAAAATTCTTAGTGTTGCACAAAAGCAGCTAAATCACTTCAAATTTAGAAAAAAAAATCATTATTGCCCAATGATTGAATTCTTGTAATTGGCTCCATACTGATGCAGTGGGCATTGTTACATTTTTAGTAAAGACAGGTAAAGCCTCATACAAAAAAAGAATTTATAGTTTTGTTTTGGCCAATTAAAGAGATTGAAATGAGGGATCTGGTTCCCCCCTCCTCACTGCTCCTAACAGTTATAAGGCAATTGAATCATTATTGCCTTATAACTGTTAGGAGCAGTGAGGAGGGGGGAGCCAGATCCCTCATTTCAATCTCTTTAATTGGCCAAAACAGAACTAAAAATTATTTTTTTAGTATGAGGCTTTACCTGTCTTTACTAAAAATGTAACAATGCCCACTGCATCAGTATGGAGCCAATTACAAGAATTTCTTAGAACATAGAAAAGTACAGCACAGAACAGGCCCTTCAGCCCTCAATGTTGTGCAGAGGGTTAATCCTAATGTAAAATAAAATATTTTAACCTATGCACCCCTCACCTCACTGCTATCCATGTGCATGTCCAGCAGTCGCTTAAATGTTCCTAATGACTATGCTTCCACCACCACTGCTAGCAACACATTCCATGCATTCACATTTCTCTGCATAAAGAACCTTCTTTTGACGTCCCCTCTATACCTTTCTCCTGATATTTTAAAATTTACGGACCTTTGTACCAGTCAATCCTGCCCTGGGGAAAAGTCTTTGGCTATTGACTCCATCCATTCCTCTCATTATCTTGTATACCTCGATCAGGTCACCTCTCTTCCTCCTTCCCTCCAGAGAGAAAAGTCTGAGCTTATTCAACCTTTCTTCATAAGGCAAGCCCTCCAGTCCAGGCAGCACCCTGGTAAACCTTCTTTGCACCCTCTCCAAAGTCTCTGTATCTTTCCTATAGTAGGGCGACCAAAACTGGACACAATATTCCAAGTGTGGTCTCACCAGGGACTTGTAGAGCTGTAACAAACCTTGTGGCTCTTAAACTAGATCCCTCTGTTAATGAAAGGCAAAACATCATATGCTTTCTGAACAACCCTACCCACTTGGGTGGCAACTTTGAGGGATTTATGTATTTGCACACCAAGATCCCTCCATTCCTCCACATTGTCAAGAATCCTGTCTTTAATCCTATATTCAGCATTCAAGTTCAACCTTCCAAAATGCATCACTTCACATTTATCCAGGTTGAACTCCATCTGCCATTTCTCAGCCCAGCTCTACATTCTGTCTATGTCATGCTGCAGACTGCAATAGCCCTCAATACTATTGACTGCACCTCCAACCTTTGTGTCGTCTGCAAATTTACTAACCCTCCCCTCAACCTTCTCATTCAAGTCATTTATAAAAACTACAAAGAGCAGAGGCCCAAGAACAGAACTTTGCAGGACCTCACACAACACTGACCTCCAGGCAGAATACTTTCCATCGACAACACTCTCTGCCTTCTGTCAACCAGCCAATTCTGAATCCAGATAGCCAAATCTCCCTGTATCCCATACTTCCTGACTTTATGAATGTCTTGGATCCTCAACAGAAACCAATATTTCAGTTGCTTGAGAAGGGGGGGAGGGGGGGGGGGGGTGAGGAGGGAGTTGGGGGGAGGTGGGGAATGGTTCTGATGTCTCTTTTCAATCATTTCCGTTATCAAGCACTTTTAATTTCAGAGTGGCTGAGAAAGAGAGAGCTTCCTCCAGTTTTGCAGTCACAAATCCATCACCCCTGGTCAGCCACAAGCAATTGGCTGAAATATAAGCTGGTTTATGTATTGTAGCAGCTGAGTTCACTATTTAAAAGTTTGATAATGCGGATTATGCCTTTCATCTCCAATATGTGAAACTCGCTCTAGAAATGTGAATTAAAAAGGGGAAATGAGAGCCTTTCCATGCTTGGCAGGGTTCACTACTTTTCAATGTCTTTTGAGAAAATGTTAGTTACGGTTCAAGATGATTTTGTTTATTTCACATTGATTTCCTGAAGCTTGGCTAACCTGTGTGATCGAATACTCACCCTGGATATATTATGTCAGTGTTTTTCCTTTTGAAAAGTGATTTCAGTCCATGAAAGTAACCAGTTACTAAAATAAGGTGATGGACTTTGAAAATCATTAGTCCATATTTATTAGTATCATGACAAAAACAACATGGCTTGAATGAAAAAGTACTCCAAACAAACAGTAACTCCTGTCTGTACATATCTAAATGAAAAAGTAATTTTTAATACTCTGTGCAATCTGTTGGGTTTCTGGGTTGGCAGTGGAGAAACCTTGTCTCTTCCTATCATGTCAGAAGATCAAATGCAGCACACTTGATGTTGCTGATGGGTGAAATTCCTCTCTGCATTCGGAAATAGGTACCTATGTATATGGACGAGGTGGAACACCTCTGCAGACTCTTGAACTAATGTCAATTTTATCTTCCATTAGGTGTGTTCTTGCCACGGACATGACTCGTCATAATGAGATTCTGAATCAGTTCAGATCCATTGTGTCAGTGTTTGATTTTAACAACAAAAACCACAAGGACATCGTGAGTACCAAGTTATTTCAGCCACACTCTTAGAGTCACTGCCTCACAGTCATTTAGTTTGCTGTACAACCTAAATGAATGAGACATTGGTGTGGATAACGCTATAATTTTGTTATATGTATTATTCAGGGGTGGAAGTCTGAGCTCTATATAGAGCCTGTTACCCTTGCATGTAATGTGGACAATTAGAAACTGGAACACTGCTAATCTGTATACAGGGTATGTGTAAAGCTTATTTAAATGAAGCAATCTCCTCAAGTGCAAATGAATTAGAAAAGCAATTAATCAAAATGATGGGGCAAGAAAAGTGAAATTTGATTAGTAAACATTTAGCAATATGTATTTCTCCATTTTATCCGGGCCTTCAGAGATGTATGAAAACATATACTTTTAGTACATGAGGATTCTCTGGCTTTGCTTTAACTGAATTGGGGTTCCTCTCAGAAACTCATTTCTCACAATGTAATTTTCCAACTTTCTGGGCTAATACACGTAACTTGTAAGCAAAATTAATTTGTCCTTGAAAATGTTTAAGTTAAACAGCCGTTCCATGATACAGCTGGAACATGTTCACACCAGCCACACAGCTGTATCTGGGCACTGAAGGGCGAACTCTGTAAAAAACATCGTCCATGCCCTTGGCTTTTAGTTCTTGTATCATCTCTGATCCCTGTGTCTGGTGTCTTTGTGGTGCCATATTCAGTGCCACTCTCCCTACCGTGGAAAATTTGTGAAATTAGGAAGGCAATGGCAAATTGGCCTTTATTGAAAGAGGATTTGTATACAGGAGTAAAGATGTTTTGATACAAATAGGGACTTGGTGAAATCACACACAGAATATGACGTAAGCTTTAGTTTCTATACTTAAGGAAATATTTAATCCATATTGCATTGGAGATAGTACAGTGAAAGATCAATAGATTAATTCTAGAGACTGAGACCTTGGCCTGTGATAACATGATGAGTAAATTGGGTTGATATTCCATGAACTCTTATGAAACATACAAAATCCTGAAGGGAATTGTCAGGATAAAACTGAAACTCAGTCAGACTCACCACACAGACACAACAGCCACAAGAGGTGAGGAATACTGCAATGAGTGACTCACTTCCTGACTCTCCAAAGCCTGTCCACCACCTACAAGACACAAGTCAGGAGTGTGATTGAATATTCCCCATCTATCTGGATGAGTGTAGTTCCAACAAACTCAAGAAGCTTGACACCATCCGGGACAAAGTGGCCTATTTAATTGACACCACTTCCACAAGCATTCACTACAAGGCCTCTGTAACAGCAGTGTGCCATTTACAAGATGCACTGCAGACACTTACCAAAGATCCTTAGGTGGCACCTTCCAAATCCACGACCATTTCCATCTAGAATGAAAAATGTAGCAGATATATGGGAACACTACCACATGCAAGTTCCTCTTCAAGCCACTCACACCCTGCCTTGAAAGTGACTTCACTTTTATTGGATCATAATCATGGAATTCCCTTTCTCATGACATTGTGGGTTGCAGTGATTCAAGAGGCAGCTCACCACTGCCTTCTTAAGGGCAACTAATAATGGGCAATAATTGCCGGCCAGCCAGTAATATCCACATCCAACGAGTGGATTACAAAAAAGATCATGCATGTAACAATGCTCCATCAGTTAATGTTTTTAAGACTGTGATAACATGTAGATTCAACAGATATGTGGAGAGTGGGAAAGTAAAGTTGAGGCAGAAGATTAGCCACGATCATATTGAATGACACAGGAGGCTTGGGCGACTATATTGATTGCTGTCATTTCTTAACCTGTTCCTATTTCTCATGTTCTTATATTCTCACCTACTCATCTTGATTTTCCTCTATCCTGTGTGGTGAATATGTAGAGAGGAGGATTAAACACAGAAAGATGTTCCTGACCCCTTGAGATGAAAGAGATAGCAAATGACGAGGAAGTACTTGACTGTCTGCTGCTTCACAGGGATGCCATGCTATTGGTTTCGTCTACAATTTGCAATGTCTCAGTGATCACACTTCTCCCACAGTTAAATGGAATATTTCCCCAGCAACATTATGGCCTATTCCTCATAGGGTGGTATGGGTAGCTCTGTGTTGTCTTGTATGTCTCCTTGTGTTTCCCTATCTTTCATTAGCAAAGTGTACAAATTTCTCCTGCAGCAATACTGAGCACCTGAGATGCAAATAAGCATTTGAAAATTTTGTCCAGTTATCTTGAGATATATATAATAGAAATATTAGTAGCATACTGTTGAATTGGAGGAAGGAATTCATTCCAGTTATGTACATCAGGGGATTTTACAACACGTTTTGTTAGCTATAGAATGAGTGAACTCCTGAATCACAGTGCAGTCTGAAGGTTGACTTGTATAGCTCTTGATTAATGAGGTGGAACACTATGTTGGTGTCAAAAAAGAAGAATAGTCAGTGACTGCCATAACCTGTTCTCAGTTGGCACTGCTGAAACATGAGAGAACTAGCATACCATGACACTGTCATATTCCTCTCTACGGCTTCTTTCAGGTTTCCTCCAATGAACATTGAGCAGGCATTCTCTTCCTTTGAATGTTCATCCTTCCAATTCCCTGCACCTTTCTTTGCATGCCTCTTTCTGAAACTTCCACTGGAAGCTGTTCTGTGAGATCTTACTTGAGCCCTCCACTACACTACTAATTAACCCAGGTTTGTAAAACCTTCATTAATTACTGGCTGCACAACATTTCCAGGTGTCCTACATTCTCCTCCAGTGAAGTTCTCTGAGGATACATGCATGTTACATTTATCTACAGGGTATTCAATTGATTAAATGTTGCTATATATGTTGAGTTAACATTTTATCTGATTCTTAAGAGGAAGGCTTACTTCAGTTATGTACCATTGGACAAATGGTCAGTAGGAATCAATTAAGTGAAGTGACACAATTTTAAATTGTCCTAAGGAACAGTTCATGTATCTTCTGATTGGAGAGAGGCAAAGCCTTTAAATCTTAATCTAACTTGAGACTACTTAAAATGTTCCTCTCAAGCATCATTGTCCAAGTCAAACAGGTTTCTCTTAAACATTTTTTTACCATGATATGGGCAGTTTTGGGAAGGCTGCATCTATAGCTTGTGCCTTGTTGACTTGCATCTGCACTAGCCTTCTATCTAGTTTATACATGTCTCAAATTATGTTCAAGATTTAGATCAGGCCCCATCTTCAGCTATGTTACTCTGAAGAAAATCACTTAACTTCCAAGTTCGACTCTTCATAACTTAGTGGCGCAGAGATTTGGAGTTATTTTGGTTTCTCCAATATATCAAGGCCCATTTGAAGTTAGGGCACTCAAGCATTCATGAATTATTCTAAATATAACTTCACAAATGAGCTGCACAATGTCACAATAATGTGCCTTAGTTCCTATTCAGCTGTGTTCAATATATATCCTAAAGATTGATGAGTGTTCTTGGCAACACCCTCATATTCACATTATTTTTAATTTATCAATTTTAAATCCATCCGCTGTTCCTAAAATAACTGATGAATTTTACCTATTCATGGAATAAAATATTGCTATATGAAAAAGTTGCCAAAAAGACGACATACTCTATGTCATTAGTTAAAACTCACACAACACCAGGTTATAGTCCAACAGGTTTAATTGGAAGCACGAGCTAAACCTGTTGGACTGTAACCTGTTGTGTTGTGATTTTCAACTTTGTACACTCCAGTCAAACACCAGTCTCCAAATCATACTCTATGTCTGTTTTCATTTTAAATCTTCTGCCTTATGTATATGTGCACCAAATAGGAGAAAAAAATAGGCATCATTGACTGACTTCTTCTATGAAATGGGCACATTCATTCAGCCATTTGTTCTGCATCTCTTCCTCATTTCAATTTCATTAGCTTGAAAATAGAACACAATATTGACACTGCCCATTTCAAACTGTCAGTCCAAATTATGCCCTGGTTTGGGGTTGGGGAAATGATGAAATGAGTAGAGTGAAAATTGCTGAAGTTTATTAAGGATAACTAAGATGGAGAGAAATTATTGTAGATACATGGGAAATATTTTCTTTCTAGTAATTTCTCAGTTAATTTACATGATTCTTCCAGGATACAAGGACTTTGGACGGGAGAGTTGTGGTTCAAGCATTGCAAGGATGTTGTGAAACTTGAAAGGGTTCAGAAAAGATTTATAAGGATGTTGCCAGGGTTGGAGGATTTGAGCTATAGGGAGAAGCTGAATAGGCTAGGGTTGTTCTCCCTGCAGCGTTGGAGGCTGACGGTTGTCCTTACAGAGATTTAAAAAATCATGAGGAGCACGGATAGGGTAAATAGACATAGAACATAGATCATAGAACTATACAGCACAGAACAGGCCCTTCGGCCCACGATGTTGCACCGAACATTTGTCCTAGCTTAAGCACCTATCCATGTACCTATCCAATTGCCGCTTAAAAGTCACCAATGATTCTGACTCTGCCACTCCCACAGGCAGCGCATTCCATTCCCCCACCACTCTCTGGGTAAAGAACCTACCCCTGACATCCCCCCTATACCTTCCACCCTTCACCTTAAATTTATGTCCCCTTGTAACACTCTGTTGTACGCGGGGAAAAAAGTTTCTGACGACTAGTCTATCTATTCCCCTGATCATCTTATAAACCTCTATCAAGTCACCCCTCATCCTTTGCTGTTCCAATAGAAAAGGCCTAGCACTCTCAACCTATCCTCGTATGACCTATTCTCCATTCCAGGCAACATCCTAGTAAATCTTCTCTGCACCCTCTCCAAAGATTCCACATCTTTCCTAAAATAAGGCGACCAGAACTGCACACAGTACTCCAAATGTGGCCTTACCAAGGTCCTATACAGCTGCAACATCACCTCACGACTCTTGAATTCAATCCCTCTGCTAATGAACGCTAATACACCATAGGCCTTCTTACAAACTCTATCCACCTGAAAGTGGCAACTTTCAAAGAGCTATGAACATAGACCCCAAGATCCCTCTGTTCCTCCACCTGACTAAGAACCCTACCATTAACCCTGTATTCCGCATTCTTATTTGTCCTTCCAAAATGGATAATCTCACACTTGACAGGGTTGAACTCCATCTGCCACTCCTTAGCCCAGCTCTGCATCATATCTAAGTCCCTTTGCAGCCGACCACAGCCATCCTCACTATCCACAACTCCACCAATCTTTGTATCGTCTGCAAATTTACTGACCCACCCTTCGACTCCTTCTTCCAAGTCATTAATAAAAATTACAAACAGCAGAGGACCCAGAACTGATCCCTGCGGAACTCCACTTGTAACTGGGCTCCAGGCTGAATATTTACCATCTACCACCACTCTCTGACTTTGACTGGTCAGCCAGTTCTCTATCCAACTGGCCAAACTTCCCACTATCCCATGCCTCCTGTCTTTCCGCATAAGCCTACCATGGTGAACCTTATCAAATGCCTTACTAAAATCCATGTACACTACATCCACTGCTCTACCCTCATCCACATGCTTGGTCACCTCCTCAAAGAATTCAATAAGACTTGTAAGGCAAGACCTACCCCTCACAAATCCGTGCTGGCTGTCCCTAATCAAGCAGTGTCTTTCCAGATACTCATAATTCCTATCCCTCAGTACCCTTTCCATTACTTTGCCTACCACCGAAATAAGACTAACTGGCCTATAATTCCCGGGGTTATCCCTATTCCCTTTTTTGAACAGGGGCATAACATTCGCCACTCTCCAGTCCCCTGGCACCACCCCCATTGACAGTGAAGACGAAAAGATCATTGCCAACGGTTTTGCAATTTCCTTTCTTGCTTCCCATATAATCCTAGGATATATCCCGTCAGGCCCGGGGTCTTGTCGATCCTCAAGTTTTTCAAACTGCCCAACACATCTTCCTTCCTAACAAGTATCTCCTCTAGCTTACCAGTCTGTTTCATTCTCTCCTCTTCAACAATACGGTCCCTCTCATTTGTAAATACTGAAGAAAAGTACTCATTCAAGACCTCTCCTACCTCTTCCAACTCAATACACAGTCTCCCACTACTGTCCTTGATCGGACCTACCCTCGTTCTCATCATTCTCACGTTTCTCACATACGCAAAAAAGGCCTTGGGGTTATCCTTGATCCTACCCCGCCAACGATTTTTCATGCCCTCTCTTAGCTCTCCTAATCCCTTTCTTCAGCTCTCTCCTGGCTATCCTGTATCCCTCCAACGCTCTGTCTGAACCTTGTTTCCTCAACCTTATGTAAGCCTCCTTCTTCCTCCTTACAAGACATTCAACCTCCCTTGTCAACCAAAGTTCCCTCACATGACCGTCTCTTTCCTGCCTGACAGGTACATACATCTCAAGGACACGTCATATCTGTTCCTTGAAAAAGTTCCACATTTCAACGACATCCTTCCCTGACAGCCTATGCTCCCAATTTATGCTCCTCAGATCCTGTCTTGCAGCATCGTATTTACCCTTCCCCCAATTGTAAAACCTGTCCTGTTGCACGCACCTATCTCTCTCCAAAACCAAGGTGAAAGTCACAGAGTTGTGGTCACCATCACCAAAATGCTCACCCACTAACAAGCCCATCACTTGTCCCGGTTCGTTACCAAGTACCAAATCCAATATGGCCTCCCCTCTGGTCAGACAATCTACATACTGAGTTAGAAAAGCTTCCTGGACACACTGCACAAACACCGCCCCATCCAATCTACTTGATCTAAAGAGCTTCCAATCAATATTTGGGAAGTTGAAATCGCCCATGACTACTACCCTGTGGCTTCTGCACCTTTCCAAAATCTGTTTCCCAATCTGTTTCTCCATATCTCTGCTGCTATTGGGGGGGCCTATAGTAAACACCCAACAAGGTGACTGCTCCTTTCCTATTTATGACTTCAGCCAATACTACCTCCAAAAGCAGATCCCCCTCGAACTGCCTTTCTGCAGCCATTTCTAATTAGCAACGCCACCCCCCTCCTTTTTTACCACCCTCCCTAATCTTACTGAAACATCTGTAACCAGGAACCTCCAATAACCATTCCTGTCCCTCTTCTATCCATGTTTCCGTGATGGCCACAACATCGTAGTCCCAAGTACCGATCCACGCCTTAAGTTCACCCACCTCATTTCTGATACTCCTTGCATTGAAGTATACACACTTGAGCCCATCTCTGTGTCTGCAAGTATTCCCTGTCAGTGCTACCTTCTCCACAGCCTCCCTACATTCTTGGACATCCTGAAAAACAGCTAACCTACTTTCTGGACTACAAGTACGGATCCCATCCCCCTGCCAAATTAGTTTAAACCCCCACGAAGTGTGCTCGCAAACCTACCCCCCAGGATATTTGTGCCCTTCTGGTTCAGGTGCAACCCGTCCTGCTTGTACAGGTCCCACCTTCCCCAGAATGCAGTCCAATTGTCCAAATATCTGAAGCCCTCCCTCCTACACCATCCTTGCAGCCACGTGTTCAACTGCACTCTCTCCCTATTCTTTGCCTCACTGTCACGTGGCACCGGCAACAACCCAGAGATGATGACTCTGTCTGTCCTAGATTTTAGCTTCCAGCCTAACTCCCTGAGCTCCTGAATGACCTCCCCACCCCTCTTCCTACCTATGTTGTTGGTGCCAATGTGCACCATGACTTCTGGCTGCACACCCTCCCCCTTAAGGATTCTGAAGACACGGTCCGAGGCATCTCGGACCCTGGCACCCGGGATGCAACAAACCATCTGAGAGTCTCACCCATGTCCACAGAACCGCCTGTCTGTCCCTCTAACTACAGAGTCTCCTATAACTAGTGCTCTCCTCCTCTCCCCCTTTCCCTTCTGGGCCCCAGAGCCACTCAAACTTCTTAGACAAAGGTTTTTCCCTGGGGTGGGGAAGTTCAGAACTAGAGGACATTGGTTTAGGGTGAGAAGGGAATGATTTAAAAAGGACCTCATGGAAATGTTTTCAGTTAGAGGGTGGTGTGTGTATGGAATGAGCTGCCAGAGGAAATGGTGGAGGCTGATACAATTACAACATTTAAGAGTCATCTGGATGGGTATATGAACATGAAGGGATAAAAGGGAAATGTGCCAAGTGCTGGCAAATGGGACTAGATTAGGTTGGGATATCTGGTCGGCATGGATGAGTTGGACCGAAGGAATTATTTCCGTGCTGCACATCTCTATGACTCTATGACATGATTCATCTCTTTCTTTAATGTTCTTTTTTCAATATTTCAGTTTGGACATGTCTTCTTCTCTGCTTTTGGTTTTTTGTATATTGTTTCATGGGACGTGGGCATCACTGGCTGTGCCACCATTGATTGCCTATTCCTAATTGACCTTGAGAAGGTGGTGGTAAGCTGCCTTCTTGAACTACTGGTATTGATGTGGTATAGATACACCTTAACAGTACTGTTAAGGAGGAAATTCCTGAAGTCCGACCCAGCAACAATGAAGGAACAGTGATATATTTCTAAGTCAAGATGGTGGGTAGCTTGGAGGAGAAATTGCATATGGTCGTGTTTGTATGTGCTTGCAGCCCTCGTCCTTTTAACTCCTTGAGTTTATGAGTTTGGAATGTATGTGAATATTGTCAGCTCCTCTATCAAGCATACAAAGTCTTTTCTGTCCAATATAAACAATAAATGGTAATTTAATGTTCACAGTTCCTAAATAAATAAGATGAAACCAGTGCACATATTTTTTTCATAGAATCATAGAATCCCTACAGTGTGGAAGCAGGTCATTTAGCCCGTTGAGTCCACACCACCCCTCTGAAGAGCATCCCACCTGACCCACACCCCTACTGTATCCCCATAAACCTGCATTTCACATGGCAAACCCAGCTAGCCTGCAAATTCGTGGACACAATGGGGAATTTAGTCTGGCCAATCCACCTAACCTACACAACTTTGGGCTGTGGGAGGAAACCGGAGGAAACCCGTGCCGACATGGAGAGAATGTGCAAACTCTATACAGACTGTCACCCAAGGCTGAAATTAAACCCGGGTCCCTGGCACTGTAAGGCAGCAGTGCTAACCACTGAGCCACCGTGTCGTCCCATATGTAAAATTACAATGATAGCTTTTAAATTCATAATTTGACCATTTCAGTTATTTAAGACAATAGAACATGAAGGACATAGAATTATGTTGGTGTCCAGAGATTCAGTTGGCCACATGTTTGTTTGTTTCCATTTGTAAAAATGCTTGCATATTTTTAAGAGTCTCACAGCTGTGACCAAATAGCCTGAGAAAATAAAGTAGCCTCAACATTTCCACCTGGTTGTTTTGAACAAAGTAAGTTCAGACTCTTTTTTTATTGCTGTTTGCTTACAGCTTACAATGATTATTATAAAAGTAAGTGACATTTCCAATGAAGCTCGACCATTGGATGTAGCTGAACCTTGGCTGGATTGCTTATTGCAGGAGTTTTTCAATCAGGTAACCTGAAAACATTAAATACAATAGAACCATTTTGTTCAGGATATTGGTGCAATGAATTACAATGGGAATGGAGTGGTGAATGGATACTGACATTTGCCGTGTACCCTTTTGCTAGAAACTGTAGGATATTCAGAATACTCTTACTCAAAATTGAGTGGATATTAGCAATTCTGTAAGGAAACCAGATGGAGTCTCCAAGGATTCTGACTTCTTCAGATAACAGTAGCAGAAGATAGTTCTTTGCCAGTTGAGTACATAAGAAAGAAGCTTTGCAGACCAGAGCTGTCAATGTTCTAAGCATAAAGAAACAACCTATTTTGGATCAACTCTCACTCTGGTTCTGGAGTGGCACTTAAAAGAAGTTTTCGATTAGAACTAAGAAAAAATTAAAATGTCACAAGAGTTGTGCCCACTAAGGAGCCCAACAAAATTCTTAACTGTGAAGTTCCAGGCCCTTATGTAATTAATGTTGTCAGAAATACAGTTAGAAACTTCTTGTTGTTGTTCATAATTTTTCTGTTGAAAACATAAGGCTGAGCTGGATCCAAAAAGGAGATAATTGTGGATTTGGGATTCCCATGGGAAATTTACTTATAAAAAAGAACAAGTGTTCTGAAGAGTTGTACATCTAAATATTATGGTGTGCAGATTCAGCATTATAATCCACATCAGCGAAGGTCTCTGTTGAGTTCTGTCACAATACTATAGAAATTTTAAAGTATTTTTAAATCCTTAATTTTCATGTAAATTAGTAGCCTTTAATATTATATTGCTACATTCAATGCAACTAAATGTTTAAATTTGTTTTTGATTGGAAATTAGAAAATGGCTACCTTGTTTGATATATACTGTCTCTATTTAGGTTTCTATTTACAGACACTACCTTGACAGTTGTCTGAAGCATTTAGCAGCAAGGATGGAGAGTTTAGAGACTGTTATTGCTTTTCTCACTGTTTATCCTGACCTTGCCACAAGATACAATTTATCTGAACTGATTTAGCTCATTCAGCTGGTGATTAATTCCAGTAACTGGTCATATATAAATTCCAATAGTTAGTTTTAAAATAATTAGCTTAAAAACTGACATCAATCAATAATGGAGCCATCCTACAAATAGATAAAATCAGGAGTTAAAATTGCTTTCTGTAATTTGGATCGGCTCTGTAAAGGAATATTCAATGGGCATTTAATGGTCTAGTGGCACTACTGCTATGATATTAATCCAGAAACTCAGCTAATATCCTGGGGGCCAAGGTTCAAATCCTGCCATGGCAGATGGTGGAATTTGAATTCGATAAAGAAACTGGAATTTGGTATTGACCACCAAACTATTGTCGATTGTCAGGGGGAGAAAAACCCACCTAGTTCACTAATACTCTTTAGGAAAGGAAATCTGTCATCCTTACCTGGTCTGGCCTATATGTGACTCCAGACCAACAGCAATATGGTTGATTCTCAACTTCCCTCTGGTCAATTAGGGATGGGTAATAAATGATGGTCAAGCCAGAGGTGCCCACATCCTGTGAGTGAATTAAAACCAAATTTCCCACTTTACATTCTATTATTCATCAGCTTAACAGAACAGAAATGCTTATGGATTTGTGACTTCTGCAGATGAAATTTTACTATTAAATTTAATGGATATATATCTGGTCCCTGTTTGAAATTAACCCAGTTTGGCAGGAACAGGGTGGGTTCAGATTAAGCAGCACATTTTCGATCTCAGCTCATTTTTTTTTCTCCATTCCAAGATATTCCTTTTCTTTTTGCCACTGGATTACTTAGTTGAAAATTGGGACCATCATTTCATCCTCGCTGTTAACATTTAATTGTAAAAAAAAGTGCTCTGGATTTGAGTTCTTTTAAGATATATGATTAGGTTTCTTTCAGAGAGATGAAGACCCATATCAATTTGTCACTATGAGGGTATGTAGAGCTTACAGGCTGGTTGGAGAAATGCAATTGTACCCTGGACCGAAGTCTCTGTTTCTGTGCTTTATGACTTTTTGTCTCTCTGACTCAATGACTGTACTGCTGGTTTGGTCTCATTGTGTGTTCTCTATCTCTGCAGTAAGTGCATTTGGTGCTGTCTATGGGAGCCATTGAATACACATCATTTGAAACACTAGCAATTCTGCATTCTGATCTTATGGACATGTTTAAATATTTCTTATAGAGTGACATGGAGAAGCTAGAAGGGTTACCAGTGTCTCCATTCATGGACAGGGACAAGGTGACAAAGCCATCTTCCCAAACGGGTTTCATCCGCTTTGTGTTGCTGCCATTGTTTATTGAACTCGCAAATCTATTCCCCAGTTTGGAGGTGAGTCATCTGTCCTTCTAACTATCTTTTCCAAGCAGGCATTGCCATGTCATGTGACTTATCCACAGCCACTTCCTCTCAGTGGCAGGAATTTGCATTTTTCACCAAATTGGTCATGCAGAGAAGAAGGTTCCACAGGTGTAATAGCCACCATACACCTGTATGGTGTATACACCTGTATTCGAAATCCAGTTTATGCTTTAAAAACTCAAATGATAAATTGTATTATAATCCAATATCAAGGTGACCATAGAATCATAAAAAAGGGAGCAGGGGTAGGCCATTTAGCCCATCTTGTCATTAGCATTTTCCCTACTTTGATGTTCAGTTGAATGTTCTGTATTACTGTTTCTCTCCTCCCTCCTTGAAATAATTGCCTTATGTTTGCCAAGCTCTGATGTGCCAGGTCAAATATGTTGATGTGTTTGTTCCAAGTGGAATGGATATTCTATCTTGTTAGAAGGCAACCAAAATTATCTTTCAAAGATTATTTTCTTTTACATAGAATTTTGGCACCATTGGCAAGACCAGCATTTTGTTACCCATCCCTAATTGTCCTTGAACTACATGGATTGCTAAGCCTTTTCAGAGGACATTAAGAGCCAGCCACATTGCTGTAGGTCTGGTTTCACATGTAAGACAGAATGGATAAAATGGCAGTGAAATTTAGTGTCCTTTGCCATGGTGGTTTGGTGTTGGGGAGGGCAATAAATCAGGTGGGACGATGGTGATTTGGCTACTGCTGCCTTCCTGCCTCCGTCACAACTATATGCAGAGTGGCAATGCTTCCCCATCCTTCCAAATGCGCTACCTAGTGAGGCCCAAATATGAGTGATTAATGCCCATTTGGGGTGTCATCTTGCTACCGCTGGTGTTGAACCGTTAGTGGGCTTGCCTGTCACCGTGCGTGGAACCTGAAAAGGAAACTCTGGCAGAACAGGAGGGGGAGTTTGAAACTTACATTATCAGGCGCGTCATTGATGGACCCAGAAACCCAGTGATCCAGTAACCTATCCTTCCCTCAGCCATTGGCGATGATCCTAGACCTCTCCTATACAATGGCATTAACAGGCAGTACTGATGAGTATACGTTGCTTTCAATCAATAATTAGTCTGGGATCCTTGGTCCAGGGAAAGGCCTCACTAGTGGTCAGTGAAGTATCTAAATGGCACTTCATTCAGTGGGCATTTCTTAAAAGAGTGCTCTAATCCACCTGGGGTTGTGGGATTGCTAGTTGAGTGACATTGCCAGTACACCATCACTAACTCTTGTGGGATTGTTTCCTTTATTAGCCATGGCCTAGATTATGACAACAAGCTTTACCAGAATCAAACGAAACACAGAAGAGGCTGCAGCTAGTGCATTATGCATTTTTCTGTTCAGTGTATTATAGGACAGATGTAATTATACTAGAGAGAATACTTAGAAGATTTACAAAGAATTGAGAATTATAACTATGAGAAAAGGTTGAACTGGTTTGGTTACTTTCTGTGGAACAGGAGAAGCTAAGGGACATTTATTTAGTTAAACATTATCAACTACATATGGATGTGACAGATAATTAAGATACATTTGAGTATATATGGAATTCCCTAAAGTGTGGAAGCAAGCCATTTGGCCCATCAAGTCCACACTGACCATCCGAAGAACATCCAACCCTGACCCACCCCATGCCTTGAACCCTGCACTTCCCATTGCTAATCTACCTAGCCTACACATCCTGGACACTACGGGCAATTTAGCATGGCCAATCCACCTCACCTGTACATCTTTAGACTGGGAGGAAACCAGAGCACCTGGAGAAAACCCATGCAGACACAGGAAGAATGTGCAAACATCCACACAGTCTTCCGAGGATGGAATCGAATCTGGGTCCCTGGCGCTGTGAGGTAGCAAAGCTAACCACTGAGCCACTGTGGCATCCATAAGTAGGTATAACGGGTACCAGACAGGTAGTTCTAAATTTTGTATCTTGTCAGATTGCATACTTCTTGATTGGCATTCATCAAGAACAGATGATCTGTCAGACTCCTGACACTCAAGTGGCTAAGCAGGACTGTGCTGTGCTCTGTAATGAAACTGCAATCCAGGAATAACCGGCACCCAAAGAGAAAAGAAACGTTAAGTTGCAATTCCCTTCATTGTAATATAATAAAATTGCCAGTATTACCTCACAGAGGAAAATATTCAACTTGAGTGCACGTTTCTCCATCTTATTTGTTCTCAAGTGAGAAGGTCTTGCGCCATTTAAACATATACATAGAATTACTGACTACTCCAGTACATCCCACTCCTGATAATTGTCATGTGGCAAATTTGAATTATCAAAACGTTTGAGTTTAGTAAATCGTGTTTTTTCACTTGTTCATGGATCACTAGTAAGACGAGCATTTATTGCCTGTTCCATTTGCCGTTGAGAAGAGCATCTTGAGAAGCTGCCCCATCATTTTAAACTGCTGCAAATCCATATGTTGTTACCAGCAATGCTGTTAGTGATGCAGAAAACTGTTAAAAAGCTGAGACTTGGTTAAGGGAGAAGTAGAGGGTACTGCTCATACGATTCTAACCTAAATTTTCCTCAGTTTTAAAATGATACCTTTTTCTTTTAGCATCATGCCAATTGGATGTAGACATTTTATAATCAACCTGTTCAGAGATGTTATTACACATCCTGGAGCAGGTGGGACTTGAACCTAGGCCGCTTGGCTCAGAGCTAGGGACACTACCACTGTGTGCCAGAAGAGCCCACACTTCTTACATAATTTTAGTAGGCAAGGTTATTTGCACTTATTTGTCATTGTCTTGAATTATCACATATTTACTCTCAGCAGTATTAAAAGCAATGTGTGTGCTTTACAGCAACACATCATTGACCCTGTGCGAAAGGCTTTGGACTACTACACAGAGATGGAGAAAGCCTTGGAAAAGGAGAAACAGAATCGTACTGGAGGGTCACAGTGTGATAAAGTAGTGAAACCTCTGGACAAGCAAGATGAAAACCAAAAAAATACAGATCAAACTGAGTCCAATAAAATTGTCATCAGTACTGAGCAGAAAGTCAGCAGCTCAGGCATGTTGAAGAAGACAAAAACATTGCAACCTTTGCAGAAATTTGAGTAAATAAGTAAAAGCAGAGGATTTGAGCTTGGAAGTGATCCCAACAAACAGATAATAAATATTTATTGGCCTAGATTTTGCAGAGAATCCTGCTCATCACTAACTCTCTGGCACACGTTTCCTCTTTTCTAATGTTAGTTTGAATTTGGCATGAAAAGAAGGAGACTTCTTGCTATCCAGCAGTAATGATGTCAGCAAGCAGGATAAGCAGCGAATCACATTGAAGTATTTTCACAGACAGCAAACCAGGAAGTAAAATGCAATGACCACCTTTCACTTTTGATACATTTTACAACAGATTAAAATAAAGATTGACATACTTCTATTGGAAATTTAAATATCATAATAAATGTTACATTTTATTACATTACAAAACTTGGGATTATTATTGGATGAAAAATGTTGATTTTGAAAAATATCACATTGGTTTTCCAAGGCTAGAAGAGGTTCCCTGGTGTTGGGAAAATAACACATTTAGTAACAAGTCGTAGTTTTTGGGATGCTTTTAACAGTGATAATACAGTACAAAATGGGCCGATTTCATCAGTTCAGTGATTTCTGAATTGATCTCCGCTCACAGGATTTTAGATTAGATTAGATTCCCTACAGTGTGGAAACAGGCCCTTTGGCCCAACAAGTCCACACCAACCCTCCAAAGAGTAACCCACCCAGACCCATTTCCTCTGACTAATGCACCTAACACTATGGGCAATTTAGCATGGCCAATTCACCTGACCTGCACATCTTTGGACTGTGGGAGGAAACCGGAGCACCCGGAGGAAACCCATGCAGATACAGGGAGAATGTGCAAACTCCACACAGACAGTCACCCGAGGCTGGAATCAAACCTGGGACCCTGGTGTTGTGAGGCAGCAGTGCTAACCACTGAGTCACCCTGCCGCCCCATAACACTGCAATGGCCGGGTATTGAACCCGGGTCAACTGCTTGGAAGGCAGCTATGCTCACCACTATACCATCACTCTGCATATTCTATAGAGAAGTATTTGGAGACTCCAGAAGTTATCATCAGTTTCAGGGAAATAATGAAGGGGCATGGTGACAGTTCCACCAGCATTACTGCCATGCAATCTGGGCCAAACAATACACTGCAGTGAGTCAAACCATCAGAACTAGATGAAATCCCACCCATCTATCTATTTAAGCATCTGTCAGAAATCATCTAAATAATATTTGGCTGTTTCCTAAGTCATTTTGTGCATTGTACTGTAATCCTGCACTTGAAAACAATAATGTGGAAAAAGAAATCATGAATTTCTCTCTTGCTGTCAATGTGAAAAGTTCATCTGTAAGTTTTATACTTAACACTAAATAATAAACAGGGTAAATACTGAGCAAAAATGCACGTGAATAGAACAACACATAAATAAGCTTTCAGTATCGTTACAGATAATGTTTATTTATGACATATTCTTCACGTCAAAAATATTAAAGAAAGACATTTTGACTGCTATTTTGAGAACTGGATGAGCAATATTTGAATGTATTGTTGTTGCACATTGGTCAGGCTTTTAAATATATTTATTTGAATTAAAACAGATCTTGCAGCTCTTGACCTGTTTGTTTCTCTTTTGTCTTTCATTTGTCACCTGAACCTGATCACCCTGAAACTCAGGGCAGTTAAGACTCAGTCACATTACTGAGAAGAACATAACAATGCCAAGCATGCTTCACAGAAAGGACACTCAATATGGTTTTTCTATGGATACATTTTAATTAGAGATTTTGGAAATCAGAGCCCATTGTAGTTAGATACTATTGTTTTTCTATTCTTGTAGGTTGGTAAAGAACTTGTCATATTTAGTGCCAATTTCATAGTAAATAATAGCATAAGTCTTGACGTATTTCTGGCTATTTGAGTACAATATGACGAGCTGTGCTCACAATAGCCCTTTCAGTATGATTCAGCACAGTTCCAGCTACTGACGTGTATACAGACTTCATGTATAACCTTCTTGGTCCACAAGTATGCAGTTAGTCAAAGTTCCGTGGACTGTACTTTTAGCTGATTCCGAGTTATGCCAAGTTTTTCAGAGGGTTCATTGCCATGAGGCTTAGTGGGTTTTCCCTCTGTATCTGACCATTCTTGCCTCAATAATTATCTACCACACTCCTCTGATATCTCTCATGTCCAATTCCCATGCTATCTTACCATGTGCCATTTCTGGAATAACTTATCACTCAGCTGATATCCACGCAATCCCTTGTGCCCACTTTGAAAGCCTGTGACGTGACCAGAGGAGCGCTGTCAGTCTGAAGTTGCCCAGGATGGTTGCTGCCAGTGTCTTTGGACAGGGCAGGTAGAGGAAGTCTATGCTCTGCTTTACAGTCAGGGTCCGAGTGCTTTTCCTGTAAATGTGGCGGCCACATAGGGTGCCTTCCTCTCCATGAACCAATCATGGAGGCCACAACACCAGACCATGGCAGCCTCATCTGAGGTTGCAATCTATGTTAAAACACTCTCACCCATCCAGAGGATTACTGAGTGGTGTTATAGGAAGAAGATCGATGTCCTGCTCCACTTGCTGGGTAAGTAGCACCATCTACTCTCTGATAGCTCACACTTACTGTATCTCTGCTACTGTACCCACCTCCTATCAAGGCTCATGCTGTACCACTCTCATTATCACATGTAACATCTTCCTCATTCGTCGTCAACCAGCCCAGCACCCACACTATTGACTCTGTGTGCCTTGCTGAAATCCATATATACCACATCAACTGGTTTACTCTCATCTACCTGTTTGGTCACCTTCTCAAAGAACTCAATAAGGTTTGTGAGGCATGACCTACCCTTCACAAAACCGTGCTGACTATCCCTAATCAAATTATTCTTTTCTAGATGATTATAAATCCTATTTCTTATAACCTTTTCCAACACTTTACCAACAACTGAAGTAAGGCTCACAGGTCTTTAATTACCTGGGTTGTCTCCCCTTCTTGAACAGGGGAACCACATTTACTATCCTCCAATTTTCTGGCACTATTCCTGTAGACAATGAAGATTTAAAGATCAATGCCAAAGGCTCGGCAATACTGTCGAAAAATATTCAGTTAGTGCTTCCCCTATCTCCTCTAACTGCACACACAACTTCCCACTACTATCCTTGATTGGCCCTAATCTTACTCTCGTCATTCTTTTATTCCTTAAATACCTATAGAAAGCCTTAGGGTTTACACTGATCCTATCCGCCAACAACTTCTCATGTCTCCTCCTGGTTCTTCTGAGCTCTCTCTTTAGTTCTTTCCTGGCTATCTTGTAACCCTCAAGCGCCCTAACTGAGCCTTCACATCTCATCCTAACATAAACCTTATTCTTCCTCTTGACCAGAGATTCCACTTTCTTTGTAAACCATGGCTCCTGCGCTCTACAGCTTCCTCCCTGCCTGACAGGTGTATACTTATCTAGGACACACAGGAGCTTTTCCTTGAATAAGCTCCACATTTCTAATGTGTCCATCGCCTGCAGTTTCTGTCTCCATCCTATGCTTCCAAAATCTTGCCTAATCGCATCCCCCAGCTGTAACTCTTGCCCAGTGGTATACACCTACCCTTTTCTATCACTAAAGTAAACATAACAGAATTGTGATCGCTATCACCAAAGTGCTCACCTACTTCCAAGTCTAACACCTGGCCAGGCTCATTACCCAGTACCAAATCTAATGTGGCCTCGCCCCTTGTTGGTCTGTCTACATACTGTGTCAGGAAGCCCTCCTGCACACACTGGACAAAAACTGACCCAACTATAGTACTCGTGCATGCTTTGGTTTCTTTGGTAAGTTTGCCCAAATTCTATCTTATTTGGTATGTTTGGCAGGATGGGAGGATGAATATTAATGAAGCATGCTAGACTGTTAGTGAAGCATTCAACAGCATTTCTTACCTGTCCCTGATTGCCCTTGAGAAGCTGGTGGTGAGCTGCCTTCTTGAACCACTGCAGCCTTTGTGCTGGAGGTAGACCCATAATGCCCTTCAAGAGATAATTCCGGGGTTTTGACCCAACAACAATGAAACAATTGTGATATATTTCCAAGACAAGATGATGAGTGGTTTGGAGGGGAACTTGCAGGTGATGTATCCGCTGCCCTCAACCTTCTAGATTGAATTAGTTGCAGGCTTTTTGTAAAGATCTGTCAAAGGATCTTTGGTGAATTTCAGCAGTGCATGTTGTAGTTAATATACACTGCTGTTACTGAGCATTGGTGGTGGAGGGAGTGGATGTTTGTGAAGATAGTGAATGTGGTGCCATACAATAAGGTCATTATAGCTAAATAATGAGCTAGAAATTTAGATTTTAAGTCCAATAAGGCAGATTTATACATATATAAAAAGCATTTTAAACCCAATGAACTTGTAATTCTTTAATTTCCACCCAATTGTAAAGAAGAGTACCAAATAGAAAGATACAAATCTGTAGATACGTTTAATCAGCCTGCTCAGAGATGTTAAGATACACCTTTGGAGCAGATGGGATTTGAACCCAGTCCTCTTACTAATTTGAAAATAGGGACATTACCATGGCACCACAAAAATCCCTCTACACTGGCTAAAAACGTATTTGTTTCCTTCCTGGCCACCATCACCACACCCAGCATGCATAGCAGGCAGGTCAAATAATCTGGAATCATTTCCAAGAGGTATTGGCACTTTATGGACCAGGAGAAGTGAAAACTTGAAAGAAAATCAGATGTTTTAATTATTCCACTGTTGTAACATTTATTTCTATAATGCTATTCATGTAATAAAGATGGTTGTTTAAGTGTTTTGTTTTGCACAGTTGACATGCTATTTCGGGAGGGTCCTACAAGTTCAGGAAATAACAAACGCACATTCCATGATGTACTTCCTGAAAGTGCTTTTGGGTCCACACAATAAACCTTTTCCAAGGTCCTTGCTTCATGTTTTAAAATTACACAGCCCGACATTTATAGAGGAATTGGAAAACTGAAAAAAAATTCAGACAATGAAGCAAAATTATGAGATTTTGAAGAAAAATACATCTGATTAACATGCCCACACCAAACAAATGGAAAATTGTAAAAGGTGAACAAAAATGGGATTTCACACTAATTCAATAACTTGTTGATGTGCCAGGGACAGTAATGTTTACTGGAAACACCCATTACATCAGCTGGTGGAGCAAGGCCAAAGCTATGCTGATTTTGTAACAATGCACACGGTTTTCTTCAATGTGCTGAAAGATAACCTTGCCCGTCATGTTTACCTCAACTACAATTGATTTCTTCTGCTGTATCTGTCAATCTGCTGACTAATCCTGATCAGATTTGCAAAGCTGTCTCAAATTGTTCCCCAAATTTAATCCAATTTATCAAGAGGGAGCAAAATGGGTATTATACTATCTTGTGTTTTAGGTCAATATGACATCCTGCACATTGAAATACTGGAGTATCTTGGTCTATGAATGTCTGCACATATACTGTCTCTTGGGTCTTATCCTTACCTAAAAGTCAGGCTCTTCAACTCAGTATGTCCTGCAACACTTTTTTATTTACATCTGAAGAGATTAGGTTATCAGGCGCACTGTTCTCATGTATCATGTAACACCTTTCTTCACTTCTTCAGTGTACACTTAGTGTCCTTTCTTTAGGTGATGTCAGTCATACGATCAGTAACATCAGCATAATTTACAGGAATCTCATTATACAACATCTGGACTGGCAGAGGAATTGGTAAATACAGGTACAGTTACATTTAAAAGACATTTGGACAAGTACATGAATAGGAACGATTTGGGGGGCTAGGGATCAAATGCAGACTAGTGGGACTAGTTTAGCTTGGGACCATGGTTGGCGTGGCCTAGTCAGATCATGGAGTGTGTTTCCATGCTGGGTGACTCTATGGCTCAATAACCTGACCCTCAAGTTTCTCTCTACTTTGGTTTACATACTTCCAGTAGGTTACTTTCACTTGCTTACATAGTCTCTGTAATTATTAACATCACTATTACCATTATCACTGTTATCACTATTAGGATCATCTCCCTTCAATGTTTTAATCTCACAGGCTGAGGTAATCTGGAACTCTAACTGGACCTCCTGATTTGGTTCACTTGGGTTCAATGCTTGTGCCTGGAATTGTTGTACCAGACTGTGCACTGTCTGATTTTTGAAAGTGTCCAATGGACCACACTTACAGCACTCAGCACCTCCTGCTGGCTACTTGTGCTCGTGATTTTATTTTGAACCATATCTTGTACAGTCTATTATGGGCCTCTGACATCGATTCCTTTGGTGGACTTTCAGGAAGGTTACTTTGCTAACTGGGGCCTTTTCTTAGACTGTGTTGAAAGAATGCCTGAAGTTTTCTCAGAGTACTGATCAGGTTTGAGCCCTGATTTCTGCCGGCTCGAATAAAGTCGAAAACCTCTTATCTATCCCACTGCCTACTGTACAGTTTCTCATTAATTTGTCCTTCATAGCTCAGTACCATCTTATTAGATAACATGAATCCATTACACAGCCTTTTTTTTTCTTTTTTTTACTCAGTTCACTGAGTAAATCTTACCCTTTCTAGTACTAAATTTCTTTTAGGTCAAAAGTAATTATCAATTTTATCAATGCATCATGCTCTATAATAGTTTCTTCTATGCTTTGTTTTACTAGAACATCATCAGCTATTGGACCTCCAGAATATATAAGTGTGCTGACTTAATGGGGTTGCCTGTTTCTATGTAAGCCTGAAGCCACTCTTTAATGCTGAAACAGCTGCTCCCAGAGCTGCAACTTCCCACCTCCTAGAAACATTTTTGAACCTGTTCCACCATTCATTATGATCAATGTTGATCATCCAACTCAATATGCTGTTCCTGCTTTATCCCCATATCCTTTCACCACTTTAGCCCTAAGTGCTATATCTAACACCCTGAAAATCATACAATGTTTTGATCTCAATTGCTTTCTGTGGTACCAAATTCCGCAGGCTTTGGATGAGGAATGTTTCCTATCTCAATTCTAAATGGTTTTACTTTATATCCTTAGATTGTGACCACTGGTTCTGAATTCCTCCGCCATCAGGAACATCTTTCCTGCATCTACCCTTCTAGATTTTTACAAGTTTCTATGAGATTCCCACTCATTCTTCTGAACTTCAATGATTACAATCCTAAGTGATTCAATCTAACCTCATATGTGAGTCCTGCCTTCCCAGAAATCAGTCTGGAAAACCTTCACCATACTCCCTCTATGGCAAGAGCCTCCTTCCTCAGATAAGGAGACCAAAACTGCATATGATATCCCATCTGCAGTCTCAGCAATGCCCTGTATAATTGCAGCAAGGCATCCCTTCTTCTGTACTCAAATCCACTTGTTTTGAAGGCCAACATACCATTTGCCTTTTTCTCCACCTGCTGTTCTTGCATATTTATCTTCAGTGACTGGTGTACAAGCAATTCCTGATGAAGGGCTCTTGTCCAAAACATCGATTCTCCTGCTCCTCAGATGCTGCCTGACCAGCTGTGCTTTTCCAGCTGGTGTACTTCAACTCTGGTGTACAAGCACATTCAGGTCTCATTGCACATGCTTTTCCTTCAATTAACAGTCATTTAATTAACAGCTGCCTGCTTGATTTGTCCAGAAAAGTGGATAACCTCCCATTTATTCACATTACACTGCATCTGCCATGCATTTGCCCTCTCACTCACTCTCGGCCTTTCACACTGTTGTGGTAATGGCAGGGTCTCTACCAGATTTGGATGAGTATTTTGTTTTTTTCTTCTGACTGTTAGTGTGCTCTGATCCTTGATTTCATTCACCAGAATATTAACAGTTTATGGCTAGAGTTGAAAATCTTCCAAGAGTCTTTTTCCCACCCTTCAAAGTCTTCCCACATTGTCGCATTGCTATTGAAATCTACCAAGGTCTTTCCCCTGCCTTTGGAGTTTTCTACCTTTCCAATTTTTTTCGAAAAGTGTTCCAACGCCTAATTCTGCTATCAGAATCTTCCTGCTCTTTTTTTCAGCTGCACCTTCAATGTCTTCTGAGGCCCTGAACTGCTTTTAGAGTCTTCCGTCTTTGGCTGGTTCACATGAAATCTCATTTAAATTCAGATCCTGACTTTTGAGCTCCCATCATTTTTCATCAATAAGGCAACTTGCACATTGAGATACTGGTCTGGAGTGGCTTGGACTATGGGTGTTTATACATATAGCCTGTCCCTGAGGCTGCTTGCTCCTTATGTCTAAGTTAGTGATTATTGGACTGAAATGCTCTGAAAGGACTAGTTCTTGAATACAGCAAGTGATAGTTCCGATGAGGGATTGCTGGACTCAAAACTTTAACTTTTTTTTTATTCATTCATTTGTGGGGTGTGGGTGTCGCTGGCTGACCAGCGTTTACTGCCTGTCCCTAGTTGTCCTTGAGAAGGTGTAGGTGAGCTGCCTTCTTGAACCACTGTAGTCCACCTGCTGTTGGTTGACCCACAATACCATTAGGGAGGCAATTCCAGGATTTTAACCCATCGTCAATGAAGGAACAGCAATATATTTCCAAGTCAAGATGGTGAATGGTTTGGAGGAGAATTTCAAGGTGTTGATGTTCCCATATATTTTCTACCCTTGTCCTTCGAGATGGAAGCAGTCGTGGGTTCGAAAGTTGCTGTTTGAGGATCTTTGGTGAATTTCTGCAATGCATCTTATAGATGGTACACGCTGTTACTCTGAGCGTCAATGGTGGAGGAAGTAAATGCTTGTTGTTGAGGTGCCAATCAAGCAGACTGCTTTGTCCTGGATGTTGTCTAGCTTCTTGAATGTTGTGGGGCTGCAGTCAACCATGCAAGTGGGAAGTATTCTATCGTATTCTTGACTTGTGCCTTGTAAATGGTGGAAATGCTGTCGGGAGTCAGGAGGTGAATTACTCGCCGGAGTATTCCTAGCCTCTGACCTGCTGTTGTAGCCACTGTGTTTATGTGGTGAGTCCAGTTGAGTTTCTGGTCAATGACAACCACCAGAATGTTGATTGTGGGGGTTTTGGTGATGGTAACACCATTGAATATCAAGGGTAGTGGCTGGATTGTCTCTTATTGGTGACGGTCATAGCCTGACATTTGTGTGGCACAACTGTTACTTGCCACTTGTCAGCCCACGGATTCTTAATGAAGGGCTTATGCCCAAAATGTCGATTCCCCTGCTCCTCGGATGCTGCCTGACCTGCTGTGCTTTTCCAGCACTACACTCTCGACACTGATCTCCAGCATCTGCAGTCCTCACTTTCTCGAAGCCTGGATATTGTCCCAATCTTGTAGCATTTGAACATAGACTGCGTCAGTATCGGAGGAGTCGTGAACAGTGTGGAACATTGCATAATCATCGATGAACATCCCCAATTCCGATGTGCTAGATATGACACGAACTACTGGGGAGTTTGCCCCTGACTTCCCATTGATTCCAGTTTTACTAGGGCTCCTTGAAACCACACTCGGTTGAATGCAGCCTTGATGACAAGGGCTATCACTCCCACCTCACCTCTGGAATTCAGTTCTTTTATCCACGTTTGAACCAAGGCTGTAATGAGGTCAGGAGCTGAGTGGCCCTGGTGGAATCCAAACTGGGCATTACTGAGCAGGTGCTGCTTGATAGTACTGTTGATGATACCCTCCATCATTTTACTGATGATCTCGAGTAGCCTGATGGGACGATAATTGGCTGGGTTGGGTTCGTCCTGAGTTTTATGTACAGGACATACTTGGGCAATTTTCCACTTTATCACTTTATCAGGTAGATGGTAGTGATTTAACTGTACTGGGACAACTTGGCTAGGGAAGCGGAAAATTCTGGAGCATAAGTCTTCAGTCCTCTTGCTAGAATGTTTCCTTGATATCACGTGGAGTGAATCAAATTGGCTGAAGACTGGTATATGTGATGCTGGGGACCACAGGAGCAGGCTGACATGGACCATCCACTTGGCACTTTTGGCTGATGATTGCTATGAAGGCTTCAGCTTGATCTTTTGCACAGATGTGTTGGGTCTTCCATCAGTGAGGATGAGGATATTTGGGGAGCCTCTTCTTCCAGTGAGTTGTTGAATCATCCACCACCATTCATGAATGGATGATGCAGGACTGCAGAGCTTAGATCTGAACCATTGGTGTTGGGATTGCTTAGCTCTGTCCATCGAGGAAGTCAATCTGGGTCCTCATCAACAGGAAACTGTGGATGAATCAGGACATACAGAACCTACCAAAAACCAGGTGTGAGGCCTTCAGATCAGGAGATCCACTCAAATATAAGGAATCCAAGTATGACCTTTGCAGAGCCATTAAGACAGCCAAGGACCAATACCGATCCCAACTAGAGACTCAGACAGACAACCGGTGACTATGGCAAGGACTGAATGACATCACAGGTTCTAAAAAGAGACAGTGAAAGATAGCAGACGATGACATATCCCTCCCAGATCGTCTCAACGCCTTCTATGCTCGCTTTGAGCAGAATTTCGGTGAGAGACAATAGACAATAGACAATAGACAATAGATGCAGGAGTAGGCCATTCTGCCCTTCGAGCCTGCACCGCCATTCAATATGATCATGGCTGATCATTCCTAATCAGTATCCTGTTCCAGCCTTATCTCCATACCCCTTGACTCCACTATCTTTAAGAGCTCTATCCAATTCTTTCTTAAAAGAATCCAGAGACTGGGCCTCCACTGCCCTCTGGGGCAGAGCATTCCACACAGCCACCACTCCCTGGGTGAAGTAGTTTCTCCTCATCTCTGTCCTAAATGGTCTACCCCGTATTTTTAAGTTGTGTCCTCTGGTTCGGCACTCCCCCATCAACGGAAATATGTTCCCTCCTGCCAGAGTGAACAGTCCTTTCATAAGCCTATACGTTTTAATCAGATCCCCTCTCAGTCTTCTAAACTCAAGGGTATACAAGCCCAGTCGCTTCAGTCTTTCCGTGTAAGGCATTCCTGCCATTCCAGGAATTGACCTCGTGAACCTACGCTGCACTCCCTCAATAGCCAGAATGTCTTTCCTCAAATTTGGAGACCAGAACTGTACACAGTACTCCAGGTGTGGTCTCACCAGGGCCCTGTACAGCTGCAGAAGCACCTCTTTGCTTCTATACTCAATCCCTCTTGTTATGAAGGCCAGCATGCTATTAGCCTTCTTCACGACCTGCTGTACCTGCATGCTTGCCTTCATTGACTGGTGGACAAGAACACCCAGATCTCTCTGAACAGCCCCTTTACCTAATTTGATACCATTGAGGTAGTAATCTGCCTTCCTGTTCTTGCCACCAAAGTGGATAACCAGACATTTATCCACATTAAACTGCATCTGCCATGCATCTGCCCACTCACCTAACTTGTCCAGGTCACCCTGTAATCCCCTAACATCCTCATCACATTTCACCCTACCACCTAGCTTTGTGTCATCAGCAAATTTGCTAATGTTATTGCTGATACCATCTTCTATATCATTTACATATATTGTAAAAAGCTGCGGTCCCAGCACGGATCCCTGCGGTACCCCACTGGTCACTGCCTGCCATTTCGAAATGGAGCCATTAATCACTACCCTTTGTTTCCTATTAGCCAACCAATTCTCTATCCAATCTAGTACTTTGCCCCCAATCCCGTGCGCCCTAATTTTACTCACTAACCTCTTGTGTGGGACTTTATCAAAAGCTTTCTGAAAGTCCAGGTACAGTACATCCACTGGATCTCCCTCGTCCATCTTCCGAGTTACATCCTCAAAAAATTCAAGAAGATTAGTCAAGCATGATTTCCCCTTCATAAATCCATGCTGACTCTGTCCTATCCTGTTACTATTATCCAGATGTGCCGTAATTTCATCCTTTATAATAGACTCCAGCATCTTTCCACCACTGAGGTCAGACTAACTGGTCTATACCTATAGGTAACACCTATTCCGACAAGTCCTGATGAACCTATCCCAACAGTCACTGCATCAGAGGTCAGATCAATTTTCCTTCATGTGAATCTAAGGAAAGCGATGGGACCAGACGGAGGACCAGGCTGTGCACTTAAAGCTTGCGCAGATCGATTGACAAAGGTCTTCTCGGACATCTTCAACCTCGCCCTGCAGCAGGCCACTGTCCCTGCCTGTTTCAAGAGGGCCAACATCATCCCTGTGCCTAAGAAGGCTCATGCAGCTTGTTTCAATGACTACCACCCAGTGGCCCTAACTTTGGTGGTCATGAAATGATTTGAAAGGTTGGTCATGGCATTAATCAACCCCAGCCTCCCCACTACTCTTGACCCACTCTAATTTGTCTATCAGACCAACAGATCCACGTCCCAGGTGCCATATCACTTGCCCTTCATTCCACCCGAGAGCATCTTGACACCAAGAATAGAGACTTAAGAATCCTACTCATTGAATCCTTCAACACTATTATCCCCTTGAGACTGATTACTAATAGTAGTGATCTCAGACTAATTCCCACTCTCTGCAACTAGATCCTCAGTTTCCTGACCCAGAGGCCACAATCAGTGAAGCTTGGGGACAATATTTCTTCCTCACTAACACTCAACATTGGAGCCCCCAGGGGTGCGTACTCAGCCCCCTACTGTACTCAATGTATACCCATGACTGTGTCACCAAATACTAGACTAATGCCATTTACAAGCTCACTGATGACACCACCATAGTTGGTTGAATTCCAGATGGGGACGAAACAGACTACAAACGGGAGGTGGAAGACCTGGAAAAATGGTGCACTGAGAACAACCTAGCTCTCAATGCTGGCAAAACCAAGGAACTCATTATTGACGTTCGGCAGGATGTTACTCATGTCCCACTACACATTAACAGCACTGAGGTAAAACGAGTGGAGAGTATCAAGCTCCTGGGAGTGGTCATCCACAACAAGCTTTCTTGGACTCTTCACATGGATGCACTGGTTACAAAGGCCCAACAATGTCTCTTCTTCCTCAGGCAGCTGAGGAAATTTGGCAAAAGGCGAATACTCATGCCAACATTTATAGGTGTGCCATCGAGAGCATTCTGTCTGGATGTATCACTACCTGGTATGGTAACTGTACCATTCAGGATCGGAGACAGTTACAGAGAGTGGTGAACTCGGCCGGACAATCACAAAGGCTAACCTCCCATCTATAGAATCCATCTACCAAGACGATGTCAAGGAAAGGCTGCCAGCATTCTCAAAGATCCATCCCACCCTGGCAATGTTTTTCTACAACCTCTACCATCGGGGAGAAGGTACAGAAGCCTGAACACATGCACCAGCTGGTTTCACAACAGTTTCTACCCTACTGTTGTTAGAATATTGAATAGACTCACAAACTGTTAACGTTCACCTGTACCTATGTTTCTGTTTTTGCCACTGTTTACCTATTATTTACTATCAATGCTACTTAACTATGTGATCTGCCTGTGTTGCTTGCAAGACAAAGCTTTTCACTGTGCCTTGGTACACGTGACAATAAATTCAATTCAATTCAATTCAATTCAATCATTTGCTCCTCATGCTGCTTGGCTTGCAGGTAGTCCTGTTTGGTGGCTTCATCAGGTTGACAACTCATCTTTGGGTAGGTCCAGTGCTACTCCTGGAATATCCTCCTGTACTCTCATTGAACCAGGGTTGATCCCCTGGCGTATTGGTAATGGTTGAGTGGGCGATATGCCAGGCCATGAGGTTACAGGTTGTGCTGGTGTACAATTCTGCTGCTGTTGATGACCCACAGTGTCTCATGAATGCCAGTCTTGAGTTGCTAGATCTATTTGAAGTCTGTTTGATTTAGCACAGTGATAGTGTCACACATGATGAAGGTTATTCTTAATGTGAAGGCAGGAATTTGTCTCCCTGTGTGGTGATCACTCTTACTGTCATGGACGGATGCATCTGCAGCTGTTAAATTGGTAAGGATGAGGTCAAGTATGTTTTTCCGTGAAGTTGATTCCCTCACCACCTGCTGCAGACTCAGTCTAGCGGCTATGTCCTTTAGGACCTGACCAGCTGCCACACCACTCTTGGCTGTGGAGATTGAAATCCCCACCCAGAGTATATTTTGTGCCCTTGTCATCCTTGGTGTTTCCTTCAAGTGTTGTTCAACGTGGAGGAGTACTGATTCATCAGCTAAAGGAGGACCATACATGGTAATCAACAGGAGATTCCTTTGCCCATGTTTAATCTGAAGTCATGAGGCTTCAATGTTGATGTCAGTGATGTCTGGGACATTGTCTGTAAGATATGATTTTATGAGTGTGACTATGTCAGGCCATTGCTATACTCGTCTGCGAGACAGCTCTCCCAATTTTGACACTAGCCCCCTGATATTAGTGAGGAGGATTTTGTAGGGTCGACAGAGCTGTTTCTGCTTTTGCCTTTTCCAGTGCCTAGCTCGATGCCAAGATGATCCATCCAGTTTCATTTCTTTGAGGCTTTGTAGTGATTGGTACAACTGAATGGCTTGTAAGGTCATTTCAGAGGGCAATTGAGTATCAAATAAATTGTTGTGGGTCTGGAGTCACATGTAGGCCAGTCCAGGTGAGGATGGCAGATCTCCTTTCCTGAAGGACATTAATGAAGCAGATGGGTTTTTCTGACAATTGACAATGAGTTCAGGGTCACCAGCAGATCCTTAATTCCAGATTTATTTTTAAATTCAAACTCCACCATCTGCCATAGTGGGACTCAAACTGGGTCCCCACAACATGGGTGTCTGGGTTAATAATCTAGCAATAATACCACTAGGCTATCACCTTCCCATTTCCATGGACAAATAGACCTGTTGGGTTTCTCCAGCAGCTTCTGTTTTTGTTTCAAATTTCCACCACGCCTTTTTTTAATTGAAGTGATATCATTCATTTGCTAGCTTTTCCCCTGCTGGATGACACTGGTTTTTGCTCTGATCTTCACTTGAAGTAACCATGAGAGAGAATTAATCCAGTTTGCAGACAGAATATGAAGGCATGAAGAAAATGATAGTGATAAGCAGTTATTATTTGGAAAAGTGAAATAAATGGTGCAAAAATGCCTTCATTGTTTGAAGGAAATTTGCAGAGACTACTACTGATTCAAACAGTTTTAATATCTTTAGTGGAAATGAAGGAATTGAATTATTCTGTTCAGTTGTTTTCTGCAGGTGATCAAAATTAAAAGAGTGAATTATTAAAATTGGCTAAGTAAGATTAAAATATTGTGACTGCTGATTTATTTGAATGGTGTAAGAGTAAAAATGCTTCGACATGTTGTTTCGCATTAACAATGATGAGGATTCTACTGCTCGGACAATAAGACATCACGCTAATCCTTTAGCATTCATGGGCATTGTGGGGATACTGATTCAATGCCATCATTATGTGGACCTGCCCTGTAACATAGCCACATGCTACCCAGTTATGCTTTGTGCAAGAAGAAGGGCTGATGCCCGAAACGTCGATTCTCCTGTTCCTTGGATGCTGCCTGACCTGCTGTGTTTTTCCAGCAACACAGCATGTGCAGTCCTCACTTTCTCCTCAGGGACAATAATACACAGGGAACTGATACCCCATATCTGTGGTTCTAGAGCTGCACAGGAACTGAAATAAATTTGAATATGACTATCAACTGAATCATTCACTGAAGATTTCTTTCAGAGATTTCTGGAACAGGTTAAGACAATTGGCCAACAGTAAAAGTCTGTTCAGTAAATTCCTTTACTGCACGTTTTGCTGATGTTCATGGCAATGACGATGCCGTTGGCCATCAAAACATCAAGTTATGTTATCTTACAATGTTGACCAAGGCATACAGTGTTCTTGAGGGGAGATGGAGTGATAAAGAGTATTTTTCAAATAACAGAAACTAACAAGAATCAGTGTTGGGATTCTACTGCATGAGGGTGCAATTGCATTGTTCAATATTATTTTTAATGTGCTCATTTGGAATTCCTTTTGTGAATTTAGCAAAATGTCAAACATTTAAACTAATACTCGAGCAAATTTTACCTTAAAACTGCACTGTGCAATTCCATCACTGGGAGTATTGTACACACCACTGTTTAAATAGTTTTATCTGTAAACTGCAGAAATGTACGAGATGAATAATAAATTCATTTTTCTCTGTAAGATTATTGCCCTGCATTATATAGTGTAGCTGACATATCTAGTATACTTTTTAACTTGTGCAATGCAAGAGGATCTTGACCAGTGGCTTAATAAGGTAAATTCTAACATGCTGCAGAGAAAATGAAATTATTTCTCGTTACATTTTCCAAGTTAAAAATTTAAAGAGGTTTGTCTGACAATGATAAAAGCAAAATGCTGGAAATTTGAAATAAATAATAGGAAGTGCTGGAGAAACTCAGCAGGTCTGGCAGCATCTCGATGCAACATGTTGATCTTGAAACCTTAAATCTGTTTCTTTATTCATGGATGCTGTTAGACCTGCTGAGTTTCTCCAGCACTTCTGGTTTTATTATTGTCAAACAATGATGCTTTGCAGTCCTCTCTTCTTATTAATGATTTTGCACATTTGTTATTTCTCACATTAAAAATATAACATCAATTAAAGAGCGCAAATTCCATTAGTTTTCTCTGTTCACAGCTCAGCTCAAAATTACTTCAATCTTCAGACTTGTGTAACGATAAAGGAATTGTTACTGCCACCTAGTGTTCTTTTCAAATATTGTACACAATAGTAAAACTTTTGATGTAAGACAGTTATTAGTGGAGTTATTTGTTCTGCCTTACTTAATAAACTTTTTACCACTGAGGGAGTAACGTTGTGCAAGGACATGTCTATTTTACACTGACAGGAATATTCCTGTGAATCTGGATGAATTAAGGCTCTTTTTAAATTCATGCAGTGAATTGCACAAATCAAACCACCCACAAACAAGTCAAGTTTCCCAAGCCCTGAGACAAATGATATACAGCAAGTGAGGATGATAATAAGGATTTTCATTTTTAAATGCTTGAATCTTCAGCACACAAAATAACTTGGTTTAAAACAAGATGAGCCTTTAATTCCTATACTAGTTTTCTAAGAATGATTTAGTGTTCAGCAAGGTCTTAACATATTATCTTGGACCCTTACCTAAAACCAGGAGTGAGCATTAGCATCTTTGGACATTTCAACAATAATTCCTGAAATAGTATTACTGGGGAAAATTCCTGCAAAAACAGCAGTGGAAAAATATTCATTTTTTATTACAAGAAGTGGATTGCCCAAATAAATGTAATAAAATCAAGGTTAGAGGTTTTATGTGACTATTCAAATAAATAATAAGACCATAAGACAATAAGACATAGGAGTGGAAGTAAGACCATTCGGCCCATTGAGTCCACTCCGCCATTCAATCATGGCTGATGGGCATTTCAACTCCACTTACCCGCATTCTCCCTGTAGCCCTTAATTCCTTGTGACATCAAGAATTTATCAATATCGGCCTTGAAGACCTCTAGCGTGCCGGCCTCCACTGCACTCTGCGGCAATGAATTCCACAGGTCCACCACTCTCTGGCTGAAGAAATGTCTCCGTATTTCTGTTCTGAATTTACCCCCTCTAATTCTAAGGCTGTGTCCACGGGTCCTAGTCTCCTCGCCTAATGGCAACAATTTCCACCCTTTCCAAGCCATGTATTATCTTGTAAGTTTCTATTAGATCTCCCCTTAATCTTCTAAACTCCAATGAATACAATCCCAGGATCCTCAGCCGTTCCTCGTATAATGACAATAAAATAATTTGCATCTGTGGCTTATCATCCACAATTTCAAAGAGCATTGGAAAGACAGCATCAAACTTTAAAGACCATGATTAGAGCTTATTTTCAGGAGTGTCCTAATGATTGGGATAACCTAATTCCTTTGTTAGTATTTGCCATTAGGGATGCCCCTAAGTCCATGGGACTTGTTAACTGAAATACAGATACGTGGCCAGAGGATTCCTTAAATGAATTAAATAAACAATTATAAACCAGAGCACAGAGATTACATTTCCAACTTCTGTGTTGAGGTTTTGAGAAAAATCTAATCAAAGTCAGTGAGGATTAGCCAAAAAAATGGTAAACTGCTCACAAACAATAAATATTAGAACAGATTAAAAAAAGGCAAAAGTTTGGAATTTTCTTGCAGACAAGGTGTCAATATTATTACTTGTTTCTGGAGAACTATTAAAAGCAAGTCAAGGCTGAATAGCTGGAGTGCCAGAGGTGGAGGGGTGACCTTATAGAGGCTTATAAAACCATGAGGTGCATGGATAGGGTAAATAGGCAAGGTCTATTCCCCAGGGTAGGGAAGCTCAGAACTAGAGGGCATAGGTTTAGGTTGAGAGGGGAAAAATTTAAAAGGGACCTAAGAAAGGGGCAATGTTTTCACGCAGAGGGTGGTGCGTGTATGTCATGAGCTACCAGAGGAAGTGATGGAGGCTGGTATAATTACAATATTTAAAAGGCAAATGAATAGGAAGGGTTTAGAAGGATATGGGCAAAATGCTGGCAAATGGGACTAGATCTTTGTAGGATATCTGGTCAACATCGATGAGTTGGACTGAAGGGTCTGTTTCTATGCTGTACATCTCTGTGACTCAAAAAAACCAAAACTGCTGTGAATTATGTAGTGAGGCCAACTGAGTGTGTTAAAATGATACCTTCTTAAAGTGGCAGGGATGATTATCAGATGAGGAGTGCAGAAAGAAATAGGGAGTGATGTAAATATATTGGAGACTGAAACAGAAATTGCAAGTTCAATACTTGATGCTCTAGTAATCAGACTGGATAATGGAGGAATTCTTGAAAAGTTAAATGGAACATTATGCTATCATCTGGAAGACTATGAAACTATAACTCTGAAAAGCTTTAATAGGCTCATATTTTGATGTGTGTAAATACACCAGGGGAAAAATTCTTTGGCGAAACATAATATAATTAGAGCAACTCATAAAACAAAATTCTTACAGACTCAATCAATTCAATTTAGTCAAAGCGAGGGAAGATGTCAATTTTATGATGGACAATAATACAATTGAATTGAGTCAGTAGCTGGAGCTCACCTCTTGTGAGGTTGTGGAGATCAAGTACATCACAACAACTGTGCATAGATTATTGCAAAGTGAAAATTGGTTTCATACCTGATTGTATGTTTGGTAAACATTACTGAGAAGATTGGATAAGGGTGTTTTGTTATTAGGATATTAAAACGACTGAAACAGTCAAAGACATACCAACTTTTGTAACACTGAGTGGACTTTATCAATGTAAAGTCATGTTGGTTGGAGCAAAAACTGCAATGGCATCTTTTTAACAATGAACTAACAAAGTTACTGAAGGATTATGCAATTGTGCTGTATACATAGATGGCTTGGATGTGTTTGGCTGAACGTAGTAAGAAAACATACACTTGAACAACTGTTTGATCAGTTATGAAAAGCTAATTTCATCACAAGTTTAGCTAATAGCCAAAAATAAACAACTTATTTGGGTCACACTCTGGGATATGACAAGGTAACACAGAGAAGTAAAATTAATGGGTATCTTAAAGGCTAAGACAAAATGCAAAACTTGCAATCTATTGACATGAATGGATTTATTTGGATGTTTGGCTTGAATTTCAGCATTGTATTTGCTCAACTGACAAGTTTGTTAAAGAAAGATGAGAAACTTGAATATATAAAAGGTCAGACTGCCCTTGATGACGTGAAAGCTGTACTGATGACTGCACTGGTTTTAGCAGAACCAAAGTATAAGCCATTTAAACCAGCTGTTGATGCCAGTGACATTGCTGTTGGTGCAGGGTTGTTCCAAGAGTTGCTATCCAAGATGGGGGCTAATCACTATATTTATGCTACTTATACAAAGACTTCAATTTGGCAATACATACACAAAGTTGTTCCATAAATGCAACTTTCTACGATTTTGATTAATGCATGCGTTTTCTTTAATACTTGCTCTTCATTAGGCACCGGTTTAATATTGACTTTTCCTGTGACATGAATGATTTTCAAATTATATGGCTGCAGCATTAAACTCCAATGAAACTGTCTTATATGCTTAGATTAGTGAGAGGACCATAATCCTGGCATAAAAATTCTTTCAGAGTTGTTAGATATGTAGACTTCAAATCATTGTAGACCCAGTACACAAAACCACTTTCTCCACAGTCAAGTATTTCTGTTGACACGCACATTTAGTTTGCATGAAATGCTGCAGTTGAATGATTGTTTTCCCAATTTGCTTATTCAATGGGTGTTTTTTTTTTCTGAGATGCTGTGTGAAACAGGCAGGGAGAGTGAATGTTTCAGTCCTTGCCATTATTCCATATTCTTTCTGTCTGATCTGCTCTGTAATATATTTAGGTAGTGCTCCCAAGTCTAGGTCCATTGTCTTTTCAAATAGGCAAGTGAGCCTTTCAGATTCTTATTGTTACAATCAAAATGGGACAAGTGAATTGTCTTTTACTGGTTCCATGACTCCATGGGTCACAACATAAATGCAATTGTTTTACTTGGTTCCCAATATGGCCAATCATATGCTTTGTCTATATCAGACTTAAATAAAAAAGATCAATCCATCAATCAGGTTACTACTATAAACACAAAAGTATTGATTTATTAGAAAACAAATTTAATCAGTGCTGACACAAAATTGATTCATACACTTAGTTTGTAATATGAAATTATAAATGTTTACCTCCTATATTATCCAAAACACACATATATTAGGTAAAGGGAAAATGATTTTTTCTCTGCAGAGATTCATTTTGGAAAGTAAAATTGGAGTACAATTATGGTATTACTGTTTATGTTCCTTGCCAAAAAGTCTTAGATCTTGTGGTCAAAAGAATATAGTGTGAAATATTCAGACACCTATCATTCTGACACTCTAGTGCACAAAGATGGATGACACCAAATACAAGCAAATGTCTCTGGCATCATTACCAAATAAAGCATTGAGAATTCTTCAGGAGGACCATCAGGTTTCAGGTATCACATTAGTTCCATAACAAGAGGTTTTTAACAATCATAAGAGCTGGGCTTAAATTTATTTTTCTTCCTTAGGGTGGCCACCAAGCGAAAAGTCCAAACCATCCCCAAAATAGAAGCTGCACCTTGTCAGTTGTAAACCCAGCCAGGAAGTCTGCAGTTATCATATGCCATGTGACTCTTAACATATACTTTATTAAAATAAAGTTTTGTTGTCTTTTTATTAATGCATGTAAAAGAAAATCCAGTTATCCACAACTCTTCCACCCGATCGTTGTACTTCAGAACTTTCATGAGTTAAAAGAATTTAGCCAAAAGGACCATTACTCATCTAAAATGGCTGCCACAATCACCTGACCACAGATTGAGGCAAGTACAGGACACTCGTGTGTAATAAACATAAATGTCCACAACTGAAACTATCATTTTATCTAAATCTATTAAAATCAGGCAATTAAATCAGTGCCAAGAAATTCACAAGTATGATAATTGCATTAATTGAATTAGAGTGGCTTCATCTTTGACAATTCCATGTACTTAATAGAGTCACAGAGCTGTATAGCATGGAAATAGACCCTTTGATCTTTGGACCAGATATCTGGTTGGCATTGACAAGTTGGACCAAAGGGTCTGTTTCCATGCTATGCAGCTCTGTGACTCTATTAAGTACATGGAATTGTCAAAGATGAAGCCACTCTAAGCAATATATTATCATCATTGTGAATTTATTGGCGCTGAATTAATTGCCTGGTTTTAATGTCTTTAGATAAAATGACAATTTCAGTTGTGGACAGTTTGATTTATTACACATGAGTGTCATCTACTTGCCTCAATCTGTCGTCATGTGATTACACAGAACATTGAACAGATTGTGGTGGCCATTTACCATGAGCGACGGCCCTTTTTGCTAAATTCTTTTAACTCGTGAAAGCTCTCAGGTATAATGATCAGGCGATGGAAGTTGAAATTTGATAGTCCATATTTGCAACTATCACAGCACTAAGTGAAATTCTTTCTTGGCGAGCCTGTCACAGACAAGATGGGCTGAATGATCTCCTTGTGTGGTCTTATTTTGAACCAGTTGATCTGCCAAAGTTGCAGCTGATCTTTTGCATTCTGCCACGACAGTTGCTGCAAAAGAAATTCTCATCCCCCTTACAATTATTTTCCATCGTCCAATTACTCCATCTCATTTTCATCTTAGTTATCCTCAACTGACTTTTACACAATTCCCAGCCCATGCTATTTTTGATTGCTACTAGTCCTAAAATACCTTTTCTTAGCCTTTAGGTTAGTGTTGACCTCCTTATTTAGACACTGGGGTCCTGGTCTTGAATTATTTTTCTCTTGCACAGTATAGTAATCTTCTCAATCTGAACATGAAGCCCCTGGCAAGGAATGTAAACAGTAACACCATAATTGTAATCCAAAAGTTTCAAACCTTTCTGTGTGGGTGATACCCTGAAAGTATAAATGCATTTCTGGATATTATTATAAAGGTAGCTTTCCACAGGAACTTGAGAATATAAGTAGGTCATTGAGCTCATTGAGTCTGATCAATAGGAGCATTGATTAGCTACAGGTTAACTCCATTTACCTGCCTTTCTTCCATATCTCTTGACATATTTGTCAAAACCTTTGTTGTTCAAAATTTAAATTGTGTCCCAATCTGGGGAGAGAATCCCAGATTTTCATGATTCTTTGCTTGAAAAATTGTCTCCCAATTTCATTCCTTAATAGCCTTGCTGTAATTTTAAGATTCTGGTGTATTGCTTTTCTTTAGATTCCCTACAGTGCGGAAACAGGCTCTTCGGCCTAACCAGTTCACACTGACCCTCCGAACAGTAACCTACCCAGACCCGTTTCCTTCTGACAAATGCACCTAGCACTATGGGAAATTTAGCATGGCCAATTCACTTAACCTGCACATCTTTGGACTGTGGGAGGAAACCCACGCAGACGTGGGGAGAATGTGCAAACTCTACACAGACAGTCGCGCGAGGCTGGAATTGAACCTACGATCCTACAGTGCTGTGAGGCAGCGGTGCTAACCACTGAGCCACTGTGCTGCCTCGCATCCTTTGTTCCAGATTCTCCTACTCAAAGGATTACTACCTCTGCTCTATCAACTGCCATTATTACTTTAAGCACTTCCATAAGGTCATTCCTCCATCTTCTAATTTCAGGGAATAAGAGCATGCAACCCACCCTCTCAGATAAGTTTCAGTGTCTGAAGTGGAACCCAGTGGGTGGAATCTTATATTGGTTTGAGTGACCTAGCCTGTTGAATGATGTGTGGCAGAATCAGTCCATAAGTGTCGCAAGCCCAATCTCAGCATGAAGATCACCTCGCTCTAGCTTATATGCTTTTAATAAGTAGAGAGCTGAAAAATGTGTTGCTGGAAAAGCGCAGCAGGTCAGGCAGCATCCAAGGAGCAGGAGAATTGACGTTTCGGGCATGAGCCCTTCTTCAGGAATGAGGAACGTGTGCCAAGCAGGCTAAGATAAAAGGTAGGGAGGAGGGACTTGGGGGAGGGGCGTTGGGAATGTGGGAATGTGGGAATGCGATAGGTGGAAGGAGGTTAAGGTGAGGGTGATAGGCCGGAGAGGGGGTGGGGGCAGCTTTTGTCTGTGGAAGTGTTGCCCTGAGCTGGGGTAGGGCTGACTGCAGGGAATGTAGGTAGCGGCGCATGGCTGCAAGTGTGGAGCGGAGGATCCGGAGGGAGATCTGTTGCTGGAGGCTTTGGATTTGTTGTAGGTACTGGTTGTCCTGGTTGGGACAAATTTTGTTGGTCTGAACGTAGTCCAGAGTCCATGCGGGGTCAGTCGGTTCCATAGACAAGTGCTGAGGAAGGAGATGTGGCTGTGGTAGCGAGTCTGTTTGAGGACGTGGCTGAAGAGCTTCAGGGCAGAGGAGACGACCTGGGGGGTGCAGTGAGAGAGGGACTCACTGAAATCCTTGTAGAGGGAGGAAGATAGCTTCTTCAAGGGAGGCATCTCCAGCAACACATTTTTCAACTTTAATAAGTAGAGAGGCTAGATTTGCACTGGGGAAGAGCGAGATACCAACTGATGCTAACTATTGTTAGTACATCTCACCTCATCATTATTCAGACTCCTATCTTAACCAACTCACCAAATAAGCTAGATGTCAGGAAAACTCAGTCAGGAAAGCTCTGGTTAGGCCCCATGTGGAGTACTGTGTCCAGTTTTGGTCCCCACACCTCAGGAAGGACATACTGGCACTGGAACGTGTCCAGCAGAGATTCACACGGATGATCCCTGGAATGGTAGGCCTAACATATGAGGAACAGCTGAGGATCTTGGGATTGTATTCATTGGAGTTTAGAAGATTAAGGGGAGACTTAATAGAGACCTACAAGATAATACATGGCTTGGAAAGGGTGGATGCTAGGAAATTGTTTCCATTAGGTGAGGAGACTAGGACCCGTGGATATAGCCTCAGAATTAGAGGGGGTAAATTCAGAACAGAAATGCGGAGACTTTCTTCAGCCAGAGAGTGGTGGGCCTGTGGAATTCATTGCCGCAGAGTGCAGTGGAGGCCGGGACGCTAAATGTCTTCAAGGCAGAGATTGATAGATTCTTGTTGTCTCGAGGAATTAAGGGCTACGGGGAGAATGCGGGTAAGTGGAGTTGAAGTGCCCAGCAGCCATGATCGAATGGTGGAGTGGACTCGATGGGCCGAATGGCCTTACTTCCACTCCTATGTCTTATATGTCCAGACTGTGTCCCTGGTGGATTCAGCTCACCTCTTGCTCTGAATGACTTTCATCTTTGGCACAGGGCAGTAATTGTTCAGGGCGCAGATCATGGGCACCAGCTGCATGCACCCTTCACCTTCAGACAGTGGCATCTAGAACATGCCTCCCCCTCATGGCCATCATGGCACCTCCCCAATACACTAGCAGGCCGCTCACGAGGTGCAGACATGCATTGCAGGGCACAATGGCATCTAGCGTTGCGAAGGCTACAGCAGGGATACTTAGTACGCATGGACAAGCATCCAGTTCACAGACTGGACCAGGCTGCATCTCCGGGCTGCTCACTTGCTCTCTTCGCACTTGCTCATTTTATGTCTATGTGCATCCTTGCACCATTTATGCCTTGCCTTACCATTCCATGCCCTGCCTGTTTGACATAGGTATGTCAGGCAGAGCAAAAGGTTGCCATCACTGCCATTCCTAGGCCGACTTTAGCATAAATGCGCAGATAGACTGTTTAGCATGTTGTCAGTATTGGAACACCCTGGTGGGTGGGGGATCATCTTGCTGTATGGCACACTGAGATAGCAATATAACACCTACAGGGTGGTGGGGGTTAGTCCCCAGTCATTAAGTGGGTGGTGCTGTCTGTCAGAAAGGTGGCAGTACCATCAATCACAGGTTTAATCCACAGGTAATCCAGTGGCTCACTCACAGTCTGTCAGTCATTTGAGATGCTCAAGGTTCGGGGACTGATCAGGGTCAAGTCCTGTAGGACCAGCACAAGCTGACAGGGGAATCGCACGTTAATACTTGGAAGGTGCAAAAAAACAGCAGCAGGATCTGTCAGTCATGATTAGGTGCTGATCATCAAAGCTGGGCAGAGATCTAGGACAAATACATATTTCTGAAGTGTTCAGGGGAATGATGTGTAGGGACAGCATGGAATAGGAAGGGACAGAGTATACAGTCATTAGCAATAAAATGGATCATGAGGGAAAAGGCAAAATCAGTGACTCTTTACCGAAACTCACATAGTATTCAGAAGAAAATAAATGGCATAAATAGAGGGTAATGGATAAAACCTTTTAGCCAATGCATGGTTACAAGCAGGTCAAACTTGGGATCTAAATATACAGCCATGCGAGATTTTTCAAAAGGTCAGGCAGGAAGGGAGGGTGAACAGTTTGATTTGTTTTTAAGAGATACAATAAGTATGACAACAGCAAGTGATCTCGGAGTGGATGTGAGGGAGAAAAGGGAAGGAAGGCACTAGTGGGAATTGTCTATAGACCCCCCCCCCCCCCCCCCCAATAATAGCTCTGCAGTTGGACAGAGCACAAATCATGAAATAATGAGGGCATGTGAAAAAGGCCGTACATTCGTCATAGGTGACTTTAATCTTTATGTAAACTGGGAAAATCAAATTGGCAAATGTAGCCATGAGGAAGGATACATACCGTGTATGCAGAACTGTTCCTGGAGAATTTGTTATAGAAACATAAAAATGTAAAAACTAGGAGCAGGAGTAGACCATTCAGCCCTTCCAGCCTGCTCCACCGTCCAATACAATCATGGCTAATCCTCTTTATCAATGCTATGTTCCTGCTCCCTCCCAAAACCTTTGAAAGTTTTAAAATCTTTAAAAGTATCTGTCTCTTTTTTGAATATATTCAGTGACTTGGTCTCCATAGCCTTCTGTGTCAAGAATTCCACTATTTTTTGAGTGAATAAAGATTACCTCACCTCAGTCCTAAATAGTCTACTTTGAATCCTGAGACAATGCCCCCTGATTCTCAACTCCCCAAGCAGGGGAAACATCCTCCCTGTGTCTAGTCTATCCAGCCCTGTCAGAATGTTATATGTTTTAAAATCATATTCTCTCTAATCCTGCAAAAGTCTAGTGAATACAAGCCTAGTCATAGCAATCTCTTCTCATAGGATTGTCCTGCTATCCCTGGTCTCAGCCTTATGAACCACCACTGTGCTTCAGCTATGGCAACTATATCCTTTCTGAGATAGGGAGACCACAGCTGCATACTTTAGGTGTGGTCTCACCAAGTCCCTGTGCAACTGCAGTAAGACATCCCTCCTTCTGAACTCAATTCCTCTTGCAATGAAGGCTAATATGCCATCTGCCTTCCGAATTGCTGGCAGCACCTGCCTGTCTATTTTCATTGACTAGTATATAAACACACACAGATCTCTTTGTATATCCACATTTCCCAATATATGACCACTTTATTTACAGACTTTCTTTCTGTTTTCATATCAAAGTGTATAATTTAGCTTCATGACCCTACTGGGGAGTGGTTGTGCATCCACTCACGGAGCAGGCTAGTTTGGACCTGGTAATGTGTAATAAATGATCTTAGAGTATGAGATAACTCGGCGAACAGCAACCACAACATTAATTTTGAGAATGAGAAACTTGGGTCAGAAACAACTGTACAAACATAAATAAGGGTAATTACATAGGGGTGAGGGCTAGGTTCACCAGAGTCGACTCCAAAGATAGTTTCTCGGAAAAAAAATGTTGAGGAACAATTGTAAAACTTTAAGAAAATAATTCATGACTCACAGCAAAAATACGAGTTAGTTCTGAAAAAGGATTCTGAGAAGGGGATTCTAACAAGGGCAGTTAAGGACAACATCAAATTGAAAGAAAAACCATGCAATGTGGCTAAGATTGGTGATAAATCAGTGTCAGGGAGAGAGTCTTACAGTGCTGGTCTGCAATAGTACCTATATTTAAAAATCTAACTCACTGGCTATGGAGTGCTGCGGAACATCTCCAGCATGTGATAAATCACTACATAGATAAAAATTCTTATGCACTGAAAATATGATGGTGTCCTACTGTAGACCATAAGGCACAGGAGCAGAAATAGGCCATTCAGTCCATTGAGTCCATTCCACCATTCAATGGCATCATGGCTGATCTGATAATCTGCAACTCCACTTTCCTGTCTTTCCCCTACAGCCCTTGATTCCCTTACTGATTAAAAATCTATCTTTATAAACATAATATCCCTCTCAAACTACTAATTCCATTCTGTTGTAAGCCATATTTCATATACATTTAAGAATAAACATAGCGTTCACAAAACATTTAACTATCTTATGAGTTTAAAACATCAATATTCTAGGTCCTTTTTTCAGAGTTCTTTACCGGGAGTCATGGGCTTTTGGCACGTGATTATCCAGCTCACTGCTTCAATGCCAAGCTACATATCAAATGACATGAATTAGAATAATTACGAAAAGTTCTCTCTACATCAGAAAACTATCATTCAAAGTCGTGAAAAAGACAGAATGGCATGAGATTACTGCTGAGGCACAGATGCCTTATAAAATGAGCAGTGACATCTAGTGACAAATGTACTCAGGCGCTGCTGACAGTATTCATCATTATTCATGATTTGGAGATGCTGATGTTGGACTGGGATATACAAAGTTAAAAATCACACAACACCAGACTATAATCCAACAGGTTTAATTGGAAGCACTAGCCACCTGATGAAGGAACGGCGCTCCGAAAGCTAGCGCTTCCAATTAAACCTGTTGGACTATAGTCTGGTGTTGTGTGATTTTTAACATCATTATTCAGACATGATCTCCCTCTTTATGACTAGTAAATCAAACTAACCAGTTTGTGCTCCCTTAAACAGATTGACCCTTTTTCAGCTGGTGATCTCGTGAGGACAGGCACTTTCCATTTTTAATCCAAGCTCATTTAATATGCCCTCTATATAAATGTAACTGCATGAGCTAACAACTTCACATTGATTTGCAGCATTTCAATGGTATGAAACAAGAATCTCATCCCTCACCCTAGATATTCCTTTCAAATGTACCAACCCAAAAGGAGTCCTAACTTTCAACAAAGTAATACCAGTCACCCAAAAGATAACCATGGCATCAATGCAGAAAATATCATAATTGCTACATAGTAACTGGAAAAATATGCTAGTGAGTTAACAAAAGAGACGAACATGCAGACACCTATGACATTTTAGCTAAAAGGTAAGAGATAAGCTGTTTAAATTTTTTTAATTGAATAAGCTGAGGGGAGATTTAATTGAGTTGCATCAAATTATGAGAGACCGCTATGGAGTGGTTTGGAACAATCAATATCCTTCAGCAGAAAGGTCAGTAACTGGTGTTGTGGGAGGTGGCTGTGAGGCAGACCCAGAAGCATTGGAGAGGAGTTGAGGACTTTTTTTTCACCCAGACGTGCTGGAGATCTCAAACTCGCTGCCTGAAAGGGTGTTGAAGCTGAAATCATTCTCTGCAAAAAATTGATTTTGCACTTGAGGTACCAAAACATATGACTAATGGCTGGACAGCAAGATAAGCTTGGATGGTTCTTTTTCAATCAGCACAAACTCAGAGCATTATCATGGAATCATGAATTGTTATGGTACAGAAGGAGGGAACTTGCTCCATCATGCCTGTGCCAACTCTTCAAATGAACAATGTTTTGTAGGGCTAACCTGCTGCTTTTCCCCAAACCCTTGCACACTATTTCAATTCAAATGATTATCCTATACCCCTTTAATGCCTCAATCGAAACTGCCTCTACCACATCTATAGGCAATGTATTCCATGCGCTAACTACTCGTTGTTTGGACTAGTTTTCCTAACATCATCCTTGCTGCTTTTACACGTCACTTTAAAGCTATGCTTCCTCATCCCTAGTCCTTTTATGAGCAGGAACAACTTAGGTTCCCTACAGCAAGCAGGCCATTCAGCCCGTCAAGTCCACATCAACCTTCTCAAAAGTTCCCCAACCAGATCAACCCATTAAACTCTACATTTCCCATGGCTAGCCCACCTAAACTGCACATCCCTGAACCCTATGGGCAATTTACTATTGCCAATGCACCCAACCTGCACATCCTTTGACAGTGGGGGGAAACCAGAGCAAGCCCATGCAGACACAGTGAGAACATGCAAACTCTGCACAGTCACCTGAAGGTAGAGTTGAAATTGGGTCCTTGGCATTGTGAGGTAGTGGTGCTAACCATTGAGCTACTGTTCCACACTCACAATCTACTCTATGCAGGTTATATATTTCTACACACAGTAAATGTGTATTCCATCCCAGACTCCTGAGAACTCAGAGTTCTTGGTATGAAAATCCTGCATGACAGAATATTACAGACCTTTGATAACCTGCATCTCCCATTATATTGAGCTGGCAAGCAGCTCGACTTGGCTCTGATCAGCCATTTGTTTCTTTTCAAAGTTCTCTGGTAAATTCTGCCTATCTCTATTTTGAAGCCACTGGTGTCTTGTTCAAGTTTGTCCTGTAGGTCCTTTCCTGCCTTCAATAGAAATGTCATTCTTCCTGATATGATCTTTGACATTGCATACCTCAGAGCAACTTGATCATAGAATGCCATAACAGTTAAGAGTTATCATCACCTGGTACCAAAAGGTGTAGTGGCCATAAGGAAAACTTTGGCTAATGTTCTTGTTCTTAAATTAAAGCATGATGACCAATTGCGCTGTTACTCCATGGCCTCTATGGGATCTATTTAGATCTCAAATATGGGATATAGAACAACAAATAACTTACAGCACAAAAACAAATTGTTCTGGTTAACTGGACAACTATCCTTATATTCCATATGGGTACTCTTTCAGCCTATTTCACACAATAATTCTCATGTGGTCTTGCTACTCATTGAAAAAATACCTGTTAATTCAATTGGGATGTGGACCATTTCTATCGGCTGAAGACGTTTTGGAATACCATATTCAATTCTTCTCTCCCTGCTTTAAGAAATGTGTTATTAAACTTGAAAGGGTGCAGAAAAGATTTACAAGGATGTTGTTAGAGTTAGCAGGTTTGAGCCACAAGGAGAGACTGCATTGGCTGAGGTTATTTTCTCAGGATCATCTGAAGATGAAGGGTGACATTATATAGGTTTATAATTGTGGGCTGAAGGGCCTGTTCTGTGCCATACTGTTCTATGTTCTACAAAATCATGAGGGATAAAGTCATAGAGATGTACAGCATGGAAACAGACCCTTCAGTCCAACGCTGTCTAGTCCCACTTGCCAGCACCCAGCTCCAAACCCCTCTTATTCCTATACCCATCAAGTTGCCTTTTAAATGTTGCAATTGCACCAGCCACCACCACTTCCTCTGGCAGCTTATCCCAGACACGCACCACCCTCTGCAGGAAAAGGTTGCCCCTTAGGTCTCTTTTATATCTTTCCCCTCTCACCCTAAACTTATGCCCTCTAGTTCTGGACTCCCCCACCTCAGGGAAAAGACGTTGTCTATTTACCCTATCCATGCCCTTCATGATTTTATAAACTTCTATAAGGTTCAAAGTTTGTGAAAAGATTTGTAGCTCGGGTGCTCGTTGTTGTGGTTCTGTTTGCCGAGCTGGGAATTTGTGTTGCAGACGTTTCGTCCCCTGTCTAGGTGACATCCTCAGTGCTTGGGAGCCTCCTGTGAAGCGCTTCTGTGATCTTTCCTCCAGCATTTGTAGTGGTTTGAATCTGCCGCTTCCGGTTGTCAGTTCCAGCTGTCCGCTGCAGTGGCCGGTATATTGGGTCCAGGTCGATGTGTTTATTGATTGAATCTGTGGATGAGTGCCATGCCTCTAGGAATTCCCTGTCTGTTCTCTGTTTGGCTTGTCCTATAATAGTAGTGTTGTCCCAGTCGAATTCATGTTGCTTGTCATCTGCGTGTGTGGCTACTAAGGATAGCTGGTCGTGTCGTTTCATGGCTAGTTGGTGTTCATGGATGCAGATTGTTAGCTGTCTCCCTGTTTGTCCTATGTAGTGTTTTGTGCAGTCCTTGCATGGGATTTTGTACACTACATTGGTTTTGCTCATGCTGGGTATCGGGTCCTTCGTTCTGGTGAGTTGTTGTCTGAGAGTGGCTGTTGGTTTGTGTGCTGTAATGAGTTCTAGTGGTCGCAGTAGTCTGGCTGTCAGTTTGGAAATGCTCTTGACGTATGGTAGTGTGGCTAGTCTTTTGGGTTGTGGCATGTCCTCGTTCTGTTGTCTTTCCCTTGGGCATCTGTTGATGAAATTGCGGGGGTATCCGTTTTTGGCGAATACATTGTATAGGTAGTCTTCTTCCTCTTTTTGCAGTTCTGGTGTACTGCAGTGTGTTGTGGCCTTTTTGAATAGTGTCTTGATGCAACTTCTTTTGTGTGTGTGTTGGGGTGGTTGCTTTCGTAGTTTAGGACTTGGTCTGTGTGTGTGGCTTTCCTGTATACCTTTGTGGTGAATTCTCCGTTTGGTGTTCTCTGTACCATCACGTCTAGGAATGGGAGTTGGTTGTCCTTTTCTTCCTCTCTAGTGAATCGGATTCCTGTGAGTGTGGCGTTAATGATCCGGTGTGTGTTCTCTATTTCTGTGTTTTTAATGATTACAAAGGTGTCATCCACATATCTGACCCAGAATTTGGGTTGAATTTACAGTAAGACTGTTTGTTCTAATCTTTGCATTACCACTTCTGCTATGAGTCCAGAGATGGGTGAGCCCATGGGTGTGCCGTTGATTTGTTCATATATTTGGTTGTTGAATGTGAAGTGTGTTGTGAGGCACAGGTCCAGTAGTTTGAGTATGCCGTCTTTGTTGATAGGTTCAACGTCCTGTTGTCTGTTTTATATGGCCAGCAGGTTGGCTATTGTTTCTCTGGCTAGGGTTTTGTCGATAGAGGTGAACAGTGCCGTTACATCGAATGAGTCCATGGTTTTTTCCTTGTCTATGTGTATATTTCTGAAGATGTCCAAGAATTCTTGTGTTGATTGTATAGAGTGTCTGGATCCGCTGATCAGGTGTTTCAGTTTCTGCTGTAGTTCTTTAGCCAATTTGTGTGATGGTATCCCTGGTAGTGATACTATGGGTCTGAGTGGGATGTCTGGTTTGTGCACTTTAGGTAGCCCATAGAATCTGGGAGTGATATTGCTTTCAGGTTTCATTCTTTGTAGGTCAAACCTGGTTATCTGTTTGTTTTTTTGCAGATCCTCAGTGTGTTGTTTATCCTATTGGTGAGCTGTGGGGTGGGGTCAAACTCCCTCTTTTGGTAGGTGTTGGTATCTGCAAGAAGTTGTTGTGCTTTTTGGATGTACTCTGCTTTGTCCAGGACGACCGTCATTCTGCCTTTGTCTGCTGGTAGTATGATTATGTTCTTATCGACTGGGACAACACTACTATTACAGGACAAGCCAAACAGAGAACAGCCAGGGAATTCCTAGAGGCATGGCACCCATCCACAGATTCAATCAATAAGCACATCGACCTGAACCCAATATACCGACCACTGCAGCGGACAGCTGGAACTGACAACCGGAAGCATTAGATTCAAACCACTACAAATGCTGGAGGAAAGATCACAGAAGCGCTTCACAGGAGGCTCCCAAGCAATGAAGATGTCACCTAGACAGGGGACGAAACGTCTGCAACACAAATTCCCAGCTCGGCGAACAGAACCACAACAACTTCTATAAGGTCACCCCTCAGCCTCTGACTCTCCAGGGAAAACAACCTTGTCAACCTCTCCCTCTTATTCAAATCTTTCAAACCAGGCAACATCCTCAGAAATCTTTTCTGAACTCTTTCAAATTTCACAACATTCTTCTGATAGACGGGAGACCAGATTTCACATAATACTCCAAAACTGGCCTACCCAATGTCCTGTATAGATGCAATATGAGCTCCCACCTCCTATACCCAGTGCTCTGACCAATAAAGGAAAGTATACCAAACACCTTCTTCACTATCCTATCTAACTGCTATTCCACTTTCAAGGAACTATGAGTCTGACTCCAAGGTCTCTTTGTTCAGCAACACTCTCCAGGACCTTACTATTGAGTGTATAAATCCTGCCCTGATTTGCCTTTCCAAAATGCAGCACCTCACATTTATCTAAAGTAAGCTCCATCTGCCGCTCCTCAGCTCATTGGCCCAGCTGATCAAGATCCTGTTGTAATCTGAGGTAACCTCATTCACTGTCCACTACACCTCCAACTTTGGTATGATCTGCAAACTTACTAATTATACTTCCCATGTTCACATCCAAATTATTCATGTAAATGACAAAAAATAGTGGACACAGCACTGATCCTTGTGGCACTCCATATGCATTGGGTGAATAGCCAATGCCTTTTTCCCAGGGTAGGGGAGTCCAAAACCAGAGGGCATAGGTTTAATGTGAGAGGGGAAAGATATAAAAGGGACTAAAAGGGCAACTTTTTATCACAGAGGGTGGTGCGTGTATGGAATGAGCTGCCAGAGGAAGAGGTGGAGGCTGGTACAATTACAACATTTAAAAGGTATTTAGATGGGTACATGAACTTAGAACATAGAACATAGAACATTACAGCACAGTTCAGGCCCTTTGGCCCTCGATGTTGCGCCGACCTGCCATACCAATCTGAAGTCCATCTAACCTACACTATTCCATGTACATCCATATGCTTGTCCAATGACAACTTAAATGTACTTAAAGTTGGTGAATCTACTACCATTGCAGGCAAAGCATTCCATACCCTTACTACACTCTGAGTAATGAAACTACCTCTGACATCTGTCTTATATCTATCACCCCTCAATTTAAAGCTATGCCCCCTCATGCTCGCCATCACCATACTTGGAAAAAGGCTCTCCCTGTCCACCCTATCTAACCCTCTGATTATCTTATATGTCTCTATTAAGTCACCTCTCAACCTTCTTCTCTCCAATGAAAACAGCCTCAAGTCCCTCAGCCTTTCCTCGTAAGACCTTCCCTCCATACCAGGCAACATCCTAGTAAATCTCCTCTGCACCCTTTCCAAAGCTTCCACATCCTTCTTATAATGCGGTGACCAGAACTGTACACAATACTCCAAGTGCGGCCGCACCAGAGTTTTGTACAGCTGTAGCATAACCTCGTGGTTCCGGAACTCAATCTCTCTATTAATAAAAGCTAAAACACTGTATGCCTTCTTAACAACACTGTCAACCTGGGTGCAACTTTCAAGGATCTGTGTACCTGGACACCGAGATCTCTCTGCTCATCTACACTACCAAGAATCTTACCATTAGCCCAGTAATTTGCATTCCGGTTACTCCGACCAAAGTGAATCACCTCACACTTGTCCGCATTAAACTCCATTTGCCACCTCTCAGCCCAGCTCTGCAGCTTATCTATGTCTCTCTGTAACCTACAACATCCTTCGTCACTATACACAACTCCACCGACCTTAGTGTCATCTGAAAATTTACTAACCCACCCTTCTATGCCCTCATCCACGTCGTTTATAAAAATGACGAACAGCAGTAGACCCAACATTGACCCTTGCGGTACACCACTAGTAACTGGACTCTAGGATGATCATTTCCCATCAACCACCACCCTCTGTCTTCTTTCAGCAAGCCAATTACTGATCCAAACTGCTATGTCTTCCACAGTCCCATTCCTCCACATTTTGTATAATAGCCTACTATGGGGAACCTTAGCGAACTCCTTGCTGAAACCGGCTTACTCTCAACTACCTGTTTGGTCACCTTCTCAAAGAACTCAATAAGGTTTGTGAGGCATGACCTACCCTTCACAAAACTGTGCTGACTACCCCTAATCAAATTATTCTTTTCTAGATGATTATAAATCCTAACCTTTTCCAACACTTTACAAACAACTGAAGTAAGACTCACTGGTCTATAATTTCCAGGGTTGTCTCTACGCCCCTTCTTAAACAGGGGAACCACATTTGCTATCCTCCAGTCTTCTGGCACTATTCCTGTAGACAATGAAGATTTAAAGATCAATGCCAAAGGTTCGGCAATCTCCTCCCTGACTTCCCACAGGATCCTAGGATAAACCCATCCGGCCCAGGGGACTTATCTATTTTCACACTCTGCAGGATTTCTAATATCTCTTCCTTGTGAACCTCAATCCCACCTAGTCTAGTAGCCTGTATCTCAGTATTCTCCTTGACAACATTGTCTTTTTCTAGAGTGAATACTGTCGAAAAATATTCATTAAGTGCTTCCCCTATCTCCTCTGATTCCACACACAACTTCCCACTACTATCCTTGATTGGCCCTAATCTTACTCTCGTCATTCTTTTATTCCTTAAATACCTATAGAAAGCCTTAGGCTTTACCCTGATCCTATCCGCCAACAACTTCTCATGTCTCCTCCTGGCTCTTCTGAGCTCTCTCTCTTTAGGTCTTTCCTGGCTACTTTGTAACTTTCAAGTGCCGTAACTGAACCTTCACACCTCAACCTGACATAGTTAAAAATCACACAACACTAGGTTATAGTCCAACAGGTTTAATTAGAAGCACATTAGCTTTCGGAACGATGCTCCTTCATCAGGTGATAGTGGAGCCCTCCACTATTACCTGATGAAGGAGCGTCGCTCCGAAAGCTCGTGTGCTTCCAATTAAACCTGTTGGACTATAACCTGGTGTTGTGTGATTTTTAACTTTGTACACCCCAGTCCAACACCGGCATCTCCAAATCATCCTAACATAAGCCTTCTTCTTTCTCTTGACCAGAGATTCCACTTCCTTAATAAATCACGGCTCCTGCGCTCTACAGCTTCCTCCCTGCCTGACAGGTACATACTTATCTAGGACACTCGGGCACTTTTCCTTGAATAAGCTCCATATTTCTAATGTGCCTATCCCCTGCAGTTTCCTTCCCCATCCTATGCTTCCTAAATCTTGCCTAATCGCATCATAATTGCCTTTCCCCCAGCTGTAACTCTTGCCCAGTGGTATACACCTATCCCTTTCTCTCTATGAATAAGAAGTGTTTAGAAGATTATGGGGCAAATGTAGTAAATGGGACAGACTATTTTCAGATAACTAATCAGCATGGATGAATTAGACCGAAGGGTCTGCTTTTGTGCTGTACATTTCTATGCCTCTAAACTGTGTCCATGCTTTCAGGTGTTTATGAGGAGGTGAATGCAATGAAATGTTTAAGACGATAAGTGGGATTGACTGACACTGACAGCTTGTTTTTCCTTACTGAGCAATACAGAACTGGGGAGCACAGCCTAAACACAAGGGACCAATTGTTAAGATGAAATATTTTCACTCAGCGGGCTCTGAATCTGTTGAATTCACAACATCAGAGGGCTGTGGAGGCACCAAAGCATGCACCAATATTATTAAGGCAGACCTCTCAGTGATGTGGAAATGGGTTGGGAAAGTTGAATTGAAAGCAAAGGCCAGTGATGATCATGTAAAGAAGGAAAATATTACCACTTTACCTGATCTGGGAGGTGATTGTCTAGTGGTATTGTTTGACTATCAATCCAGTGGCCCAGGTAATGTCCCAGAGATTGACTTTTAAATCCTGCTGGGTTAGATAAATTAAACGTATAAAAGTCTGGAATTAAGGATCTCATGATGATTGGGGATAAAAAGACATTTGATTCACTCATGTTCTTGAGGGAAGGAAAAGGCCCGTGTCTGGCCTGGACTACCTGTGAGTCTGGACCCACAGCAATGTATTTGACTTTTAACTATCCTGTGGGCAATTAGGGATGAGGATAAATGATGGTCTAGTCAGTGATGCCCATGTGCTGAGAATGAAAATGGGGAAAGAAAATCTGGTGTACATGTGACTCCAGGCCCACAGCAAGGTGTTGACTCTTAACCACCCTGTGAAATGACCTAGCAAGCAAGCTCCTCAGTTCGAGGTCAGTTAGAGATGGGAAATAAATGGTGGCCTTCCCAGTGACAACCACATCAATACAGGAAAGAACGAATGAAAAAAAAAAGTGGATATTGGCCTGGCCCTTGTGGTTTTATCCCGCTCCTATTTTGTTTTAAAGCGCCCATACTGGGGTTCGAAAACAAAAACCCCAGAAAATATGCTTGAGATGTTCAGCCTTTTCTGTTATTCCACCAGGTTGTGTATGCAGATACCATCCCCTGGAGAGATCAACTGGTGTCATTGTTCTGAAGTTGAATAAAGTAGTTTTCTTAAAAAAAACAAAAACAGACATTGCTGGGAAAGCTTAGCAGGTCTGACAGCGTCTGTGGAGAGAAGTCAGAGTACAGGTTACAGGTTGAGTGACCCTTCCCCAGTGGAGTAGGGAGAGGATTAAGAATAGTTCAGGAGGTGAACAGTGTGCACCTCAGCATTGTCGAGGCACTGAGATTATTCAAGCTGCACCTCTCGATATAAAGACTCGTGGCAACAATTGCAAACACTATGCTCTGTCAATCATAATTCCTCCTGGCGATACAAATGATCGCGACTTTAATTTTTTTTTAAAAAACCCGATGCGTTTGCTGCAGCCGTCAGATTGGGACGTGTTTCGTTCAAGAAGGGGGGAAAAAAAGAGCTATAGTTTCCCCTCCAGCTCCCTGAAGGTGAACCGCCCTGATTGTGCAAACTGCATTGAGACACCAGACACATCTCCGCGGAGAGAGAGAGAGGCCACTGGCAGAAGGTCATTTGTCCCAGCCTGGTTTCTGATTTTCCTCGCTGCGTTTCTGACGCCCACCCCGCCCCGCTCCCCCAGGCGGATACATTTCTCGCCCTGGTTTCCTCCTGTAACCTTCCAGACTGGCAGCAGGGGCTGGGGGAAGGGGGCACAGTTCAGGCCGTGCCCGGGACTGAGTGAGTGCCGGGGGGGGGGGGGGAGTGGGTTGCAGGCACCAGACAGTGGACTCAGTGAATCCTCCCACCTCCCCTCTCCCATCAAGCCAGACAGCACGTCCCAATGGCCAGGTCCAGCAGCTTCTGAGAGTCACCAGGGGCTGGGAGCCACAGCGGTTTCAATGGACTGGCTTTTCCTCATCCCAGCTCAAACAGCAAGCAGCCGTGCCCCGAGCTCATGATCTATCTGAAGATGTCTGGAGTTGGACCTTTATTTCCCAAAGAAATTCCAGGCGACGGGCTACAGCCGCCCATCTTTCAGGTAAAGGGATGCCTGAAATTGTTCGTTCCCGAGGAAGGGTCCCGAAACGTTAACTCTTGATTTCTCTCCACAGATGCCGCCGGACCTGCTGAGCTTTTCCAGCAATTCCTGCTTTTGTTTCTGAAATTATTTGTGGAGGTGTTGAGTTAAAATGTTGATTTGCTCCTTTCTCCCGAACACCAGTTTGTGATTTATTTTGCATTGTGTAAGCAGAGAGCTCGAACTCATGTTGAAATATTCACAAAAGTGCTACTTTTAACTATTGCATTTCGCTCAGGTAAGGAATGCAATTTCTCTTTTTCTAAGGTTTCCCCTCAGTGTAAAGAAAAATTCCTTTAACTTTGTCAGGTTGATTCCTGAGGAAGAAAAGGACGAATCATTCCTTCTAATGCGTTATTCGAGTTGCTACAGCCCACTGTTTTAATGTTGTAAGATTTCACAGTTAAATCGACCTCTTTGACAATTCATTGACCTCTCCCTCTCTCCCCTCCTCCCATGTTCGGAAAGTTGACCCGGGTGAACAGAAGGAGGAGCAGGTTAAAACGTTCCGATGGAAGCACATCGTCCGAAACAACTTCCACCAGTTTCATTCTCCGACAGGTAGGGCATTAGAGATATTTTCCAATCACTCTGTTCGGACCTAACCTCCTGGGGAGGTTGGACTTGAACCCTGATCTTCTGGAGCAGAGGTCCTACTCTGTTTCCTGGGCAAAAGCATCAAGCCGCCTCTCCTCGCACTTTGCGAGCAATACACAGCAGAAAATACTCGTTAAAAGCTCATGACAGCGATTCCTGAACTTCTGATTCCATTCATCAAACCGACCAGCTCCGTGACATTGCACCTTTGTGACTGGGACGTGATAACCTATTTAGCCCTGAAGACAATTTAAATATGGCATAATTTTATTTTTTGATAAGGAAATATATTGGCGTTTCCAGCACATTCTATTTCTTCCATCACAGCCTTTTTATTTAAATCTGAAAAAGCTATTATAATATAAATTGGGTCTAATTAGCATAATCCATTAGTGTCATCACTAATAGCATAATGATTACAACCTTGCAGGAGGATTTCGGATTTAGAGATGTGACTTTGTTGTGTGATAAAGTTAATTTTGGACTCTCCATGAGCTGCCAGAGGAAATAAGTGGTGGCTGACACAAATACAACATTTGAAAGGATGGCTCTGAATAGGAAGGGTTTAGAGGGATACAGGCCAAATGCTGGCAAATGGGACTAGATTAATTTAGGATATCTGGTTGGCATGGATAAATTGGAGCAAAGGGTCTGTTTTCGTGCTGTATATCTCTAGGACTTTTCTGTAACTCAAGCATTATAGGTCAGGGGATAGCAGATGTTGTGGGTAGCATAGGAGCTGTGGCGATATTTGTTTCAGATTCCCCTTGATTTCCTCAATCTCATTACTGAAAGCAAAAGGTGGAAAAGTGGGTGATATTCAGGAGGGTGAATTCTATTCAAAATGAGTATTGCTGGAAAAAAATGTTATGCCCAAAAGGAATGCTCTGTAATGAGCTTCTCTGATCTGATAACTGTAATGTTCCAGATTAAGAATGTTGCTGCTGCTCCGTGTTCAAATCAAGAATCTGTACAAAGTAAGAAGCAAATTACTGGAATCTGTGCAATGTACTTGTCTCACTAATCTGTGACATGTCTAGAGTTTAGGATATTATCTCCCTTGTGATTCCATGCTGCTGGGCAGATTGCTAAAATGACACATCAGTGACGTTCATGAAAATGAATATTTTTATTCATGGGATGTGGGTGTCATTGCCGGTATTTATTATTCATCCCTAATTGTCCTTAAACTGAATGGTTGGCTAAAATAAAGTGGATTACAATCTACAATATTAGAAAAGCACTACAAAGCCGAACACAAAAAAAATCACAGAAGTATTCTTCACATGTATGTTTACACTTTTGCTATATTGTGCACAATTGCAAATAGAGTCATAGCATGGATAGCGTAAATAGGCAAAGTCTTTTCCCTGGAGTTGAGGAGTCCAGCAGTAGAGGCCATAGGTTTAGGGTGAGAGGGAAAAGATATAAAAGAGGCCTAAGGGGTAACTTTTTCACACAGAGGTTGGTACAGGTATGGAATGAGCTGCCAGAGGAAGTGATGGAGGCTGGTACAATTGCAACATTTAAGAGGCATTTGGAAGGGTATATGAATAGGAAGGGTTTGGAAGGATATAGGCTGGGTGCTGGCAGCTGGGACTAGATTGGGTTGGAATATCTGGTCGGCATGGACGGGTTGGACCGAAGGGTCTATTTCCATGCTGTACATCTCTATGACACCCCTCATAATTTTGTAAATCTCCATAAGGTCACCCCTCAGCCTCCGATGCCTCAGGGAAAACGACCCCAGACTGTTCAGCCTCTGCCTATAGTTCAAATCCTCCAACCCTGGCAACATTCTTGTAAATCTTTTCTGAACACTTTCAAGTTTCCCAACATCTTTCCGATAGGAAGGAGACCAGAATTGCACGCAATATTCCAACAGTGGCCTAACCAGTGTCCTGTACAGCTGCAACATGACCTCCCAATCCTGTACTCTGACCAATAAAAGAAAGCATACCAAATGCCTTCTTCACGATCCTATCTACCTGTGACTCCACTTTCAAAGAGCTATGAATCTGCACTCCAAGGTCTCTTTGTTCAGCAACACTCCCTAGGACCTTACCATTAAGTGTATAAGTCTTGCTAAGATTTGCTTTCCCAAAATCTTTAACCATATTGTTTATTTGAAATTGCTTTCTGATGAACATGTATTTATATAGCACCTTACCACAGAATCATTATAGAAAAATCGTAGATTCCCTACAATGTGGAACAGGCCATTTGGCCCAACAAGTCCATACTGACCCTACAAAGAGCATACCACCCAGACCCAGATCCATTCCCCTATCCTATTACATTTTCCCTGACTAATCCACTGACCCTACATCCCTGAACACTATGGGCAATTTAGCATGGCCAATTCACATCTTTGGACTGTGGGAGGAAACTGGAGCACCCGGAGGAAACCCACGCAGATGTGGGGAAATTGTGCAAACTCCACACAGACAGTTGCCTGAGACTGGAATTGAACCCAAGTCCCTGGTATTATGAGGCAGTAGTGCTATTCACTGAGCCACCATGTCACCCTAAAGAGTCTCATGCTGTGTCGACTGAGTTGCCCAGACATCATTAGTAATGCCACAGAGCTCTTGGGTAAACTGTTGTATAGATGAGATGCAGCAGTCAGTTTGCACAGTTTTGGCTTAGAAAGCAACATTAGCGCATAGAACAATACTGCGCAGAACAGGCCCTTCGGTCCTCAACATTGCACTGACTTGTAAACTTATCTAAGGCAAAAGTGAGGACTGCAGATGCTGGAAACCAGAGTCTAGATTAGAGTGGTACTGGAAAAGCACAGCAGGTCAGGCAGCATCCGAGGAGCAGGAAAATTGATGTTTCGGACAAAAGCCTTTCATCAGGAATTCCTGATGTGAACTAATCAAAGCCCATCCTCCTACACTATCCCATCATCATCCATGTGCTTATGCAAGGATTGTTTAAATGTCCCTAATGTGGCTGAGTTAACTACACTGGCAGGTAGGGCATTCCATGCCCTTACCACTCTCTGAGTAAAGCTGACATCATCATCCGCGGCAAAAGACTTTCACTATCTACTCTATCTAATCTTCTGATCATCTTGTGTGTCTCTATCAAATGCCCCCTTAGCCTTCTTCTTGCCAATGAGAACAGACCCAAGTCTCTCGGCCTTCCCTCATAAGACCTTCCCTCCAGACCAGGCAACATCCTGGTAAATCTCCTCTGCACCTTTTCCAATACTTCCACATCTATCCTGTTATGGGGTGACCAGAAATGTACACAACATTCCAAGTGCGGCCACACTAGTGTTTTGTATAGTTGCAGTATGACATTACTCAATCCCTCTACCAATAAAACCTAACACACCATATGCCTTCTTAACATGTTGCCTGGGTGGAAACTTTCAGGGATCTATGTACATGGACTCCAAGATCTCTCTGCACATCCACATTACCAAGAATCTTTCCATTGACCCAGTATTCTGCCTTCCTGTTATTCTTCCCAGAGTGAATCACCTCACATTTATCTGCATTGAACTCCATTTGCCACCTCTCAGCCCAATTCGGCAGTTTATTCAAGTCCCACTGCAACCTGCAACATTCTTCTACACTGACCACTACTCTACTGACTTTAGTAAATCTCTTCTGAGCCTTTTCCAAAGCTTCCACATTCTTCCTATTATGCGATGACCAGAACTGTATGCAATACTCCAAGTGTGGCCACACCAAAGTTTTGTACAGCTGCAACATGACCTCGTGGCTCTGAAACTCAATCCCTACCAATAAAAGGTAATTCACAGTATGCCTTCTTAACAACCCGATTGACCTAGATGGCAACTTGCAGGGATCTGTGTACATGGACACGGATTCCTCTGCTCTTCTACACTCCCAAGAATCTTTCCATTAGCCCAGTACTCTTTATTCATGTTCCTTCTTCCAAAGCGAATCATCTCACACCTTTCCACATTAAACTCCATTTGCCACATCTCAGCCCAGTTCTGCAGCTTATCTATATCCCTCTGTAACCTACAACATCCTTCTGCACTGTCCACAACTCCACCGACCTTAATATCATCTGCAAATTTATTATCCCGGCCTTCTACTCCCCCATCCAGGTCATTTATAACAATGACAAACAGCAGTGGTCTCTGAACAGTTCCTTGCCATACACCACTAGTAACTGAACTCCAGGATGAACATTTCCCATCAAAGACCACCCTTTGTTTTCTTTGAACTAGCCAATTTCTGATCCAAACTGCTAAATCGCCCTCAATCCATGCCTCTGTATTTTTTGCAATAGCCTACCGTGGGGAACCTTATCAAGCACCTTACTGAAATCCCTATAAACATCAACCGCTTTACCCTCATCCACCTCTTTGGTCACCATCTCAAAGAACTCAATAAGGTTTGTGAGGCACGACCTACCCTTCGCAAAACCTTGTTGACTATCCCTAATCAACTTATTCCTATCAAGATGATTATAAATCCTATCTCTTATAACCTTTTCAAACACTTTGCCCACGACTGAAGTAAGGCTCACTGGTCTATAATTACCAGGGATGTCTCTCCTCCCCTTCTTGAACAAGGGACAACATTTGCTATCCTCCAGTCTTCTGGCACTATTCCTGTAGACAGTGACGACAGAAAGATCAAAGTCAAAGGCTGTACAATCTCCTCCCTGGCTTCCCAGAGAATCCTAGGATAAATCCCATCTGGCCCAGGGGACTTATCTATTTTCACACTTTTCAGATGCTAACACCTCCTCCTTATGAACCTCAATCCCATTTAGTCTAGTTGTCTGTATCTCAGTGTTCTCCTCAACATTATCTTTTTCCAGTGTTAATACTAACGAAAACTACTTATTTAGTATTTCCCCTATCTCCTCAGACTCCATGCACAACTTCCCACTACTATCCTTGATTGGCCCTAATCTTTGTCTCATTATTCTTTTATTCCTGATATACAAATAGAAAACTTTAGGGTTTTCCTTGATCTGAGCTGCCAATGACCTCTCATGTCCCCTCCTGGCCCTTCTTAACTCTCTCTTTAGGTATTTCCTGGCTAACTTGTAATTCTCAATAGCCCTAATTGAGCCTTCACAGCTCATCCTAACATAAGCCTTCTTCTTTCTCTTGACAAGAGATTCAACTTCTTTAGTAAACAACGGCTCCCTTGCTTGACAATTTCTTCAAGACAGGTACATACTTCTCAAGAACACACTGTAGCTGTTCCTCGAATTACCTCCACATTTCAATTGTGTCCATCTCCTGCAGTTTCCTTCCCCATCCTATGCATCCTAAATCTTGCCTCATTGATAATAATTGCCTTTCTCCCAGCTATAACTCTTACCCTGTGTTATATACGTGTCCGTTTTCATCGCTAAAGTAAACATAACCGAACTGTGGTCACTATCACTACCTCCAAATCTACTATTAGAAATGGCATTGGGAGGGTTTGATGGTTCTTTTTGAGTAGCAGCATTAGATCTTTTATATCTATCCGAGGGCTTTAGTTTCACAATACATTCAAAAGATTGAAGCTCTGGCAAGACAACGCTATCTGGGTATCTATCTGAATTACACATTAGGGACTCGGTCTGATGAAGTCACCTTGGTCACCAATGCTATAACTTGATTGGAAGAAATCTGTATTCACAGCAATTGCAGCAATTCCCTGCTCTGTATCCACTCACTTTGATGCTTTGAACCTGCAATCTCCCAACTCAGTGATTGCAATATTACAAACTGAAGCAAACTGTTATATCTATGTATATATTTTTTGAACTGTATTTATGAAGATACGAGCAGTGCATGAGGGTAGTGATGTGGATATTGATGTGGATACTTCTGGAAAGCCTTCAGTATGGTTCCACAAGGCAGGTTGGTGAGCAAATTAGAAATGTTTGAAGGGGCAGGTATGGATGGACATTTCTTGGATTGGAAATGAGTTGAAAGTGTTGCTCCTCAGGGATTGGTGTTGGGACCATTGTCTTTTTGGATTGGCATAAACAATTCGGAGATGGATGTTGAGGGCAAAATCTCTAACTTTGCAAATTATACTACGCTGAGGAGAGTATTGAATTATGAGGATGATACTGATCAACCTCAGGGCAACTTTGTCAAGTTGGCCAAATGACCTGGCAGGTGAATTTCAATGCAATGAAATGTGAGGTAATGCATTTTGGTGGAAGAAACAAAGAGAGATAATACAGGCTTAATGGTACAACTTTGCGAGGAGTTCAGTGGCAGAGGGACCTTGTGGTTCACATGCACGATTCTCCGAATCTTGGCCAAACAAGTTGAAACAGTTCAAAAGAAGGCTTAGAGGATCCTTCAGTTTATAAATAGAGGCATGGAGTGTAGGTGGTGCTACACCTTTACACATCATTGATCAGACCATTTTTGGAGTTTTGTGTTCAGTTTTGGGCACCTTATTTAAGGAAGGCCCTGGAGAATGTTTAAGGGAGATTTACTAGAATGATACCAGGAATGATAGATTTTAGGTACAAGGAAAGCTTCGAGAAATTGGGCTTATTCTTCTGAGCAGAGAAGCTTAAGAAGTGACTTCATTGAGGAGTTCAAGATTATGAACAATTTTGACAGGGTAAAGGGGGAAATCCTGTTTCCACTCATTGGTATGTCAGTAACTAGGGCTGTCACAATTTCAAGACGGTCAGTGAGAGAGCAAGGTGTGAGATGAGGAGAACCTTTTTTACTTGGAGAGATGTTCGGATTTGGAATGCACTGCCTGGGAGAGAGCTGGATATATATTTGAAAGTGATGAATTTAGAGGGCAAGGGATGTAGGGCTGGAGAATGGGACTAGCTGGTAGCTCTTGAGGAACTGGTGTAGATATGATGGGTCAAGTGGCCTTCATTTGTACTGTGAAATTCAGTGATTCTATAAATTTCATTTTGTATATGATGTCTATAGCTTAAAAAGTGTTCTGGAAAAGGCAAACAAGCCAACGATGTAGATGGGAGTGACAAGGTTCCTTGTGGTAGGCTGGTTAGCAAGGTTAGATCACATGGAATACAGGCAGAACTAGGCAGTTGGCTTGAAGGTAGAAGACAGAGAGTGGTGGTAGAAGGTTCCTTATCAGACTAGAAGCCTGTGACCATAACATGCCACAAGGATTGGTGCTGGGTTCACTGATTTTCATCATTTACATGAATGATTTGGATGTGAACATAGGAGGTATGGTTAGTACGTTTGCAGATGACACCAAAATTGAGGTGTAGTGGACAGCGAAGAAAGTTACCTCAGAGTACAGGATCTTGATCAGATGGTCGATGAGCTTAGGAGTGTCTGATGGAGTTTTATTTAGATGAATATGAGTTGCTACATTTCAGAACGGCAAATCAGAGCAGATCTTATACACTTAATGGTAAGGTCCTGGGGTGTGTTGCTGAACAACAAGATCTTGTAGTGCAGGTTCATATTTCCTTGAAAGTTGAGTCGCAGGTAGATAGGATAGTGAAGAAAGCATTTGGGATGCTTGCCCTTGTTGGTCAGTGCACTGAGTATCGGAGTTGGGAGGTTTATTTATAGTCAAAGAGTCATAGAGATGTACAGCATGGAACCAGATCCTTCAGTCCAACCCGTCCATGCTGACCAGATATCCCAACCCAATGTAGTCCCACCTGCCAGCACCCGGCCCATATCCCTCCAAACCCTTCCTATTCATATACCCATCCAAATGCCTTTTAATTGTTGCAATTGTACTAGCCTCCACCACATCCTCTGGCAGCTCATTCCATACATGTACCACCTTCTGCGTGAAAAAGTTGCCCCTTAGGTCTCTTTTATATCTTTCCCCTCTCACCCTAAACCTAGTTCTGGACTCCCCGACCCGAGGGAAAAGACTTTGTCTATTTATCCTATCCACACCCCTCATAATTTTGTAAACCTCTATAAGTCACCCCTCAGCCTCTGACGCTCCAGGGAAAACAGCCCCAGCTTATTCAGCTTCTCCCCGTAGCTCAGATCCTCCAACCCTGGCAACATCCTTGTAAATCTTTTCTGAACCCTGTCAAGTTTCCCAACATCTTTCCAATAGGAAGGAGACCAGAATTGCACGCAATATTCCAACAGTGCCCTAACCAATGTCCTGTACAGCCGCAACATGACCTCCCAACTCCTGTACTCAATACTCTGACCAATAAAGGAAAGCATACCAAATGCCTTCTTCACTATCCTATCTACCTGTGACTCCACTTTCAAGGAGCTATGAACCTGCACTCCAAGGTCTCTTTGTTCACCAACACTCCCTAGGACCTTACCATTAAGTGTATAAGCCCTGCTGAGATTTGCTTTCCCAAAATGCAGCACCTTGTATTTATCTGAATTAAACTCCTCTGCCACTTCTCAGCCCATTGGCCCATCTGGTCCAGATCCTGTTGTAATCTGAGGGAATCCTCTTCGCTGTTCAATACACCTCCAATTTTGGTGCCATCTGCAAACTTACTAACGGTACCTCTTATGCTCGCATCCAAATCATTTGTGGCTGTACAGGACGTTAGTCGGGTCTCTACTGGAAAATGCAAGCAATTCTGGTTTCGCTACCATGGGAAGGATGTTGTGAAATTTGAAAGGGTTCAGAAAGGATTTATAAGGATGTTTTCAGGTTTGGAGGGTTTGAGCTATAGGGAGAGGCTGGGGCTATTTTCCTTGGAGTTTCAGAGGCTGTGGGGTGACCTTACAGAGGTTTACAAAATCATGAGGTGATAGGATAAATAGTCAAGACCTTTTCCCCAGGGTGGAGAAATCAAAAACTAGAGGGCATAGGTTTAATGTGAGAGGGGAAAGATTTAAAAGGCACCTAATGGGCAACTTTGTCAGTTGTACAGAGGATGGTGCTTGTGTGGAATGAGCTGCCAGAGAAGTGGAGGCTGGTATAAATACAACATTTAAAAGACATCTGGGTGGACATATGAATAGGAACAGTTAGATGAATTTGAGCCAAATGCTGGCAAATGGGACTAATCCTATCTAATATGTTGGTTGGCATGGATGAATTGGACTGAAGGGTCTGTTTCCATACTGTAATTTCTACGACTCCATGAGTGGTTAGGATTTATTGCATATTCTTTATCACATGCTTTCCTTATTCAATTCATGCCTTCCTGTCAGTTTTCCATTGATGCTCATTATTAGTTATGGCCATCTGGTCATTTTGTAGCTTCTAAAGAGAAATGCTAAACATACAGAATGATTATCCACTTGATTGAAGTGTTGTTGGGTGCTGTATCAGAAATAGCAACTGCCCTTTTAATAAAATTACTTGCATTGTGAATCTGAGAGTAGAGATCCTCAAACATGCAAATTTCAAATTGATTTTGAGCTTGGAAAATTCAATTTAGACACATTGGGGCTTCACCAGAAAGGCCTGGAAGTGTGCTTGTAAGGATAGATTCGATTACTTACAGTGTGGAAACAGGCCCTTCGGCCCAACAAGTCCACCGAAGCGCAACCCACCCATACCCCTACATTTACCCCTTTACCTAGCACTACAGGCAATTTAGCATGGCCAATTCACCTGACCTGCACATCTTTGGACTGTGGGAGGAAACCAGAGCACCCGGAGGAAACCCATGCAGACACAGGGAGAATGTGCAAACTCCACACAGTCTCAGGCAGGAATTGAACCCAGGTCTCTGGCACTGTGAGGCAGCAGTGCTAACCACTGTGCCACCGTGCCACCCACTAATGTGGGGGAACCTTGTTTTGACCAGGTAAAAAGGAGTGAGAATAGGCACTTTCTAAAAAGGTTATTGAGATGATAGATTTTGATCGGAGACCATAGTGGTTTCATTGCATCTTCACCGGTGGCAAAATTTGGAGATGATCTTGTGTTCTTGGTGATTGGATGTTCTTATTTGTGGTAAAAATGGACTGGGAAATTTCAACTTGCACCGTGTGATTTTGATATCTGGGACTGGGAAAAGGAAAGTGGATTGATAACAGCATTAATGGAAATCTCTGTCTCTCACTGCATTTATTTCAGCCTCTCAAAAAACAGCACCCTTCTCCTTTGTCCAAAGACTCTTGCCCAAAATGCAATTCACTTGTGTATTTCTGTGTTTGGATTCACTGTTTTTTCAAGCTGGAAAACCTGCATGCAACTTTCATCCCAGTTTGCAAAATTTCCAGAAAGGTATAAACTGACGAGGAGATATAGTTCTGTGTTTCAATGCCTTTTTATAACAATGACTTTGGGTCTCATTCTAGAGGGCATAGGTTCAGGGTGAGAGGGGAAAAGTTTAAGAGGAACTAAGGGGCAACTTTTTCAAATAGACGGTGGTGCATATATGGAATGAACTGCCAGAGGAGGTGGTGGAGGCTGGTACAATTACAACATTTCAAAGACATCTGGATGGGTATATGAATAGGAAGGTTTCAGAGGATTTGGTGAAAGTGAAGACTGCAGATGCTGGAGATCAGAGTCCTTCATCAGTAATGTGGCTGGGAGCCTTGGGGGTGGAGAAATAAATGGGAGGGGCTGGGGGAAGGTAGCTGGGGTGAAGGGCAGTGCTGAGCTGGGAGGTTGGAACGAGGATAAATTTGGGGGAGGGGAAATGAGGGAACTACTGAGATCCACATTGATGCCATGCGGTTGGAGAGTCCCGAGGGGAAAGATGAGGCGTTCTTCTTCCAGGCGTCGGGTGTGTCTCTCCACTCCCGAGGCTCCCAGCGTCATTCCTGATGAAGGGCTTTTGCCCAAAGCGTCGATTTTCCTGCTCCTTGGATGCTGTCTGACCTGCTGTGCTTTTCCAGCACCACAATCTCGACTTTAGAGGGTATGGGCCAAGTGCTGGGAAGTGGGACTAGACTAGGTTGGGATATCTGGTCAGCATGGATGAGTTGGACCGAAGGGTCTATTTCCATGCTGTACACCTCTATGACTTTATGACTCTATGATTCTTACATATGGAGTTTGCTCACCCTGATTTGGTGGCCACTGCAGTTGTCTTAATTCTATATTATCCTTTTTTAAAATGATTTCAGTTCACAAAATGTCCTAGGTATTAAAATCAGACGCAAAAAGTCAAAATACACTCGTCAATTTTCATCACTATTATAATAATCTAAGGAATGAAACAAATAGAGTGAAGAGAAAAGTAATACTGTAGCTAATGGAAAAGACACAAAGACTTTTAGAATCCCTACAGTGTGGAAACAGGCCCTTCGGCCCAACAAATCCACACTGACCCTCCAAAGAGTAACCCACCTTGACCTAGTTCCCTATATTTACCCCTGACTAATGCAGCTAACACTATGGGCAATTTAGCATGGCCAATTCATGTAATCTGCACATTTTTGGACTGTGGGAGGAAACCAGAGCACCCGGAGGAAACCCACAGAGACAGGGGAGAATGTGCAAACTCCACATAGACAGTTGCCTGAGGTGGGAATGGAACCTGCATGTCTGATGCTGTGAGGAAGCAGTGCTCGTTCCATTTCCATCTTTCCTGATCATGAACATTCCAACAAACACACCTGAAGTGTATTACTGCTATAATTTAGGAAATTCAACTGCCAGATAGGAAACTCCCAGAAATTCTAATACAAAAATTAAAATAACTCCATGAAGGTGGCACGGTGGTTAGCACCAGAGACCCGGGTTCAATTCCCGCCTCAGGCAACTGTCTGTGTGGAGTTTGCACATTCTCCCCGTGTCTGCGTGGGTTTCCTCCGGGTGCTCTGGTTTCCTCCCACTGTCCAAAAATGTGCAGATTCGGTGAATTGGCCATGCTAAATTGCCCGTAGTGTTAGGTGAGGGGGCAAATGTAGGGGAATGGGTCTGGGTGGGTTGCTGTTTGGAGGGTCGGTGTGGACTTATTGGGCTGAAGGGCCTGTTTCCACACTGTAAGTAATCTAATCTAAAGGCCAGTCTCTCATCATCAAGTCACCTTTTATTTACACCTGCATAGCACATGACACTGATTCAGTGAGCCCCATGCTAGCTCCTAGAGTGAGTAGAACCCCTGACACAGTCTATATAGAGTTATAGAGTCGTAGAGCTGTTCAGCGTGGACACAGACCCTTCAGTCCAACTGGTCCATGCCGATCAGTGATCCTAAATAAATCTAGTCCTATTTGCCAGCATTTTACCCATATCCCTCGAAGCCCTTTCTATTGATATACCCATCCAGATACCTTTTAAAAGTTATAATTGTATGAGCCTCCACCACTTCCTCTGGTAACTCATTCCATACACGAATCACTCTGTGTGAAAAAGTTGCCTTTTATGTCCGTTTTAAATCTTTCCCCTCTCACCTTAAACCTATGCCCTCCAGGTTTTGACTTCCCCATTCCTGGGAAAGTATCTTGTCTATTCATCCTATCCATGCACCTCATGATTTTATAAATCTCTGTATGGTCACAGAACAGGCTGTGACCCTCCAGAGAAAATAACCCTCCAGCCTTTTCAGCTTCTCCCTATAACTCAAACACTCCAACTCTGGCATTATCCTTGTAAATATTTTTGGAACCCTTTCAAGTTTCAGAACATCCTTCCTATAGCAGGGAGAGCAGAATTGCATGCAGTATTCTAGAAGTGGCCTAACCAATGTCCTGTACAGGCACAACATGACCTCCCAACTCCGATACTCAATGCACTGACCAATAAAGGCAAGCATACCAAATACCCTCTTTATTATCCTATCTACCTGCGACTCCACTTTTAAGGAACTATGAACCTGCACACTTTGTTCAGCAACACTCCCCAGGACCTTACCATTAAGTGTATATGGCTTGCCTTGATTTGCCTTTTCGAACTACAGCATCTCACATTTATCTAACTTAAACTCCATCTGCCACTGCTCAGCCCATTGGCCCATCTGGTCAAAATCCTGTTGTACTCTGAGGTAACCTTCTTCACTGACCTCTACACCTCCAATTTTGGTGTCATCTGCAAATTTACTAACCATACTTCCTATGTTCACATCCAAATCATTTGTATAAATGGTGAAAATCAGTGGACCCAGCACCGATCCTTGTGGCACATCACAGATCACAGGCCTCCAGTCTGAAAAGTAACTCTCCACCACCACCCTCTGTATTCTACCTTTGAGCCAGTTCTGTATCCAAATGGTTAGTTCTCCCTGTATTCCATGAGATCTAACCTTGTTAACCAGTGTACCACAAGGAATCTTGCCAAACACTTTACTGAAGTCCATATAGATCACGTCCATCATTCTGCCTTCATCTTCTGTTTTTTCACTTCTTCACAAAACTCAATCAACTTAGTGAGACATGATTTCCCATGTACAAAGCCATGTTGACCAGCCTTAATCCATCCTTGTTTTCCAATTACATGTAAATCTTGCCTCTCAGGATTCCCTCAACAACTTGCCCACCACCAATGTCGAGTTTACTGGTCTATAAAATTAAAAATCACACAACACCAGGTCATAGTTCAACAGGTTTCATTGGAAGCACCCTGCTCCTGCATCAGGTAGTTGTGGATTACATACAACCACTTGATGAAGGAGCAGCGCTCCGAAAGCTAGTGCTTCCAACTAAACCTGTTGGACTATTGCCTGGTGATATGATAGTTTTAACTTTGTACACCCCAGTCTAACACCAGCATCTCCAAATCATGATTACCGGTCTATAGTTCCCTGGCTTTTCCTTACCACCTATCTTAAATGTCTGTCAGCTAGGGCTTCCTGACTGGACCAGGTTAAGAGCCGCTATCAGGCAACTCATATTCTATGAGACCCACCTGGCTGACATCATTTCAGTTAATATGACAATGACCAGCTAGTCTGATGTTGGTTGAAAGATAAATGCTAGTCAAGACACCAGAAATAGCTGCTCATCTTCAAAGCATCCCTTAGGATCTGTTATGTCCAAATGTACAGGCAAAATGGGGCCTTGGTTAACACCATATTTGAAAGACAGCACTTTTGACAAAGCAGCACTCTCTTCGCGCTGCTTTGGCTGCAGGGTGGTAGGGTTGTAGGACTGAGTTGAGGCTGTTGGTGGGAGATCCCCTGAAGTGATGAGGTTGTGGATGGTCTGGGTGATGATAGTTTGGTGATGAGGTGTGAACCCCCCTGCCCTGTGGCTGAACACTTTAACTCCCCCTCCCACTCCTCCAGGGAATTGCAAGTCCTGGGCCTTCTCCATTGTCAAATTCTAGCTACCCAACGCCTGGAGGAAGAATGTCTCATCTTCAGCCTTGGGACCCTCCAACCACACGGGATCAATGTGGATTTCACCAGTTTCCTCCTTTCCCCTCCTCCCACCTTATCCCAGATCCAACCTTCTAACTTGACACCGCCCTCTTGAACTGTTCTACCTGTCCATCTTCCTTTCCACCTATCTGCTCCACCCTGCTCTCTGACCTATCACTTTCTCCCCAACCTTCATCTATCTATTGCATTCCCAGTTACCTTCCCCCCCAGCCCCACCCCCTCCCATTTATCTCTCAGCCCCCTTGGGGCCACCCCCTCTTTCCTGATGAAGAGCCTTTGCTGAGAATCTCCTGCTTCTCAGATGCTACCTGATCGGCTGTGCTATCTCACAAACTAGTCAAGCAACAACCGTACACAGTCATACTCAGAATCATACCAGAAACAGTATAGCTCAGAAATAAGCCCTTTGGCCCACCAAACCTGCACTAACACATGATGCCTTTCTGAACTAAAACCTTTTGCTGCTATGCAGTCTGTATTCCCAGTTTATTCATATATCTGTCCTGATGCCTCTTATACATTGCTGTTGTATCTGCTTCTACCACCTGCTCTGACAGCATATTTCAGGCACTCACTACTCTCTGTGTAATAAAACCTCTCTATCACATCTCCTTTAAACTTACCCTCTTTTAGTTTAAACATATGTCACCTGGGAAAAAGACTCTGACTATCTATTTCAACTATGTCTTTCATAGTTTTGTGAACTTCTATTTTGTGAACTCCTCACCCTCTGACAGATAAGTGAAACCAAACCAAGTTACTCAATCTCACCTCATAGCTAATATAGTACACACCAAATCAGGCAATATCCTAGTAAATCTTCTCTGTATCTTCTTCAAAGCCTCCACATCCTTCTGGTAGTGTGGCAACCAGAACTACATGGAATATTCCAAACGTGACTGAACTAAAGTTCTATTCAGCTGCAATGTGGTTTGCCAGTTTTTATATTCTATACCCTGACTGATGAATGCAAGCACCATATGTCTTCTTGACCACCTTATCCACTTGTGATGCCACTTTCAGGGATCTATAGACCTATACACTTTCATCCCTCTGTGTCTTAATGTTTCTATGTGTTCTGCCATTTGTTGTATACCTCCCTCCTGCATTAGACCTGACAAAATATATCACCTCACGTTTGGCTGGATTAAATTCCATCTGCCAATTCTTCACCCAAGCCTCCAACCTAGCTCTATCCTACTTTATCCTCTGCCAATCTTGCTTACTCTCTGTAACTCCCCCAATTCATTATGTTGTTCGCAAACTTATAATCAGATCATCTACATTCTCTTTCAAATCAATTCTATATGTTACAAGCAACAAGAGTCCCAACACTGATTCCTGTGGAACACCACTGGTCGTGCATCTCCAGTCAGAAAACATACTTCCATTGCTACACTCTGTAATCTGTGATCAAGCCACTTTTGTATGCATCTTACAGCTTATCATAGATCCCATGTGACTCTACCTTCTGTATCAGTGTGCCATGAGGGACCTTGTCAAAGACCTTGCTAAAATCCATATAGACAGCATCCACCACCTTGCCTTCATCAATCATCTTTCTCAGATGCACAATGTTCAAGAATCACCCTCTCTGGGTATGTCCTGTTTTGTAGGCAGGACAGACTCAGCAGAGCTGGCAGTGATATACAGTCAGGAAAAAGTCGTCTTGGGAGTGCGCAAAGTTGACTTGAGATCTCATGAAGTCTGATGGCTTCCTGCTGATTACCGTGTATACTCCCACACCTTGGCCGATGAATCAGTATTCTTTCATTTTGAAAAGTATTTTGAGGAAGCAGTAAGGGTGTTGAGGGTGAAGCAAGTACTCTGGGTGGTGGATTTCAATGTCCACCAGCAATAGTGGCTTTGCAACTACACTACTGATTGAGCTAGTCGGGTCCTAAAGGACATTGCTACTAGACAGGGTCTGCAGCAGGTGATGTAGGAACTAACAAGAGGGAGAAAAAGTACTTGACCTCACCATTGCCAACCCACTGGCTGCAGATGTATGTGACCATGTCAGTTTTGGTAAGAGTGACCACTGCATAATTCCTGTGCAGTCCTGCCTTCACATTGACAATACATTCCATCGTGTTATTTGGCACTATTATTGTGCTAAATGGACTTCAAACAGATCTAGCAACTCAGTGTATCCATGAGGTACTGTGGAGTGTCAGCAACAGAATTATAATGCAACACAATCTGCCACCTCATGGCCTGGTATATTCTCCACTGTACCATTTTGATCAAGCCAGTGATTCAACAGAAAGTGTAGGAGAGCATATCAAAAGCAGCATCAGGCATATCTAAAAATGAAGAGTCAGACCAATGAAGTTATAAAACAGGACTATGTGCATGCCACATTACACAGGTAGAAGTTTATTGCACATAAAAAGGCTCTTTGGTCTTATTGAGTCTGCAGAGGTTAAAAACAAGAACCTAACTATTCTAAGCTAGTTTTCCAGCACTTGAATTGTAACCTTGTATGTATTATCACTGCAAGTGCACATCTAAATATTTCTTAAATGTCGTGAGGGTTTTTGTCTCTGTCACTCTTATAGACAGTGACTTACTGATTCCCACCACTGGATGAAAATATTTTCCTCACATCCTCACTAAAGTCCTGCCCTTTACCTTCAATCTCTATCCTTGGTTGTTCATCCCTCTCCCAAGGGGATAAATTCCTTCCTGACTACCTGGTCTATCCCCTTCATAAGTTTATATATCTCAATCATGTTTCTCCTCAGTCTCCCCTGCTTTAAGGAAAACAGCTCCAGTCTATTCACTCTCTCTTCATAACTGAAACTCTCCAGCCCTGGTAAATATTCCCTGCAGCCTCTCCAGTGCAATCACATTTCTCCTGTGATGTGGATTTCGCAACTATGCTGGCCTTTTTATCCATTCATTCATGAATGTAGGTATTACTGGCTAGGTCAGTATTGATTGCCCTTCCCTAGTTGCCCCTAGAGGACAATTAAGACACAATTGCTTTCAGGATGGAGTCACATGTGAGCCAGACAAGGTATGGACTACAGATTTCCTTCCCTAAATGACTTTAGTGAATCCCAGATGAGTATTTGGTCATCATGACACTTTTAATTCCAGATTGTTATTGAATTTAAATTCTACCATCTGCTCTGGCAAGATTCAAACACGTGTTCCCAGAACATTACCTGCATTTCTGGATCAATAGTCCAGGGTTAATGCCACTACCATCACCTCCCACCATTTTATAAAGTCCCAGTGTATCTTGTGTGCTCTTAACCTTATGCCTCAGCAAATAAGGGAAGCTATCCTATATGCCCTCTTAACCATTCTCTGGCCACCTTCGGAGACTGTTGGGCATGCATGAAAAAAGCCTCTGTGATCCTTGGTGCTTCCCAGGGTCCTACTATTCATCATGCATTCCCTGCCTTGTTCCACCCGTCCAAGCACATCATATCGCTATTATCTGACAGACTTCACCTGACGAAGGAGTAGCGCTCCAAAAGTGTGTGATTTCAAATAACCTGGTGTCATGTGACTTCTGGCAGTAATTATGTGCATGACATATGGTTTGGTGAATATTAAGGAAGAAAGCCTAGGGACTAAAGGACAGAATAGACAGACTGGTTAGTGGGGCTGCATCGTGGCAAATGGACTTTAATCCTGAAAATTGGGAAGTGATGTATTTTAAGAGTATGCGTAGCATGATAGGGCCCTAAGAGATACAGAGGATCAGAAGGACTATGGTGTGCATGTTAATAGATGCCTGAAGGCAGAAAAGGTTGATGACCTGTTTAAGAAGACCATGGGGCCTTTATTAATCAAGAGAAGAACAGTTGTCGTGATGGGTCTGTTCATAATGTTAGTGAGGTTACTGTGTGCAGTTCTGGTCAGCACACTACAGGCAGGATGTGATTGCACTAGAGGGGATGCAGGGGGGGTTCACCAGGATGTGGCCTGGGCTGGAACAATAATAAAAAAAGGAAGAGAGGGAGATTGTTTTCTTTAGAGCAGAGAAGGCTGTGGGGGAATCACATGATGTGTACAACGATCTACAGGGTGTAGACCGGCAGAAACTTTCCTTCTTAGCAGATGGTCAGTAACCAGGGGCACAGTTCTAAGAGAAGGAACAGGAGGTTTAGTGGGAATTTGAGGAAATCTGTTCTCACCCAGAGGGTTGGAGGTATCTGGAACTCATTGACTTAAAGGGTGGTAGAGGTGGGAGCACTCAAAACATATAAGAACTATTTAGATGAGCACCTGAAACACCTAGCATATAAGGTTACAGACCAAGTACTGTGGTGATATGTGTTGACATGGTGGGCTGAATGTCCCCGTTCCATGCTATAAAAACTCTATAACTCTAATAAACAAGGTTAAACATGATTTTTTTTTCCAATCGCCTTCAGAAAGGGCATGGTTCTTGCAAAAGGGGGAAGAAGAGCTGCAGTATTGATAAAAATAACTGCCTGGCTTTTGTGATTTGCAGCAAAGAAACAGTGCTCACCATTCACCACACTGATAGTTCTCTATTTTTCAAGTTTCTGCGGACTCCTGAGCTAAGACTTGCATGAAGTGTTGCTACCTAGCGCAGTGCCCTCTGCTGGAGGGATATGTGAGCACAACTCTTTACAAATCAGGTTGAAGAATCCTCACTGAGCTGGAAAAGGACAGAGGTTCTTTTCAGGCAGCGAAGCAGAGCAACTGGTGACAGATTGGCCGTTCATTATCTGCAGCATCTGTAATGAACCGTCCTCAATGTTGTAATTGCCTTCCTGAGAAACATGTCATCGAGCAAAATAACTTTAAGATACAAACAGGCTCCTGGAGGAATCATGATGAAGCTGGTGTTAGATTCCTTGGGATTCTTTCTTGCCCAATAAAGGCAATGTACAGGTTGAAAAATTGTATTATACATTATATTCCTAGTTGAATTAACATATACAACCAAATAAATCACTGAATGTAACAGATACACAAATTTGTATTGATTAGCTAAGGGGTTTACTTGCTCTCTTAATGAGTGAGCTCATTATCACAGATTGTTGTGCATTTGTAACTCATATTTATTCTGTCCATTTCAACTCTGGCGCCCTCTTTCATTGTCTCTCTTTCTCACTTCCAGTTTTGTCCGTGTCAGTCCCTATTTCTCCCTTTTAGTCTTGATTCTCTCTCTCTCTCTCTCTCTCTCTCTCACTCACTCACTTGCGCTCACACACACACACACATTCTCTTTGTCCCTTTCCAGTTCTGTCTGTTTGTCCTCTCTTTGTCTCCCATTCAGTTTGTCTCTCTTTTAGTTTCTCCCTTTTTAGTTCTGGCTGTCCAATTCTCCCTCTTAATTTGGTTCTCGCACTCTTTTGAAGTTACAGTTTTTTCTCACTCTCTTGCTCCCTTTGCTCCGGCAAGGTGGAGCAGAAGAGGACGGTCCAGTCAGATCTCCTCTGTTCCACCTGCTCTTTTATTTCTCTCTTTTCTTCTGCATTTTACAGTTTCTTTTTCCAACTAATGATTGGACTTACCTGGAAGGGAATGGAGGCACTGGTGATCCCTGGCCGCAAATCCTGGAGTGGGGAAGCAGTCCCGGCAGTCCCAGATCAGAGACTAGTGAGGGGAAGCAGTCCCAGAGCGAAGATTGGTGAGGGGAAGCAGTCCCAGAGTGGAGACTGGTGAGGGGTAGCAGTCCCAGAGTGGAGACTGGTGAGGGGTAGCAGTCCCAGAGTGGAGACTGGTGAGGGGTAGCAGTCCCAGATCAGGGACTGGTGAGGGGAAGCAGTCCCAGATCAGAGACCGGTGAGGGAAGGCTGTCCCACAGCAGAGACTGGTGAGGGGAAGCAGTCCCAGTGTGCAGACTGATGAGGGGAAGGAGTCCTGGAGCGAGGCCAGACAGGGGAAGCAGTCCCGGAGCAGAGAGGGAAGAGGGGAAGCGGTCCCGGAGTGGAGAGGGAAGAGGGGAAGCGGTCCTGGAGCGAGGCCAGACAAAGGAAGCAGCCCGGGAGTGGATGCCAGACGGGAGAAGCAGTCCCGGAGTGGATGCCAGACGGGAGAAGCAGTCCCGGAGTGGATGCCAGACGGGAGAAGCAGTCCCGGAGTGGATGCCAGACGGGAGAAGCAGTCCCGGAGAGGATGCCAGACGGGAGAAGCAGTCCCGGAGTGGATGCTGGCACAGGCAGCAAGTCCCAGGGAAACCTTACATTGGAACAGCTGTGAGCTGATGTGGAGTGGACTGGAGGCCGAGAGCAGGGTGGTAATGGATGTTTGAGTGGAGTCTGGTGTAGGCACTCAGACCATGTGTGGAAGCCCCTTGCTGAGCTGCTGCAATGTAATGTTCATTTGTGATTTGTTTATCTGACTGTCATATCTGATGAAGAGCTTATACCCGAAATATCAACTCTCTTACTTCTCGGGTGCTACCTGACCTGCTCTGCTTTTCCAGCACCACATTTTTTGACTTTTATCTCCAGCATCTGCAGTCCTCATTGTCTGCTGACTGTAATGTCCATCATTTTAACTATGCCTTATTCTAACTTATACTATGAATTACTGTAAAGTTATGTAACTACTTTTCATTTTTATTTCTCTTTTTTGTGTCTAGGATTTGTCCCTCGGTACATTGTACTACTCAGAGTGTAGTAAGGGTATGGAATGCTTTGCCTGCAACGGAAGTAGATTCGCCAACTTTAAGTACAATTAAGTCGTCATTGGACAAGCATATGGACGTACATGGAATAGTGTAGGTTAGATGGGCTTCAGATTGGTGTGACAGGTCGGCGCAACATCGAGGGCCGAAGGGCCTGTACTGTGCTGTAATGTTCTATGTTCTAAGTTCATGTACCCATCTAAATACCTTTTAAATGTTGTAATTGTACCAGCCCACTGGCAGTTCATTCCATACACGCACCACCCTCTGTGATAAAAAGTTGCCCTTTTGGTCCCTTTTATATCTTTCCCCTCTCACATTAAACCTATGCCCTCTGGTTTTGGACTCCCCTACCCTGGGAAAAAGGCATTGGCTATTCACCCAATGCATATGGAGTGCCACAAGGATCAGTGCTGTGTCCACTATTTTTTGTCATTTACATGAATGATTTGGATGTGAACATGGGAAGTATAATTAGTAAGTTTGCAGATCATACTAAAGTTGGAGGTGTAGTGGACAGTGAATGAGGTTACCTCAGATTACAACAGGATCTTGATCAGCTGGGCCAATGAGCTGAGAAGTGGCAGATGGAGTTTACTTTAGATAAATGTGAGGTGCTGCATTTTGGAAAGGCAAATCAGGGCAGGATTTATACACTCAATAGTAAGGTCCTGGAGAGTGTTGCTGAACAAAGAGACCTTGGAGTCAGACTCATAGTTCCTTGAAAGTGGAATAGCAGTTAGACAGGATAGTGAAGAAGGTGTTTGGTATGCTTTCCTTTATTGGTCAGAGCACTGGGTATAGGAGGTGGGAGGTCATATTGCATCTATACAGGACATTGGGTAGGCCAGTTTTGGAGTATTATATGCAATTCTGGCCCCCTGTCTATCAGAAGAATGTTGTGAAATTTGAAAGGGTTCAGAAAAGATTTCTGAGGATGTTGCCTGGTTTGAAAGATTTGAATAAGAGGGAGAGGTTGACAAGGTTGTTTTCCCTGGAGAGTCAGAGGCTGAGGGGTGACCTTATAGAAGTTTGTAAAATCATGAGGGGCACGGATAGGGTAAGTAGACAATGTCTTTTCCCTGGGGTGGACGAGTCCAGAACTAGAGGGCATAATTTTAGGGTGAGAAGGGAAAGATATAAAAGAGACCTAGGGGGCAACTTTTTCCTGCAGAGGGTGGTGCGTGTATGGGATAAGCTGCCAGAGGAAGTAGTGGTGGCTGGTAAAATTGCAACAGTTAAAAGGCAACTGGATGGGTATAGGAATAGGAAGGGTTTGGAGGGATATGGGCTGGGTGCTGGCAAGTGGGACTAGACAGCTTTGGGATATCTGGTCGGCATGTACAGTTGGACCGAAGGGTCTGTTTCCGTGCTGTACATCTCTATGACTCTGTCCCTGATGATTTTATAAACTTATATAATGTCACCCTTCATCTTCAGATGATCCTGAGAAAATAACCTCAGCCAATGCAGCCTTTCCTTGTGGCTCAAACCTGCTAACTCTAACAACATCCTTGTAAATCTTTTCTGCACCCTTTCAAGTTTAATAACACATTTCTTAAAGCAGGGAGAGAAGAATTAAATATGGCATTCCAAAACTTCTTCAGCCTATAGAAATGGTCCACATCCCAAATGAATTAGCAGGTATTTTTTCAATGAGTAGCAAGACCACATGAGAATTATTGTGTGAAATAGGCTGAAAGAGTACCCATATGGAATATAAGGATAGTTGTCCAGTTAACCAGAACAATTTGTTTTTGTGCTGTAAGTTATTTGTTGTTCTATATCCCATATTTGAGATCTAACTAGATCCCATAGAGGCCATGGAGTAACAGCGCAATTGGTCATCATGCTTTAATTTAAGAACAAGAACATTAGCCAGAGTTTTCCTTATGGCCACTACTCCTTTTGGTGATGATAACTCTTAACTGTTATGGCATTCTATGATCAAGTTGCTCTGAAGTATGCAATGTCAAAGATCATATCAGGAAGAATGACATTTCTACTGAGGGTAGGAAAGGACCTACAGGACACACCTCAGCAAGACACCAGTGGCTTCAAAATAGAGGTAGGCAGAATTTACCAGAGAACTTTGGAAAGAAACAAATGGCTGATCAGAGCCAAGCTGAGCTGCTTGCCAGCTCAATATAATGGGAGATGCAGGTTATCAAAGGTCTGTAATATTGTCATGCAGGATTTTCATACTGAGAACTCCGAGTTCTCAGGAGTCTGGGATGGAATACACATTTACTGTGTGTAGAAATATATAACCTGGATAGAGCAGATTGTGAGTGTGGAACAGTAGCTCAATGGTTAGCACCACTACCTCACAATGCCAAGGAACCAATTTCAATTCTACCTTCAGGTGACTGTGTAGAGTTTGCATGTTCTCACTGTGTCTGCACGGGTTTGCTCTGGTTTCTGTCAAAGGATGTGCAGGTTAGGTGAATTGGCAATAGCTACCTGGATTAGACCTCTTCCCACCCTATTTCCTGCAAAAATGCCATCCCGTATTCCCAATTCCTCCGCCTCCACCGTATCTGCTCCCAGGAGGACCAGTTCCACCACAGAACACACCAGATGGCATCCTTCTTTAGAAGTTCCCTTCCCACATGGTTAAAGATGCCCTCCAATGCATCTCATCCACATCCCGCACCTCCACCCTCAGAACCCACCCCTCCAACTGTAACAAGGACAGAACCCCTCTGGTGCTCACCTTCCATCCTACCAACCTTCGCATAAACCAAACCATCCCCTGACATTTCGCCACCTCCAAATGGACCCCACCACCAGGGATATATTTCCCTCCCCACTCCTTTCCACCTTCTGCAAAGACCGTTCCCTCCGTGACTACCTGGTCAGGTCCACGCCCCCCCCTACAACCCACCCTCCTGTCCTGGCACCTTGCCCTGCCACCGCAGGAATTGCAAAACCTGTGCCTACACCTCCTCCCTCACCTCCATCCAAGGCCCTAAAGGAGCCTTCCACATCCCTCAAAGTTTTACCTGCACATCCACCAATATCATTTATTGTATCCGTTGTTCCCGATGTGGTCTCCTCTACATTGGGGAGACTGGACGTCTCCTAGCTTTAGGGAACATCTCTGGGACACCCGCACCAATCAACCACACTGCCTTGTGGCCCAACATTCAACTCCCCCTCCCACTCTGCCGAGGACATGGAGGTCCTGGGCCTCCTTCACCGCCGCTCCCTCACCACCAGACGCCTGGAGGAAGAACGCCTCATCTTCCGCCTCGGAACACTTCAACCCCAGGGCATCAATGTGGACTTCAACACTTTCCTCATTTCCCCTTCCCCTACCTCACCCCAGTTCCAAACTTCCAGCTCAGCACTGTCCCCATGACTTGTCCTACCTGCCTATCTTCTTTTCCATCTATCCACTCCACCCTTCTCCCTGACCTATCACCTTCATCTTCTCCCCCACTCACCTATTGTACTCTACGCTACTTTCTCCCCACCCCCACCCTCCTCTAGCTTATCTCTCCACCCTTCAGGCACTCTGCCTGTATTCCTGATGAAGGGCTTTTGCCCGAAACATTGATTTTCCTGCTCCTCAGAAGCTGCCTGAGCTGCTGTGCTTTTCCAGCACCACTAATCCAGAATCTGGTTTCCAGCATCTGCAGTCATTGTTTTTACCCTGTATCAGAAAGCATTTGAAGAGATGAAGCATGCACTGACTAGTGATGTTGTTTTAGATTAGATTAGATTACTTACAGTGTAGAAACAGGCCCTTCAGCCCAACAAGTCCACACCGCCCCGCCGAAGCGCAACCCACCTATACCCCTACATCTACACCTTACCTAATACTGCAGGCAATTTAGCATGGCCAATTCACATGACCTGCACATCTTTGGACTGTGGGAGGAAACCGGAGCACCCGGAGGAAACCCACGCAGACACGGGGAGAATGTGCAAACTCCACACAGAGAATCGCCTGAGGCGGGAATTGAACCTGGGTCTCTGGCGCTGTGAGGCAGCAGTGCTAACCACTGTGCCACTGTGCCGCCCAGTTTTGGCGTACTGTGATTCCAGGAAGCAGTTAATTTTAGCATGTAATGCCAGTCGTCCTCGATAGGGTGTTATCTCACGTGTGAGAGATGATGTGGAGAAGCCTTAAATTAAGCTGGAGAAAAAAAATCACAAGTTTGAGAAAAAGGCGTTGGCGACCAGATAAGTACTTGTTGGTAAGAAGTTCATTGCATTAAAAAAATCCTTGCAATTTGTTGAATTTACCAAATTGTATCAACAAGAATCCAGAGAAAGTATATTCCTGTTAGGGTGGAAGAAAAGGCTGGTAGGTATAGGGAATGCTGGATGACTAAAGAAATTGAGGGTTTGGTTAAGAAAATGAAGGAAGCATATGTCAGGTATAGACAGGATAGATTGAGTGAATCCTTAGAGTATAAAGAAAGTAGGAGTATACTTAAGAGGGAAATCAGGAGGGCAAAACAGGGACATGAGATAGCTTTGGCAAATAGAATTAAGGAGAATCCAAAGGGTTTTACAAATACATTAAGGACAAAAGGGTAACTAGGGAGAGAATAGTGCCCCTCAAAGATCAGCAAGGCGGCCTTTGTGTGGAGCCACAGAAAATGGGGGAGATACTAAATGAATATTTTGCATCAGTATTTACTGTGGAAAAGGATATGGAAAATATAGACTGTAGGGAAATAGATGGTGACATCTTGCAAAATGTCCAGATTACAGAAGAGGAAGTGCTGGATGTCTTGAAACAGTTAAAGGTGGATAAATCCCCAGGACCTGAATGTGTGTACCAGAGAACTCTGTGGGAAACTAGAGAAGTGATTGCTGGGCCTCTTGCTGAGATATTTGTATCATTAATAGTCACAGGTGAGGTGTCTGATGACTGGAGGTTGGCAAACGTGGTGCCAATGTTTAAGAAGGGAGGTAAAGACAAGCCAGGGACTATTGACCAGTGAGCCTGACCTCAGTGGTGGGCAAGTTGTTGGAGGGAATCCTGAGAGACAGGATGTACATGTATTTGGAAAGGCAAGGACTGATTCGGGATAGTCAACATGGCTTTGTGTATGGGAAGTCATGTCTCACAAACTTGATTGAGTTTTTTGAAGAAGTAACAAAGATTGGTGAAGGCAGAGCAGTAGATGTGATCTATATGGACTTCAGTAAGGCATTCGACAAGGTTCGTCATGGGAGACTGATTAGCAAGGTTAGATCTCACGGAATACAGGGAGAACTAGCCATTTGGATACAGAACTGGCTCAAAGGTAGAAGCCAGAGGGTGGTGGTGGAGGGTTGTTTTTTAGACTGGAGGCCTGTGACCAGTGGAGTGCCACAAGGATTGGTGCTGGGCCCTCTACTTTTTGTCATTTACATAATGATTTGGATGTGAGCATAAGAGGTACAGTTAGTAAGTTTGCAGATGATGCCAAAATTGGAGGTGTTTTGGACAGCGAATAGGGTTACCTTAGATTACAACAGGATCTTGACCAGATCTTGACCAATGGGCTGAGAAGTAGCAGATGGAGTTTAATTCAGATATATGTGAGGTGCTGCATTTTGGGAAAGCAAATCTTAGCAGGACCTATACACGTAATGGTAAGGTCCTAGGGAGTGTTGCTGAACAAAGAGACCTTGGAATGCAGGTTCATAGCTCCTTGAAAGTGGAGTTGCAGGTAGATAGGATTGTGAAGAAGGCGTTTGGTATGCTTTCCTTTATTGGCCAGAGTACTGAGTACAAGAGTTGGGAGGTCATGTTGTGACTGTACAGGACATTGGTTAGGCCACTGTTGGAATATTGCGTGCAATTCTGGTCTCCTTCCTATCGGAAAGATGTTGTGAAACTTGAAAGGGTTCAGAAAAGATTTACAAGGATGTTGCCAGGGTTGGAGGATCTGAGCTAAAGGGAGAGACTGAACAGGCTGGGGCTGTTTTCCCTGGAGCGTCAGAGGCTGACGGGTGACTTTATAGAGGTTTACAAAATTATGAGGGGCATAGATAGGGTAAATAGGCAAGGTTTCTTTCCCTGGAGTCAGTGAGTCCAGAACTAGAGGGCATAGGCTTAGGGTGAGAGGGGAAAGATGTAAAAGAGACTTAAGGGGTAACCTTTTCACGCAGAGGGTGGTACGTATGGAATGAGCTGCCAGAGGATGTGGTGGAGGCTGGTACAATTGCAACATTTAAGAGGCATTTGGATGAGTATATGAATAGGAAGGGCTTGGAGGGATTTGGGCCGCGTGCTGGCAGGTGGGACTAGATTGGGTTGGGATATCTGGTCGGCATGGACGGGTTGGACCGAAGGATCTGTTTCCATGCTGTACATCTCTATGACTCTATGACTCTATCACTGTCTTGTCCTGAGAGGGCCAGTGATGTATGACAGGTTGGGGAGATATAACAAGGGAGAGAATCAAGGCAAGACAGCAAAATTGTAGAATGGGAAATGAAGATCAGAGAATGGCAGGAAGGGATAGAAAGAATAAACCTACGAATATAGATTGATTCAAACTGGATGTGACAATACTTACAATGATGGCATTGTAATTTCCATTGTGGTACCATTGGCTATCATGTTAAATGCATGTTGAGTGCAACAGCAAAAGTAGCACATGATTATATGCAAATTGGACCAATGATAGCAACGTTTCCATGGTGGGAGCATTTTTATGACAAAGCTCTTTCCAACATCTTGATACATTCGCCTATTATTACTTCTTTCTATATATATAAAATATCTATGTAGTGCTGGCATGTTTAAAACAATCAGCTTGCATCAATTCAGAATTACTTACTACACAACCTGGCCCAAGTGTGGCCTTGATTGTATTCATAAAACTCAAGATAACAAAAGAAAATAAAAAGGTGAAACCTAAGGTCCTATATCTGAATGTATGTAATATTCTTAACAAGGTAAACAAATCAATAGTGAACTTTGAAATAACTAAATAAATAAACACACACAGTAGGACCAGAGGTAGACCCTCAAGCCTGTTCAATAAGGTTGTGGCTGACCTGTTTGCATTCAAATTTCGTATTTTCATCTAATCCCAATAACCTTTGATTCCCTTCCCTATCAAGACTGTCCACCTCTCCCTTAAAATTATTCAATGATTCCTCTTCCAATGCCTTCTGATACAGAGTTCCAAATTCTTACAACCGTCTGAGAGAAAAAAATTCTCATCTCTTTTCTAAAAGGGCAACCTCTAGTTTTAAAACAAAAAGAAACATCCTTCTGATATCCACTTGTCGAGACCATTCAGGATTTTGCACACCCCTCACTTTTCTAAACTCTGGTGGAAACAAGTCCAGCCTTTCTAACTAAATTAATTCCAACAACTATGGAATAAGCTGCCAGAAGAAGTGGTGGAGGGAGGCTGGTACAATTACAATACTTAGAAGGTATCTGGATGGGTGTATGAATACGAAGGGTTTTAGAAAGATATATATCAAATACCGGCAAATTGTACGAGATTAATTTAGGATATCCAGTCGGCACGGATGAGTTGGTCTGAAGGGTCTGTTTCCATGCTATACATTTCGATGACTCTACTAGGACTGTATCACTGTAGGCTGTTCTCTCATTACGGAGAGGTGACTGTTGATGGGTTTATTGTGAGGGTGCCCACACTGCAGGCAAGAGGTAAGGTTGAGAAGATGAGGCTCTCCTAGTGTTCTCAGCTGGTATTGGCATTGATACCACATTGTTTGCATCACTCTGCATTGCAAACTAGTCGTTCTAGGTGAAAGTGAGCACTGCAAATGCTGGAGATCAGAGTCAAGATTAGCGTGGTGCTGGAAAAGCACAGCACATCAAGCAGCATCTGAAGAGCAGGAAAATCGACACCATGAAGGGCTTTTGCCCGAAACATCGATTTTCCTGTTCCTCAGATGCTGCCTGACCTGCTGTGCTTTTCCAGCACCACGCTAATCTTGAAACAAGCTATTCTGCCCACTGAACTAGCTGAGACGGGCATTTACAAGACCACATCTTGAAGACTCTGGGCAGTTTTTTAAGGATAGATCCAGCATATCTTATGAGCAAAGATTGGACAGACTGAGATTGTTTCCCCAGAAATTTACAAGAGTGGGGGCTACTTGAGTGAAATATATACGATCCTGAATAGGCTTGACAAGGTAGAAGTCCAGAAATTAGGTGACAATGTTTAAAAGTTAATGACTCCCTTTTAGCTCAGAGTTGAGTTTTTTTTTACTCTGGGAGGTGTGTGATTTTGAAACTCTCTGCCTCTGAAGGCAGTGCAGAAGGGAGTCAGAGAATACTTTAATGTGCAAGTATGAAGTCAAAGGTTGTTGGTGGTAGATGGGAATGTGGGAATTCCAAAAAAGTAAGAGATGAGCCATGATCTTATTGAATGGTAGAACTGTCTGAAGGGGCCAACTGGCCCCTTTCTGCTCCTAATCCATACGTTCATAATATGCCAAGCAAAGGTGGGAGTGAGCCTAGAGAAGCCGCAAACAATATCTGCTTTCCGTAGCTGAACTAATTGGGAGGCCAGGGAAAAACACAAGTAAGATTTAGCTTGGTGAAGTTAGCTGTAAGTAAAGAGTTGGAATTGTGCCAGTGAATAAATACTGCAGTGTAATGCTTAAAGTCCATTGGAGCATCGACCTAGGACAAGAAGGTGGATGACCTCAACAGGAGCCCTTATTGATGGAGTTCAGGATGGAACAGTTTTTGAGAGAGTTTCAAGGTTAATCTCATTCAATGAGAATTGACAACCTGTTGTGTCATTAATGCCCAGGGCAGGAGGTGGGTGGTGGGGGGTAGTTACTGAGAAATATATACTATATGTCTTACTCGCATTTAGTATTTGATGTATTCCAGACAGTATTAAATGAGGTACAGAGTATTGGATTAGAGGGTTCCACCTATCTGGGTGCTGAAATAATTTATCCATGTATCATTGTGTTAGTTGTTATTTGAGGTTGTATAGCAAGTCATCTTTGTTCAAAACTATTGAACCTTGTGGCTTTATTCTCTTGTAGGTTGCTGAATCTCACCTTTTGTCTACTTTTGGTTCCTGATTAGATCAAAAGCTACTGGTCAGGACTGTAGTCATGGTCATAATTTGTCTGAAGAAGGGATTACCATCCATGACGACAGCATGACTCGAGAAATGGGTGGTGATCTTGATGGGCCATCAGTACACTATTAAACATGTATGTCAGCAATCGCAAATGGGGTGACCTTTCATATGAACAATAATGACTTTAATATACACTCTAACAATACTCAACATTTTACCTTGTTCTTTAAATATGGAATCAGGAGGAGTGCTTCTGTTTCCTTTCAGCTTTGTACTCAGGTGAGTAAATTCCTTAAAAGTACCTTTTTGGTCACAGACAGTCCTGAGGACGGTGTTGACATTCTCAGGACAAACATAGCTTGACAGTAGGGGTCTCAAATGGTCTCCTGGTCTATTATTTGCATTGGCCAGCCTGTTTCTGGTATTGATTCTCGATAGTGTACTTTTTCTTTCACCAATACATTAGGAGCTGCATTTTTAGAATGTGTGTATGCTTTCTAATGGCCATCTTGGCACCTTTGTTGGCCTAATGTTTTGGCCTCATTTCTTTAAAAGATCTCCAATAGCAAATAGCTACCCTGTGCAATTCTAACTATCTTTTAGGGATAATTTATCTCAATGCCTGGGAGGGCAGGACAATGTGTGAAGAGAGATTGGATCATTTAGGCCTATTGTCAGTGGAGTTTAGAAGAATGAGGGGGTCCTCATGGAAACCTATAAAATTCTAAAAGTGCAGGTAGGATGTTCCTATGACTAGGGCCACAGTCGAAGGAAATGGGGAAGGCCATTTAGGACTGAGTTGAGGAGAAATTTCTTCATCCAGAGAATGGTGAGCCTGTGGAATTCTCTGCCACAGAAAGCAGTTGAGACATAAACATTGAATGTTTTCAAGAAAGAATTAGATATAGTCCTTCAGGCTAAATGGATCAAATGATATGGGGAGAAACTGGGAACAGGGTACGAATTAGATGAGCAGCCATGATCATTGAAGTAACTTTTCAGAGGCCGGCTTCCTATCACCAATGGTCCTTTGACAGCAGCACAGCCTCTCACTGAGTCAGGTATTCCAGGGACTCACTTTCCCTGATATTCATCCTTTTATGTCAGCCAGGGTTCCTTGACTAGACCAGATTAACAGCCCCAATCAGGGAACTCATATTCTTTGAGATCCAACTTGCTGACATCATTACAATCTCAAAAATCGTATCAAATGGTGGAGCAGACGTGAAGGGCTGAATGGCCTCCTTCTGTCCCTATTTTCAATGTTTTTATGATCTACCGCCGCTTGATGTCTGGAGGTTTGATGTTCACATAACAAAGGATTTTCAATGTTTTGGCCTGTTTAGCTCTCAGTACTCCTTAATGTCTTCCTCTTTGCCTCAGTTTTTTAGTCACCCGCTCTCATGTCGTTTATGTGACTTGGTGCCAAATTCTATTGTATAACACTCCTGTGATTTGCTGTGAGACATTTTCCTGTGTTAACAATGCTGTGTTTGTGCAAAGTATAGGTATTTTTTGTATAACACTTAATTCTGGTACAGCAATCGCTTCAGTATTTCTTGTTTTCATTTTCTTGATTTCCTGCTAACTATTTGCCCACTGCTGACATTTGTTCTTCTTGTCACAGAGCACTGCAAGAGAACAGATTGTGATTTCATAGTTGTTTAGAACAGAGTAGTGAGAAAAAGATCCGACAGTCGTATAAGCATTGACCGTATGTGTTTGTGATAATTGTGTTCAATTTTAGGTGTTAAACTATAGGAAAATTAGGGTTTTATTGAAGGGGATTCAAAGGTATACAGAATTAAGGATCAGGAGTATGTTCTGCCCTTAAATAAGGCGATTCGATATGTCGCTACTCCCTTGATGCTCTTGTCAGTTACAATTGGATCTAACTCTGCCTTGCATAAATTCCGTGACCCATCCTCCATTGTTTCCAAAGAATGAGAATTCCACAGATGAATGCCTCTCCCAGAAAAAAATAATGCTTCTTGTCCATATCTTAAAAGGGAAACCTTTTACTTTTCAGGCTGTGTTTACAGTTACTGCAGTTGCAAAAAGTGCATTCCCAGGCCGTGTAGTCACAGTGTCTGGGATATCACTGCCAGTGACGCCACAGGCATTGTGAAAGGGCTTTGTACTTTAGGTTCAAGTCTATTTCATGTAGCAGCCTGGTACCAATTAATCAAATTGCAAGGAAAGTCTTTGTCGCAGAACCTACCACTTCACTTGTTGCCCTCTCTGAATGAAAAGGTGAGCGGGTCAGCAGAGTGGGGTGAGGAGGGGAGGGACACATGGGTGCTGCAGGACAGCGAGGCAGTGACAGCAACAATGAGCATACAGCAGCAATGTCAGCAGTAACATCGTCCAGTTCTAGTACATTGGCAGAAGATAGAATCGAGATTAAAGTGGTGCTGGAAAAGCACAGCAGGTCAGGCAGCAACCAAAGAGCTGGAAAATCGACGTTTTGAGCAAAAGCCTTTCCCGAAACATTGATTTTCCAGCTCCTTGTATGCTGCCTGACCTGTTATGCTTTTCCAGCATCACTCTAATCTAGACTCTGATTTCCAGCATCTGCAGTACCCACTTCTGCCATTGGCAGAAGATGCATTGTATTTTAACTCTGGCTCCTAGTTCAACTTGCCCCCACAAGAAGCAACATCCTCCATGTATCCACCCTATCAAGACCCCTCAGGATCTTACATTACAGTACATTCATCTCTCATTCTTCTAAATCCCATGTTGGGCATCATTCAACCTTTCTTGAAAAGATATGCCTTTCATTGCAGAAATGAGGCAAGTGACCCCTCTCTAAATGGTGGCACGGTGGCTCAGTGGGTAGCACTGCTGCCTCACAGCACCCGGATTCAATTCCAGCCTTGGGCGACTCACTGTGTGGAGTTTGCACATTCTCCCTGTATCTGTGTGGGTTTCCTCCCACAACCCAAAGATATGCAGGTCAGGCAAATTGGCCATGCTAAATTGCCCATAGTGTTAGGTGCATTAGTTAGGGCTAAATATAGGGTAGGGGCATGGTTCTAGGTGGGTTACCCTTCGGAGGGTCAGTGTGGACTTGTTGGGCTGAAGGGCCTGTTTCCATACTGTAGGGAATCTAATCATAAACCGCTTCTAACACAATTATGTCCTTTTCTTCAAATTAATTCAACCAGTGTTCGTACCTCTGGGCATTTCTAGTGAGTTCCTTGGATCAAATTTGATCTGGTGGCATTTGATTGCATGTCCCTTTCTCTGTTTGCAAAAGTTATTGCACTTTTCCCACTGCTCCTTCATTTTGTGATGCTTGCAGATGAGTAGCTTTGATTTTGGTTTCTCGCCGTGAGATATTCTGAGATCAGTAAATGTTTGAAGAAAGCAAACAGACAGAAATGCAAATGCTACCTATGAATGCTTTGTGCCAAAATTACTTTCTTTCTGATTTAGTAGCCACTGATGCAGAAGGTTCACCTTCCATTCCTGTAGATGTCCGCCCAACCTGGTGACAATTGACCCCTGATCCGAGCCAAAGTTTTGCCACGGGCGTTGGTAGAGGAGGCAGGACTGTCGGCTGTGGTTCTGGTTCCTAATCTCATAGAATCATAGAGATGTACAGCACAGAAACAGACCCTTCGGTCCTACCCGTCCATGCTGACCAGATATCCCAACTCAACCTAGTCCCACCTGCCAGCACCCGGCCCATATTCCCTCCAAACCCTTCCTATTCATATACCCATCCTTTTAATTGTTGCAATTGTACTAGCCTCCACCACTTCCTCTGGCAGCTCATTCCATACATGTACCACCTTCTGCATGAAAAAGTTGCCCTTAGGGCTCTTTTATATATTTCCCCTCTCACCCTACACCTATGCCCTCTAGTTCTGGACTCCCTGACCCCAGGGAAAAGACTGTCTATTTATCCTGTCCATGCCTCTCATAATTTTGTAAACCTCTAAAAGGTCACCCCACAGCCTCCGATGCTCCAGGGAAAACAGCCCTAGCCTACTCAACCTCTCCGTATAGCTCAAATCCTCCAACCCTGGCAAAATCCTTGTAAATCTTTTCTGAACCTTTTCAAGTTTCACAACATCTTTCTAATATAAAGGAGACCAGAACTGCATGCAATATTCCAACAGTGGCCTAACCAATGTCCTGTACAGCCACAACATGACCTCCCAACTCCTGTACTCAATACTCTGTGTAAGTGTATAAGTCCTGCTAAGATTTGCTTTCCCAAAATGCAGCACCTCACATTTATCTAAATTAAACTGCATCTGCCACTTCTTAGCCCATTGGCCCATCTGATCAAGATCCTGTTGTAATCTGAGGTAATCCTCTTCACTGTCCACTACACCTCCAATTTTGGTGTCATCTGCAAATTTACTAACTATACTTCTTATACTCACATCCAAATCTTAGATATAAATGATGGAAAGTAAAGGACCCAGCATCGATCCTTGTGGCACTCCACTGGTCACAGGCCTTCAGTCTGAAAAACAACCCTCCACCACCACCCTCTGTCTTCTACCTTTGAGCCAGTTCTGTATCCAAATGGCTAGTTCTCCCTGTGTTCCATGAGATCTAACCTTGCTAACCAGTCTCCCATGGGGAACCTTGTCAAATGCCTTACTGAAGTCCATATACATCCACCATTCTGCCCTCATCATTCCCTTGGTTACCTCTTCAAAACACAAGTTTGTGAGACATGATTTCCCACGCGCAAAGCCATCTGCCTTTCCAAATACATGTACATCCTGTCCCTCAGGATTCCCTCCAACAACTTGCCCACCACTGATGTCAGGCTTGCTGGTCTATAGTTCCCTGGCTTGTCCTCACCACCCTTCTTAAACAGTGGCACCACGTTAGCCAACCTCCTGTCTTCCGACACCTCACCTGTGATTATTGATGATACAAATATGTCAGTAAGAGGCCCAGCAATCACTCTCCTAGCTTCCTACAGAGTTCTAGGGTACAACTGATCAAGTCCTGGGGATTTATCCACTTTTATGTATTTCAAGACATCCATCACTTCCTCCTCTGTAATATGGACATTTTTCAAGGTGTCACAATTTATTTCCCCACATTGTATATTTAATCTGTTCTGACAAACAAGGTAACTCTGCTGAGGTGCAAGCTCATGGATAATGACCACTTACGTCCTCAAGGGTAGTAATATCTGGATTACTCCCAGTGCTACAAGCTAGTGAGGGCAGGAATAGGAGGATAGAGCAGATGAATGCATGGCTGAGGAGTTGGTGTATGGGAGAAGGATTCACATTTTTGGATCATTGGAATCTCTTTTGGGGTAGAAGTGACCTGTACAAGAAGGACGGATTGCACCTAAATTGGAAGGGGACTAATATAGTGGCAGGGAAATTTGCTAGAACTGCTTGGGAGGATTTAAACTAGTAAGGTGGGGGGGGTGGGACCCAGGGAAATAGTGAGGAAAGAGATCGAATGGAGACGGGTACAGTTGAGAACAGAAGTGAGTCAAACAGTCAGGGCAGGCAGCGACAAGGTAGGACTAATAAATTAAACTGCATTTATTTCAATGCAAGGGGCCTAACAGGGAAGGCAGATGAACTCAGGGCATGGTTAGGAACATGGGACTGGGATATCATAGCAATTACGGAAACATAGTTCAGGGATGGGCAGGACTGGCAGCTTAATGTTCCATAATACAAATGCTACAGGAAGGATAGAAAGGGAGGCAAGAGAGGAGGGGGAGTGGCATTTTTGTTAAAGGATAGCATTACAGCTGTGCTGAGGGAGGATATTCCTGGAAATACATCCAGGGAAGTTATTTGGATGGAACTGAGAAATAAGAAAGGGATGATCACCTTATTGGGATTGTATTATAGACCTCCCAATAGTCAGAGGGAAATTGAGAAACAAACTTGTCAGGAGATCTCAGCTATCTGTAAGAATAATAGGGTAGTTATGATCGGGGATTTTAACTTTCCAAACATTGACTGGGACTGCCATAGTGTTAAAGGTTTAGATGGAGAGGAGTTTCTTAAGTGTGCACAAGACAATTTTCTGATTCTGATTCAGTACTAGAGAAGGTGCAAAACTTGACCTACTCTTAGGAAATAAGGCAGGGCAGGTGACTGAGGTGTCAGTGGGGGAGCACTTTGGGGCCAGCGACCATAATTCTATTCGTTTTAAAATAGTGATGGAAAAGGATAGACCAGATCTAAAAGTTGAAGTTCTAAATTGGAGAAAGTTCAATTTTGATGGTATTAGGCAAGAACTTTCAAAAGCTGATTGGAGACAGATGTTCGCAGGTAAAGGGACGGCTGGAAGATGGAAAGCCTTCAGAAATGAGATAACAAGAATCCAGAGAAAGTATATTCCTGTCAGGGTGAAAGGGAAGGCTGGTAGGTATAGGGAATGCTGGATGACTGAAGAAATTGAGGGTTTGGTTAAGAAAAAGAAGGAAGCATATGTCAGGTATAGACAGGATAGACCGAGTGCATCCTTAGAAGAGTATAAAGGAAGTAGGAATATACCTAAGAGGGAAATCAGGAGGGTAAAAAGGGGACATTAGATAGCTTTGGCAAATAGAATTAAGGAGAATCCAAAATGTTTTTACAAATATATTAAGGACAAAAGGGTAACTAGGGAGAGACTATGGCCCCTCAAAGATCAGCAAGGCGGCCTTTGTGTGGAGCCACAGAAAATGGGTGAGATACTAAATGATATCTTGTATCAGTATTTACTGTGGAAAAGGATATGGAAGATATAGACTGTACGGAAATAGATGGTGACATCTTGCAAAATGTCCAGATTACAGAGGAGGAAGTGCTGGATGTCTTGAAACAGTTAAAAGTGGATAAATCCCCAGGACCTGATCAGGTATACCCGAGAACTCTGTGGGAAGCTAGGGAAGTGATTGCTGGACCTCTTGCTGAGATACTTGCATCATCGATAGTCACAGGTGAGGTGCCTAAAGACTGGAGGTTGGCAAACATGGTGCCACTGTTTAAGAAGGGCGGTAAAGACAAGCCAGGGAACTATAGACCGGTGAGCCTGACCTCGGTGGTGGGCAAGTTGTTGGAGGGAATCCTGAGGGACAGGATGTACATGTATTTGTAAAGGTAAGGACTGATTCGGGAGAGTCAACATGGCTTTGTGCGTGGGAAATCATGTCTCACAAACTTGACTGAGTTTTTTTGAAGAAGTAACTAACAAGATGGATGAGGGCAGAGCAGTAGATGTGATCTATATGGACTTCAGTAAGGCGTTCGACAAGGTTCCCCATGGGGGACTGATTAGCAAGGTTAGATCTCATGGAATACAGGGAGAACTAGCTATTTGGATACAGCACTGGCTCAAAGGTAGAAGACAGAGGATGGTGCTGGAGGGTTGTTTTTCTTTCTGGAGGCCTGTGACCAGTGGAGTGCCAAAAGGATCGGTGCTGGGCCCTCTACCTTTTGTCATTTAATAAATGATTTGGATGCGAGCATAAGAGGTACAGTTAGTAAGTTTACAGATGACACCAAAATTGGAGGTGTAGTGGACAGCGAAGATGGTTACCTCAGATCACAATAAGATCTGGACCAAATGGGCCAATGGGCTGAGAAGTGGCAGATGGAGTTTAATTCTGATAAATATGAAGTGCTGCATTTTGCGAAGGCAAATCTTAGCAGGATTCAGCAACACTTAATGGTAAGGTCCTAGGGAGTGTTGCTGAACAAAGAGACCTTGGAGTGCAGGTTCATAGCTCCTTGAAAGTGGAGTCGCAGGTAGATAGAATCATGAAGAAAGCGTTTGGTATGCTTTCCCTAATTGGTCAGAGTATTGAGTACAGGAGTTGGGAGGTCATGTTGCAGCTGTACAGGACATTGGTTAGGCCACTGTTGGAATATTGCATGCAATTCTGGTCTCCTTCCTATCGGAAAGATGTTGTGAAACATGAAAGAGTTCAGAAAAGATTTACAAGGATGTTGCCAGGGTTGGAGGATCTGAGCTACAGGGAGAGGTTGAACAGGCTGGGGCTGTTTTCCCTGGAGCATCGGAGGCTGACGGGTGACCTTATAGAGGTTTACAAAATTATGAGGGGCATGGATAGGATAAATAGACAAAGTCTTTTCCCTGGGGTTGGGAGTGCAGAACTAGAGGGCATAGGTTTAGGGGGAGAGGGGAAAGATATAAAAGAGACTTAAGAAGCAACCTTTTCACGCAGAGGGTGGTACGTGTATGGAATGAGCTGTCAGAGGAAGTGGTGGAGGCTGGTACAATTGCAACAGTTAAGAGGCATTTGTACGGGTATATGAATAGGAAGGGTTTGGAGGGATATGGGCCGGGTGCTGGCATGTGGGACTAGATTGGGTTGGGATATCTGGTCAGCATGGACGGGTCGGACCGAAGGGGGTCTATTTCCATTCTGTATATCTCTATGACTCTATGACTCTAAGTAAGGGCTGGAAAGTGCCAAGTGGAAAGAGTTTAAGAACAAACACAAAACAAGTTGGGGAGGGAAAGGGCATGTAAAGGATGAGAAGATGACTGGGGTGGAGGCTGTGGAGAAAACGACTGAGAAGGTGGAAGATCCCATTCCTCATCTGGCTCCTTTAAGATTGGTTTTAGTGCAAATTCCATATGAATTTAATAATTTCTGGCATCCTCAGCCAGGATTGCAATAAGCTTGGATGTCACAAACTGACAGGGAATAAAGCTAAAAAAAAACCTGAACTGAGATGAGAGCAGAGGGATCTTACTTTCAAGGGATTACCCACAGGGTATGGTGGGCTAATCTCTGTCGGCACCAAACCTTTATAAAGTTTTCCTTCGTTCCCACCTGAGGAAAGAACGATAAGGAGTGTACCTGAAAGTGTCTCTCGATTTGGGTTTGCCATGCGAGGCTGTGAAATGAGTAACCCACACAGTGAGCAGCAATGTTCTGCCACCTGGCTGAACAATCAGCATTGTAACTCACTCAGAGACTGATGATGTGCTTGTCTCGAAATCCGAGACTCAAGTCAATAAGCTTACCCACTGAGATGGGAACCATAATGCCTTTGTGTACGTTAGGTTCTGATCGCTGCTGTCACTTCTTTCTTAATTGAGTACTGTACCAGCTGAGTACGCAGTGATATGCAGCCACTACTGGAGTCAGAGAATGAATGACAGGTCCCTCTTGACACTGTGGAACAAACTGCATGTTTATTCTGTTTTTTCAATCGAGCCACTTGCTGCCTCGGCTTGTGGCTGACCTGTCACGAACCACTCAAACAAATCTGAAATGTCAGGCATCCTTGGAGCAGTCAGCAGCAAACATCAGCCAGCGTATAAAACTAGACCTCAGCTTGTTAACTGGAGCTGACTGCAGCCTCTTCCGTTAAAACAAAGAAGGGCTGCTAATTTTGATGGTGCAACATTAAAGGCTGCAACATTATTTGCAGATGCTTAACTGAAATGTAGTTAGGCCACATCATTTATAATGTAGGGAGCACATAAAGGCATGACATAACAGTGAAAACAGTGCAGCGAAGTTCACTGAATGCACATTGTCGCTCTACACCCCTTAGTAAGTGCAGATGCACACTTTTTCAGAATAGGAACGTAGGAGCAAGAGTTGGCCGTTCAGCCTTTTGAGCCTGCTCTTACCATTCTAGCTCAGGCCTGATCATCCACCCCAATGCCATTTTCTTGCGCTATCCCAATCCTTTGATGGCATCAGTAACAGAAATCTATTTATCTTCAGCCCAGTGAAGATAAATAGATTTCTGACCCAGCAGGGATCAATGCTGGGTCCCTTATTGTTTGTGATACTAATAAATGATGTAGGTTAAGATGTAGGAGTGTTGATAATGTAGGAGGGTGGCACGGTGGCTTAGTGGTTAGCACTGCTGCCTCACAGCACCAGGGACCTGGGTTCGATTGGGCCTCAGGCAACTGTCTGTGTGGAGTTTGCACATTCTTCCCGTGTTTGCGTGGATTTCCTCCAGGTGCTCCGGTTTCCTCCCACAATCCAAAGATGTGCAGGTTAGGTGAATGGCCATGCTAAATTGCCCACAATGATAGGTGCATTAGTTGGGGTAAATATAGGGGGTAGGGGAATAGGTATGGGTGGGTTACTCTTCGGAGGGTCGGTGTGGACTAGTTGGGCCGAAGGGCCTGTTTCCATACTGTTGGGACTCTAATCTAATCTAATAAATCTGTTTGCAGATGACACAAAGATTGGCTGGATGATTGACGGTGTGTAGGAAGGTGTTGGGTTACAGGGAGGATATAAACAGATTGGTCAAATGGCAAGTCAAGGGAGTACTCAATGAGTGGCAGACACTAGGAGATTCAGAGGAACAGAGGGATCTTGGGATGCTTGTCCACAGGTGTCTGAAGATATCAAGACAGGGTAGCTAAGAACAACCGCCTACAAAGACACTTGCCTTTATCCGTGGAATCATAGATTAAAAGATAGCAGGTTATGTTGAAGCTGTACAGAACTTTGGTTAGACCATAGCTGGAATACTGTGTGCAGTTCTGGTCATTTCACTTTAGGAAGGATGTGATTGCATGGAGGAGATGCAGAGGCAATTCACCAGGATGTTGCCTGGGATGGAGCATTTCGGCAATAAGTTCAGGTTTTCTTTGGAGCAGAGATGGTTGAGGGGAGACCTAACAGGGGTGTATAAGATTATGAAGGGCATGGCTAACTTGCATAGAAAGCAACTGTTCCCCTTCATTGAAGGCTCAGTAACAAGAGGCATAATTTTAAAGCAAAAGCCAGGAGGATTAAAGGGGACTTGAGGAAAGTATTTTTCACCTGCTGGGTAGTGGGGGTCTGGAATGCACTACCTGGGAAGGTAGTTGAGGTTGGTGATCTCACAACCTTTAAAAATACTTGGATGTGCACTTGAAATGTCATACCATTCAAAGCAATGGACCTAGTGCGGGAATGTGAGACTGATGTAGGTACTGATATAATTTTGGCAGTACACAATCGATGGGCCGAAGGACATCTTCTGGAGTGAATGATTCTATGATTCTATGATCTGTATCCTGAACTACTCAATGACTTAATGAATCGCCGCCATTAATTCAAGGTTAAATACTCTGGTTAAATGCATCCCACATATCTGTTCAGGGGCAAACACTTACTTTCTATTGGGTTATTCACTTCCAAAAGTGCAAGTTCTTGATTAACCAGCCCATTGTCTCACACACATTTCAGTTCTAAAACACAGTAATTAGTAATACTTACTGTAGAAGCCCTTAGTTGAAGTGCCGGTTCATAGGAGTGAGAATACATGTACATCAAGAAAATGAATGTCAAAGAAACTGTTTTCCTTTGTGGGGATATCAATATTAGAGGTCATGACAAGGAGACAATCCCTAATAAATCCAATAGGGGAATCAAGACAAACTTCTTTATCCGAAGATTGGTTAGAAATTGGAAGCCACTACTGTAATATATAGTTGAGACAAGCTGTATGGCTGCCTTTAAAGAGAAATTGCTTCAGTGCATGATGGAGGAAGTATTAGTAATTAAACTGATATGATTATGTTGACATGATGAGAACCTCACGCTCTGATGAGCTATCTCCCATTCTATCCTGACCACTAGCATCTACTGCTGGGTGTTTTATGATTCGAAAACCTGTCAAGCTCATTATCTAAGCTACAAAGAATGCCAGAATTTGAGATGGTGCCTGGGAGCTGAGGACTGGGTAATGGTGCATCCTCAGGCAGATTGTACTCCTATGATGATCCAACTGTATTGGAACTTGTTGCTTTTAGGAAGTATGAGGGGACTGAATGTATGGTAACTACTCAACTGATGACATTGCAAATAAGAAAACAAAGAACTGCCATGCTCAAGATCTGAAACAAGCAAAAACAGGAATTGCTGGAGAAACTCCACAGGACTGGCAGCATCTGTGGAGAGGAAGCAGAGTATTTCAATTCACTCAAGGCTGAATTGGATTTTTGATAGACAAGGGAGCCAAGAGTTATGAGGCCAGTACATAGATAGTCACCCAAGACTGGAATCAAACCTGGGTCCCTGGCACTGTGAAGGCAGCAGTGCTAAACACTGTGCCATCTATGACCTGCAGAAAGGGTGAGAACCAGAGAATGAGAGATCATAAGTTGTAAAGATCATTGGAGCTAGGTGATGTTTGTGATGCAATGGATGTGTTGAGATGAAAAAAGGTGGAGTGAATCTGGGAAAGTGATAAATTTACAGAGAACTGCGTGTTTTAAAGTGAGGAAAGAATGCTTGCCGAAATTGGCTGTCGTGAAAAGTGAATGATGTGTGAGGAAAATAATGTGTGAGGAGAATGATGTCAGTGAAGGAAGTAATGAATGACCTGAGTGGGTTTGTAATGAAAGAGATGTATGGTAATTTGCCCTTGTTATTGTATACTGCGATGACTAGAAAGGAATTAGTGAAGGGAGGGAGTGTTGAAAGAGACTGAGAAATGAAGACACCATAACTTCCATTGTGAAGGAATTGCTGCAATGAAAGCAGGGCTTGGAGTGAAGATGGTATGGGGGTAGGTTGTCACCCTTTTAGTCACGTATTCTGTCCAAGTTGCTCCAATGGGATATTGGAGATAATCTAAAGAGCAGTTGCATGCTCCTTGTCTTAGATCTTCCCGCCTCGAGCGACTGTCTGTGTGGAGTTTGCACATTCTCCCCTTGTCTGCATGGGTTTCCTCCGGGTGTTCCGGTTTCCTCCCACAGTCCAAAAATGTGCAGGTTAGGTGAAGGGGTAAATGTCGGGGAATGGATCTGGGTGAGTTGCTGGGGTCTGGGTGAGTTGCTCTTCAGAGGGTCAGTGTGGTCTTGTTGGGCTGAAGGGCCTGTTTCCACACTGTAAGTAATCTAATCTAATCTAATCAAATCTTTTGTTAGAACCTGCAAGATATACTCATAAAAGCAAGAGGTAACATTTCTACTCAGCTGATACTCATCTCTTTCAGTGTTCTTTCAGCAAAGGTCAACCTCACTTTAAGAGATCCAACCATGCTGTAAGTCAGGAATTATGCCAGAAATTGAGTGCGTTGTGGACTTCCTGCTATGATTTGCCAGACAAATACACAAGTTTATCAACACAGTTCTTGGGGCATTTTGCTCATCATGCACACAACCTGTTGTTCTGTTCAGTTTACATGCCTAATTGTGCAGGCCAGGTGAATTGGCCATGCTAAATTGCCCGTAGTGTTAGGTAAGGGGTAGATATAGACGTAGGGGTATGGGTGGGTTACGCTTCGGCGGGGCGGTGTGGACTTGTTGGGCCGAAGGGCCTGTTTCCACACTGTAAGTAATCTAATCTAATCTAATTAAAACTGGGGTTTGTGAATCTCTTCAAACATGGTCCAAGTTTTGACTACATGGGGATAAAGCTATCAGTGTCATGATTCTATATTTGAGATAATGCATCGAGAAGTGTATTGTCAAGGAAATTTCTCTTCAAATGTAAAATTAAAGCAGGAAATAACCAGAGACAGAATTAAAACAAAGGAAAAAAAGATTTGATGTAAACGTCTAAGCATTAACCATCTAACCATACTGTCCTTCAAGTTGAATAAGTTGAAATCCTCAAAGATTTGACAGCATTGAGTTGCCAACAGAGAGGTTGTTAGCTAACTCTGCTATTTTCTACTGCTTTGCCGTTACATAGATGCAACTGGAATGTTAGTGAAACATAGAAAATAATTCACGCAAGGGAAAATGTTTTTATTTTAGGTAAAAGAATATTAAAGAATTTAATTTGGTAGATGGTGATGGATTGCGATTTGTGTGGATGGTTTTATGGGCGATTTTTAATAACATGGTTTTGAGGATACTTATTTGTTTATGTGATTTGTATAAGTGTCAGAGGATATTGTCATTCAGAAGCTTTTGTGCTATACCCTGCAAAGGAATGACCGTGAATAAGTGAACTGTATTAACGGCTCTCCTAAAATTAGCTCTCTTGTAGCTTCTGCTACTGTGCTGGCCTGGTTATGTTTCCATGGTAACGGGAGTCTTATTGATTTCATATACATTGAATTAAAAAAAAACTCCAGAGAATTGTGCTTCAATTGGGAGAATGATGATGGTGTAAATTGAAATAATGCCATGGTGGTGCTGTAGTTGCAAAATAGAAAAATAACACTTGCTGAGTAATGAAGCAAATCCTCCCGTTTACTCCAGCAAAATTGAGGTATTGCATTTGAAAGAAGGAATAAGTCTGGACTTTCTAACTTGTTATGGTCTCTCCAGTTAAATTCTGCAGGCTGTGCAAGGCTTGTTTCCTCTGACCACTCCTTCAAATCTGTCAAAACAATTCTTTGTTTGCACAAATTTGAGAACTGGCTTCAGGTGCAAGAAGACAGAAAGCTCTTAAACTCAAAGCTACTAAAGATGGAAGGAAGATTTGAGACTTGTCCTGTTTTGGTTCTCCAGTTGGATGATCCAAGTTGGTTTGTGCTATATCACGAGGTTGGTATCTTTATGTTTGAAATGAATGAAATGCGCCAGTTGGAACTGCTGAGTGCAAATTAGGCTTCCACCACACTTGTTAAACCCTTTCAACTTTTTCTGGTGTATAGTGACTTGGGGGCCTGAGGTTCTTCCATTTATTTCCATCACAGCATGTCTGCTTAATGTGCAGGATACTGAAATTTGGGGTAACCATATTTATACACATTCTATAATTGACATGAAAGTGTAGTAAAGTGCTTTTCCAAACAGAATGTCAAAGTTAAGACTACCCATTTCAGTAATTCCACCATTTTCAGGAAGGTAGCACCCGAGTTAAATGCAAAAGGATAGAAGAGAGATAGTTGTACGAATTATCATTAAATCAGGACATAGCTGATGTTGTACACTTTGAATGCCCAGGAGAAGTTGGCTCAAACTGGGCAGTACCTTTCCAAGGCCAGGAGAAGTGGGTTTGGGAATAAATAGTTCTGGAAAATGTGTTGAGGATCCCTAAACAATCCTATCCCACACAGACTTTCCAAGGGTTGGGTTGCAAATATGGAGGAAGGCAATTGGGATAATTAAGGCAATTCAAAGCCATTGTTAACATCCAAACACAATCTCCCCCCTCCCAACAACTTCATCTCAGTATTCTGATTGAAACTTACAGAACACTGAGAGGCCTGGATAGAGTGGATGTGAAGAAGATGCTTACACTAGTAGGAGAGGCGAGGACCTGAGGGCACAGCCTCAGACTGAAAGGAACTGAAAGGCGAAGGAATTTCTTCAGCCAGTGATTGGTGATTCTGTGGAACTCATTGCCGCAGAGGGCTGTGCGGGCCAAGTCATTGAATGTATTTAAGGCAGAGGTAGGTAGGTTTTTGATAAGTAAGGGGACCAAGGGTTATAGGGAGAAGGCAGGAGAATGGGTTTGAGAAACATATCAGCCGTGATTGAATGGCAGTGCAGACTCAATGGGGTGAATGACCTTCTATATTTTATGATCATATGGTCTGGTGCCAGTTAGTTTAAGTGAACTGAGGGGCAGACCACCCTGTCATCCAGGAGATTGGACATGTTCTACTCTCCTTATGTTTGAAAGTGTTTTGGACGTCTGTGGGGCAGGAGCAGTGTACTCCAGCTCAGCAGCCACAATGATGGGGGCAGGAACTTCAGAATAGACTGATACAGATGAATGGAACAAAGGGGCTGGACACTTGATTGCAACGTGAAGGAGTTATTACCTTCAGCACAGGATTTATAATGCAAAGGTCAGCTTCCTTGAGCATCTTGAGCAGCTGTGCTTCAGGCTGTCATTCCAAAAGATGACCTGAGGCTGTAGGGGCAGGATGTCATCCAGTGCCCTAGGTGGCTCAAGGTAACTCTGCCTGTATTCCTGATGAAGGGCTTTTGCCCAAAACGTCGATTTCACTGCACCTCGGATGCTGCCTGAACTGCTGTGCTTTTCCAGCACAAATAATCCAGAATCTGGTTTCCAGCATCTGCAGTCATTGATTTTACCTGGCTCAAGGTAACCACAGGCTTTGATCCTTTTGGATCTGACATTTGTATGAATGGTGCACATAGTCTCAGCCAGTTTACCAGTGCCTTCTTTGTGAGGCTACCAACTCCATTCACTCTGAAATGGATGCAGCCTGTCAATCCCAGAGAGCTGGTGGTTTAACCCCAGAACAGATTTTCACATTCAGGGGGTTTTAGGCTGCATCTGTTAGGGATCAAGATGCTCTCAGAGCAGCTGAGTGGTTTTTTTTGACATCTGGGAGACCTTCTGTTCTTTCGTTGTGCAGCTGATCTGTGGCCATGTGAGAGGATAATGCAAATGAGCAGCAGGTAGTCAGGGAGCCACCATAACCTTTGCCAGTCTTTGATTCCCCTGCTTTTCTCTCCAACTGTAAAAAGAGATCCTGTGGTACAAGGAGCACCCACTTACCAACGGACTAGTGATCCCCACTGAGGAGCCCCATCACTGAGGCTCAGTAAGGGGGCAACTGGAGACATCTGACTACCAGAGTGACATTTGACCAAGCCATTGGCTTCTCCAAATGAAGTTTCTGTGCCTGTGCAAGAGTCACTGGACTTGAAACATTACCTCTGCTTTCTCTCCACAGATGCTGCCAGACCTACTCAGTATTTTTCAGCAGTTTCTGTTTTTGTTTCTGAGTTCCAGCATCGCAGTTCATTATGTTTTTTATTTCCTGTGCCTTGTGTGGTTTTGTTGGGTTGGGGGTGGGGGCATGCCTCAGTAAATTTAAGAATGAGAGAGATAGGTTCTTGACTATCAAGGGGATCAAGAGTTACGTGCAGAAAGCGGGAGAATGGGGTTGAGAAACTTTGCCATGATTGAATGGTGGACCAGACTCAATGGGCTGAATGGCCTAATTTCTGCTCCTATGTCTTAAGGTCTTATGGCTTTTTAACTTTCTAATGGGCTTTTTTCTGCCTGTAACCTTAGACTGTGCTGCAGCCATCCAGGCATGTGCAACTGAGTACTCATCCCAACACACTGCTCTTATCCAACAAGAAACCTCTACAGCCACACAGGCATCCCATTAACCTTCTGAGCTTTATATCCTCATCAGTAAGTCTCAGGCCTTTCAACAGTGTTTAGCTTCTAGGGCCAATGCAGTATGGAGTACACATTATGTCCCAATAATGATCAAGCCCCCCAAAATGAAAAACATTTTTATCAGACATTTGATAGTAGCACTGTAATTGCACAGTGCTGCAGCCACAGTATAAGTAGGGAACAATACACTGTCAAAAATGCTATCTTTTGGATGAGATGTTAGTCTCTGTCTCCCTGCTTGAGTTGATGTGAAGGATCCTATGATGCTACCTCAAAGGTCACGGTGCCTTTGTTAATGTTTAGCCCTCAATCCACATGATAAAAGTAGATTATCTTGTCATTATCACATTGTTAACAATGTTCTTTCATTTAAAAATAGAATTGGCAATACAGATGTTAGCTTGTGACGGTGACATCATCAAAGCAGAAGTGAATCCCTCTGTACAAGCTAAGATCATTTCCATATCCTTCCTGTCTGGCTCCGATGCATCAATCCTCTGGTAGCTTCAACAGAACCAGAGGCAGACTGTCCATTTCTCTGCTCTGAGATCAGAGATGCCTGTGGTGGCCCTCCGCTGGGTCTTTGTGCCCATTTGGGCCTTGCCAAAGTCTGACACAGTTCCATGCACAGAAGGACTTCAGATATGCAGGTTTGTCCCTGATATTATCATCTCTGTTCCCATTTTCCATCTCAGGACCCATCTTGCTTATCCAGAGTTCGACAGGCAGGTGGCTACAGTTGAGGGTGGTGTTCAGCCATCAAGGACATTCTTTGGTCAGTGCTTGGCAAAGTGGCAACCATAATGTGCCAACTGTTGGTGGGCCCCATTATCTGCTCTTGTTAACCTGTCACATCTGATGCTCCATGAGCTCAGCCATTCTTTTTGTGGAGCTGTTCATCAGCCTAAATGCCTGAGACAGAGCACTTATGGTAGAGATCTCCTCATTCATCTTCTGTGCAAGCGTGAACACTATCCCTGGGAATTCTGAAATGTCCACACATTTCCTATTGTCACCCCACAAGCCCCTGTTTTGTGGGTACCCCTGTGATTCCAGTATCTCTGAACAAACTGGAGGTATCTTCAGTCTTCTGGCACCATTTCTGTCCTTGCTTCCAGCACCTAGCCTTGCACTCATGACATCTAACCGCTCTCCCTAGCAGTATGATAGGCCATGAAATGTATGTGTATATCTGTTCTACTGAAGGGTGTGTGTGAGTCTTGTAACTGTGTCTGCTCAGCATGATGCTCCTCATCTGCGGTCTCCATTGCCTTTTCATCTTCTGTTGTAGCTCCAACAACGCATCTGTGGGAGATGAAACCAGGCTCCAGCTGAGCACAGTGCAATCACCAATGTCCTGGTGACATTGATTGAGTATGAGTGCTGATTTAAACAGATTTCTTAAAGACATGGAAGTCAAAGGTTATGGGGGTTGACAGAAAAATAGGGTCAATACCACAATCAGATCATAATGAAGGCTCCAAGGGTCAAACACCTGCTCATATTTTCTATCCCATCTTCTCCAGCACTCCTTGGGGTGTGGGACCATGGTTACAAAAGCTAAAGGGTTAAGAGTGTGAAGAATGCAGTGATTGTTAATGATGGAGATAAGACTTTTGAGGCAAGTGGTGGTGGTGGCTGGATGGTGGGAGGTCAGTATTTGCTACTGAGTGTCTGTTGAGATGGAGACTCGAGGAGAGACCTGGGGAGGAAGGACTGTGTGTGGCAGCAAAATGCACGGCTCAGGGAGATTGATGCTCAGCTGATTGTTCAGGAGGAGTTTAGGAGAATTGCAGGACAGTCACCTAGCCAGACATTAGATGCTTAGTGTTTATGGGATTGAATCCATATCCTGAGTACAGTGAATCTTTCAGCTCTCCTCCTGTGCCACCCACAAGCTAAACGTGTTTGGTGAATCTGGCCTTTCTGTCCCTTCCATCCATTTTCCTCCTCTTCCACACTGAGTGATACACACTGTGTAGTGCTGCCATTATGCATGTCCCAAAGATATTACTAAGCTAGAGAGGATTCAGAAGAGATTTCTCAGGATGTTACTGGGCATGGAAGGTTTGCGTTATAAAGAAGGGCTGGATAGTCTGGGCCTTTTTTCACTGGAGCATAAGAGGTTGAGAGGTTCATAAAATCATGAGGGTTATGGAGAGGATCAAATGGTAAGTGTCTTTTCCATAGAATGTGGGATTTCAAGTGTACGGGGCATATTTTCAAGGTGAGAGGAGAGAGATTTAAAAAAGAGGGACAAAGTTTTCATACAGAGGATGGTTAACATGCTGAATGAAAGTCCTGAGGATGTGTGGATGCGGGCACAGATACAATGCATAAAAGACACTGAGATAAGTACACGAATAGGAAAGATTTGGAGGGATATGAATCAGGAGCAGGCAGATGGGACTAGTTCAGTTTGGGATTATGTTCGGCATGGACTGGTTGGACCCCAGGGTCTGTTTCTGTGCTGAATGACTCTATGACTCTAAGAGACCTTTCATTGCTGTGTAAGAAGCATTAGCCTGTCTGTAGCCCCAAAATCACAAAGTGTGGTGTTTGAAAAACACAGCTGGTCAGGCAGCATCCGAGGAGCAGGAGAGTTGACGTTTCAAGCATAAGCTCTTCATTAAGAATCCTGATGAAGAGCTTAAGCTTGAAATGTCAACTCTCCTGCTCCTCGGATGCTGCCTGACCTGCTGTGCTTTTCCAACACCACACTTTTTGACTCTGACTCTCCAGCATCTGCAGTCCTCACTTTCTCCCTGTTCTCCCAAAATATTTGGTGAACCCAGAGGAAGGCAGATAATTGGTTGGTATGAGCAACTCCACTGCTCCTCGGATGCTGCCTGAACTGCTGTGCTTTTCCAGCACCACTAATCCAGAATCTGGTTTCCAGCATCTGCAGTCATTGTCTTTACCTTGTATGAGCAACTAGAAGGGCCACTCATTGATGAGTTAGGGTCATGGTCATGATTGTCGATCCAGTCACCGAGATTTTGTCTGAAGTAATTTGAAAGCAACCCCAACAAGAAAACATTCTGGAATTGCATGCAGAGAAGTCTGTTCGCTACCACCTATTTGTCACAGTACTTGCATCAAGAGGGTTACTGGGTTTTTTTGCCATTTTGATGAAGGCAGAATAAATGGAGCAGGGAGAAGAGTAAAATAGAGGCAAGCAGGGTAGGGATGACCAATTCAGTAATGCATTTTTACTAGTGTCTATGCGTGGTGCATCCAGCCTACCTCACTGCAATTCCTCTTCCGTTGAGATACATCATACATTCCATGACGGTATTAGGAAGAATCAATGTTAAAGGCGATGCCATTAGCAGAAGGGAACTTTGAGCCTGAAATTTGTCTGGATCTATTACAAGCTAGGATTTGCTGCTGTACAAGTGATGACTGCTTCAGCTGTGAGGCCTGAGGCTAGCTGAGACTGGGACTTGCTCTTTCTTGAACTAGCTGTGCTAGTGATGTGCTGCATAGCGAGAGTACACAATACTACACCCAGCCGTCAGCTAACTCAGAAAACCACAACGATTGTCTCTTGTGACCACTGACAGATAGTAATAACCTGTTCAGAACCCTGCTGGCAATCATAAGGGCTGCCTATTAATAACTGTGTGCGCAGTATCAGGGAAAGGCAATAAAATCAAAATCAGATTCACAGATTGTGGTTGGGGTATTCCTGATGAACCATCCGAAAATGCAGTTTGTCAAAATTGATACAATTGAGTCAGTTCTCCCATCTGTCTTTGCTGATAGTGCTTCTGTGTTTTAGTTGCACATAATCCTAATATTCTCTTTTGTGCAGGGAGAGAGCAGCAGTTGGCTCAGTTGACTGGATTGCTGGCTTGGCACAGGTTGCAGCCAGCAGCAGTGGGTTTGATTCCCTGTCCCAGCTGGTGTGTATTCAGGATCTGCTTCCTTGCTGTACTGGTGATGCAGGCTCTGGGCCTGAGCTACCTTTGGGCAGAGAACATGAGAAGGACGTTTTCCTCCCCATTTAAAACGATGAAATTCCCCGTAGCAGTAGGAATGGTGTAGGTGGCAAAATCAAGCACAGCGCAATAGTTTTATCCTAAAAGAAACAAGCGAAGAAAAATGCATACACAAATGTTGGGGAACATTATCCAGCTTGCTTGTCCATTTGCACATTTTAAATGTTTAAAATAAGTTCTTTGTTTCCGGCTGCCATTTCCTTTCCACTATGGCTTCAGGAAGACGGTGTAAACTGGATGAATCTCCATCCGCTTTTCCGTCATGATTACGCTATGCTTAGAATTTACACAAACCTAAAGGAGAAAACTTGGTCTCGTAAGTGTCAGCCCTTGTTCCTTCAATCCAGAAGTATCTAACTTTGACATTCAGTCACATTATCTGTCTTAATTTAGAAAAAAAGATATATTGTGTGGTCATGTTACAGTTTTAAACATTACAACTCACAATGTAGGAAACTACGTTAGTTGAAATGCTAGTTTCAAAATGGCTTCTCATCTCAGTAACATTATTAATGAAAAAATCTATGACCTAGGACCTCATTCGCCCAATGTATTTAGTTTTTACTCATAAAACCATTGTTCAAAAGACAAGACTGCAGGCTTTAATTTCTGATCCAGCAGGTAGGTGAGTTCACATGAAGGGAACAAATAGATACATTAATAGCATAAGGTGAAATGATAACATAAAGACTGTTTCTGTGTATTTTGAATTGTATGTGATTCAGTGTAAGCTATGTAAAATGCTTTTCATCATGCCATTATTACTTTCAACTAAAATATTGCCTGATTCTTTTATATTGTTGGCATAGAGTAGAAGTTCATCTCAACCAGAGGGTTCAAACAGCACATAGGGAAATCCAGGGGCTTGGAGGGAGCAGCGAGCTCAGTTGGCTGGATGGCTGGTTTGCCAACAACCACAACAACAACAATTTCAATTCCCACACCAGCTGAGGTTACCACGAAAATCTCTCCTTTCTCCTCACCTGTTGCGGCTGTACAGGACATTGGTTAGGCCACTTAGAATATCGCGTGCAATTCTGGTCTCCTTCCTATCGGAAAGACGTTGTGAAACTTGAAAGGGTTCAGAAAAGATTTACAAGGATGTTGCCAGGGTTGGAGGATTTGAGCTATAGGGAGAGGCTGAACAGGCTGAGGCTGTTTTCCCTGGAGCGTTGGAGGCTGAGGGGTGACCTTATAGAGGTTTACAAAATTATGAGGGGCATGGATAGGATAAATAGATAAAATCTTTTCCCTGGGGTTGGGGAGTCCAGAACTAGAGGGCATAGGTTTAGGGTGAGAGGGCCAACCTTTTCACGCAGAGGGTGGCACAGGTATGGAATGAGCTGCCAGAGGATGTGGTGAAGGCTGGTACAATTACAACATTTAAGAGGCATTTGGATGGGTATATGAATAGGAAGGGTTTGGAGGGATATGGGCTGGGTGCTGGCAGGTGGGACTAGATTGGGTTGGGATATCTGCTCGGCATGGACAGATTGGACCGAATGGTCTGTTTCCATGCTGTACATCTCTTATGACTCTATGACCCCCTGGGGCATGGTGACCCTTGAGTTAAACCACAATCAGTTATCTCTTTCTAATGAGAAAACAGTCCTATTGTCTGCTGGAAAACATATACTTTACCTTTTCCTTTATGGGAATTACTAAATATTACCCACCTCAATGATTTTGAGGTGTTGTTTGACAAGTGTAAGAATCCAGAATAAAATCAGAACAAACAATTTTAGAATTTTGACTAAGCCATTGTAACAACAGGCTTCCCTTCCTACTTTGTTCAAGAAAAATTCCAATGCCCAGATAATTTGACAAATACAACTTTTTTCTACTGACTTTGTTTACTATTAACAAATTCCATATTTTCATCTGTTAAGTGAAGCAAGCAGCGCAGTTATTGTGTTGAGCTTGTCTCACTGCAGTCCCAGAAGCAGTCACAAGATAGAGCAGTTGCCTTTGTTTTAAACAAGGTGGATCAAATTAATCAGTGCCACTGATTGAGTGTTAAGTTAAACAACAAGGGACCACAGTTGTAGCAGTTTCTGGTATCTTAGAAAAACTAATTCACCGATTTCCAGCAATATGGCATCGTTCAGTTAAAATGTGAAACCCAGACTCTGAATTCGCTCAAAGGTGGCAAGAAGAAATCTCATGCCACTTATAACATATTGATGCCTGTGGAAGCTTGCAATGTGCAACTTCATCACATTTCTCCCCACATCCCAGATTACAACAGTGACTGCACTTGCAAATCCCCTCAATGCCTGTTAAGTGCCTTGGGAAGGTGCAAATAAGCAGGCAGTAGACACACTAATGCATGCAATACACTGAAGTACAAACAAGCTCCTTCCAATATCAACTTACCAATATCATCAGTGTTTGGAGTTTCAGATGTATCGGCAGCAGTCTTAACACACACTTAGCATTGTCGGATGATCGACTTAAGACAGTGGATGTAAATGCATGATGAAAAGTAAAAGACTGTGGATGCTGGAAATCTGAAACAAATAGAATGCTGGAGAAACTCGGTCTGACAGCAGCTGTGGAGAGAGAAACAGCGTTGATGTTTTGAGTCTTCAGAACAGAAGCTTGGTTGTGGAAATATTGATGATTCAGGGTGCTATCTCTTCAGTGAAAGCACTAAGCTATCAGTCTTTGCAATACAATCCGTCCATTGTTGACTTGCATAAACTTTCCATTGACATTGGGCAAGGTCAACAGCCAGAGTGTTGAAACCATTGGCACATGCACAATTGTTTTGCACTTCACTGCAGGTAATCAAATTATGTTCTGTGGTGTGGACAGTATAGGATTCCAGATCAGACTGCCAGATTGCTGTGATTAGAGATTAAATGGGATATGTGCCAAGATATTTAAAAAATTGCAAGAATATTTAGGTATCATTCAAACACCTTCATCCCCCACTGTGACTCAGTACACTGGCTCAATACTATTTACAGTCTAAAAATGTCATAAAGCCAAAAGCAGTTTCAGCTGGTCAAAGTCTGATGACTGAGTAGGCTATCCAGAAGTGCTGTCATCTCCACAGGGATCCTTATAGTTCACTGGGTATTTTGCAAAACATAGGCGTCTCAAGTGTTTCCTGTAAAAATACTATCTCTGTGGGCAGTCCTCGTCCTATAACCTTTAATTGACTGACAAGGTTAGGGAAAATTATTGTAATTTGATTATTGTAACAGAGGAAGAGGATAAAATAGGAGTTTCAGGCAGGTAAGAGTAGAATAATATATATATAGATGGAGAAGAATAAAGAAGGGGGAGGGAAAATAAGGCAGAATAGCAAAGATAAAATAGGAGGAAAGAAGCAAACTTGAATGGATAGAAATTAAATACACCGGTTAGGAATAAGTGGACTAACAGCTCCACTTTTTTTTTCTCCCTTGGCAATCTAGAATCTGGAGCTTGCAGCTTTACAGATTGCCTTGGGTTATTTTGCACTTGCTGCAGTAAAACATTGGCTCATACTATTCAATATTTCATGCTAAGAAATCTGGCGAACGCTATTGTTCCAAGCATATTTTAATGCGCTTAAATACTTTGTCTTGATTAATGAGGAACATATGGTCAGAAAACTTTGCTGTGCTCTAGTTCCGTTTAATTTACAGACTAATATACACTGGTGCTGATCAAAGCAGTGTTTTGCTGCAAAAATAATCTTAATGTAAATAATGGATGTTGGATCTCCTTGTTTACCTCTCTGTTAAATGGTGTTACCTATTTTCTATGAGCTAGAGTTGTGTGTTTGTATGTCCTGAATTTCTGGGCTGTGACTTGTATGATTCTATTCTCCTTAAGATAATAATTATATTACTTTACTGTCTGAATAAATATATTATTAGGCTACAAACAGTTCATTATGTCAGTGCTTCTCTCACAACTATAAAACATTGCTTTCTTCTTTGAGAACCTTGACTCCGAATTAGAACTTAAAGTAAGCTAGCTTTGAGGAGCAATACTTCTGCCTATCATGCAGTGAAGACTTAGGATAAGATATCTCCCAGCTTCAAGAATCCTTGCTGTATCCCCATGTAAAAATGACCAAGTTTGAAGTTAGGGAAGTTCTGCTCCTACAAAACTATCTAGTTTCTTCAGCACTGGCTTATCCAAGTCCCTACTTAGTAATCGAAAGTCCATAAGACAGAGGAGGAGAAGTAGTGTGTTCAAACCCATCTAGTCTGCTCTGCCATTTAATGGGGTCATGGCTAATGTGATAATTCTTAACTCCACGTTCCTGCCTTTCCCCCACAACCCTTGATTTCCTTACAGATTAAAAATCTGTGTTTCTCAGCCTTGAATACACTTAATAATCCAACGCCGATGGTCCCCTATGGTGAAGAATTCTACAGATTAACAACCCTCTGAGAGAAGAAATTCCTCCTCATCGTTGTCATAAATAAGTGACCCTTTTTAAAGCCAGTTGTTCTGATGTGCTACCATCAAAGTTGAAATGGTAGTGTCTCATAGATCTCACAGCCCCTTTCACCCCCTTCTCATTTCTGGATTTTCATTTTTCCTTTTGCTGTCACAGTTTTTTCACCAAACTTGCGTGAAACAGAAACGATTGGGAAACCTTTTATTTCTCATATGGCAAATCAAACATTAAATTTTAATGTGCTTTTCACTTAATTGAGGTTGGACAAGGTTATTGTTAAGTTCTGAACCATGTAGCTTTTGGTAGCTGCAGATTATTTGTATTTTGTTGCCTTCAATTATATCATTGATTACCTTATTTTTATCTGGTTTAAAATAAAGAAGCATAGAAAATAACAGTAGGAGTAGACTATTCAGCCCTTTAAGCCTGCTCTGTCATTCAATATGATCACAGCTCAGTATTCCTGCTTTCTCCTCATACCCTTTAATTCTTCTTGAAACCATTCAATGTTGTGGTCTCAACCACTTTTCATGGCAGAGAATTCCACAGGCTCACTATTCTCTGGGAGAAGAAATTTCTCCTCATGTCAGTCCTAAATGGCATGTAGACTGTGTCCCCTCGTTCTAGCTTCCTCAGCTTTTACAAACATTCTAATTGCATGTATCCTGCCTCGTCCTTTTTGTAGATTCTATGAAATCTCCCCCCATTCAGCTAAGCTCCAGTGAATATTGTCCTAACTGATGAAGTATCTTCACACATCAGTCCTGTCACCTCAGGAACTTGTCTGTAAAAATGTCTAAAAATTATTTTATTGACTTGTAGCATGGAATTACAGAAAAACAAAATAAAGAAGGTGAAGAAATGTAACATGAATTTTGAACACATGGAAGGCACCAAGATCATGAATCAGGGTTCATTATTTCACTGGCATCAGGCCATTACATGCAGGAAGGGGAATTAAGAAGAAACAAGAATCTATTTACACTGTATATATGGATTGACTGTATGGGCTGCGTTGGGTTAAGGAATCCTTTTCTATGCCTGATCTCTCTTCCTACCAGGCCTTTCTCTACCAAAGACATTCTTTCTTTTCCAGCAAGAATCCTTTCAACTGCTTCAGCTGCCCTCCTTCACTTTTGCCATGTAATGGTGGAGGTCTCATTACAATACAACTCCCTGAATCATATCACATTTTCAAGTACTTCTCCATCCATTACGATCTGTATTTTATTTGGACATTTCTGGGTAAATCGATACATAAGTAAACTTTGGTACTTGTCAAGAAGGAGGAAGGATTCCACACATGAGGTGGTGAAGATAAGCATGGGAAATAATTGTGGCAGAATACAAATTTGACCTTGTGTGTTGCCAGATCTTGAGTGACAATATGGCTTAGTGTGGCACTATGAAATAGTAGGTAGTGGCTGCTTGGTACCTGCAAAGCCACGCCTATGATGGTCATTACCAATATGATTTCAAAGCATGAACACCTTCCCCCATGTTTGTTACTCAGTCTACCACCCCAGTCTAGATTAGAGTGGTGCTGGAAAAGCACAGCAGGTCAGGCAGCATCTGAGGAGCAGGAAAATCGACATTTCGGGCACCCCAGGTCTTGTTCTCTTTGGGTTGCTCCCAACACAACCAACCCATTTTGAACTATTCACACTTTCAATTAGCAGCTATTCAGCATTTATCTCTCCCCCATTATCATCAGAAAACCCTTTGTCTGTTTCTCTTTTCTCACCTTGTCCCCCCCCCCCCCCCACCCCGCCAGTCTCTCCAGGAGTTACATCTCCTTTCCCGCACTCTCTGTAATCAGCATATGTGTCATCATTTCCCAGCTGCTGTCAATTCTGATGTAGGATCACTGGACATGAAATGTTAACTTTGCTTTCTCTCCTTAACTGCTGCCAGATCTGCTGAGTTTCGCCAGCATCCTTTGCTTTACTTGATTTGTTCTGCTATCCAGTTCACATTGTTGGTTGAATGTGAGGAATGTAATGAACATTTACTGTAGATGAAGGAGTTAATAGAGTGATAAGCTTCCCATACAGTATAAAATGTGGACGAATTGTTAACCATGCACAGTTTCTAAAAGTGGCCAATCCATGCAATAATTTTCAGTGGTTTTTGAGCTGCATTATTCTTAGCTCTTGTCAGGAGGGATTGAGTCATAAGCTATTAACAAGAATGCTTGCTGATTATTTTCTCTGGTTGAACTGGCTGTTCCACATTATCTTTTCAGCAAGTAAAATAGAACAGACAACATAGCAGTGAAACTGACAGAAGTAATGTTTTTGATAGTGGGAAAACAGGGAAAACATAATACCATGAATGAAGGGAGAGCAAATTTCTACAATCCAGAACACAGACTCGATAGTGCTAAAACAGAAAAGGTAGACAGCAATAGGCAGGCTAGGTTGGACTAGATCTGTTAGTTGCCTGTGTGTTCAGCTGGAAGACAGCTATGAGCAGAAGCTGACTGACTAGATCAGTAACCAGATTAAAAGAAGAATGAATTAAAGCAATACCCGGAATGTGAAAATATGGAATTATGGAAGAAATGGGAAGGAACAAAATAAATGGAACAGGGAATGACCATAACGAATGTCAGGAGAGTTTCCCAATAAATCTTTCTCGATTATCATATTTAAAGTAGTTTCCTTGGCCATTATTACCTTGCTGTTTTGCGGGATGTTCCTATGTGCAAATTCGCTGTTTAGATTAGATTACTTACAGTATGGAAACGGGCCCTTCGGCCCAACAAGTCCACACCGACCCTCCAAAGAGCAACCCACCCAGACCTGTTCCCTACATTTACCCCTTCACCTAACACTACAGGCAATTTAGCATGGCCAATTCACCTAACCTGCACATTCTTAGGTTTGTGGGAGGAAACCGGAGCACCTGGAGGAAACCCACGCAGACACGGGGAGAATGTGCAAACTCCACACAGACAGTTGCCTGAGGCAGGAATTGAACCCGGGTCTCTGGCGCTGTGAGGCAGCAGTGCTAACCACTGTGCCACCATGTATTGTGTTTCCTACAGTAATCGATCCAATGCAAAAGTAAAACCAAAGCAAAATACAATGGCCACTGGAAATCTGAAGCAAAAGCAGAAAAATACAGCAGGTCAAGTAACTCCTATCAGGAGAGAATCAAAGTTAATGTGATTGGATAAATGATTTTTCATAGGAACTGGATAGCAAGCCCAATAACAAGAGCAACAGATATAGTGACAGTAGTTTCCTGAGGTAACTCCACAGAGACTGATACCCTGTCACCAAGTCACTCTTTATTTACACATGGAATGTCCTGAAACACTGATCCAGCTCCCTCAGAGCCAGCTCTCAGAGTGAACAGAATGTCTGACAGTCTGTCAGCCAGGGTTCCCTGATTGAGGCTATTAATCTGGCCCATTCAGGGACCTCATATTCAATGGGATCGGCCTGGCTGACCTTGTTTCAATCACTTCATTTACCTTCACAAGTATCAGAAAGCAATGGTGAAAATGTAACACAGATTGGATGGAAGAAAACACAACAGAATAACTGCGGGATTCTTGGGAGGGACAATAAATGCAGGGATTCTCAGTGACAATAACATCATATGTGTGATTTAAAAAAAAATGATAGTTTACACAATTGGAAGACATGGGGAAAATGGATATGAGAAAATTTAAAGCTTTTGTTGCCAGCAAAATGCTAGGAAATAAAAAAAATTGGTCCCAACAATGTGTTTTTGATAAAGTACATAATGTCAATTTACAATTTGAAAGCAAAAATTTGATGACTGAAATATTGATGTTTGGGACCCAATTTGAAGCCAGCCAAAATAGAAGAATTGAAGACCTCTGTTGGTTGGTTATAAAAGGAAGGTGCAAAATTTATTTGTGTGTTTAGTTCCAAGTGGATGAAAGTGCTAAGTGTATTAAAGTGCCTTACTTTGGAATTCATTGACAGTCTTACTTGGAAAGCTGCAGAATGGCTGATGAGAGAACCAGGAATAGTCACTTGTAAGCAGCAGTGCTGTTCAGTGTTGGAACAAAGTTGAGGAATACCAGCAGGATCAGCATATTTTTCATGGCTGGGGGACTGAGTGCTGATTCTATTATATCTACCTTCAATGGGTGAGCCTTTTCAATGTCTCAGGCCCTTGTCAACTTGGATTTTGGTGGCAATTCTGCACAAAATGGTTGTTGCTTGCAATTAGAAAACAGTTACATGTCTAAACCTAAACATGCAGATTATTTTTAAAAAAAGAATACAGTTAGATAAACGAGGAGCAAGTCACTCAATCCATCATGTTTGTTCAACTCAACTCGATCATGGCTGTCCTGTAATTTAACTCTATATATCTGACTTGATTCTATAGCCCTTAATGTGCTGCTTTAGAGTAAAGGTTACCCCATAAACAAGGGTAGAATTAAAAGCAGTGATTTATCATTAGCAACACAGATCTTCAGTTCTACAATATGAACACCACATTATGCAATTCTCACTCATAATCCATAACTGGCAGGAGAGATAGAAAGAGCGAGAGGGAAAGAAAGAGAAGGAGCTTAACCAGTCAATACCAATCCAGATTAAAAGTATAAGTACTCCGGGGAACGAGACGATAATCATGCAGTGAGTAGTTACAAATGCACACGGCAAAAGTTTACATCCAAGGTATTTATTTTTGCACAAGATGCTGGTATTTCAAGAGTTAATTGTATAGCTTTATATGAAGAATCTAGGTGACGTTTTGGCTTGCTGATTTTTAAAATTCATTTTGTGGGGTGTGGGTATCACTGGCTGGCCAGCATTTATAGCCTGTCCCTTGTTACCCTTGAGAAGGTGGTGGTGAACTATCCTCTTGAACTGCTACAGTCCACCTGCTGTGGGTTGACCCACAGTGCCATTAGAGAGGGAATTATACTTACTGATATTTGGATTTATGCTGTGTAACCAGTTGAGATGCTTGATGTGTACTTACACACATTGCAGTGCAAGAGTGGGCTGGTTTTGAGCCATCCTCTTACATGACTCATTTTCCAGCACAGGTAGAATGCACATGATCTGTGTTAAAAGAGTTGTTATGCACTCTGCAGTGAAAATAATAATTATGGAAAGAGGTGCGTGGTGCTAACTGAATAAATGGTTGTTACTCCATACTTATTAAATATTATTGCAGCAAAAATGTGTGACTTATTATAAACTGCAACAATTATGAACCTCCTTGGCCCTTCACTCTGAGCTACTAAGGCTTATCTGAATCTTTTAACAACCGAATGCATCAATTTAGCACCATTCAGAAGGTGAAAATGGATGGCAAGCTGCAAATGAGAAAATAATTTATGTTCCTGACTTAAGGCATGGTGAAAAAATGGCTGAAGGTCTGTCCCACACCAAAAGGTGATAATGGCACATAATAGATTCATACAATTCCATTTAGCCCATTGAGTCCACATGAACCCTGTGACGATCATCCCACCCAGATCTACCACCACTTCCCTATTCTTTAGCCCTTAATTTCCCATGGACAATCCACCTAACTTGCACATCTTTGGACTGTGGGAGGAAACCAGAGGACCCAGAGGAATCCCCTGCAGGTAGACGGAGAATGTGCAAACTCCACACAGACATTTACCTGAGATTCAAATCAAATCCATGTCCCTGGTGCTGTGAGGCAGCAGGGCTAATCACTGAGCAATTGTGCCACCGTTTATGCTGGAAGAAATCTGGTTCTTATCCCCCAGTTAAAATAAGGAACCCAACCTCAGCAGGGACAGGTTTACACACGTGGCATTCCTGACCCCAAACTGAATTACCTCCATAAGAAACTAAGTGTGGCATTGAAATGAAAATTCAGCCCATAGACTGCAAATCATTCATTTAATCACTTTGGTGAAATAATAACGGGAGTAGTGGTAAAGTCACTAATCCAGAGACCCAGGCTGAGCTTGCGATACAGATTCAAAACCCATTCTGGCAGCCAGTAGAATTTAAATGCAGTTAAAAAAACCTGGAATGGAAAACGGATACCTGTAATAGTGCCATCTGATTGTTGGAAAACTCCACCAGGTTCACTTATGTCCTTTGGGGAAGGCAATCTGACATCCTCACTTGTGTGGACAACAGGTACTCGTGACTCCAGACCCACAGCAATGTGCTTGACTCTTGATGCCCTCTGAAATGACCTAGAAAGAATACAAGGACAATTGGGGATAGGGAACAAATGCCAGCATTGACAACAATGCCCATATCCCAATTTAAAATAAAAGGAAGAAACTGTCATATATTCCCTGTCCTTTTGAGGTGACTGCTGTTTTGTATCCTCCTTTTTTTGGATATAGTACACACTAGGCAGCTCTCAATGCATTCATAATTATTCTAATGAATGACATATAAGAAGAGTAAAATCTGTAGTCATTCATCATTCATACCTCCTTCATTGGAGAAGTGGACTACTGGAGATCAGTGTGGTGCTTGAAAAGCACAGCAGGTCAGACAGCATCCGAGGAGCAGGAGAATCAACATTTCAGGCATAAGCCCTTCATCAGGAATGAAGCTTGTGGGCCAAGAGGACTGAGAGATAAATAGGCAGAGGGGTGGGGCTGGGGAGGGGGGAAGGTAGCTGAGAATGTGATATTGCCTCTATAATAACCCTTGGTCTTCATATAGATCAGAGAACCAAACTGACAAAGCTGGCTTTGAGGATAAGCTCATTGAGTGGATTTGAGGCAGTTTTTCAAACAATCAGTTCTGGAACCAACAAGTGAATAGTCTTTTTTAGGCATGATAGGGAGTTCTTGTGGTAAGTAGCATCCCTATCTCTGGGTCACATGTTCTTGATTTCAGTCCCACTCTGGGACTTTATGGCAATGGAAAGTGTGCTCATAATCTGACCAAAATTGTTAACCTGCAAATCCTTCTAATTTACCTATGGCATGAAGTAAGAATAGGAGAATCTCCTGGTGGTCCAGTACGCAATATGTATTGTTGCAATGCAATAGCCTCCCCTCGTTAAAAGAGCCCAAGTACAGGTTCTTGCCACAGGCCTGGGAGGAGCATCACCTGCAAGTTCGCTGCTAAATTACATGCCTTTCTGACTTACATTCCTTCAGTGTCGCTGGGTCCAAATCTTATCAGCATTGATTCAAGAAGGCAGGTCACCACCACCTTCTGAAGGGCAATTAGGGATGGACAATAATTTCTGGCTTATCTTAAAATTAAATTCTAGAATAAAACACCTCCCATTTTAGAAAGAGATGGGGAACTACTTGTTCCTGCACTCATATGTTGATAGTGTTTGGAATGATCTTCCACAGTGAATGGGGTAGTTAGGTCATTTTTATACAATATATGTATTCAAGACTGAGCTGGAGACATTTTTGATTGAGAAGGGGGTTTAAGAATCATGGGGGTGCAGTTGGGAGTATAGGTTGATCATGAGGGTGTCATGCTGTTTGTCTCCAAGGCTCTGTGTGATCTTAGAGAAGCTAGTATTCTTATCATAACTGGAAGCGTTCGGTTAAAATAACTCTCTCGCGGTGATTATTCTTAATTATCCAGCAGGTTGTCTCACTTATTACTAACTTCACTTTTCAACGTAAAGATAAATACTCCAAGCTAGCTGGCACATGCAGCTCTCATGCTGCTGTTAATGACCAATTTAACAAAACTTTTCTTTATGTTTACTGCTGAATTATGGAAGTCATTTGCAATGAATGGAAGATTAGTTTCACATCTGCAAAGCATTCAAGCCAACTTACAATTCCTTCCAGTATTACTGTCATTTGCAACTGGCTGTTTAATCTGTGGCACACTTATTCTCTATCAGTTCATGTATTCATGTTGTCTTTTAGCCGGAGTAGTAAGACTTAATTTCCTACCCATTTCTGTAGCCTTGTTAATAGCATTTTCCAAATCTCATAAATAAATAAGCCACTCTGAATTACTGTAATTGTCTAAAATGAAGAAAAGAACTGTCTTTTAAGTAGAATTCAATGTTATCAGACACAATCTGAAATTAATGCCACATCTTTTTCCTGTTCTGATAGCTTGGCTGATAGCAATACCAGTTTGTCTAATGTTTCTTCATCATGAAGTGTTAGCAAACCCTGAGAGCACTTAGCTAAACAATATTCTTCTTTCTGAGTGGTTCTTCATCCCAATTCTACCTTCCACTTTATGATTTATGACCGCTGCTTTCTCAGCATGTCTGGGATGGATCTGGGAACATTTCCAAACCTACAACTAGATCACATTTACTAATGTATGATGAGCTGAGATGTGAAACCGACCATTGTATATCAAGATCACTGGATAGCCAAGTTGCTTATTAAAATGGCCTGTTGGCTCCATTGAGAAAAGAAAGTCACGCTGTTGGAATTACTGATGAGTCATTCCATTTTACTTTTGCATTGGCAAAGACAAGATATGTACTTGAGGTTGAATAAGAGGCTTCAAGGATGCTATTAGTCTATCATCTGTCTTGGCAGATCTTTCCTGGTCCACTCAGTGAAATTGTTTGTGTTTTGCTTTTATGAGCTCATTTGCGCGGAACTTGTGTAGAATTTGCACCCTTGAAATAGTATAAATTATGTTGTAGCCTCCTTAACTTATATTGATTGATCTTCTATGTCTCTTTTTAACATGCTTTTAATTCTCAGGTAATCACATATGTTACACTACTTTTCATCCAACTTGCACAATGCATTCTCCTTTTTTTTAAATTATGTGAACATTCTTTATTTTTAAAATACAAAGTATAAATGTGACGATCTTTGACTTTAAGAGGGATTTGACTGTTCTGGTTCTCTTGAAGTGGGATATTGTAAACCTGGCAACAAGGTGTTTCTTCATGGAAAACAGAGAAAATAGCTTTGAGTTTTTTTTAAAGAAGTAGGCAAAGGAAGCATGAGAGGGTGGAATCAGGCTCGCACAGAGCCAGGGTTTCAGGTTTTGGAGCTGAAGCTGCTAGATGCAGCTGCTGCGAAAAAAAAAAACTTGAGGTCTCTCTCTCCCTTTTTCTCTCTCTCTCCCCCGTACCTACCCCCCCCCCCCCCCCCCCCCCCCCCCTGCCTGTGTGCTGCTAGATTTTTTTGATGTTCCTTCTCCCGGACTGGAGGAGATAGCAAGTAAGGAAAGTCAGTTTTGCTGAATTTGCCTTTGTCAAGGGTGTACTTATGGGATGCTGCTAGATTGGAATTGTTGATGAGTAGGAGTGAAAAAATATTTTCTTATTAAGACTTTTAATAGAATTAAAGGTATGCCAATTCTTCTTTTACCGTTTATTTTTAACTGTGGTGGAAGACCAAAGTGTGTTTTGCTTAAAACCAATCAAATCACATGTGGAATGCACTGCCTTACTCTTGCCTCTAAATAAGATAAAAAATTAGGGTCTAGATTATCTCCTTGATATGTTTGAGGGTATTTGGTCTGGTCTATAAAATAAGATTTTAAATAGGGAAAGAGTAGGACCCACTAGGGACTGTTGAGGCAATTTGAGAACCCAAAAGACATAAGCACATTCCTCAATGAATACTTTGTGTCGGTCTCCATAATGGAAAAGGAGGACATAGGTATAAACATCAGGGTAGAGGTCTAGTGAGTTTAGCAGCCTTAAAACTACATAAATACGTAGGCCTGGGTGAGTTTTATCTGAAGCTGTTGACAAAGGAAAGGCAGAAGACATCAGTTCTGATGAAAGGTTCTGACCTGAAACATCGACTCCCCTTCTCTGATGTTGCTTGACCTGCTGTGCTTTTCCAGCTCCACTCTTTATCCACTCTGACTCTCCAGCATCTTCAGTACTCACTATCTCAAGGAAATATCAGGGGTCCTGGCAATAGTTTGAAATCCTCTTTGGACACGGGAGAAGTGTCAGAGGACTGATTGACTGAGAATGTTGTCCCATTACTGAAAAAAAGGATACTATAGACCAGGACCAGACCAGGACAAGTGAATCAGTTTAACCTTGGTTAAAAGTAAAATACTGCAAATGCTGTAATGAAATGAGAACTGAAGGTGCGAGAAAAATTGAGCAGGTCTATACCATTTGTGGAGAGAGAAACAGAATTAATATTTCAAGTCCAGTATGCCCCTTCTGCAAAGCCCTTGATGTTTGTGGTGTATATTAATGTTTTGGACTCAAATGCATGGTGAATGATCAAGAGCTTGGTGGATGATATGGACATTAATAGTGTGGTAAAGAGTGAGGACAATAGCTTCTAGCTGCAGGAGGATATCAATGATCTGGTCAGGTAGGTAGAGTAGTGAAAAATAGAATTCAACCTGAAAGAGAATGAGGGAATGCACTTGGGGAGAGTTAATACAGCAAGTGATTGCATATGAACCTAGAACCCTGGAATATACTGAAGATCAAAGAGATATTGGTGTACAGATTACAGACCCATGAAAGTAGCAGGGCATATAGATATGGTGGTTAAGAAGGCAAATAAGATGCTTGTCTTTATTAGTGGAAGTGTAAAATAACAACCCCGAGCTTATGCTTGGAATTGTGTGGAATTCTGGTCACCACATTATAGGAGGGACTTGAGTGTTCATGAGAGGGTGCAGAGCAGGTTTACTAGGTTAGATTCCCTACAGTGTGGGAACAGGCCATTTGGCCCACAAACCCATACCGACCCTGCAAAGTGTAACCCACCCAGACCCATTCCCCTATACTTAAGGCTGACTAACGCACCTATTCTAGCATGGTCAATTCACCTGACCTGCAAGTCTTTGGATTGTAGGAGGTAGCCCACACAGACACAGGAAAAATGTTGTGGTTCTGTTCGCCGAGCTGGGAATTTGTGTTGCAGACGTTTCGTCCCCTGTCTAGGTGACATCCTCAGTGCTTGGGAGCCTCCTGTGAAGCGCTTCTGTGATCTTTCCTCCGGCATTTGTAGTGGTTTGTCTCTGCCGCTTCCGGTTGTCAGTTCCAGCTGTCCGTTGCAGTGGTCGGTATATTGGGTCCAGTTCGATGTGCTTATTGATTGAATCTGTGGATGAGTGCCATGCCTCTAGGAATTCCCTGTCTGTTCTCTGTTTGGTTTATCCTATAATAGTAGTGTTGTCCCAGTTGAATTCATGTTGCGTGTGTGGCTACTAAGGATAGCTGGTCGTGTCGTTTCGTGGCTAGTTGGTGTTCATGGATGCGGATTGTTAGCTGTCTTCCTATTTGTCCTATGTAGTGTTTTGTGCAGTCCTTGCATGGGATTTTTTACACTACAGGAAGAATGTGTAAACTCCACACCGACAGTTACCCAAGACAGGAATTGAACCCAGGACCTTGGTGTTGTGAGGCAGCAGTGCGAACCACTGAGCCACCGTGCCATCCAAATGCTGCTTGGGCTGGATGATCTGAACCATAAGGAAAGATTTTATAAGCTGGGGTTGTTTTCCTTGGAGGAATGTAAGGAATGTAAATTGAGGGGCATAGATAGGGTAGATAGGAAGGCACTTTTTCCATTATAGAGGTGTGAATACCCAGGTTGCAGATGTAAGGTCAGAAGTGCAAGGCGAAGAGGGCAGTTTCAGGAGAAGTTAGTACAATAATGCAAATTCTCTAAAGGTAGCCAGGCAAGTTGAAACCATTGTTAAGAAGGCTTAAAAGATCCTTGGGTATATAACTAGAAATACAGAGTATAAAAGCAAGAACTGATAGTGCACCTCCATGAATCATTGGCCAGACTACATTTGGAGTATTGTATTCAATTCTGGGCATCTTATTTAAGGAAGGTTGTTAAAATCCTGAAGACAGTACAAGGGAGTTTTACTAGACTGTTGCCAGGAATGAGGGATGTTAGATACAAAGGGAGATTAGAGAAATTGGGCTTATTCTCCTTGGTTCAGAGAAGATTAAGAGTTGACCTTATTAAGGAGTACAAAGTTATGAACAATTTTGACAGGTAAAGCAGGATGTTCTGTTTCAACTAGTTTGTATGTTAATGACTAAGGGTCAAAATTTCAAGATTGTCAGCAAGAGAAGTGAGATGTGGAAGAACTTCTTTACTCAGAGAGTTCTTAGGGTTTGGAAAGCACTGCCTGGAACCGTGGTGGAGGTGGATTCTATACGAGCTTTCAAAAGACTGCTGGGTATATATTCGAAAGTGATAAATTTAGAAGGTTGTAGAGATAGGGCTGGGTAATGGGCCTAGCTGGATAGCTCTTTGAGGAGCCATTACAGACATGATGGGCCGAATGAACTCCTTCTGTACTGTAAAATTCTAAAATTCAATGATATGAGATTTTTTAAATCAGAAGGTAGTGGGATTCTGAAACTCACAGTCTGAAAAGTTGGTCAAGTCAGAATCTCTTGGAACATTTAAGCTATATTTAGCCATTCCCTTGCTTTGCCTCAGCCTCTGGGGCTATGGACCAAGAGCTGGAAAATGGGATCAGTATCGTCTTATATTTCTTGGCTAGTGTGGACAGGATGGGCTGAAGAGCCTTCTTCTCTGCTGCAAGCATTTATGAGCCTCTGAGTATTAAGACTACAATTGACCTTTCTAGTTTGTTAACCTAGAAATTATAGGATAGTAATGATCTGATTCCTTCCTCAATGTATTCAACTCACTTGCTTTCTATTTTGGTACTGAGACTCAGAAAAACCCGGAAACATGTTATTCAAGCTTCTCCTGCATGATGGACGTGCAGGCTTTTAGATGTATTCTCCTCTCACAGCTCCTCTCAGCCCAAAAGGGATGTCAGTTTTACAATAATAATACTATCATGGGAATTATTTCCCTTTATTTAGTTGCAACAATACGTCTAACATGAATCATTGAGTCTCCTGGGCGCCACTGCCTTTTGCCACTATTTTTATGTGTCTATACACATTTAATACAAGGTATTAAGTAACTACAAATTGTTTTGCATGTAATTCACCTTTGGATCTGGAATAATTCCTAAAAACATTTGAGGTGAATAATGCAGGAATTTCAGCAAAATCATAGAGTTTAGGCTTCTCAACAGGTCACATTGCTGAAGATGTGTTACACTTAGATAGTTTTTATTAGCCAAATAAAATCAATTTACCACAGACACGTCTATTGTCCAAATTGTGGGATTCCAGGACCTGGCAACTATGGGGTTGTCAAGGAAGGGAGGAGAGATGAGTCTCAGGAGTGGGCAGAGGGCGGAGTGGCGGAGTGGACTCGATGGGCCGAATGGCCTTACTTCCACTCCTATGTCTTATGGTCTTATGGTGTACAGGGAGTGCCTGTGGGAGGGGAGGGGGGATTATCATAAGAGTATAATCAGTGATGTCCTTTTGAGACAAACATCTCTGTTTATCTGGTCTGCTTTTTTAAACTCAAGTACAGTTCCTAAAGGTAAAGGAAGAGTTAATTGGCCACTTAGAGAGTGACAAGGAGAGTGAGTCCATCACACTGTTACACTGCAGAGAAGAATTTTTATGGGGACCCATCGCTGATGGGGTTGGGGGGGGTGGAATTGTAAAGTACTGCCCTTTGAGCCATTAGATATGTGTAGGCCTTGACATCTCGCAGTCTGTTATTGCTTCAGGAACTGTACTCGTGTTTTGCTGCAATTGTTTCCATTAGAATTGCTGTAGAAGGCTTGGTCACTCGATGGATGTCAATAACTGCATCATTCAGCGTGGAAATATAATTGAGGGATCAATCGACGATTTCAGTCTGCTGAGTTAACTGACCACAGGCTGCTACCAATTCACTCTTGAGATGTGGGTGTGACACACTGCAACAGAAGAGAGAGAAACAGTGCCAACATTTCAGCTCAATGGTAATTAACTGCCCTGAGAAGGTAGTGCTGGTGGATCACTGGCTTGAACTACTGCAGTATTTTCAGCTGCTTGTTACATCAGAGGGAAATTCCAGGCAAATGTAGATGGTGGTTAAGAATCAACCATGTCAGTATGTGACTGGTGTCACCCATAGGGCAGACAAGATGAGCACAGCAGATTTTCTTCTCTAAAGGACATCAGTGAACAGATTATATTCTTATGATAATTTTCATTGTGATTTTTTACTGAGGTTGTTATTTGCAGCTGTTTTACCTGACATCTAGCTCACTTGGGGTGGGATTTGAACTCACATTCTACAGATTATTTATTTGAACCACTGTACCCTATTTGATCTGAGTGTATTTGTGTTATTGAGGGAATGAAAATGTGAATAGCCCTCAGATAGCACCACCTGATTCCAGGAAGAGAACCATCTCCCAGTGGGTTGCACCCCAGGGTGAGGGATTACATCTTCTCATTGGGATTGGGTATTTCTCCCTGAAAACTGGATGCCCCCATTCACACCCGTCCTCCACACCACTGCTGCTTTCATTGCACCAGGCTTTGGACCAACCCTAACTATTTATGGCCTACTCTAGAACCCACCAAAACTGACTGGCAATCAGGCTAACTTTTGGCAGGAGGAATCATCAATAAGGGGAGGTGATCATTTATTGAGGAAACAGAAATGCATGTGAAATTTCTCACCCCTACATTCCTTGACACCCATGAGTGCTCCAGAAGTTTGGCATCATCCTCAACATCCTATTTAACACCTCCAAAGGTCACTCCCTCCACTACTAACACTTCTGGGCATCGAGGGCCATTGTGACCATATTCCTCTCTGCTGTCCTGTTCTTCCCTGTGAATATGGATGAAGTCCCTGATTTCTAAATCCACATGGTCCTCTCCTCCCTGCTGTATGGCAGTCCTCCGAGTCCCAGTGTGCTGGGATATTTCTTCCTCAGTCAGCTCTGGAGCCGTTGCAGTGAGATACTCACCAATGTTTGCTTTCTCAACCGAGGTATCAGTATTTAAATTGCTAAGTATTACAGGAGACAGCCTTGCCAATGTTTCCTCTGAGGACTCAGTACTTTGGTCCATGAAGGTCAAGGAGGTGATTTCTGGCAGAGCTGGGCATTTCACTGCTGACATGGTGGCAGTATATATGTTTAATTAATTGGTAAGATGCTGTGAGAGAAATTGTTAGGCCTCCTGGTGAGAAACCCACCAAAAAAACTTGCTGCAACTCAGACTTAGCCACGTTTTTTCAAAATCAGTTGCTTCACAAGTTTTTGCATTTAATTTCATCTGCCCTTTCAACTAATCTGGCTGCGTCTGAAGTTCTACACCAACCTACTCACAGTTTACAATACTTGAAAGTTTTGTACCACCCACAGACTTTGAAGTTATACCTTTTTCACAATGGTCTGGTTGTTAATCTTTATCAGGAATGTTAGCTACCATTCTGTCATTACCAAGAATGGGGAAGGGATTGGCGTAAAAACCAGTGGTGAATTCTTTCCGGATTGCACCAAAACATAAAACAATTACTTTAACACTAAGAGGCCCTGAGTCTGCACTAGATAATGAGATATTGCTAAATCATCCAAATCATTTTCCTGTGTTATCTCCTGAAAATTAAAAATTGGAAAATGCCAGTAAAACTCAGCAGTATCTGTGGAATAGCAGAGATAGGCATCACTATTCAGGTCAATGGTATTTCATCAGAACTGGATTTGTTATACATGTAATGGGTTTAATGCAAGATTATTGGAGAAGTGTGGAAATAAAGCAAACAGCAGGATCGGTGATAGGCGAGAAGACTTCAGGATTGTTTGTAAAACATTTCAAAATTTTCAGATAATATTGATGAAATGATACCTTTGCAACATGCCACCATGCCAATGATTATGATTTTCTTAGATTAAAAAAAAATTGAAAAGTATGGACATAATTGATCTGGAATTAGGAAGTTATGGAACGTATTCAAATTTGCTAGTTTGTCTGAAGGATTGTGAAGCCTTACAGAAGGATATCAATAGATCAGTCAGATGGAGCAACTCAGCAGCAATTGGAACTCAATGGTGAAAAATATGAAGTAGCATGTTTCAAAACAAAGATAGCAAAAAGAAAACCTTGCATGTTGGGCTGAGAGGGTGTTAGACTGGAGATATGCAAGTCATAAAAATGCCAGTGCAAGCAAATGAGGCTGTAAAAAATGACAAGATTAATCTTTTTTAGTTGTATGTTAAAGGCAGTGAACTCAGAAGCATTTTGGGCATCCCATTATGGAGAGTATATAAAAGCTAGAGAAATAGGACATAATGGATTCAATCAAACATCACAGGCTCATATAATTCCAAGCACAAATAGAGCTTGAGAAGTCAGGGCTTTTAACTACAGGTGAGAAGGCACAGGGTAATTGACTGTTTGGCCTTTTAAGTTATGCAAGGTTATGAGAAGCTGTGATAGATCACTTTTGCTGGCTGATGACAAGATGACAAAAAGAAAACTATTATCTTATCACAAAAGAATTAGGAAATGTTTCTTTGGCACCAAACACTGTGGAAAGAGTTCAAAATGTCTTATTAAGCAAACAAGATGGTGATTTGGAAAAAGAAGAATTGTAAAACCCAGGAGGTTTGATTAGTGGGGGGGGGAGCTCATGCAGAGAAAAATACTGGCTTAGATCTAACAGCCAAATGGTCTTTATAGAAACATGTCTGCCTGGATCAGGAGTATGTCTGACCCTCTCCGCCATTCAATTAGAGCTTGGCTGAGTTGATTATTACCTCACCTCCAGATTCCTGCCTATCCTAAAAATTGTTACCCCTTTTCTTAGCAAGAATGTTTTGAACTCTGCCTGAAAAATATTCAAAGGCTCTGCTTTCATTGTTTTTTGTGGTCCCAAAACTCCCAATCCTTTTTGAGGAAAAAAAATTGCCTTAAACGGATGACTCGTTATTTTGAAACAGTGGTGAAATGGTCTTGACTTTTCCAAAAGAGGAAATGAGGCTGTATGCACCTCAACAAGACTCCTCAGGGTCTTATTGCTTCAGTGAAGTCATCCTTTACTTTAGGTATAAGCCTAGCCTGTCCAACCTTTCCCCATAGGACAACCTACCCATTCCAGGTATGAGTCTGGCAATCCTTCTCTGAACTTCTAACACATTGACATCCTTCCTTGAATGAGAAGACCAATACTGTACGCACTATTCTAGATGCGATCACATAGATGCCATTTATAACTGAAACATCACCTCTCTACTTTTGTTTTGAATCTCCCATGTAATAAAAACGAATAATCTCTAAACTTGCCTCATTACACATTGTCCCTGCATACTAATGTTTTGCAATTCATGCAAGAGGATACTCAAATTTCTCTGTAATCTCTCACAATTTATAGTTGGCTTTTAAAAACATTCAACCATTCATTCCTCATTGTCCTCCATTAGGCGGATCTTTGCTGTATGAGCTTTTATCTATATCTTCGACTGCATGAACTGGATGAATTTGAGAGTGTGGCTGATGGATCCAGCCACACCAGGGCTTATCATTGCTGTTGCTGTTATATTTAAGGCTGAGATAGATAGATTCTTATATATCAAGGTGATCAAGGGTTATAGGGAGAAAGCAGGAGAATGGGGATGAGAAACCTATTGGCCATGATTGAAGGCAAAGCTGACTTGATGGACTGAATGGCCTAATTTCTGCTCCATTGTCTTATGGTCTACAATGGTGCAGAGAAATGAAGCAAGAAGAGATGCACCAGGAAGACCAAAGCCAGCAGCAACTGCTAACACGTGCTGAACAATCTCCCATGAAGATATTGCAAAAGCACAGGAGGGACTATTTTCTTGACCTTGATGCCATTTTCTCCAGCTGAGTGAGGCTCAGTGCTATGACAGGCTGAGTATGCCCTGTGATACTGTGACTGGACTGTGTTAGTTTCTGGAGCAGGACCTGTGAAGTAATGGATAGCTATCCTACCCCGGTGGCCATCAGGTTAACAGCTTAGTTGAACCTTTTATGTAATTGGCTCATTCCAGGGAGCCGCTGGGGACCTGTGTTGGATCTCTCAATTGTCCACCAAAAAAGTATCAAAGTTATTGTCATTTATGCCAAATCATGCTGCTTCATCTTGTTTCTCTGTGCTGAGCTCGGGCAGTAAGGTCTGGAAACGTGACTGAAGAACACGAGTGACAGCACAAACGTGGCACTGAGAGCACCACATCACATTGTAGCTGAGCTCATAATCAAAAACAGTTCCATTCCATCAATGTGCAGGTGATCTCTGATCATCAGTATCACTTTTTAGAGGTTTGCAGCTAGTGCCCTGGGAATTACTATAATTCCTACATACTTGAGGACTCTCATTCTCCTGCTGCATTTCAGGGGCCAGTTGCCTTACCAGAATGGTTACTGGTAGTCAAGGGCTACCCACTGCAATCATAGCTGATGACTCGACTGTGCTAACCCCTGACTGAGGTAGAGCAAAGATAAACTGCAGCTCATTCTTCAACCAGAATCATGGTGGGGAAGAGAATAGGTGCTTGGAAGATGAGGTTTTGCTACCAGGACTAGCCCAGTGGGGTCTTGCAGGACATTCCAGACAAAGTGCCACCTAATCCTAGCATGGTGCACATTGAGACCATTCCCTCCATGACTCCCTCATTAGGTCCATGCTCCCCACCAATCCATCCATCACTCCTGGCACCTTCCCTTGCCACTACAAGGTGCAAAACCTGCACCCACCTCCCCCCCTCACCTCCATCCAAGGCCCCAAAGAATCTTTCCACATCCAGCAGAGATTTTCCTGCACATCCCAACACTTTGTTTACTGTGTCCGTTGCTCTTGACGTGGTCTCCTCTTTATTGGGAAGACAGGATGCTAACTTGCGGAACGTTTCAGAGAACATCTCCAGGGTACACGCATCAACCAACTCCACTGCCCTGTGGCCGAATGTTTCAACTCCCCTCCCACTCCGCCAAGGACATGCAAATCCTGGGCCTCATCCACTGCCAAATCCTAGCCACCCAACGACTGGAGGAAGAACACTTCATCTTCCCCCTTAGGAACCTCCAGCCCCACAGAATCAATGTCAATATCACCAGTTTCCTTATCTCCCCTCCCCCCACCTTAACCAAGATCCAACCCTCCAACTCAGCCCTGCTCTTTATTCCTGATGAAGGGCTTTTGCCCGAAACGTCGATTTCGCTGCTCGTTGGATGCTGCCTGAACTGCTGTGCTCTTCCAGCACCACTAATCCAGTAACTGCTCTCGAACTGTCCAACCTGTCCATCCTCCTTCCCACTTATCCGCTCCATCCTCCTCTCTGATCTATCACCATCACCTCTAACCTTCATCGACCTATCACTTTGCCAGCTACCTTCCCTCTGGCCCCGCCCCTCCCATTTATCTCTCAGCCTCCTTGGTGCTGCCCCCCACATTCCTGATGAAGAGCTTATGCTCGAAACATCGACTCTTCTGCTCCTCGGATGCTGCCTGACCTGCTGTGCTTTTCCAGTACCACACTTTTTGACTCTAACCTGCACCATCTGCAGTCCTCATTTTCTCCTCCATGCTGCACATTGGAGCAGGCAATGAGGGCATGTAAGGAACTGGAAAAGGAGGATTGGTCTTCCAAAGAGGAGGATGAAGACACCAAGCAGGGAAAATATCATCTTTGCATGATAGAGCACAGTAGCATTGGACATTACATTTTTTGAATGAATGGTAAGATTTAGCCCGTAGTCATTCCTAAGATGAGTGCTTTGGATGTATTTCTTTTGAAGCTGAGCCTAAAGAAGATGGATCATTTTGAATTTTATTCATCCCCTCAGGCATGTTTGAACATATTTTCAAAGCACCGTGTTGTAAGCAGTATCTTTAATGCAGAAATTGATGGAGAATAAATTGCAGTGATGTCATTTTAATGGCCCCGTTCTTGTGAACCCCCACAGAATCCTCAAAATCTATCCACTGAAATAAAATTCTCTTTTGCCAGAAATGGTAATATTTTTCCTTAATTTATTTCGTGAAGTATTGGTGTCAAATATTTTCCTAATCAACCTGCTCAGGGCTGGAATTATACACCTCTAAGACTTGCACCTTGGCCTTCTGGCTAAGTGGTAGGGGCACTACCACTACCCCACAAGAGCCATTACTATTGATAAAGAATTGGATGATTTCTTACTGTATTCTGCTGCCAACAATTAACCTACGGAATACTGTTCCCAATACTTTACCAAGAATGGTGCCAGCTTTAGTTGGCTTCTGTCAGTTGTTACAATGTTTGTGCATGACTTGTTCTTTAGAAAATACTCTGTGATAATCCAAGTGTTTTAGATAATTAAACAAATTAGAACGTGATCAAGTCAAAAACAAAAGGCAAAGGACATCCACCTTGACTGAGGAAAGGGGAATAGTGAATAAAACAGTGCAAGCTGTAAATTTAAGTTATTACTGTAGATTATAACTCAAAACGCTCAAAAACAAATACGTTCAGACTTAAAAATAAAAAAAACTGCAGATGCTGTAATTCAGAAATAAAAGCAGAAATTGCTGGAAAAGCTCAGCAGGTCTGACAGCATCTGCAGACAGAAATCGGAGTTAATGCTTTTGGGTCAAGTAACCCTTCATCAGTTCAAATTTAGGCTCCCTAACCCCAAGCAATGGAACTTATGTATTAAAACAGTGGCATCACTAACTGCAATAGCAAGCATACAATATAGAATATCCATGCTTTCAACATTAAATTTGTCAAAAAAGGAAATAACATTCTTATTTAAGGATGCTCCAGTTTGTGTGCACATTTTAAATGATTTTAAGATAACATTTTGGAAGAGGAAAAATACATATTTTCTTTGGAAACGTCAATCACTGCTAAGGAACCAAAGGTTGAGATCCATGGGGTAGGAAATGCAAAGATTAAAAAAGCTAAAAGAAGATGAGCTAACTTTTGTTTTGCTCCTTCAGGGTATGTGGGCATCTTTCACAAGGTCAGTATGTATTGTCTTTCCCTAATTGGTGGTACATTGCCTTCTAGCATGGCTAATTACTATGGTCTCCCCAAGGGAGGGGTGTGTGTGTATGAGAGAAAGATTTGGGAGGAACCAGAAATCAAGGTAATTGAAGGGAGGGTAGCATTCGGAGAGTGAAGGCAAGAGATTTGTCTTATGGCCTTTCATTTCATTTACCATTTACTTTGAACGTGGCAAGGCATCATTAGCACAGAGGAGTTGCACATTTGGCTTGCCCTTGAGAAGGGGGTCAGACAGTATGGTTTGTTCCAGACCCTCCAACCCTTAGGAACAGCCCTGGACGCACTTTCACTCTAATATGTGTGATCTGATATGACCAAGTGGCATTATGAATATACATCCAAATCAGGCCAGTGTGTGCTTGGAGGATATCTTATGATTGATGGTGTTTGTAATTACCTGCAGTTCTAGGTAAGAGAGGTTATGGGTTTGGAGAGTGCTGTTGAGAAGGCCTAGGCAAGTCATAGCCATGCATCTTGTAGATGATGCTTGGTCCCGCCACTGTATTGCAGTGGTGAAGGGAATGAATGAATGTGGTAGAGGGTAGCCAGGCTGTTTGTTCATGAAAAATGTTGAGAATCTTGAGTGTTGCTCGTACTGTGTATCTTGGCAAGTGGAGATATTGAAACACATTTTTGGCTATTTCTTTGCAGTTGGATTGGCAGATTTTGGGGAGTATTTTAATGGCTAGTCTGGTTAACTTTCCAGTCAATGATGACTCACGGGAGGTACTTGGTGCGGGATTCAATGATGGTAATCTCATTGAATTCAAGGGGAATTGATTAGACTCTCTCATTGGAGATCATTATTGTTTGACACTGGCATGATGTAAATATTCTTTTTGAGTTCTCAATCCAAGCCTGGATTTTGCCCAGGTCTTCTTCAGGGAGTGATGAATAAGGAATGACAACACTTATTTTAAGAACCGTGTAGACTGTATGATTGTAAGAAGAAATGGCTGAGGAACTTTGAGGGCTTGGCAAATAAGATACAACTAAACTTGCTGGTAGCACTGGGGAGGTAGCACAAGTGGGCAGGATAATAACAGATAAACAAAAGCAAGAAACTTTACAATGGAAAGAGCTCAGAGACTCGGAGTGAGAGAGGAATTGCCTATCAATGGCACACTTTTTCTTGTACCCTGTCCAAGCGTGACAGCGAAGTTTTAGAAATGGAAGCTGAGCTTCTGCATTAACAATGGAGGAGTTGTACGATGTTTGAGAGGTCGGAACCAGTGGTGAGACGAAGACTTATCAGATGTGGGAGAACAAAGCATGGATCTTTCAAAGGTAAGGGAAGGCAGGGATGTGGAGTCGTTGCTCAGTGCTAGTTAGTTTTGTCAGTGATGTTTTCTTTCTAGAGAGAAATACCAGACGAGAAAAAAAAATTAAAAGGCTATAGCACACTTGCTATTTTGATAGGAATTTTCTCAACGGCCATTCCTGATGTATTGTGTGACCATCTGACGATGGGAAGGTCACTGCATACTTCCAGCTTTCCAGATATTCAAAGTCGCTAATCACCGTCCAAGCCCAGGGCTTGGTTACAGAGCTTGATCTTGCTTGGTAAATCATGGAAGCTAAGATGTATAGAGTCAATAAGATGCAAGATTGATTGCCAAGCCCATTATCATCATGCTACACTGATTTGCTGTATAGATTTTGATTTTCTTAGTTTCCAATCTACTTGCTGTGGATTGCAACTTTCACTGTGATTTGCCAGCTGACATCATTACACTTTGCTTTTATGCTGGTGCGGTGATGCCAAAAATGCTTTTCTCAGAATCGCTGTCAGTTTATTATACTAGTTGTGTAAATTGATTTCCATGTATACTTTTAAAGGAATATATGAACATTTAAGAAGTATTGCTATTAATAGATCAATGATGACTTGAAAATCAATAGGCTTTTAAGGGAGATCACGTGAATGAAATATAACCTGAGACATTCCATGTTCTTATGCAGGATACAAATTGAATTATTCAGGTGAATTCTCACTGAGACCATAAGTTCCTGTGGGCTGTAGCATCATCAGTACACTTGTAAAGTATTTGCTAATTATTTGTTATTTCTTGCAAATCTGTAAGGATGCCCTGTCAGAGTACATTGCTCCAAATGGATGTTGGGAAGTGGAAACCTTTCATTGCCGTCCATGCAGTCTTTCCATGTCCTTGATATGGCTGCAATATAAATAACAACGGTTATTCTAGCCCTTAGAAGGTTGCAGTAGTAAGGATAGTCTATGCTGTGATAATGTTAATTTTATTTACTTATATCTTTGTTTTTAATTCCAGTCACCTGCAAATTATCATAATTTTCATGATTTCCTTTTCCAATACATCCCCTCTAAAGACAATTCAACTAATTAATTGGTTCTTAAAATGCTCTTTCTAATCAGGTACTGGACTGTACGGTTGTGAGGGTGGACGTATATGCAACCAGAAATGTCAATTTACAGCCAAACATCATAAGCCCTGCCCAAGAACATGGCACTTGTCATTTTGGTGGAGACAGGAACGGAAGCATCACCCACTTTGAATTTTAGGTTTTATGGAGGCAACTGGCCATTAACATCATGAGCTGACTCCACTGAAGTTTGGGATTTTGGTAGCCTCGGACTGTGAAATTCTTGAAGTGAGCAGATCAAATCTGGTTTAAACAGGGGCTGAAATTTCTCGACTTGTTTGGAAAGTCAAAGCAGCCCTTTGGGGAGGTAAGGTATCTCTTTGGATCCTGGGACACCTTTAGGCGAAGGTAAAGTAAGTTTTGCGTATGGCGAAAATGAGGACTGCAGATGCTGGAGATCAGAGTCTAGATTAGAGCGTGCTGGAAAAGCACAACAGGTCAGGGAGCATCCGGGGAGCAAGAAAATCGACGTTTCGAGCAAAAGCCCTTCATCAGGAATGAGGCCTAAAAACGTCGATTTTCCTGCTCCTCAGATGCTGCTTGACCTGCTGTTCTTTTCCAGCAGCACTCTAATCTAGACCCTACTTTTTGGGTATATCAGGTGCCCTTTCAAATTATCATAAGTTGGCATACATGGGTATAAAACGAGCACAAGCTCATTCCTGTCAAGATCATTAAAACTAAGTATGTAAGTGAGTTTACTGAGCTGGAAGGTTTGTTTTCAGAATTCAAAATCAAACCCAAACAAGCAGACACAACACAACCAAAAAGACATCAGAAATTACATCCAGACTTCTCAGACCCCACAAACCTACCAACACACTTAAGCAGAGTCTAATGAACCTTAAGGATCCATTAGATACTACCAGCAAAACTAACGAAATTCCATGCAAGAACTGTAAAAAAAAGTACATCGGACAAACAAGCAGGAAACTTGCCATCAGGATACATGAACACCAACTCGCCACCAAAAGACACAACACACTATCACTAGTTTCCATACATACAGACAAGGAAGGACATCACTTTGACTGGGACAATGCACACATCCAAGGACAAGCGAAACAAAGACATGCACAAGAATTCTTAAAAGGATGGCATTCTAACCAGAACTCCATCAATAAAAACATCAAGTTAGATCCTATCTACCTTCCCTTACGAGCTAACTTACATACTTATCATCAATCCTGAGCTACAAATCTTCTCAAAAATTGCTATCATTGGAACTGTCAAGACATGTCAAAATCAACTGTCAAAACTCTTGATAAGAATGTTGAGAGGACTTATGATGGGACTTGCCATACATGCAAGTAATTTAAAAGTTCTGCCCTTTAAATGATTGGATAATATGTCTGGAATGTTTAAAAATGATTGCTTGCATTTTGTCAGTTGACATACGATTGATGATTTCCATTACAAAATTACTGCTACATGGCAGGCTTTTTTTGTTAGTCATGGGATGTGGGCATTGCTGGCTGGTTCAACATTCATTATCCGTCGCTGAGAGTTGTCTATATTGCTGTGGGCCTGGAGTCACATGTTGGCCATACCAGTTGAGGGTGATAGATTTCCTTCCCTAGAGGACACTAGTAAATCAGACAGGTTTCTGCAACAATCAGAAATGGTTATTTGGATCCCATTCAGCTAGCTTTTAATTCCAGATTTTGTTGAATTCAGATTTCACCACCTACTATGGTGTGATCTAAAATCTGTAAAATTCAGATGTGGTTGACTCTTAACTACCCTCTATTCAATTTGGGTTAGGCTGTAAATGTTGGACTAGCCAGTGATGCCCACAACCCACGAACAAATCATAAATCTATCATCCCAGTAGGATGCCTGTAACCTTTCAGATTGATTGACCATGAGAAATAGTTGTGGACTCATTGATGTTGGACTATGAATTTCAGTGCTTGTTGGTCTGTGGGATTGAGCACTTGGATGATTTTATTTTCTTAAGGCTTTAGATTAGATTACTTACAGTGTGGAAACAGGCCCTTCGGCCCAACAAGTCCACACTGCCCCGCCGAAGCGCAACCCACCCATACCCCTACATTTATCCCTTTACCTAACACTACGGGCAATTTAGCATGGCCAATTCACCTGACCTGCACATCTTTGGACTGTGGGAGGAAACCGGAGCACCCGGAGGAAACCCACGCACATACGGGGAGGACGTGCAAACTCCACACAGTCAGTCGCCTGAGGCGGGAATTGAACCCGGTCTCTGGCACTGTGAGGCAGCAGTGCTAACCACCGTGCCACCTGCTTTATTTAGTTGGAAGAAATGTAAGTATATCAAGTGGTTATAGAGTCATACAGATGTACCGCATGGAAACAGACCCTTCAATCCAATACGTCCATGCCGACCAGATATCCCAACCCAATCTAGTCCCACCTACCAGCACCCGGCCCATATCCCTCCAAACCCTTCCTATTCATATACCCATCCAAATGCCTCTTAAATGTTGCAATTGTACCAGCCTCCACCACATCCTCTGATAGCTCATTCCATACACGTATCACCCTCTGCTTGAAAAAGTTGGCCCTTAGATCTCTTTTATATCTTTCCCCTCTCACCCTAAACCTATGCCCTCTAGTTCTGGACTCCCCAACCCCAGGGAAAAGACTTTGCCTATTTACCCTATCCATGCCCCTCATCATTTTATAAACCTCTATAAGGTCACCCGTCAGCCTCCGACGCTCCAGGGAAAACAACTCCAGCCTGTTCAGCCTCTCCCTATAGCACAAATCCTCCAACCCCGGCAGCATCCTTGCAAATCTTTTCTGAACCCTTTCAAGTTTCACAACATCTTTCCGATAGGAAGGAGACCAGAATTGCACGCAATACTCCAACAGTGGCCTAACCAATGTCCTGTACAGCTGCAACATGACCTCCCAACTCCTGTACTCAATACTCCGACCAATAAAGGAAAGCATACTAAACGCCTTCTTCACTATCCTATCTACCTGTGACTCCACTTTCAAGGAGCTATGAACTTGCTCTCCAAGGACCTTATCATTAAGTGTATATTTAAGAGGAAATCAGGAGAGCAAAACGGGGACATGAGATAGCTTTGGCAAATACAATTAAGGAGAATCCAAAGGGTTTTTACAAATATATTAAGGACAAAAGGGTAACTAGGGAGAGAATAGGGTCCCTCAAAGATCAGCAAGGCGGGCTGTGTGTGGAGCCACAGAAAATGGGAGAGATACTAAATGAATATTTTGCATCAGTATTTACAGTGGAAAAGAATATGGAAGACATAGACTGTAGAGAAATAGATGGTGACATCTTGCGAAATGTCCAGATTACAGAGGAGGAAGTGCTGGATGTCTTGAAACGGTTAAAGGTGGATAAATCCCCAGGACCTGATCAGGTGTACCCGAAAACTCTGTGGGAAGCTAGAGAAGTGATTGCTGGGCCTCTTGCTGAGATATTTGAATCATCGATAGTCACAGGTAAGGTGCCAAAAGACTGGAGGTTGGCAAATGTGGTGCCATTGTTTAAGAAGGGCAGTAAAGACAAGCCAGAGAACTATAGACCGGTGAGCCTGACCTCTGTGGTGGGCAAGTTGTTGCAGGGAATCCTGAAGGACAGGATGTACATGTATTTGTAAAGGCAAGGACTGATTCGGGAGAGTCAACATGGCTTTATGCGTGGGAAAGCATGTCTCAAAATGCACCACATTGCATTTATCTGAATTAAACTCCATCTACCACTTCTCAGCACATTGGCCCATTTAGTCCAGATCCTGTTGTAATCTAAGTTAACCCTCTTCCCTGTCCACAACACCTCCAATTTTGGTGTCATCTGCAAACTCACTAACTGTACCCCTTATGCTCGCATCCAAATCATTTATGTAAATTACAAAAAGAAGAGGACCAGCACCGATTCTTGTGGCACTCCACTGGTCACAGGCCTCCAGTCTGAAAAACAACCCTCCACCACCACCCTCTGTCTTCTACCTTTGAGCCAGTTCTGTATCCAAATGGCTAGTTCTCCCTGTATTCCATGAGATCTAACCTTGCTAATCAGTCTCCCATGGGGAACCTTGTTGAATGCCTTACTGAAGTCCATATAAATCACATCTACTGCTCTCTCCTCATCAATCCTCTTTGTTACTTCCTCAAAAAACTCAATCAAGTTTGTTGCTTTTTGGAATGCGTTTATTTCAACACTGAAGTCTGCAACTGAAACTTAGGACTTTATTTTGTCCCAACTTAATTGATGTTTTCTCTGCATGAATGCATTGACTCTACCCATTGTAGATTCCAGGTGAATTGGAATGATAGGTCTAAGGGAAAAGGATGATTGGGGGTTGACATGAATTGGCACTAAATTGCTTTAGAAGCTGGAAAGGCCCACTGAGGGTGACATAGGCTGGAAATGAGGGCAAAAGGGACGATGTGTTGGCATAGATGAGGTATATGGGGAGTATGTGGGAGGGAGCAGTTTGTGAGGAGTGTCTGTGCCAGAGAGAGATTTTTAGTTCAATTTAGTTTGAAAGTGTTTTTAATACTGTACCTCTGCTCTTGATCCCAGGTTGCTCAACCTGTCTCCTGTGAAACCCCAATCTCCAATTGAACAAAAATCTTAACTTTTGGGCCACTTTTTTCTGGTCAAGTTTGTAGAGCAGGGAAATATTCAGGAACAAATATCCAGACCTGTTTGTTAGATCAGTAGTTGCAGAGAGAAGGTACTCATTTTGCCTCTTTCCCAGATTTGTTAGAACATTAACCTGAACCTTTAACAATATCTGATCAGCTCCTATAAAGAGCAGCTTTTCAAGCTGATGCTACATTGATAGCAGATGTTCCCAGCCATATAGTTTACATCAGTTTTAAAAGGGAATCTGCTGCCAAAGAGGTGATGGACAGGATTTTGTAATAAAACATATATTCTTAGGTATGTTGCATTCTTCATTTTTACGCTTCTTATATTTGGCCAACAGAAAATATTATTTTCTGCAACAACAATTTGCATGAATATAATGCCTTTCGTGCAATAAAATGTTCCAAGATGCTTCACAGTAGAGTTATCGAGCAACATTCGACACTGAATCACATAAGAGAAATTGGGATAGGTGACCAAAAGCTTAGTCACAGTGTTTAAGGACAGTCCTAAAGTAGGAACCATAGAATGCCTACAATGTGGAAGTAGGCCATTCGGTCCATGCCATCCTTTCAAAGGGATCCCACCCAGATCCATCCCGCTACCCTATCTCTGTAACCCTGTATTCCCATGGCCAGTCCACCTAACCTGCACATCTTTGGACTGTGAGAGGGAACCCAGGAAGACAGAGGGAGAAGAGGCAAACTCCACACAGATAATCAACCTGAGGGTGGAGTCAAACTGAGGTCTCTGGTGCTGTGAGGCAGAAGTGCTAACCACTCAGCTACTGGAGGGAAATGCAAAAAGGGATGTAGGCAGGCAGAAGGATTTGTGGAGGGAATTCCAGAACTTAGGGCCATGGTAATGATGACACAGTGACAGGCAGCAGAGTGATTAAAATTAGGGATGTGAATGAGACCAACATCAGTGGAGCACAGAGCTTTTGCAGGCTTTTACAGTTGGTTAAATGGACAGAGAGTCGTCTTAAAATCAAGTAGTTGTCAAGTTATGCCAAGAAAAGAGCAGGATTTGGAGCGAGTTATGAATAAGGAGCAGAGTTCAGAGATTTAAATTAAGGGAGGATAGGGGATGGAGAGATCAATCAGAACATTGAGACCAATCAGAGCTCAGTGTGGAGATAATGAAGGCATGGATGAGGGTTTCATTAGTTGGTGAGATGAATAGGACAGAGGTGGTCAATGTTACTAGGTAAAAGTATCTAATCTCAGTGACGATGTGCATACATGATATGCAGCTGCTCGTCAGTTCAAATATGGCACTACATTTCAAATGGCCTGGTTTCTCTCTCAGACTGACAGGCATGGAGTAAATTGCTAGAGAACAGATTTTGTATTGGGGGCTAATGAGAATGGCTTCAGTTCTACTGGTATTTAGTTAAGGGAAATTCCTGCTCATCCAATCCTGAATGTCAGACCAACAGCCTGCCAAATCCAAGGATTGTTTGGATCCAAGAGAGTTGGAGCGTTGTGAGAGCAGCATATAATCAGCACACATTTGATGCAACTGACATGTTTTCAGGGAATATTGCTGGAGGGCAATGTGCAGATTTAAACTGGGAGGAGGCCAAGGCTAGATCCTTGCAGAATTTCAGACATAACACTGAAGGTGCTAGAAGAGAAGCTATTGCAAATGATCCTTTTGCTGTAGATGGGTCAATAAAAATGAAAGCTGGTGGGGACAGTATCACCTAGTATGAGGATAGTGTCAAACATAGAACATAGAATACCACAGCACAATACAAGCCCTTCAGTGTTTGACGGTGCGCTGACCTGTTAAAACAATCTAAAGCCCACCTAATCTACACTATTCCATTATCACCCATACGTTTATCCAATGACCATTTAAATTCCCTTAATGTTGGCAAGTCCACAACTGTTGCAGGCAGAGCGTTCCACACCTCTACTACTCTCTGAGTAAAGAACCTACCTCTGACATCTGTCTTCTATCTATCACCCCTCAATTTAAAGCTATGTTCCCTCATGCTAGCCATCACCATCTGAGGAAAAAGGCTGTCACTGTCCATCTTGTATGTCTCTATTAAGTCACCTCTGAACCTTCTTCAGAAGAGGATCATGGTTTCAAGGAATTGATAATATAGGTAGAGGGAAACAATGTTCTCTGTTGCCTTTTATCTTTGCTTTGGATATGTTAATATTATTAGGAGAAAGTGAGGACTGCAGATGCTGGAGATCAGAGCTGAAAATGTGTTGCTGGAAAAGCGCAGCAGGTCAGGCAGCATCAAAGGAGCAGGAGAATTGATGTTTCGGGCATAAGCCTTTCTTCAGGAATGAGGAGGGTGTGCCAAGCAGGCTAAGATAAAAGGTAGGGAAGAGGGACTTGGGGGAGGGGCATTGGGAATGCAATAGGTGGAAGGAGGTTAAGGTGAGGGTGACAGGCCGGAGTGGGGGTGGGGGCGGAGAGGTCGGGAAGAAGATTGCAGGTCAAGAAGGCGGTGCTGAGTCCGAGGGTTAGGACTGAGAAAAGGTGGGGGGAGGGGAAATGAGGAAGCTGGAGAAATCTGCATTCATCCCTTGTGGTTGGAGGGTTCTGAGGCGGAAGATGAGGTGCTCTTCCTCCAGGTGTCATGTTGCCATGGTCTGGCGATGGAGGAGGCTAAGGACCTGCATGTCCTTGGCGGAGTGGGAGGGGGAGTTAAAGTGTTCAGCTACGGGGTGGTTGGGTTGGTTGGTGTGGGTGTCCCAGAGGTGTTAATATTATTGCCCATTTCTAATTGTCCATTTGTAATTTCCCTTCAGTTTGGGTCTAGTTTGGGAACATGGTTGGCATGGACTGTTTGTACCAAAGGGTCTGTTTCCATGCTTTATGACTCCATGATGATCCTAGGTACTAACCTTCAGAAAATATAGGATAAACTGAATTTTTAATACTTTATAAATTTGAAAGCAATTTTATATAATTATTCATTTTGTCCTTTACTTATCAAGCTTTAGTGTAACACCTGTGACTGTACATTGCCTGTGCCTTCAAGTCTGCTACTGGGCATATATAATTTATCTGTGAGGTGGGTGTAATACTTGAGCTTAACAGGGATATGTAGAAATGTGAAAGCTTTCACTTCAAAAGCATGTGGTTTAAAGCACATCCTTTATAAAGATAATAGAAACAGGGTTTTCTTTTCTGTTTTGAGTCCCCTAAAGTCAATGTCCCTTAATCTGACTTTCAGCTCAATATCACTTTGTACAATGATTATCTCCATATCAACTCCACTAACAATTCTGTAAAGTGATCATGGATAAGACATACCACAAATAAAGGTGCTGGATTTGGGGAAGGCTTACTCATAAGATAAAATAGGATCTGGCCATAGTGCACTGGGAGTGGCTACTTGCAAGAAAGTCCACATCAGTGCAGTGGTAGCCAATTAAAAGGGTAATTGTGAGTTATTATTCTTTGAATTAGATTTTAGATTTTATTGTCACACGTACTCAAGTACAGGGATACAGGAGGACAGTGAAAAGTGCACAATGTTGCAATTCCCGGCACTATCTTAGATTCAAAGGTGCTTCAATACAAAATCTTAGGTAAAAAGTAGAAAATAAAGAAGTAAAGTTAAAAGTTCAACATTACAGTAGTCCTTAAGTCTTTCCGCCCTGACACAGAGACCAACACAAGCAGAAAGTAGTCGACTAGCCTCAAGCCCCTTGCCTCTTCGGATGACAATGCCACCATCAGGCTGCGCTGGGCTGATCTTGGCAATGCAGCCGCCGCTGAAACTGCCTGCTCCCACACCCCAGGCACTGGGCCCAAACCCGACTCCCCCTGCCTTCACCGCTGTCCAGAATACAAACCAGACTTACTCTGCCCCCACCAGTGCCCAGAGCACAGACCCGACTCTCGCTGCCCCCACTGCTGGGAGCACAGACCCAACTCCCTCTGCCCCCGCTGCTGTTCAGAGCACAGACCCGACTCCCTCTGCCCCCGCCCCTGAGAGCACAGATCCGACTCACTCTGCCCCATCACTGCCCGGTGCACAAACCTGACTCCCTCTGCCTCCTACACTGCCAGGACCACCAACCCGACTCCCTCTGCTGCTGCAGGGGGACAAACATCCACCAGAGGTGCTGGAAAGCTTGAAGTCATCTCAGTTTCCACAGAAGGTAAGTAAGGTGAAAGTGAGAAAAGAGAAGCAGAGAAAGAAGACCAAAAAATGGAGCAGATGAGTTCTAGGCAGGACCTTGCATGCTACGCTGCTACTCTGCCACCACTTCCCAGTGAGAGTATGGGGCCTATGATTCCTGGAAAGGTAAAGCGTGGAACCAACAAGTGCAGGGAACCCTGGATGCCAAGGGGCTTACAGGATTGTATAATGAAAAAAAAAGCTGATGGCTCATGAGAGTGGAGGTGCAGCAGGCAGTGAAGAAGGCAAAGGGTATGCTGGCTTTCGTGGAGAAGGGATTTGAGTAGATGAGCAGGGAATGTGTTGTTGCAATTGTACAGGACTTTTCTGAGACCACACCTGGAATATTGTGTGCAGTTTGGTCTCCTTACTTCAGAAGGGATGTTCTGGCTATGGAGGGCGTGCACAAAGGTTTATCAGAATGATTCCTGGGAAGTCAGGACTGACATATGGAGAGAGACTGAATTGGTTAGGACTAAATTCACTCGAGTTTTGAAGAGTGAGGGAGGATCTCATAGAAGCCTATAAAATATAAGACAGGGTAAACGCAGTATGGATGTTCTGATGGACTGCCATGTCCAGAACCAGGTGTCATAGACCAAGGATACGGAGTAAGCCATTTAGGACTGAGAAGAGGAGAAATATTTTCATCCAGAAAGTGGTGAAATACTCTGCCACAGGAAGCAGTTAAGACCAAAAGATTGAAGTCTTTCAAGAAGGGGTTAGGTATAACAAGGTCTGCCATGATCATATTGAATAGTAGAGCAAGCTGAAAGGGCGGAATGCTCCTAGTTTCTATGTTTCTTTGATAACAATGGTTCAAAATAATGAATGCTCTAGAGGAGTCTTATGGTAAGTGTTTAGAGAGGGCTAATGTAAACAAAAAATCAGATAGTGAAGAAAGGACATGAAAAAAAGCATTTGTGGGTAGCAGGCAGTTTTATAAATATACTGGGGGCAAGATAATAACCAGGGAAAGATTAGAGTCCATTAGGAACCAAAGAGGTAATCTATGTGTGGAACTGGAAAACAACTGAGATTTTAAATGAGTACTTTATATTTATATTCACTGTGAGAGAAGAATGAGGTAGGTCTAAAAATCAGGGAGAGAACTATGATATACGTGAACAAATTAACATTAAGAGAGAGAAGGTATTAGTATTTCTGGCAGGCTTGAAATTAGCTAAACTCCCAGACCCAGATATGATGTATCCTGGGCAGCTGTGGAAGGCAAGGGTGGATATTGCAAATGCTCTGACTTTAATTTTTTATTGCATTGAATATAAGAGCAAGGAGTTTACGAGACAGTTGTATATAATGTTAGTTAGGCCACAGCTAGAATACTGTGGACATTTCTGGTCACCACATTACAGGAAGGTTGAGTTTGCACTCGAGAGGATGCAGAAGAGATGTTCCAGGATGTTGCCTGGGCTGGAGAACTTCAGCTATGAAGAGCGACTGGATAGGTTTTTTATTTGTCCCTTATGGCAGAGAAGACTGAGGTGTACAAAATTATGAGAGATGTAGATAGGATAGGTAAGGAGTTTTAAAGATAGGACCAGGAGGTTAGAGGGGATTTGAGGAACAGTCTTTACACCCAGAGAGTTATGGGCATCTAGAATTTGCTGACTGATAGGGTGTTGGAGAGGGGAACCTTCAAGACACTTCAATATTTAGATGAGTACTTGAATTGCTGATGCGTACAAGGCTATGGGCCAAGTTTGGAGAAATGGGATTAAAATAGGTGCATGATAACCGGCACATACCTAAAGTTATAAAGTCATATGGCACGGAAACAGACTCATCGGCCCAACTTGTCCATGCCGACTAGGTTTCCTAAACAGGTCCCATTTGCCTACATTTGGCTCATATCCCTCTAAACCTTTCCTATCCATGTACCTGTAATGGGCCAAAGGGCCATTTTCAATGCTGTAAATTCCCTATTACTCTCTATAATGACTTGCTTTGCAAATCAAACACCTAATGGAATTTGGTACCCAACCCATCAATATCTTCTTGAAGGATTGCATTTGAGATAACCATGGTGAGTTGTCCCATCACTGTCTAACTCCTGAAATTGCCTTTTGAGTTCTGCTGCTAACTTCTTTAGGAGGGCACTGCAGGTTTCCGGGTAGAACCATTTTTGCTTTGTGCTTGACGTTTAACTATATTTTCTCCAGATTTGGGGAATGCTGCAGTGTTTAATTTTAATTGGGTGGACCACACACCCAATTTCAATTTGAATTGATTCATAGCACTGATCATATATGCTAAATATTTGTTATTTCCCTGCAGTTCACAATTCAGATCACTCAGTTTTGATGCTTTGTGTATAAGTGGAGCAGCCCACATTATCTGACAGCTCAAAGTGCACTTCATTTCTTGATTAAAGAAAACTGATAATTTCAGGCATCAGATCTAAAAATCTCCAAGTCCCTCAACTTAGTCATCTCCCATTAGCATCGAGGATTATTTCACTGTCGGCAGTGCAGAGTTTGTCAAGTAAGGATTGAAACAGGCTGTGCTGAAGGGCTCTTGATTGAGAGTCTACAATCTTAACAATAACTATCAGTACATGAGTAGAGTCCATCACTTTACTCGCTAATACTTACTAGTCAATTATACAGTGGTACTTGACAATAGAAGGGAAACCAGGATTTTTTCTGCAAAATGCAACAAGCTTGCATCAGGCCAAGCCTGGCTGGTGAGCCATCAGTTGAGTTGGAAATCGGTTTCTTGACTGGAGTGTTTTCTCAAACATGTATTTTTGGAATTCATTGTAAATATCTATCTCCCTTAAGAGACAAAAGGGTGAGAATATCCTCTATAGTTATACTGTCCTGAAAAGCCACATACACAAAACAATCAGTTGGGCTATGTCAGGCATATCAGTGGATCCATCGAACTGCAGTGGGAGTCATTCACAATCCTTCAGGTCCAGCTGTAGTTGCTGAAAAATGTCTTTGCACAAAGATTTCACTAGCCTTGCAACTGTGGAAGCAATAAGTGTCATACTTTGGCTTGCCATTATTGTTTCTTCTTTGTTCTTAAAGTCTCTGACAGAGTCAGCAGCCATGGTCGTTGCTTCTTTAATTACTTTACCATCTGGGAATGATTTATTGTATTTTACCAAAAGTGCAGGCTTTTTGCTGGTTGAGAAACTACTGTTGAGCTTTCAAAATGATGTTCAGCTTGTCAATTTTTTCGTACAAAGCACATTAGTCAATGAAAAATATCTTTGAGTTTATGGTGTCTTGTTGTGAAATGTGCTTCCAAATTCCCCTTTTTACTTAATAATATATTTGGTAACATTAAGGCAAGGACTTGTGTCTTTTCCTGTTGTGAACAGAAATTAGTTCTCCTGTTCTACATGGAAGTTGTGTGTTGTTGGTTTCATTTTAGATGGTCCAGATCCATCACACATATTATTGCTTCATCTCATAGTTAGTGACTTCACCGTGCCACACTGCAGGTCGGCACCTAGATCCGTGCCTCTGGAACATCCACAATGTTGCCATCTGAGTTTGAGTGTGGAAGTATGGGAGGTCACTTAGATGGTCTTGATTTCTTTCCAGGGCTCCTGGCCAGCTTGCTTTGCTCAGATGTTGAATGTGGGACATAGCAGCATTTCTGAAATTTTTCTTCATCCTGCACAGACCAATTAGGTAATCAGCAGAAAAAAACCCCGCACTCTCTGGAGAGCAGCAGAGGTGTAGGATGAGCTGAGCTGCTTTTGCAGAAAGGGAGCTGAATAATAACCTTTGTTTCTAATACAGCAATATACTGGCTTCGTATAACAATTCCCAGTATATTTCTTTTAATTTGTTTGCATTGCCACAATACAGCTTCCTTTACCTTGCAATGATAGTTCATATGGACCAAATTAACACATGGTACAGCAACTGGCAAAGGTTGTTCAGAGCTCATACTTTCCTTGAGTTGCATGGTGCAGGAAGCAGAAGTTAGCATTGATATGATGATTGATTTATGATTGGCAAGGGAATGTGGGCGGACAATCAAATTGACTGTCAGAGGGGCTGCAATTGAATCACCTGTTGCCAACAGTGATTTAGCGACCAGGGTTTAGATGGTCCATACTGCCGCCACTGTGCATGGAGGTGGAGGGACAGAATGTTGAAAGTGATGGATAGAGGACCAGTCAAACAGGATGCTTTGCCTAGAAGGTATTGAACTTAAAGTGTTATTGGAAGCTGTACACATCCAGGGAAGGGAGAGGATTTCACCACACTCTTGCTTTGTGTTTTGAAGTCAGTGAACAGGCTTTGGGGAGACAGGGATTACCCACTGCTGAATTCCTAGCCTCTGATTTTGTCTTGTAGCCGCAATATTCATAAAGTTTACTTTATGGTCATTGGAAAACCCCAGGGTGTTGATAGTGGGAGATTCAGCAGTAGGAATGCCATCGAATGTCAAGATGAGATGATTAACATTTCTCTTTGTTGCACTCCTGCCATACCAGAACATTCTTCCCCAGATAAGGAGACCAAACTGCACACAATACTCTAGAATTAGTCTTGCCAAGGCCCTGTACTGTTGCAAAAAGACTGTCCTGCTCCTGTACTTGATCCTCTCACTGTGAAGATCAACATATCCTTTGCCTTCCTCACCTACTGCTGCCCTTCATGTTTACTTTCAGTGCAACCCCACGGCTAGTTGCATTTCACTCTTTTTCAATCTATCGCCATTCAGAAACGAAAATGCTTTCCAGTTTTTGTGACCAAAATGGATGACTTCACACATATGCACATTTTATTTCATTTGCTCACTCACTCAACTTGCCCAAATTGCACTGAAGCATCTTTACATCCTCCTCACAGCTCACCTTCTCACCCAGCTTTGTGTTGATGGAGTTAAGATGCAGACCAGCCATGAGTTAATTGAATGGCAAACAGTCTTATGGAGGCTAAGCAGCTACCCTTGTTTCTGGGTTCTATTGTTTTAGATTAGATTCCCTTAGTGTGGAAACAGGCCCTTCAGCCCAACCAGTCCACACCAACCCTCCAAAGAGTAACCCACCCATTTCCCTCTGACTAATGCACCTAACACTATGGGTAATTTAGCATAGCCAATTCACCTGACCTGCACATTTTTGGACTGCGGGAGGAAACCCACGCAGAGTATGTGCAAACTCCACACAGGCAGTCACCCGAGATTGGAATTGAACCTGTGACCCTTGTGCTGTGAGGCAGTAGTGCTAACCACTGAGCCACTGTGCCGCCCATGGTATCACTAATGGTGTTTGAACTCACTCAGGTCAGAAAAATATCATTCCTCTTAAAAACTTGGGGATATATTTACTGACATTTCAGCAGTGAATTATTTTATTATAAAGCCCCTTTTAACCTGCATAATACCTGAGTTGGGTGGCGATCCATGAAACTTTGATATTTTCCATTACCCAAGCAGCTTTCTGCAGTGATCTTTTTGTAGACAACATGAGGAAGCTCTAAAAAAAAATCCTTTCCCCCTCCCCCCCCCCCCCAATTACCTGCTGGAGATCTCACAAGTTACTGTTTCGAAGTTGTGAGACAATTGTGTCATATTTTCAAAACCTTTTGCACCTTTTGCTGATGTGAGAAAGTAAAGAGCCCTTTATATAGTTAGTCATTTTTACCAAAATACATTAAAATACTTCAGTGAGCTACGTTGACTACTTTTTAAAAATGAATTTACCAACCTATATTTAGCACACAGCAGGGTCCCAATAACAGCATTGATTTAAATAACCAAATTATCTCTTTTTGATGTCATGGTCCTGGGGGATGAATAAAGGTTAAAACACCTTAGATATTGATTCCTTTTTCTTACCAGGACCATGACATATTAAGGAAGACGGCAGTTCAATACTGTACTGAAGTGTCTGTCCACTTAGCCTTTTAGTTGTGTGATCATGGAGTGTTTTCAATAAGGCTCTTGAACATTGAGGTCAGCTGTTACAGGCTTATTGAACGTACGGTACTTAAAACACACATTTAAAATGTAACATTTCCATCACACCTAATGACAATTTTTAGGGATTTACACATAGTCCAGTTCTGAACCGAGTGTCTTGGTCTTCTGCACATCAAAATACTCATTATCAATGGCTTTATATTTCATATTTCCAGTATGATAATTACCATTCTGTATTACATTCTGTGCTAAAATGCAACTTCCCATAAGGAGAATTGAATTAAGTTAAACCTACTTAATAATTTTAGCTTCTCTAAATCAATTCATATCTCATTGGGATAAATATATGACAATTCCTCCCCTCCCCCCCCCACCCTTTTAATTTTAGGGCTCTTGTGGCACAACGGTAGAGTCCCTGCCTCTGAGCCTGAACATCTGGATTCAAGTCCTAGCTGCCCCAGAGATGTGTCATAACAGGTTGTTTAAAAATCACAATATCTCCCTTCATTATCTTATTGGCAGTTTCACTCTTGTTCCCCATAGTTATTACACAAAGTTATTTAAACTGAATTCTGTCCTAATTCTGTATTCTTTGTACCAATTAAAAAGGATGATGTATGCCTAGATATTTTATTTCCCAGAGGTTACTGATTTCCTATGTTGTTATCAAACGATTAAACTCCAGGAGTCAACATATAAGAGCTTGTCTTTCCTTAAACCTCTTATTGCTTCATCCTGAAAATAGCCATTTGGCAACCCTAGCCCACAACCCAGAGGCACATTAATTTGACTTGTACTTTACTGCTTAAAAGGCAAAGCCTAAAGATTAACATTACAACATTGTAATGGGAAATCAGCAGTATTATAGCATTAGTCCTATCTGCTCATGTGCAGCTGAGCTTCAAACACAAATTCCCCCTAATGCTACTGATACCATTTGCTGCTGAGCTTCATAGCATATATTTCATAGCCTTGTTAACTATCATAACTATGCAAATACTGATGCTGGTCAATCTTCAAATTCGTAGAAGTTATACATAGAATTCCTGTTGACCTGCTCGCTGAGCTAGTAAGTTTGTTTGCAGACATTTCGTCACCATATTAGATATCATCATCAGTGCTCCTCTGGTGAAGCATTGGTGTTCTGTCCCTCTTGCTATTTATCTGTCCTGGTTTGCTGAGGTGGATGATATCATATCTGGGTTTGTTTCTTAGTGGTTGGTGTTTGGGGTCTAACTCTGCATGTTTGTTAATGGACCTCCAGGTTGAGTACCAGGCCTCCAGGAATTCCCGTGCTTGTCTTTGTTTGGCTTGTCCAAGGATAGATATGTTGTCCTAGTTGAATTTATGACCTTTGTCCATGTGCATAGTTACAAGCAATAGTTGATCATGTTTCTTGGTGGCTAGTTGGTATTTGTGATCCCTGGTGGCTAGTTTTCTTCTGGTTTGACCTACGTAATGTTTGTGGCAGTCTTTACATGGTATTTTGTATATAATGTTGGTTCTCTTAGTTATGGGATCCTTTATACTTCTCAATAGCTGTCATAGCATAGTTGTTGGTTTGTGGGCTACAATGATATCTAAGGGTTGGAGTAGTGTGGTGGTCATTTCTGATATGTCCTTGAAGTAGGCAGGGTAACATATCATCAGAACATTGTTCAAGCAAATCATAACACACTGCAGCATCCCGGAGCTGCATAAAGCCGAAGAAGAACACTTATATGGTGTCTTAAAAGCAAGATTACGTGAAAAGTGTAGTCCACTGGTACCTGCACAACCATAACAGGAAGACACAACATCATAGGACAAGCCAAACAAAGACATGCACAGAATTCCTGGCACTCAACTCGGAACTCCATAAACAAACATGTAGAGTTGAACCCCATATACCAACCATCAAGAAACAAAGCTGGAAATTATGCCACCCACCTCAGCAAACTGGGACAGATCACCAACACTTCACCAGAGGTGCACTGATGATATTAATTTGTATGGTGACGAAACGTCTGCAAACAAACTTATCAGCTCAGCGAGCAAGTCATTCACAACCTGAGCTACAAATCTTTTCAAGAACTTTGATTAGAATTCCTTTCTATCACAAATTACATGGTTGCATGTTTTGATATGTCATGATCATTTGACACAATGTGCACTACAATTTTAAGTTAAAAGTCCTGATACAATACCCTCCAAACACATGACTGCTACAGTCTAGAAGGACAAGGGTAGCACATACATGGGACCACCATCACCACCTGCAAATTTCCCTCCAAGCCACTGACTATCCTGACTTGGAAAGGTATGGCCTTTCCTTCAGTGTCAGTGGGTCAAAAACCTGGGATTCCCTTCCTCATGACATTGTGAGTGTATCTATTCAAATTGGACGACAGCAGTTCAAGGACACAACGCACCACCGCCTTCTCAACTGCAACTAGGGATGAGCGATGAATACTGGCCCAGCCAATGATGCCCATATCCTGTGAGTGAATAAAAAGAAAATTCAAATTTTGTATCTGCATATGAGTTCAACATCAATTTTGATCCTTATTTTCTTAATTCAAATCTCAAGCCAGGAGTGTGATGCACTAGTGTCTCTTTGCCTGGATGAGTGCATTTCCAACAAGATTTAAGAACCTTGACTTTATCCTGGATAAAGCAACCCAATTGTTTGGTATCCCATGCACCACCTTAAACATTTCAGTCCCTGTGCCATTCACTCACGAGAGTCAACGGAGCGTACCATCTACAAGAGACATGGTATATACTTACCAAGGCACATCTACTAATATCTTTCAAACCCAGAATTTCAACCACCTAGAAGGACCAGGACAGCGGATAATGTAGAAACATGACCATCTCCAAGTCACCATTCCTTCACGTTGCTGGGCCTAACATTTGAGTTTCCTTGGTAACATTACTTTAGGTATATCTATACTACATAGATTGCAAATTCAAGAAATTAGCACACCACCACCTTCTTGGGAAACTAGGGAAACTTGGAACTTCTTATAATACTAACAGTATTTTAGAGTCACTCCCCATTCAAGAACTGCCAGTGACACTCACAATCGTGAAAAGAAAAATCAAGTCTGGATGAAAATTCCTTTTCTCAGTTCAATTTCAATCATGGTAAGTGCAATGTGAGTCACCTGAATTATACAGAAAATTGCACCTATACTCACTAAGGTTATTATCTTTGAAAGTGAACCCTAAGCATTATTGTTGTCAGTAATTTCCCTCACTTTCTCTGTTGGCACAGACAATACACAAGAAAATCTATGTTGTGAGCTCGAAATTTCTGAAGACCGTGTTCCTTTAAATAATTAGGGAAGAAATCCCAGTTAGTACTCAATGAAGAAACACTGACATAATATGTTATGCTGCGAAGAAACATTATAATGGCCTGTTACTTTAGATGCGCACACCTCAGTTAGAAAGTGTGTAACACAGAGACTGAGGTACGGAAACTTGGTTTTAGGTTACATAGACCTATGTGAAAACATGTTACTACCTTAAAGAAATGGCAATGTGATAATTATTTTATTGATCAGAGCTTGTGTAATGAAGACATACTTTCTCTTTAAGGAGCTGCACATTGATGCAAATAAGCCTGTGCTAAGTATGAAATTAACGGAAATAATAGAAATGCTTACATGCTTCAGTTAGCCTGCCAATAGGAATGGCCAATAGGCGTGTTCAGCATGTAATTTCTATGCAAACATAGAGGCAGGTTAATTGTATATATTCTGGTGCTGATGTCAAAATAAGGATACAAAATTGAATATTTGCAACTGGCAGATCACGGACGTCCCTGTGCAAATGGCTAAAAATAACTTGCTTATCTAATGCAGAAGGAATTTATCAAATCACTTCAGCAGGTGAAGAAGCTTTTTCTCCTTTGCCATCGAATCCTCATCTACAGACGAGAGGAACAAAGGCAGTCCTCAGCTAACTGGAGTCTAGCTCAGCCAATCATAGAGTCCCCTTCTGGCTGTGTCATCAGGAGCTGATGAGGAGAGGATGCTTTTTATTCTGTAGTTGAAAGGCAGAGAAATGCCAGGTCTGAGCAGCCTGTGGGGATAACCTGCTCTCCATGATGTGAATGAACAGCGTCTCTCTCTCTCTCTCTCTCTATCTATCTATCTGATTCTTGACTGGGTTACGCATCTCTGTAACAGACAACAGCAAGCGCTGGAATTCTTGGCCTCCTGGCTCTCCATTTGCAGCCGGACTGACATATTTATACTCTGTGGTGTTTATCAGCAGTGCTGGTTGATCAGAGCTCCATGTACGACAATCTGTACCTGCATGGATTCGATGACTCGGAGGCGGTGAGTAAATTTTGTGCGAGTGAACTGGGAAGAGCGAAGGGAATAGAGCAGTGTTATCGAGTGGCAGATAGAGTAGGTTATGTTCTTTTAAAAAAATATAACACTGGTTGCTGTTTCTGTCACCCAGCAGAGATTTCTTTTAATTCGGTGACACCTGCAATAATCTTCCATGAAAGCTAGAAATGATACTGTCAATATCTGAGGCGACTTGGGGCCTGATATGGCTGTAGTCACCAGCAATTCTAGTTTCTCTGTTTCTTAGCAGCAGTAGCAGAAAACAGCAGCAATGGATAGTGTCTTCTCTCTGTCAAGCCTTAACAACCCCAACATGACAACTATTAGCACAGCGTTTTGAAGCAAGAGAAAAATAACAGAATTAACTTGCACATGCAGAGCCAAATTGAAAATGTTTTGACTTTCTTTCCATTTATTTAAACTCTCCACATATCTAACCAATTCAGAATCCAAAGTTAAACCAGACTGTCTCTGAAGAGGTGCGTTTGTTTGTATGTTTCTTAATGGACGGCAGAACACTGTGCTCAGGCAGAATATTCTTGGAGCACAAGTATGGAGGATGCTTCTTGCTTTGTTAACATAATTTCACTTAGCTTGAATCTAATGTGCTTTAGCCATTTTGTATAGTAAACTGTAATATTAGAATAAGTGGCATTACAGCACTGGTGAAAAAGCTCTGTTTCCTTTGATAGATTACATCTGCCATTAGCTACTTTTAAGATACAGTTAATGTGAAAGGTTGTGATCAAATGGATCTATTTGGTTAGGTACAGTGATTATGATGCCTATATTATGTTGATGAATGTTTTCCTCAAGTGAGTTATGTGCCATATCAATCCATTCCTTTTCTTAACAGACTGTAGCTTTCTTTTGACTTGTCTTAAATTGACTAATGCACCTTTCACATCTTCCAGCTTTGACTGAGAGTGATGTATAATTGAGATTAAAAGTCTTTTCCATATAATGTCATAATGGCTGCTTTTAACAGCAGTTACTGTCTTCCATGAACACTATTTTGGGAGATGTGTAAATTGCACGTGACAGCACGGATATTTTATATTGGTATGTTCCAAATGTTATAATGAGGATAATCTTATATGATTAACTTCTGATATAGATTCTATTTTGAAAGATTTGTTACATATTTTTGCAATATCCTTTGATTGACATTTAATCCTTCTAAGCAAATTACAAACCTTAATGACGCAAGTGAGCAACGTTGGCTGTTTTTGAATTTTGGTTTTGTTCTGTGCACAGTGCTACTTTTAAAGAAAACCATTAAATTAGTGGGAGATCTCATCCCTGGTTTCTTGAATATAGTCAATTTCTAATAATTATAACAAAACTTAATTTCATTAAGCCTCAGAATTTGGAGGGCAAGTTAAAAGCAAGTGTTAGCTCTTAATCGAGTGAATGTTGCTGTCTGATGAGGGAACTGGCACAGTGTTGATAACAGCAGTAGCCCATGTTGTTATCAGCAGTGTTTGGATTACATAATATAATGTAAAACCTTCATGGCTTGATAGCATTATACTTGGGTAAGTAAAATTGTGTAAAATTCAATTATTTAAAGAACAATGGTAGATTGATGTGAAACTGTGAGGTTGACTAAGAAGGGAAGACTTATTCACAGCCTTAAGATGAGATGCTTTACAGCTAATAAAGTAACTTTTTATTATGAAGTGTGACCCTGTTGTACTATAAACAATGTGACTTCTAGTATGGGTGCATTGAAGCTTTGTGAACGGCAACATGATAGTGACCTGATAACTTCCTTGAAGAAAGAAAGTTGGTCAAGACAATAAGAAGACCTCTCTTTCTCTTCAAACTCTGCTGTGGGATTGTTTTAAATTTCATCTGACTGGGCCTTGGTTTAATGTCACATCTGAGCGATGTCAGCTGCAACAGTGCAGCCCTCTCTCAGTACCCACACTGAAGCATCAGTCTGGATTAAGTGCACTAATTTCAGGGCCAGTGCTTTTACCTGTATTACAGCAACCTCAGAACTTTGTGTGAATGGCTGTGATATTTTTTGAATGGTTGCAAAAGTTATCAGGAGAAATTATTTTATGTGAAGAGTTATGACAGAGCAGAACCACAAACTGTCATTGAGATAGAAGTCATTGTGTATTGTTCAGACAGCAGTTGATTTAATATTAGGAAAGAGATGTCATACCATAGCAGGAGCTAGGTGACAGTATTGGTGCTGACATTCCCTAGCAAACAATCATCATTAATGTAATAGACCAAGTTGTCTTACTCTATGCTATAAAGTTTTTACAGGTTTTGTATAGTAATACTTCAGTCACCATGGAAATACTTTTGGTAGCTAAACTAGAATGCCTGAGAGCATTCCGATGGCTATTTGACCCATCGTGTTTGTGCTGACTCCTTGGAAGACTGTTCTAAACGGTCCTACTTTGCTCCATGAAAAATAGAGAATGCTGGAGAAACTTTGCAGGTCTGGCAGCATCTCTAGAGAGAGAAAAACAAAGTTATTGTTTTGAATCTAATAAATTTTCCGAACTGTCCTAAAGGTGGACTGGCCAGAAGAGTGTTCTGAAGGAGAGTCACACCAGACTCAAAATGTTAGCTCTGTTTCTCTCTCTACAAATGCTACCAGACCTAAGTTTCCCCATTGTTCTGTTTGTTTTAGATTTTCAGTATCTGCTGTATTTTGTCTTTGAACCTATTTTGTTGAGTTTTCTGCATAGCCTTAATTTTCTTTTCCCTTTTCAAGTATACAGTTTTCAAATCTTGCATTAAATCTCCTCTTAATCATCTCATCTCAAAGGAGAGCAATTGTAGCTTCTCAAGTGTCTCCACAAAGCTGAAGTCTCTCTTTTGTACCATTCTGATGAATCTCCTCAGCACCCTGTCCAAGCTTTGACGTCATTTGTGATGTTTGATGTCCAGAAGTACTGAAGCTGAGACCTAACCAGTAATTTATAAATATTTGGCGTAACTTATTTTGTGGGCTGTATAAAGATGATCTAGTGTGAGAAAAGACACTGATGGATTAGGTGATGTAACACGTGAACTCTGGGATTCTCGGGAGCTGATGACAGTGGAGCTTATTTTGTGGAAAGTAATCATTTCCTACATTATTTCCTGAATCTTGGAATTTCTTTAAGTAAATGAACTAGACCTAATACTAAATGTATTAAAAACCACATTACATGCAGCATTATGGTATGAAGTAATCAATATTTAAACATGGCCACAAAGTTTATAAGCACTTGGCTTCAAAATGTGTGTACACTTCAGTTTGAATCCCAAACTGGTAGCCGTTAAGATGCAAAGTTTACATTGATCCCTGCTAAGAAAGATACTTGGGTAAAGGCAAAAAGAATGCCAGAAATAAATGGAAAATGTTAGTGTAAATTGTAGCAATTTTATCTGATAAGAGGAAAACAAGTATCCATTCAATTTTTGCCATTTTCTCAACCACATTAATTAAAAATTTTCACACCTAATTGCTGATCTTTCTCAAGATTTCTTAACATTCTAGTTCCTAAGTAAGCGTCCTTCAGTCTTTTAATTACTTCACTCATTGCAGTGAGTTTTAAACAAAGTGATTTCCTTATCAAAGATTGGGAGGTAGGGCTGCAGTTACTGTAAGGAATCAATCATTTCTCAATTTTGCTTCCAGCCACATCATGATGTCTCATTCCGAGAAGGGGACGGGACTGGCTCAGTGCAGTTTTCACTTTATGTTTTCTGAATGAATTACCATAGTGTCATCTGCAATGGTGTATAAGTTAAACCTGGCACTTGAGAGACCAGTCTGAGCTTCAAACTGAAATGCAGACATTTTGGAGCCAAGTAATATCTAGAAATTATTTATTTACTTGCACAATGCTTGCAACATGTAATTGCTTCTTAATATTTTAGCAATCGTAAGTCCTGATTAAACAAATTGAGAGGAGCAAATTATTGGAAACAGTACTGAAAACAACAAATGCTGGAGATCACAGCAGGTCAGACAGCATCCATGGAGAGTGAGCAAGTTAATGGAAAAGACATCTAGACTCAAAACGTTAGCTTACACTCTTTCCATGGATGCAATCTGAGCTGTTATGATCTCCAGCATTTGTTGTTTTTAACTAAATAGCTGTTATACAAGCAGACATTATGGCAGACACTGAGACAAATTTCCTAGGTGTGCTGAATTATACTCAAGACAACTTTGTGACCTGGTTATTGGGTTAGCAGTTGTCTGTTTTGACAACTGGAGGTCATATGAATTGCTTACAGTTTTCCAGTTTTAGAACTTTTGAATTCACCAGTGCATTATTTAACCACAAGTTGGAATGTGGAATTTGAAGAGGTGAGGCAAATGACACAGATGTCGTTAGGGGGATGTTAGATAAGTCTATAAGAGGGAAAGGATTGGAAACATATGCAGAAATGATTAGGGTGAAAGGACGTTGGTTTGTAACATAAGCACCATTTGGGTCAAATGGCATCTTTCTGTGTTGGAAATCTGATGCAATTTCATGTAATCTTCAACATCTTGCCTTACATTTTAAATGAAAATTAATGTCAGTTGTGGTGACTGTGACTGCAGATTTTACCTCTGAACCTATCTAATGTGCAGCAAACTGCATTTTGAAAACAGTAAGACAATTCGTTTTTGTGAACTTGATGGAGAGGTAAATAATATCCAGGATACCAGGGATGATTCTCTGCAGTTTTCCAAAACAATATCATTCGATATTTTGCATTCATGTGGGAGCACAGTTTCACATGTCAAATGAAAGTTGGCACCCCAGCAGTGTAGCTTTCCTTCAGTGTGGCACTGGAGTGGCAGCCCAGACTGTTTTGTTCTAACCTTGAGTAGGACTTGTACATTTAACAGTCCAATTCCAAAAATCAGGGGTGCTACTTATAGAGCTAGACATAACACGTTCCAATCTAGCATCACCTGGAATATGTCATTGTTTACTGAGGAACCTTCAGAGATAGTTGATCGCCTATCATTTATTGGAGATGGGAATTGAAAAGATCATAATTCATTCCATTTTGAACTGCTAATGGGCAGAAATGTTAATTTGGTTATCTGGATTAGATTTGAACCCACCTGATGGCTTTCAGGAGAAGATTAAGACTGATTTTCTTTGTAAACAAAGCTTTGTTGCAAACAAAGGAAAAATTGACAGTAACAAAGCATCCAAACAAAAGCAAAATACTGTGGATGCTCAAAAATTGAAACAAACACAGGGAATTCTGGAGAAACTCGTGAACTCTGGCAGCATATGTGGAGAGAGAAAAACTTGAGTCAATGTTTTGAGTCTGATATTACTCTTTTCAGTTCTGAAAAAATATCATACTGTATTCAATGTTAACTCTGTTTCTCTCCCCACAGATGTCACCAGACCATATGAGTTTCTTCAGCATGCTCTGTTTATTTATTAAGCAGATTTTGTGATGTCAGGTCCTTCTAAATGCTTCATGGGCAATGAAGTCCTTTTGAAGTGAATGACTTCAATGCAGCAAACATGCTGTGCACACCAACATCTCACCATTATAATGACATAAAGGAGCAGATATTTCACTTTAATTATGTTGGTTCAGGGATAAACTTTGCCCATGACACTGTGATATTTCCTCTGTTTCTCTTCAAAATGTAATACAGGATGTTATGACTATCTGGGAGCACGGTAAGGATATTATTTCAACATCTCATCCAAGAGACAGCACCTTTGACGATGCAGCATTCCCTTATTATGATGCAAGAGAGGCAGCCAAGATTATACACTCACGCTTTTGGAGTGGTAGTTGAAATCATGGTCTTCTGATTTCAGAGACAGAGGTGATGATGGAGCCAAATCTTATATCCAGCAAATAGAAAGAAAAACTATACAGATGTCATCACCAATGGGACATTACCTCGAAACAATTTTCAGACGACTAGCCATACTTGATCCTGTATTTTATCCAGTCCTGTAATGGACTTAATTTGTGCTATTCAGTCATTTCAATTAATTCAACTCCCTTCATGAGGACTATTTGGATGGTTGTTCCTTTGTAATTTGTGACAGTTATTTAGCTTAAGTGCCAGACAATGGGATCAGCATTGTTTACAAATACTAGTGAAAGTTGTTTATAGGAGAAATTATTTTCAATGCATTTTCTTTCTAATGGCCTTTAACAATATAACTCAGATCTATCATCCTGCCGCCATTTGGAATTTCCTGTAGTTGATTGAATAGCCTAATGGACGTGAGCTTGTCAACTGTGAAAACATCTCATCAGGAAAAACTAACTTCGAAGGGACAAATATAAAAGTCACCGACAAAAGTAACATTTCATTGATGTTAGTTGCTTCAGGCTCCTGGCGGCGGAAAGCTGGGGTCCAAAAAATATTTTTATATTCCATGTGGCCAATCACTATCACCTTGACAGTTCTGTGCAGGAATTCATCTTGAATTGACTTCGTCTTTCTTGCCCATGTACCTGCTCACTCTTGGTGTAATTGTGTGTGATATCTCTGGGTTACGAAATGGAGCATCAGCTTTTAACTGCCATCCAATGAGCTCTGTTGCAAGCACATCAATCTGCATATCAGTCAATGACAGGATTGATTTTTGGCCATGATGTATTCCATCACATTCTTCTGCCTTCCTTCTATTGCTGCTTGATACCTTGTTTTGACTCAATGGAGAGGTTTTGAGTAACTGGAGTAAAGGTCTTTTTTAGAGGTGCAAATTGTTGCATGCCAAATGACCTTTGGTGATCACTGTTTAACTTCAGACCTTAGGAAGAGGGAAAGGGAAAAACAAGGAAAGAAAAGGAGAGGATGAAGGTTTACCAAGAAGCCAGTGGTGCATTTGGCAGTTTGTCATCCTTTAAGTTATTAGAATTGATTTTGTTTCCTATAGTTACTAAGTTGCAATAACTCAGTCTGCAATGTTATCTGCATCGAGGCTGATATTATAATGAGCGTTTTCTGATTTGGAATGCAATGCTTTAAGAGCTAATTTGTATTCCAGTGAAATTATGTTTTTCTTGCATTACAGGGCACAACGATATAAATAGATCTGTTTGCTCTGTTCTCTTTGCCCCACATGCTGAGACACTTCTGTTTTATTAGGTGCCATGAAAGGGAGAACACAGCCAGAACTGATGTTTTGCCAGGAACTGCTGAATCAACTTTAATCCTTTACATGGATGACAACCCCATCCATGCCACATTCAGAGTGATGACACTTCTTTGAAAAACATTACCTTTTGCAACCCATTCTCTAGTTCAATTGGTGAGAAATTACACTTTGCATTTTCCACATTTTGTTCTAATTGTTAGCAGGGTCGAGACTATATAACCAATTCCTCCCAGGGGTCCTGCTACAATTGCATTGCACCAATTTGAAAGCCTCTTATTAATATTTTTGAACACTTAATTGGCAGCAAGAAGCAGTGTTTTCTGCACTGCTCTATACAATGCAGTTAACAGTGTCTGAAGGTTCCTTGAGACACAGGCATCGGCACCCACGCTGGCAAGTAATAATAGAATCAGCCCTGCATCTGACTTCCAGCATGCAAGCTGATATACTGTCATAGCAAGACCTTTCTGTTTTAATATAATGGATTTGAACCCTATCATCAGGCGACATCTTGCTCTGAGAATTTTATAGGAGTACTTGTGTAAACACTGCTTTGTTAGGACCATCAACAATGGGCATCTTTCGAGAGCAAGAATAATCTGCGACTCAAATGGTATTTAGTTGTACACAATTTATTTCTGTGCCAGTCTCCTATTAGACATTTTGCATTGTGCCACCACGGAGGTGGTGATGACAGGGAGGTATTTATAGCATGTTAAATGTGGACAACATTTTAAACTCTTCTGAGTGACATTAGTTTGGACATTATCCCGGTCATTCATCATGTGGATGGAGAGATATCACTGTATGACAATATATAAGAGAAACCAAAGTTAAAGATGCTCAAATACAAATTAGTTTTAATTTTAAAAGAAAAATTGGGCTCACGGCCAGGGAGAAAACAGCTTTAAAACTCCCACTGCCACGTCGGTATCAGTTCTTTGTCTATCTAAAATCTAGGATTTAAATACAAAATGTAGGGATTAACAGTGAGAAAACACTACATTTAGTGCTACTCACATCATATATTAATTTCTTTTGTGTTGGGGATAATACTGGAGTAAATACTACAGATATAATTGCGCTCAAAACAAAATTGAATATAGTAAAATATATTGGAGCTTTCTCTTCAATCTGAAGAATTATGTATGCTATCATTACTGTGATCTCATCAGCTATTGAATCCTCTTTATTGGGGTTTATTGTGTCAACATCAATAGTCGTCTTGGTGTGTTGGACTGTAGAAAGAATGATTTTTAAAATGTAGATGCTCTCACATCAACATGCAAATTCTGGGATCATGTGGCTTCGAACATTCTGGTAGGCTGACGCTGCCCTTTTCAATGTTGATGCTTCTTCAGGAATGGCTGAACACAACGCAGGTAAATTTGAGCTTTGTTTGCTGGGTGATCCAGTTTATACCATTGCTGTCTTTGTGCCTACCTGCCTTTTCAAACACACACAGTGGGCTTGTCATCTGCCTCACAAGACCCTATTGAACAGCAGCAGACCCTCCATTATCGAACAACAAATATTAAATTGTGTTCTCATGGCTTTTTACTCACTTAGGGAAACAGTTTGCTTTAGTTGTGCTTTAAAAAGCTTCAAGTATCCCAAGGAAAATTACTTAACATTCTTAAAATTATTTTCACCAGATCAAAGACAGAATAGCACTGAAAATGTGTTGCTGGAAAAGCGCAGCAGGTCAGGCAGCATCCAAGGAGCAGGAGAATCGACGTTTCAGGCATGAGCCCTTCTTCAGGAATGAGGAAAGTGTGTCCAGCAGGCTAAGATAAAAGGTAGGGAGGAGGGACTTGGGGGAGGGGTGTTGGAAATGTGATAGGTGGAAGGAGGTCAAGGTGAGGGTGATAGGCCGGAGTGGGGGTGGGCGCGGAGAGGTCAGGAAGAAGATTGCAGGTTAGGAAGGCTGTGCTGAGTTCGAGGGATTTGACTGAGACAAGGTGGGGGGGAGGGGAAATGAGGAAACTGGAGAAATCTGAGTTCATCCCTTGTGGTTGGAGGGTTCCTAGGCGGAAGGTGAGGCGCTCTTCCTCCAACCGTCGTGTTGCTATGGTCTGGCGATGGAAGAGTCGAAGGACCTGCATGTCCTTGGTGGAGTGGGAGGGGGAGTTGAAGTGTTGAGCCAACCCAACCACCCCGTGGCTCAACACTTCAACTCCCCCTCCCACTCCACCAAGGACATGCAGGTCCTTCGACTCCTCCATTGCCAGACCATAGCAACACGACGGTTGGAGGAAGAGCGCCTCATCTTCCGCCTAGGAACCCTCCAACCACAAGGGATGAACTCAGATTTCTCCAGTTTCCTCATTTCCCCCCCTCCCACCTTGTCTCAGTCAAATCCCTCGAACTCAGCACCGCCTTCCTAACCTGCAATCTTCTTCCTGACCTCTCCGCCCCCACCCCCACTCTGGCCTATCACCCTCACCTTGACCTCCTTCCATCTATCGCATTTCCAATGCCCCTCCCCCAAGTCCCTCCTCCCTACCTTTTATCTTAGCCTGCTGGACACACTTTCCTCATTCCTGAAGAAGGGCTCATGCCCAAAACGTCGATTCTCCTGCTCCTTGGATGCTGCCTGACTTGCTGCGCTTTTCCAGCAACACATTTTCAGCTCTGATCTCCAGCATCTGCAGCCTTCACTTTCTCCTCAAAGACAGAATAGGGCAGGCTGTTTCTTACCTTTCATATCTCCCTTTGTCTCAAAGTACTCTCTTACACATGTATCTGAAACTAGCTGCAAATTTCCAGTATCTTCTAATGCATGCTCTGACATCTGTCTTTTTAGTTTGATCCCCTGAAGTATCCCTACTTTCTCATGCTGTATTGTTCTTTTAACCCGCTACACCTCTTGGTATATTTGTATTTTCTGTGATTTATAATGTAGCTTTAGAGAATGATTAACTATTGTGTTTCATGGTTGAGAAAAGCCATGATTGTAGAGCAACCTTCAGAAGGAAGACATCAGATTGATAGAAGCTTGACAGCACAATTTGACTTGAGGAAGCCAAGACTGGACTCAAATTGATTGAAAGGTTAAGCAGATATTATATGGGAATTAGATCACTTTCACTAGTGATGAATGTATCATGAGTGATGACTGAATTTGATAAAGTAAATTGAACTATGACTCTTACTATGTGTAACTAATGTTGCCATTAATTAGAAGTGATTAACTTATTGATGGCAAACATAGTATTTGCAGGTTGGTTTGTTTCTATCTCTATAATTTGTTAAAATTTTGTAGTATGGAACCTCGACAATTGCTGAAAAAAAGTACATTTTGTTGAATTTTTTTTTATTTTGCACTCATCTGATTGGTTGGCATGTGGACTCTGGTAGAGGCATTGCAATGGAAAATGCATCAATTAACAATGGCTGGCATTTGTACTGTTCGTCCTTTGTCTAGAACCAGCATTCACTATTTCAAAATCAGTGGTCACCCATTAAAATAGTGATGAAGCCAGACTTTTTCTCAGAGCGTCATGAGGCTTTGGAATTCTCTTCTTGAAAAAGTGGTGGAAGCCCAATCCTTGAATATCTTTAAAGCATGATGTAGAGATGCTGGTATTGGACTGGGCTGGACCAAGTCAGAAGTCACATGACACCAGGTTATTGTCCAACAGGTTTATTTGAAATCACAAGCTTTCAGAGCGCTGCTCCTTTGTCAGTTGAAGTCTTCACCGGATGAAGGAACAGCACTCCGAAAGCTTGTGATTTCAAATAAACCTTTTGGACTATATCTTTAAGATGAGCAGGTTGGATTCTTGTTAAGCCAGGGGCTAAAAGGTTATTGGTGTCAGCAGGAATGCTGAATTGATGTCAGGTGTGATCTTATTGCAGAAGAGACTCGACGGACTGAATGGCCTATTCCTGCACTTAATCCATATGTTAGGAATATAAATAAATGTTTGTTGAATTTTAAAAACTTTTGCTGCAACTAAGCACAGTTGATACTAATAGTGGATCTGTCTAGCAGCAATGCCTCAGCTGGCATTGAGAATAATTGATGCTGATGATGGAGTTACGTGCTGTGATCAAAGGTCTTGGATAACATCTTCTACCTGTCACTTATGAGCTTTCTCTGAATGCACATATCGTTTACTGGTTTGCACTCATCTTGTCTGTTGTTTGCCATATTGCACAATAATTTATTCATTAATATTATTTTCCTTGCATGCAGGCTTTTGGTTGTTTATCAAACAGTAGTTCTGCACTGACACTTTGCCGGCAGAATCTTCATAAATGAGATGAAATGAAAAGCATTAAAGCTTGTGATATTCATGGAATATTATCGGAACGATGTTGTGAAACGTGAAAGGGTTCAGAAAAGATTTACAAGGATGCTGCCAGGCTTGGAGGATTTGAGCTATAGGGAGAGACTGAACAGGTTGGGGCTGATTTCCCTTGAATGTCGGAGGCTGAGGGGTGACCGTTTAGAGGCTTACAAAATTATGAGGGGCATGGATAGAGTAAATAGGTAAAGTCTTTTCCCTGGGGTCAGGGAGTCCAGAACTAGAGGCCATAGGTTTAGGATGAGAGAGGAAAGATATAAAAGAGACCTAAGGGGCAACTTTTTCACACAGAGGGTGGTACGGGTATGGAATGAGCTGCCAGAGGAAGTGGTGGAGGCTGGTACAGTTGCAACATTTAAGAGGCATTTGGATGGGTATATGAATAGGAAGGGTTTAGAGTGATATGGGCCAGGTACTGGAAGGTGGGACTAGATTGGGTTGGGATATCTGGTCAGCATGGATGGGTTGGACCTAAGGGTCTGTTTCCATGCTGTACCTCTCTATGACTCTATGATGTGATTGCACAGTTATTGTTGACAAATATTTGAGGTGTTTACATGGAGCCATATAGCATAGAGGAAGCCATTCAGCCCATTGTGCCTGTCTCAGATCTTTGAAGTAAGTATCGAATTTTGTTTTTTCCATATTCTTTCCCCATAGCCTTTCCGCATTTTTGACTTAATACTCCTGTGTGAATTAAACTTTTGAATCTGATTCCAGCACTACTTTGCATTCCAGATCCCCACAACCCAGTGCTTTTTAAAAGACGAGTCACCTGTTTTCCTCCCAAGTTTTCTTTGTCAACTGCTTCTTAAATCTGTGTCCTCTGGTGACAAATTCTGCTGTTAGTTTTTCTTTATTACTCAAACAAAATTCCTGTATTGAAACTCACCTTCTCCTTCTCTGTTCAAAGGAACTCATTTCCTGATCTTTTTTAACCTCTCTGAATAACTGAGGTCCCTTTATCACAAGTCCACAAGGAATGGTCAGAAACTAAAGCACGAACCCAACACAACATCCCTGAGGGTGACCCTCAATGTCCTTCTGAGAACGCATAAGAAAACAATAGCAAAAGTCAAAACCAGAAATAATCTACATGTTGGATTGACATAGGGTGCTGCTCTTATAACAACACTCAGACCTCCGCACTAATGTTAAGATTCTCCATGGTTGAGGACTGTGCACCAGTCCGGCAAAGGTCATCACTTATGCATCTTGTGGACTCTCAACTGGACATGATATATTTATCATAAACCCGGACCCTCCACTCAACATATGGCTTCTTGTCCTCACTTTGCTCACCCAGCCACAACTGCTGATGATAGAAACCTACAAGCTGTCTCTACTGCTATCCACCCATTGCTCATCTTCCTTCTCAGCATCCTATATGACTCGGCACTCCTGAGTCAGATCTACTAGTAGACATTCTTAGCATCAACGAAAGGAAAATGTGGGACATCACTCACAAGTTCAAAATCAGAAATTGCTGGAAAAGCTCAGCTGGTCTGGCTGCATCTGTGGAGTGAAATCAGAGTTCATGTTTCAGGTCCAGTGACCCTTCAACTGTCTGAAAGAAAGGTCACTGGACCAGAAACGTTAATGCTAATTTCTCTCCACAGATGCTGCCAGACCTGCTGAGTTTTTCCAGCAATTTCTGTTTTAGTTTTAGTTTCTGATTTCCATTTTTTTGTTCACTAACAAGTTCTTTGGGACAAACTATCAACTGTTGAATGGCAGACTTTGAACTGCAATGGTGAGAGTGGTTCAGGACACCCCAGTGCCCCTATGCAACCAATCTCTGTCACTGGATCCTCAGCTCAAATCAAGTATGCACTTGTGGGGAGAGAAGGAGAGAGAGAGAGAGCGAGAGAGACAATCCTGCACGTTATCAAACAATGTCACCTCTATAAATTAAATAGAGGATTATTACCTTAAACTCAGCAAATGAGGAAGCTTTTGCTGATCTTTATTCTGACTTACTGTTTCATTGAAACTCAACATAAGCTCGAGGGACAACATCTGTTTTTAACAGCCTTCTGGATTCAATGTTGAGTTCATCAGTTTGTGACTATAAATTCTACCACTGTTTTGTTTCCTTTCTTTTCATATATCAGTTTTAGTCTCGTTTTTTTCTCCAGCTTTTCCCTTTAGATGACAGCTGTTCACTACTCACCCATTCATGTAGCCTGTAAACACATCTTTGGTTTCTTTACCTATCCCATTACCACTGGCTTTCCCCAACAATGCTTTTGAAATTAATGCCTTCCTGTCACAACCCTTTCTGTTTTCTACCCCTGACAGATCCTGTTTCGCCAGCTTAAAGCCTGTGACATTTCTATTTTTTCACAATCCCGATCAGAGTTTATTAAGCTGAATTGTGGACTCTGTTCCTGTCTCCACGGATGCTGCCGTACCTACTGAGTTTCTCCAGCATTTCCTCTTTCTATTTATAATAGAAATTGCTAAGGGTGGTGACCATGAAGTGATAAGCAAACTGCTCATTGGCACTTGCTCAAAATCTGTAGCTGCCTCTCAGCCCAAACAACAATTGGGCCATTTTTTTTCTTTTTGAGGCATTCATCTTTATAGTTGCTCCTGAATTTAATGTGATGTTTTGTTACATGCAAAATAAAGGAACCATTTCTTGATTTACCTGCTAAAAGTTGGATCCTCCTCAATATTTGAGCCTGAAAATCTCCTCCAGAGTAACCAATGTTGATCAGCTAGAAGATAGGGAAACTGTTTAAGTGCCATTAACCACATTTTATGTATATGTTAAAGATTGTTGAAGTAAAAGTCTGGGAATGAATTTTTACTTTTCTTTAAGATCAGCAGCTCTTAGAAGACTGTGAGTGAATGATCACCTAATGAACTGAGGGCTTTGACCTGATATTAGATTTCCTCATGTAGAATTGCTGCAGACACTGGTCTACCTGACCCAAAGACATATTTGTCAATGAAAATGTAGAAAACTGCACAAAAGGACATGGAGCATATTGCTGTCCAAGAAACCAATCACTGAACTTCAGAACTGGATATCCTCAAATTAGAAATCTGCATCAAAACGTCATTCATCCTGCAGTGTAGTAAAGAAATGGCAAATCCTCTCAAGTGTTTTTGGGAACTAAAACATTTGGTTGCCCGATTTGCTGAATAGGTTTTAAGTATCAATATTTTAATATCAACCAAACTATTAATAACCTGATGTAAATATGCATTTTTGCACTTCGCTGGGCTTCTCCAGTGTGTACTATTTTGGTAATTTGCACAGATTGAATGCTTCACAGCTCACTTTCCATATTCTTTATCTATGTAAGTTCTGGTAACAGAACTATAACAACAGTGAGTAGCAAAACAGTGTCATAATCTGTGAAAACCCTGCATAATATTATTATCATTTGGGAATTTTAATTTTAAAATAGATTTTAAAATGATGCATACTTTTGGTTCTTCTGGTAATTTATTTTTGAGGTCAGAAAGTTATTTGGAATAGTGAACTAAATATAATTTTGAAGAAGATATGAAATTTAGCCAAGTGCCCATAAAGGGTATCTGTGGTGTTAACACTTGAAGTACTTACAAAATTGATGTTTTATGAACTGCAGGAAAGAAAGTACAGACACCACCAGTAGTTTTCAATTCAGAATTAGTTTTCAGTTCAGAATCACTGTTTTGCCCTTTGTGTCGAAGTTTTTAAGTTGTGTGCACTGAAAAGAGAGTTAGGCTAGGGGAACTGGAAAGAAGTCAAATCTGAAAAGAGTCAGTTAATTAATAAATTATAGTAAAACTTGGAATGACATTTCCTGGAATTCAATATCTATAAAGGATATTGCTGGGAAACTGATTTAAATCCCTCTTGCAGATTTATATTAAGATCTTTTTAAACTGATATCTCCTTTTTTTAAACCTTTGTGTGATAAGCTTGTCTTTTTGTGAAAGAACATTGACAGCTTTGTGTGGCTATGTTCAGTGATTAACCATCATGGTAACCAAACAGGTAGATGAGAGTAAACCGGTTGATGTGGTGTATATGGATTTCAGCAAGGCATTCGCTAAGGTTCCCCATAGTAGGCTATTGTACAAAATGCAGAGGAATGGGATTGTGGGAGATATAGCAGTTTGGATCAGTAATTGGCTTGCTGAAAGAAGACAGAGGGTGGTGGTTGATGGGAAATGTTCATCCTGGAGTCCAGTTACCAGTGGTGTATGGCAAGGGTTGGTGTTGGGTCCACTGCTGTTTGTCATTTTTATAAACGACCTGGATGAGGGTGTAGAAGGGTGGGTTAGTAAATTTGCAGATGATACTAAGTTGGTGGAGTTGATGAAGGATGTTGTAGGTTACAGAGAGACATAGATAAGCTGCAGAGCTGGGCTGAAGGTGGCAAATGCAGTTTAATGTGGACAAGTGTGAGGTGATTCACTTTGGTCGGAGTAACCGGAATGCAAAGTACTGGGCTAATGGTAAGATTCTTGGTAGTGTAGATGAGCAGAGAGATCTCGGTGTCCACGTACACAGATCCTTGAAAGTTGCCACCCATGTTGACAGGGTTGTTAAGAAGGCATACAGTGTTTTAGCTTTTATTAATAGAGGGATCGAGTTCCGGAACCACGAGGTTATGCTACAGCTGTACAAACCTCTGGTGTGGCCGCAGTTGGAGTATTGTGTACAGTTCTGGTCACCGCATTATAAGGAGGATGTGGAAGCTTTGGAAAGGGTGCAGAGGAGATTTACTAGGATGTTGCCTGGTATGGAGGGAAGGTCTTACGAGGAAAGGCTGAGGGACTTGAGGCTGTTATCGTTGGAGAGAAGAAGGTTGAGAGGTGACTTAATAGAGACATATAAGATAATCAGAGGGTTAGATAGGGTGGACAGGGAGAGCCTTTTTTCAAGTATGGTGACAGCGAGCACGAGGGGGCAAGCTTTAAATTGAGGGGTGATAGATATAGGACAGATGTCAGAAGTAATTTCTTTACTCAGAGTAGTAAGGGTATGGAATGCTTTGCTTGCAATGGTAGTAGATTCGCCAACTTTAAGTACATTTAAGTCGACATTGGACAAGCATATGGACGTACATGGAATAGTGTAGGTTAGATGGGCTTCAGATTGGTATGACAAGTCAGCGCAACATCGAGGGCTGAAGGGCCTGTACTGCACTGAAATGTTCTATGTTCTATGTAACTAACTGCAAAATTTAAACATGCGATCTATCAAGCCAGGTTTCAATCTGTGATCTGACCTGTCCAGTACTACCATTAGCGAGGATCATAACAATTTTCCTATGGTGTGTGAATTACTCTAAAAGTGTTTGGTGCAAAATGGAAATGTTCATGACCATTTCCGAAGATTTGTGTTTGTGATTTAACTACCCTGTTCAGTGTCCACAATATAAATTGCATACAAAAACATATTTTTGCAGATGTAATTGTCAGAATTCAGTATTAGTATAGCTGTAAATTAATTGGATGCAAATAAAAGGGTGCCACCCTTGGCTGAGTTAGAGATTATGGGTTTAAGCTCCATTTTAGTGATTTAAGTACGTGGGTAACTTCAGTCTGTGTGTAGACGGGGAGAACAAGTTGAGCACTTAAGCTGTGGAAGATGAGTTTCTGGAGTGTGTTAGGAATGGTTTTCTAGAGCAATATGTTGAGGAGTCAACCAGAGAATGTGCTATTTAAGATTATTAGAAAACGTAATTAACAATCTGTTGTTAAAAAAAACCTTTAGGAATGAGTGACCATTATATGATAGAATTTTCTATTATGCTTCAAAGTGAATTAATTCAGTCCAGAGCAAAGTTGTCAAATTTGAATGAGGGAAATTATGAAGTTGAGGCACAAATTGGATGAAGTGGATTGGGCAAATACATTAAAAGGCATGACTGTGTATAGACAATGGATAGTCTTTAAAGAACTATTACACGACTTAGAGCAACTATACCTTTCTTCAAGGTGCAAAAACCCCTAAGAAAAAGGTCAGTTAACTGTGGCTAACAAAGTTCACGGTTGCATAAGATTAAAAGGTAAGGCCTATAAACTTGCCAGAAATAAAGGTAATTTTGAGGATTGAGAGGCTTGGTGTAATCAACAAATGAGAACTAAGAAACTGAGAAAGAAAGGGAGAATAGATTATGAACGCAATCTAACAAAAAATAAGAAATGGACTGTCAAAGTTTTTATATTTAAGTAACAAGGAAATGTTTGGCTAAACAAATGCAGGTCCATTAAAGGTAGAGTCAGAAGAATTTATAATGGAAATAGAGAAATGATAGACAAGTTAACTAATTACCTTGTGACTGTTTTCACTGAGCAAGTTGCAAGAAATCTCCCAGAATTAGAGATCGAAGTAGCTAGAGAGAATGAGGAAATGCAGGAAATTAGCATCAGTAAGACGATTGTACTGGAGAAATCAATGAGGCTAGAAGTTAATAAATCCCTAGAGCCGGATTGTCTTCATCCCAGAGTGTTGAAAGAGGTAACTGTGAAGAGAGTTGATGCATTGGTGGTTATGTTCCAAAATTCTATAGATTCTATAATGATGATCTCAATTGGACCATGGGCAGAAAACCACACAGTACCTAGCTATGGCTGGTAAAGTGTCATTGGAGATGGGCCACAGGCATGGCACTCATTTTTACACATTCCTGCCCTCTCCCAGCATCCCCACCACTGATCTCACCCAACACTGTGCTCCCTGCCCCTTTCCCAACTTGCTAGCACTGTCCCACTGAGAGGCTGAGAGTTGTTGAACTCTATTCCAGATTTCCCTTTGTAACTGATGTTGTTAAACAGCGCATCCAAATATTCAACATGAAATATATGCTTATTTTCACTACAGTCATGAAGTATTTACTTTTGATTCATCAAAGCGACAATAACACACAAACTTTAAGTGACTCATCATTCACTGTCTCATGGCTTCAATCATCTCTTCCACATTGCAGATCCAGGAGTTCAACCTAACTTATTGTTTATCCATTGTCGGTTGTCAAGTAGTCAAAACAACTGAGATCAGCACAGTGGTGTCAAACACACTAAAGATGTGGCCATGTAGGAAAGGAAACACTCTGATGGCTTAACAAAAGGCTCCAAACTAATAAGCAGAACATTTATACAGGGATCAGGAAGTTCTACTTTACCTGAGATAAATTATATTGAGCTCTGGTAATAACCATGGAAGGAAGCCCTCGGAAATAAAAGCCACGTTTGGGTATTTGGATGTTTCTAGGCAGACTACTCTAGATGGGGCAAATGACTTTCATGAAAGTAGACAGAATGTATACCACAGAATGTTTTTTTCTACATTTCCAATTGTGGACTGAAATGAGAAAAGAACTGTTTTAAAATTAAGGGTTGTTGGTGGATTGCTGCATGTTTTGAGAGTGAGTTACCTACACTCATTGTAAGCAGCATTTACACGCTGCCTCTTTGAGCAGTGGCTAAAGTGTGGTTACAGGTGAGTTGGAGCCAAGAGGTTGTGCACAGATGGTGCTTTGGTTGGTACAAGTAGCTGATTAATAACTGAACACTCGTCCACAGACCAATGATAAAGGCTTCAGGTTTGCCGACAACTGTTGATTAGTTCAGAGTTAACTTGAATGCCTTGGTGTTGTGAACAAATGCAGTGAAATCATCAGATCTGCACCAGCTCAGCAGCTCTCTCTCTTCTCTGCAGTAAAAATTAATCGAAGCAGTTGCTTTTAGTTGGGATTTTGAATTGATGCAAGATCTCTTATAATTGAACTAGCCACCCCGTGCCTCTTAAAAATCAGTGGTAGCATCTGAAGAAGGATGACTGAAAAGCAACATTCTGATGATGCAGCACAAGTATTAGAAAAATCTCAGCAATCCTTGTGATCACAAGTTACACAACTGTCTTTCCAGAATTTCTCTCCATCCAAAGTACCATTTTCTTTGTGTGTGTAAGGGGGAAGTTCTAATTAATATTAAATTTTACTCAGTAGAGTCATATGAATTATCTACCATAGCTAGTGTCCAATAATTCACAAAGCCATATAGCGCAGGAAAGACCCGAGTGTGTACTGACATAACTACCAGTAAAAGTGCTCTACTCCCAATTTCCTGCATTTGTCCCATATCCTCAAATGTAATGGTATTTGAAGTGCTCATTCAAATATGTTTTAAAGGATGTAAGGTTTTCAGCCTCCACTACTTTCCCAGCAGTGCATTCCAGATTCCCACCACCCACTGAGTTTATTTCCAAATCCCCTCTGAAAGACCTGCCTCTTACCCTAACACTATGCCCTCTCATGATTGATTCCTCAACCAAGGGGAACAGCTGCTCCCTATTCGCCCTGCTCACATCCCTCATAATCTAGTACACCTCAGTCATGTATCCCCTAAGTCTTCACTGCTCTAAAGAAAACAATCCAAGCCTATCCAGTCTCTCCATATACCTCAATTTCCCCATTCTAGGCATTATCCTAGTGAACCTCCTCTATAATCCCTCTGGTTCTATCACATCCATCCTGTAGTGAGGTGATCAGAACTGCACACAATACTCCAGCTGTGGCTTGACCTATACTCTGTGTTACCTCCTTGCTGTTATATTCTATGCCTCAACTGACAATAGGAAGTGTTCCATCTGCCTTCTTAACTATCCTATTGACATGTTCTGCCGACTTCAGAGATCTGTGAATGATTACTCCAAGATCCCTCTGTTCCTCTAAGCTGCCCAGTATCCTGCCATTTATTAAATACTCCCTCATCTTGTTTCTTCTTCTGAAGTGCATCACCTCGCAATTATCAGGGTTAAATACCGCCCGTGGTCTGCTCATCTGACCAACCCATCTATCTCCTTCTGTAACCTACAACCATCCTCTTCACTATTAATCGCTCTGCCAATATTGGTGTTGTCTGCAAATTTGTTTAACATTTCCCCCAACATTTAATCTATATCATTTGTGTATATAACAAACAATAAGGGTCCCAGTATGGATCCTTGTGGTAAACAGGTGGTCACCGGCCTCCAGCCACTCAAGCAGTCGCCTTCCACTACCAGTATATCTAAGGTAGATTCTCATCCATCTCACCAAGATTTCCCTCAATTCCTTGTGCTTTGATCTTCTCAGTCAGTCTCCCATGTGGGACCTCATCAAAGGCTTTTCTAAAATCCATATAAACTACATCAATTGAACTTCCTTCATCCACACACTTGATCACAATTTCAAAACATTCTAACAAATCTGTTAGGCATGACCTCCCTCTGACAAAGTCATGCTGACTATTCCTTATTAACTAATGACTTTCAAAGTGGATATTAATTTGATCCTTCAGAATTTTTTCCAATTGTTTCCCTACCACTGACACAAGTCTCACTGGTTTATAATTTCCTGGTTTATCTCTAATAGTGGAGCCACATTAGCCATCCTCCAGTCTCTGGCTCCTCCCCTGTGGCTGGAGAGAAACTTTTAAAAATGTGTCAATGTCTCTGCAATTTCCTGTCTCGCTCCCCACAGCAGCATAGGATCCAATTAATCCAGCTCAGGAGATTTGTCTGTTTTTATGCCCAACAGATATCTCCTCATTTCCATTGTCAAATTGTGCAAGTTCCTCACAGTCCCTTTTCCTGAATTCCTTACTTACCTTCTCCCTTTCCAGAGTGAATACCGAAGAAAAGTATTCATTTAATATCATTCCAATACCCTGGTATACATTGGAGTTCTTTTAAGCACAGAAACTTGATCCATGCTTTTATATAACCTGGGTTTGAGGTTACCATGAAGGATTCAACCTCTTCCTTGCCTGAGGTCTGGTGGCCCTCAGGTTAAATCACCACCAGTTGCTTCTCTGTAATGAGCGAGCAGCCGCTGTGGTCTGGTAAGACTGTGGCAACACACCATAACCTGAGTCTAAAAGGCAATTTACTTGGAGAATTTTGTATAATTTTTAAAACATCTTTAAGTTTAATGATATCTCTGGGAATATTGGGGCTTGATTTCCAGCATGCTATCCCAGTGAGTATCCCTTTCACCTTTATCAATAAGGTATTCTCTCCAATTTCCCTCATGTGTGTGCCTGGCTTCCCCTTGAATGTATAAATTCTACCTTTCCCCTGATTATGAGCTCAGTAGTATAAATACTTTCTCATAAAAGCAGTTTCATCTAAATTCCCTGTCTTATCCCAAACGGTCCTTCTGGGTGAGACAGTGGGTCACTTGCCTCTCATCTACCCTAGTTTACTGCATCCGGTGCTCCCAGTGTGGTCTTCTGAACTTCAGGGAATCTGAACGTAAACAAAGGGAACATTTCACCGAGCATTTCAGCCGGGCCTGCAAGGGTTAACCTCTCACCTCCTAGTCACCGCCTATTTTAATTCCCCTTCCCACGCCCTTTCCGACATGACCATCCTTGGCCTCCTCCATTGCTACAGCGAATCAGACCACATATTGGAGGAACAACACGGGTGGCACGGTGGCACGGTGGCACAGTGGTTAGCACTGCTGCCTCACAGCGCCGGAGACCCGGGTTCAATTCCCGCCTCAGGCGACTGACTGTGTGGAGTTTGCACGTTCTCCCCGTGTCTGCGTGGGTTTTCTCCGGGTGCTCCGGTTTCCTCCCACAGTCCAAAGATGTGCAGGTCAGGTGAATTGGTCATGCTAAATTGCCCGTAGTGTTAGGTAAGGGGTAGATGTAGATGTAGGGGTATGGGTGGGTTACGCTTCGGCGGGGCAGTGTGGACTTGTTGGGCCGAAGGGCCTGTTTCCACACTGTAAGTAATCTAATCTAATCTAATCTAATCTAAACACCTCATCTTCCTTCTGGGCAGCCTATAACCTGAGGTCTCAACATTGAGTTCTCCAATTTCAAATAACCTCCTTTCCCATCCCCCGACTGCCTTCCCAACCTCTCCCCCTCCCTTTCATCCCTCTCATGGACCCGTCTTCCAGCTACCAACTGGATTCATTCCTCCCATCCACCAACCTGGCTATACCCTCTACCTGTGTTCACTTACCCCTACCTCACCAACTTGCCCTCACCCATGCCCCTTTATCTACAGCTCCCCTTACATGCACCCCCAATCCTGAAGAAGAATTACACCTGAAATGTTGACTTCTCCACCTCCTGAAGCTCCCTAGCTTGCTCTGTTAGTCATAGAGATGTACAGCACGGAAACAGACCCTATGGTCCAACCCGTCCATGCCGACTAGATATCCGAACCTAATCTAGTCCCATTTGCCATCACTTGGCCCATATCCCTCTAAACCCTTCCTATTCCTATACCCATCCAGATGCCTTTTAAATGTTGTGACTGTACCAGCTCTCACCACATCCTCTGGCATACCATACATACACCACCCTCTGCATGAAAAAGCTGCCCCTTAGATCTCTTTTAAATTTTTCCCCTCTCACCCTAAACCTTTACCCAATAGTTCTGGACTCCCCCACCCCAGGGAAAAGACCCTTTCCATGACCATCATGATTTTATAAACCTCCATAAGGTCACCCCTCAGCCTCCGACACTTCAGGGAAAACAGCCCCAGCTTATTCAGCCTCTCCCTATAGCTCAAACTCTCCAACCCTGGCAACATCCTTTTAAATCTTTTCTGAACCAGTTCAAGTTTCACAACATCTTTCCGATGGGAAGGAGACAAGAATTGCTCGCAATATTCCAACAGTGGCCTAACCAATGTCCTGTACAACCGCAACATGACCTCCCAACTCCTGTACTCAATACTCTGACCAATAAAGGAAAGCATACCAAATGCCTTCTTCACTATCCTATCTACCTGTGACTCCGCTTTCAAGGAGCTATGAACCTGCACTCCAAGGTCTCTTTGTTCAGCAACACTCACCAGGATCTTACTATTAAGTGTCTAAATCCTGCCCTGATTTGCCTTTCCAAATTACAGCACCTCACATTTATCTAACTTAAGCTCCATCTGCCGCTCCTCAGCTCATTGGCCCACTTGATCAAGATCCCGTTGTAATCTGAGGTAACCTTCTTCACTGTCCACTACACCTCCAATTTTGCTATGATCTGCAAACTTACTAATTATACTTCCTATGTTCACATCCAAATCATTTAAGTAAATGATGAAAAGCAGTAGACCCAGCACTGATCCTTGTGGCACACCATTGTTCACAGACCTCCAGTCTGAAAGACAACCCTGCACCACCACCCACTGTTCTTCCAGCCTCTTGCTTGTCTACCTTGAATTCCAACATCTACAGTTTTTTTGCTCTCTAACTCTATCATACAAGCAACTGTGTATTGTTTAGACCGACCTCACAAGTGGAAATATCTTCTCTATGTCAACTCTATTGAACTGGCCCATGGTAATGTTAAGGGGACATTGATTCACATCTCACTCCAACATCTGGTGGAATTTATATTCAATAAGTAAATCTGGGACACAAATCTAGTTTCAGTAATGGTGACCAAAATTTTTTGTAGTTTTCAGTGTTAACCCATGTGGCATACAATGCATGGACTGAGTTCTTTCTTGATGAGTCAGATACCTTGAAGTTTATGAATAAGTCTAACTGTATTGTGATCCAAAATCACACACTTACACAGAATCTGGATGCTGTGTTTCCTGTTACTGTTCATTACACACACAACTGATGGACTAAACTGACTGAATTTACATAGTGTGATTGAAGGTGAGGCAGGGACTTCTATATTGAAATATCACGTGTTGCAATATCCTGTTATATCTTAAAACATACGTTCCAGTCTAGTCTGGAATCCATACCAGAATGCAACAATGACTGTGACAATGAGCATCATTTGTTGTAGAATCAAATCCAGGACACTATTGCCCTTGAGGAAAGAAAATCTGCCATCCTCACCCAGTCTGACCTACTTGTGACTGTAGACCCACAGCGATGTGGCTGAATGCCCTCTGAAAACACTCAGCTCAAGGGCAATTTGGAATGAGTAATAAATGTTGGCCTTGTCAATGAAACCACAACGCTTGGCAAAACAATGAGAAAACCACAAAATTGAAAATCTGTATCAGAACAATTCCTCCAAGTCTTCATTTGGCTATCTATTTCCCGTGCAATCAGTGGATATGCATTAATTGGACACCTGTAAAATATTCTCCATTGGCAGCCCGACATTCATTGCGGGGGCTGTGGTATGGTAACACTCAGGTCCATAAGCTTTTAGATTAAGTCTGAAAAAGCTTTATCCTTGAGACGCAAATCATTCTTTCTGATGCATTAGAAACCTAGAGACTGCAGGAAGAGTGCTGCTTGCCAGGGTGTTCCAGTTTCCCACAGGAATAGAAACAGAAATCAGAATTGCGTCCAATAAATCATTTGGCAATGTGTCTCTAAATCACCCCATAACTCAAATAATACAACAGAAATCCATCAATTTGTTTTCAAGCAAATAATTGTTAATGTCAAGGTTGATGGTGACTTACCAATTCTTTTTGGTATTTACAAGGAGTGATGCAATTCATCCAATTTGTTGGAAAATGAATCAGCTCTTCCAACTTAAAATCAACTCATTTTCTTTAGGCTTTAATAATGGCTCTGAAAGCACCATTATTTTTCTTACACTTTCTGGGCCAACGTGACAGAGTTTTGGTTTTAGTCTCATGTCTCTATCAGTAGCTGTAGATCATTCTATCATTCAAACTTCCTTGAGACACATCCTTCATTTCTTTACTTGTTCCATTACTATTCATTGATCCTCTATGACCAAATTTCTTTTTAATCATTCAATCTCTCTCGATCTTTCTTTATCTGCCCTACCCTTTAACACTTGCTTAAAACTCATTACAGTTCTAAATTCTGATTCTGTTGAAAGGTGATTCATTTAAAATGTTGGGCATTACTTTTCAGAATGCAAGGGTCTTCCATCATCAGTGAGAATCCCTTTAGGGAGAGTGTGAGTTGATGTGTGGCCCAATTGCTGGCTCTCTCTCAGGAGGGAGGATTTCCAGCTTCAAAGATCTTCTGGTCATTCTGATCAATTGGGCAGCCCTCTTGTCCCAGTCAAAAAAAAAAGCACAAGAGCAACAGCCACTGCTGGGCTTACATCTAGTAGTTGAATGAATCTTAGTACCGGGATCCAGGTCAAAGGCATTCACAGTTTCAAGGGGAGGAAAACAAAGCTGCTGACAGCTCATAATTCTCCCGCCATTCCAGCAATGAAAGTGAAAGCATTTTCACTCCCATGTTCATTTGCAGTGACAAACTCTATTAAGAGTTTCCTCCAGCTGGTGATGAAGAGGTCTATGCTAAGGTTTCCCATTCACTGCCTGAAGGAAGCAAAAATGAGGGATGGAGTTTGCTGCTTTGCAATTAGCTATATCACTTACTGGTCCAGGCTAAAATCGATGTTTAGTGATTTGTTGACTGAATTTCTCTTTGACAGAGCAATTGTTTCTTCAGCCAGGATGACATACGTCTGAACTTAAGTACGATGACACAGTTTACATTGTTGCTGTATTAGTTCTGACGCACGTTTGGAAGCATAAATCAAAACAGAAATATTAACTGGATTTCCTTGCCAAACATATTTACAATTTAATGCTGTAAAACCTCTAGTGTTGCAGTCTTCAAAATTAAAGTTTTTTTAAAACTATGTTGAAAGAAGATCTTATATCCGCATTTCCCGTATCATAGTCTCAAGAGGTCATAGAGCATTTTGCAGACTTGTAATGCTATTGTGTAAGGTCAGATTGTAGCAGCCAATGTGCATATAGCAGAATCTCACACACAGCAATGAGGTAGATAACCAACTTAAATTCTTCAATAGTGTTGGGTGGTTAGCTTATTTGAATACATGACTGGAGAGTATTGTAGAATATAGACATCTCAACATCCCATTCCATCTGGGGAGGCCTGACTGATGGCAGCTAGGCCACTCCGCATCCCTTGAACTCTGGCCTTGCTCAGGGACTGAAAATCCAGCTACTGCAAAACAAAATCACAATTCATTGGATGGACAAGGGGTCAGCCTAAGGTTAACTATGGCCCTCAATTATCACTAAATTATCAGAGACTTAGCCAGGTCACTTATCAGGACAGTTTTTTTATTGGGGTCCAGGTAGGACATCAGTTGCGCTAAGTGATAAAATGATCTCTTTCCAACCAGAATGGGTTGAAGTTGCTGTTAAATATGAATTTGTTAAATCTAGTGACTCTCTGTTTAAGGTTAATTGACTTGTTGTAATGTGCGGTGTGGCTGGTAGTTCTGCCAAGGTTCAGAGCAGAGCCTGAAGACTATTGGTGGGATTGTTTAAAAGCCTTTGCACATTTTTCTTTATGGAGGAAATCTTCAAAAGTGTGTATAATGAGATAGAGCAATGGATCATTGCAAAGACCCATAATGCAATTTGGGTGTTTACCTCCCCTTCCCAATTTTCATCCCTTTTTTAAATTTGTACTGAAGCTGTTGACTCCTACAGGTAACATAACTGTTCTGATACTTCATCCAATTCTCCATTCATTATTATGCAAGTTTGGGTGTCAAAACCTTTTCCAATTTGGATCAACTAACATAGTTGAATCTGATGTAAAATCACCTGATCCATATCAGCCATGACCCAGTTGTTAATATTTGTGTCTGAGTTAAAGGGTTGTTTCAAATCCTACTCTAAATCTTAAATGCAAAAATCAAGGTTGATATTCCAATAAAGTGCAGTACTGAGGGAAGGCTGTACTCTTGTATATGCTGTCTTTTAGATGAGACCTTAAACCAAAGCCCCATCTGTTTGTGTAGACATAGAGAATTCTGTGACACTACAGAAGAAGATTTGGGGGTGGGGGACATTATCTGAGGAAAATGTCCAGCCATGACCTTATTGAATGACAGAGCAGATTGAAAGGTCAAATTGGTTTCCTCTAGCTCCAATTCTTAGGCTCATACATTTGCCTTCTGCTTTGTGTAGCTTTGTAAGACATTACAGAGACAAGTATTCCTTTGCTGTCGTAAAGCTGTTACTTGAAAGGGCTATGATGTCACAGAAAAATATAATGCGGAGGAAGACAAAGAAGTAGACAACAGATGGGAAGGTAACACTGTTGAGGTTTCCGAATGGTATTTTAGTCGAGAAATATTCTCACATTACAAAGGCTGAATTGTAGTGTAACTTGCGATTAAACATTATTGATTCAACCTCGGCCTGCGTTTTCTCCATCATGGTAAAACTGGTGGCCAGTCCTCCTAATGAACACTAAAACGTTTGATAAGGTTCCATGTGGTAGGCTATTGCACAAAATAAGGAGTTTCGGGATTGAAGGTGAGTGGTTTGGATCAGAAATTGGCTGGCTGAAACAAGACAGAGGGTGGTGGTTGATGGGAAATGTTCATTCTGGAGCTCAGTTACCAGTGGTGTGCCACAAGGATCTGTTTTGGGGCCACTGCTGTTTGTCATTTTTATAAGTGATCTGGAGATAGGCTTGGAAGGATGGGTTAGTAAATTTGCAGATGACACGAAGGTAGGCAGAGTTGTGGATAGTGCCAAATAATATTGTGGGTTACAGAGGCATATAGATAAGATACAGAGCTGGTCTAAGAAATGGCAAATGAAGTTTAATGTGGAAAAGTGTGAGGTAGTTCACTTCGGAGCAAGTAGCAGCATTGCACAGTATTCGGCTAATGGTAAAATTCTTGGCAGTATAGATTAACAGAGAGATCTCATTGTCCAGGTGCATAAATCCCTGAAAGTTGCCATCCAGGTTGGTAAAGTTGTTAAGAAGGCCTATGTGTGTTGGTGTTTATTGGTAGGGGGATTGAATTTCTGAGCCACAAGGTCAAGCTTCAGCTGTACAAAACACTGGTAAGGCCACACCTGGAGTATTGCGTGCAGTTCTGGTCACCGAATTATAGGAAGGATGTGGAAGCTTTGGAAAGGATTCAGAGGAGATTTACTAGGATGCTGTCTGGTATGGGGGGAAGGTCTTACGAGGAAAGGCTGAGGGAATTGAAACTGTTTTCATTGGAGAGAAGAAGGTTGAGAGGTGACTTAATTGTGACATATAAGATAATCAGAGGGTTAGATAGGGTGGACAATGAGAGCCTTTTTCCTCGGATGGTGAAGGCTAACATGAGGGGACATAGAGTCATAGAGATGTACAGCATGGAAACAGACCTTTTGGTCCAACCCATCCATGCCGACCAGATTTCCCAACACTAGTCCCACCTGCCAGCACCCGGCCCATACCCTTCCTATTCATATCCCCATCCAAATGCCTCTTAAATGTTGCAATTGTACCAGCCTCCACCACTTCCTCTGGCAGCTCATTCCATACCCGTACCACCCTCTGTGTGAAAAAGTTGCCCCTTAGGCCTCTTTTATATCTTTCCCGTTATATCTTTCCCGTCTTCCCCTCTCACCCTAAACCTATGCCGTCTAGTTCTGGACTTCCCGACCCCAGGGAAAAGACTTTGCCTATTTACCCTATCCATGCCCCTCATCATTTTGTAAATCTCTATAAGGTCAACCCTCAGCCTCCGATGCTCCAGGGAAAACAGCCCCATACTGTTCAGCCTCTGCCTATAGCTCAAATCCTCCTACCCTGGCAATATCCTTGTAAATCTTTTCTGAACCCTTTCAAGTTTCTCAACATCTTTCCGATAGAAAGGTGACCAGAATTGCATGCAATATTCCAACAATGGCCTAACCAATGTCCTGTACAACTGCAACATGACCTCCCAGCTCCTGTACTCAATACTCTGATCAATAAAGGAAAGCATACCAAACACCATATTGACCATCCTATTTACCTGCAACTCCACTTTCAAGGAGCTATGAACCTGCACTCCAAGGCCTCTTTGTTCAGCAACACTCCCTAGGACCTTACCATAAAGTGTATAAGTCTTGCTAAGATTTGCTTTCCCAAAATGCATCATCTCGCATTTATCTGATTTAAACTCCATCTGTCACTTCTCAGCCCATTGGTCAAGATCTGGTCAAGATCCTGTTGTAATCTAAGGTAACCCTCTTCGCTGTCCACTACACCTCCAAGTTTGGTGTCATCTGCAAACTTACTAACTGTACCTCTTATGCTCGCATCCAAATCATTTATGTAAATGACAAAAAGTAAAGGACCCAGCACCGATCCTTGCGACACTCCACTGGTCACAGGCCTCCAGAAAGAAAAACAACCCTCCCCAGCACCCTCTGTCTTCTACTTTTGAGCCAGTTCTATATCCAAAAGGCTAGTTCTCCCTGTATTCCATGAGATCTAACCTTGCTAATCGGTCTCCCATGGGGAACCATGTCAAACGCCTTACTGAAGTCTATATAGATCACATCTACTGCTCTGCCCTCATCAATCCTCTTTGTTACTTCCTCAAAAAACTCAATCAAGTTTGTGAGACATGATTTCCCATGCACAAAGCCATGTTGACTATACCTAATCAGTCCTTGCCTTTCCAAATACATATACATCCTGTCCCTCAGGATTCCCTCCAACAACTTGCCACCACTGACGTCAGGCTCACTGGTCTGTAGTTCCCTGGCTTGTCTTTACCACCCTTCTTAAACAGTGGTACCACGTTTGCCAACCTCCAGTCTTCCGGCACCTCACCTGTGACTATTGATGATACAAATATCTCAGCAAGAGGCCCAGCAATCACTTCTCTAGCTTCCCACAGAGTTCTCGGATACACCTGATCAGGTCCTGGGGATTTATCCACCTTTAACTGTTTCAAGACATCCAGCACTTCCTCCTCTGTAATCTGGGCATTTTGCAAGATGTCACCATCTATTTTTTTACAGTCTGTATCTTCCATATCCTTTTCTACGATAAATACTGATGCAAAATACTCATTTAGTATCTCCCCCATTTTCTGTGGCTCCACACAAAGGCTGCCTTGCTGATCTTTGAGGGGCCCTACTCTCTCCCCAGTTACCCTATTGTCCTTAATGTATTTGTAAAAACCCTTTGGATTCTCCTTAATTCTATTTGCCAAAGCTATCTCATGTCCCCTTTTTTTCCTCCTCATTTCCCTCTTAAGTATACTGCTACTTCCTTTATACTCTTCTAAGGATTCACTCAGTCTATCCTGTCGATACCTGACATATGCTTCCTTCTTTTTCTTAACCAAACCCTCAATTTCTTTAGTCATCCAGCATTCCCTATACCTACCAGCCTTTCCTTTCACCCTGACAGGAATATACTTTTTCTGGATTCTTGTTATCTCATTTTTGAAGGTTTCCCATTTTCCAGCCGTCCCTTTACCTGCGAACATCTGCCCCCAATCAACTTTCGAAAGTTCTTGCCTAATACTTTCAAAATTGGCCTTTCTCCAATTTAGAACTTCAACTTTTAGATCTGGTCTATCCTTTTCCATCATTATTTTAAATCTAATAGAATTATGGTCGCTGGGCCCAAAAGGGCTCGCCCACTGACACCTCAGTTAGCTGCCCTGACTTATTTCCCAAGAGTAGGTCAAGCTTTGCACCTTCTCTGGTAGGTACATCCACATACTGAATCAGAAAATTGTCCAGTACACACTTAACAAGTTCCTCTCCATCTAAACCCTTAACACTATGGCAGTCCCTGTCTATGTTTGGAAAGTTAAAATCCCCTACCATAACCACCCTATTATTCTTACAGATAGCTGAGATCTCCTGACAAGTTTGTTTCTCAATTTCCCTCTGACTATTAGGGGGTCTATAATACAATTCCAGTAAGGTGATCATCCCTTTCTTATTTCTCAGTTCCACCCAAATAACTTCCCTGGATGTATTCCGGGAATATCCTCCCTCAGCACAACTGTAATGCTGTCCCTTATCAAAAATGCCACTCCCCCTCCTCTCTTGCCTCCCTTTCTATCCTTCCTGTAGCATTTGTATCCTGGAACATTAAGCTGCCAGTCCTGCCCATCCCTGAGCCATGTTTCCGTAATTGCTATGATATCCCAGTCCCATGTTCCTAACCATGCCCTGAGTTCATCTGCCTTCCCTGTTAGGCCCCTTGCATTGAAATAAATGCAGTTTAATTTATTAGTCCTATCTTGTCCCTGCATGCCCTGACTGTTTGACTCACTTCTGTTCTCAGCTGTACCCGTCTCAGATTGATCTCTTTCCTCACTATCTCCTTGAGTCCCACCCCCCCCCCCCCCCCCCCCCCCCCCCCCCCCCCCCACCTTACTAGCTCTAAACTGAGGTGTGATAGATTTAGGACAGATATCAGGGGTAGTTTCTTTACTCAGAGAGTAGTAGGGGCATGGAACGGTTTGCCTGCAACAGTAGTAGTCTCACCAACGTTAAGGGCATTTAAATGGGCATTGGACATACATATGGATAATAATGGGAATGGTGTAGGTTAGATGGGCATCAGGTTAATTTTGTAGGTCGGCGGAACATTGAGGGCTGAAGGACCTTTACTACGTTGTAACGTTCCATCTTCTATGTTCTAAAAAGTGGTCAGGATTTCCATTTGTGCTCTTTTCAGAGACAGGTCAAAATTTTCTGGTGTCCCTTTGAATGTGCACTCTGGACAACTTAAGGGGATTTCAGGTCACCATCGGAATGTCTAAATGTAGGAATGAGTGTACAGGAAAAGTTCATAGATCCATTAAATATCAAGTCCATTGGAACTGTCAATAGACACTTTGAAATTGCCGTGTGAAGAAGACCCTCTGAACGATGTTATGGCATTTAAAATTCCAGCCCTTTAAATCTCTGAAAGAAATATTAGGTGTGTTTAAAAGAAATGCTTTGTATTTAATTATGTTTGTTAACATAAACTTCAGTGCTTCAACAACTGGATTACTGCTGTATGGCTGATTTTCACAACCATCCTCTTCCCAGTTTGATAGCTCTTAGTAGGAGACTCTTTGAAGTAGGAATATAAGTTAATTCCAGTGTTCATTGTGTTGAGGGATTTGATATATGAATGAAATGTTTTTTATTATAAGAGTGTGTGGTTGAAGAAATCGCAAGTGTAGTGAGTAGTTTTTGTGAATGAGTTTTTTGTAATATGGAGAAGTCTTTATTTTGAAGAAGACGAAATTTATTTTGTCTCTTCTCTACATTGTCCTTGAGGTATTCTGTGGTGAATACTAGATGAAATAACATGAATTAATAGTAAATTGGCATGGGGCCTATAAAAGGCCTTGGCATATAAAGTGATAGAAGTTGGTACATATACTCTGAGGAGCATCAGATGTAGGTACACATGCTTAGGTTGGCATGAAGGTGCGAGGGATAATGGGGAATGGCTCCAAGATATGAGTTGACATGAATGGAGGATGGGGAATGGGTAAGGGGCTGTGAGCGATGAGGACTGGAAGAATGCTCCGTGCTTTTTCTAAAAGTATAATATCCACAACAGTGCTCGAGTAGAGAGTCATAGCTTCTGCCCAGTTTAATTCAGTCCCAGCAACCTGTACTCTCAGTCTAGGGTTGCCTGTCCCGACTTTAGGCCGCCCACCCAAATAAAAATCCCATTTCTGGGCAGCCGTGTCTTGGAGTTAGAAATCTTTCCGGTGTTCCAAACATGCCAACTAAAAACAATCTTAAGTCATTATTTCAAAAGTGTTACAATCTTGTCATCATAAAAATAGTCATTTATCAGGTAACATACAGGTTTTATTAAAAGAAGGATAACTTAATTGGACTGGTGGCCTGTGACCAGTGGTGTGCCGCAAGGATAGGTGCTGAGTCCATTGCTTTTGTCATTTATATAAATGACTTGGATATGAATATAGGAGGAATGGTTGATAAGTTTGCATATTACATCAAAATTGATGGTGGTATGGACAGTGAAAAAAAGTTATTTCCGAGTACAACCTTGATCAGATGTGCTGATGGGCTGCAGATTGGCAGATGAAATTTAATTTGGGTAAATGTGAGGTGTTACATTTAAGGAAGGCAAATCAGGGCAGGACTTATACACTTAATGGTAGGGTCCTGGGGAGTGTTGCTAAACAAAAAGACCTTGGGATACAGATTCATAGTTCATTGAAGGTGTAGACAGCTAATGCTGCCTTTATGAGTCAAGAGTGTGATGCTGGAAAAGCATCAGGAAGGGATTTTGCCCGAAACATAGACTTTCCTGCTCCTCAGATGCTGTGTGTTCCCAGCACCACACTCTTGACTCTAATCTCTAGCATCTAGAGTCCTCACTTTCTCCCTGCTGTCTTTATTGGTCAGTCCATTGAGTATAAAAGTTGGGAGGTCATGTTGTGGCTGCACAGGACATTAAGTAGGCCCCTTTTAGAATTCTGGTCTTCCTGCTATAGCAAAGTTGTTAAACTTGAAAGAGTGTATAAAAGATTTACATGGACATTGCCAGAATCTGAGGGTTTGAAGCATAGGGAGAGGCTAAATAGGCTGGGGTTATTTCCCCCGGAGCATCGAAGGTTGAGGGGTGACCTTAGAGGTGTATCAAATCATGAGGGGCATGGATAGGGTGAATAGACTATGGTCTTTTCCTCGGGATCATCTATAAACTAGAGGGTATAGGTTTAAGGTGGGAGGAGAAAGATTTAAAAGGTACCTCAGGGGCAACTTTTTCACACAGAGTGGTGTGTGTGTGTGAGGAAAGGTTGGAGGCTGGTACAATTGCAACATTCAAAAGGCATCTGGATGGGCACATGAATAGGAAGGGTTTAGAGGGAAATGAGCCAAATGTTGGCAAATGGGACTAGATTAAGTTAGGATATCTGGTCGGCATGGAAGCGTTGGACTGAAGAGTCTGTTTCCATGCTGGATGATTCTCTGACTCTAAAATGACATTAAAATTACAGACTACTACACTACTACACTAAAGGCACTAAAGCAAAATGTAAGTATTTCATTGAAGACCCAAACCATCTAAGGAACAGGGCAACATCACTACCTTTCTGTCCTGTATATTGCCTTGATTGTAGTAGAACCTCTGAGTTGCCTTGATTGCTCTGGGTGAGGCAGTGGTAACCAGTTTTGAAATTGGGGTAGTTTGCATTGAGGTTTTTCCAAACTTAGTACAAATATTAACTCTTCTTGATTAGGGTTGCAAATTCTGTGAAATGAAGGATGTTGTCATATTGTCAGTACTGAGGGCCCAAAGTCAGTCTCAGCATACATTGCTGTGTTAATTCACCCTGACCAGTTGATGTGACTGATCACATGGTAGACGTAGCCGATGTTTGTGGTGACAGAATCTGTGAGGGAAGAGGGAAGAGGGAAGGAGCTGCTCTGAAAGTTGAAACTGAATAGTTGATTTCTTACTGAGTTGAACAATTCTCTGTTGAGGAAAGACAACAGTTGGATTGCTACAAGGCAGACACATATGAGAAATTCCAGTCAAGTTCCAATTCATCGACAAACAAGTCACAAAGGTCACGCGAGGTGGAAGCATACATAATATAATTAATACCAACTGTTATCATATATGACAAATGGATAACTTTATTATGTGTAAAATATAATATGAAGTGTGGAATATTGTGTTGAAAATGTGACTGCTGTACAGTGGTGTCAGTAGTCATGACTGCCTTCAGTGGAACAGGGCGAAAGTAAGGACTTCAGATGCTAGAGATTAGAGTGGAAAAGCACAGCAGGTCGGGTAGCATCCGAGGCGCAGGAAAATCAACGCTTTGGGCAGGACCCCTTCATCAGGATTTTCCTGCTGCCTGACCTACTGTGCTTTTCCAATACCACTCTAATCTTGACTACCTACAGTGGAACATCATGTGCGAACAATGGTGACATTGCTGGTAGAGAATGACAGTGCATGTTAAGGTAAAATGAAATACTTTTTTGTTGTGATTTTGATTTTGGAATGTGGGCTACAATCAATGCCCATTGTCATTTGGAGAATGCAGGTTTACTGTGTTGCTTGCGTTCTTGTTTTCGTGAAGGTCCCAAAATGATGTGAGGGAGGAAATTCTGGGGTTTGAACACCATGCCAATGAAGGAATATCAACCTGCAAACCAAGGTGGTATGCAGGAGAATAAAAGCGAAATACTGCACGTGGTGGAAATCTGAACCAAACATAATGCTGGAGAAAGTCAGCTGGTCTGGCAGCATCATTGGAGAGAGAAGCAGTGTTAACATTTAGAGTCTGGTATGAATCTTCTTCAGAACCGCAAATTGGGTTCTGAATAATACTGAGGTCGATTAATTTTGAATGATGCCAAGTTTCTTCCACATTGGAGTGCATTCAACCAAATCTGTGCTGGGTGATTCATCACGGTGATTTTCTGCAGTGCATCTTGCAGATAATAAACACTGCTGCCACTGAGCATTGGTGGTGGGAGGAGTGGGTGCCTGTGGTTGTGGTGCCAGTCAAGTGGGCTGCTTTGTCCTCGATGATGTCAAGGGCCTTGGAGTCATTGGAGTTGCACCTATCCAGACAAGTAGGGTGTATTCCATCAAACTGCTGACCTATGCTTTGCAGATGGTGGACAGGTTTTGGGGAGTCAGGGTGAGTTACTTACCGCAGTATTGCCAGCCTTTGGCCTGCTCTTGTAGCCATTATGTTTATGTGGCAAATCCAGTTGAGTTTCTGAATTAGTGATGGATGGATTAGTAGTTGGTACAAAATCTGCAGAGTAGATGAGCAATCAACCCCATTATAGAGTTTATGATAACACTTGTAACACCAAAGGCAATCAAAATTCATGGATGTACCACTGACATAGACAGGAACAAAGAAAGAGGTTCTGCATAATCAAAATGAGGAAATGAGCAATAAATTAAAAAACAGATTTGAAAGAAGTTATAATTTTTGGATTATTACCTGAACCACTTGCAAATTGGCATTGAGCAAAAATGTTTATGGAAATGAAAGCATGGTCCAAACATTAGTGCAGTAGAAGTGTGTTCTGGTTCATGGGGCACTGATATAGTTTAGGTATCCCCCGCTATCTGAACGTAGAGTGTTTCTATGAAACTTTTCGTAAGTCAAAATGGTATAAAGCGAAGAGGCATTAATTTATATGGGAAAAATTTAATCTTTTTTCGTAAAAGTGAAAATCCTTTTTGGATTTCTTTTGGTTAGCGAAAACAGATGCTAATGTAGGTCTTTCATAAAAACAAAGAGCGTAAAGTGAACTTTTGAAAAGTTGGGGATGCCTGTACTGGAATGGTGCAAGTTGTACATTGTTCTTGAGAATGCATAACTAACCAAGGAGTTAGGCTGGAAGCTAAAAGCTAGGACAGACAGAGTCGTCATCTCTGGGTTGTTGCCGGTGCCACGTGACAGAGAGGCAAAGAATAGGGAGAGAGTGCAGTTGAACACGTGGCTGCAAGGATGGTGTAGGAGGGAGGGCTTCAGATATTTGGACAATTGGACTGCATTCTGGGGAAGGTGGGACCTGTATAAACAGGACGGGTTGCACCTGAACCAGAAGGGCACCAATATCCTGGGGGGTAGGTTTGCTAGCACTCTTCGGGGGGGTTTAAACTAATTTGGCAGGGGGATGGGATCCGGACTTGTAGTCCAGCAAGTAAGCTAGCTGTGTGTCAGGATGTCCAAGACTGTAGGGAGGCTGTGGAGAAGGTAGCACTGACAGGGACTACTTACGGACACAGAGATGGGCTCAAGTGCGTATACTTCAATGCAAGGAGTATCAGAAATAAGGTGGGTGAACTTAAGGCATGGATCGGTACCTGGGACTACGATGTTGTAGCCATCACGGAAACATGGATAGATGAGGGACAGGAATGGCTGTTGGAGGTTCCTGGTTACAGATGTTTCAGTAAGATTAGGGAGGGTGGTAAAAAAGGAGGGGGGGTGGCATTGCTAATTAGAAATGGTATAACGGCTGCAGAAAGGAAGTTTGAGGGAGATCTGCCTCTGGAGGTAGTATGGGCTGAAGTCAGAAATAGGAAAGGTGCAGTCACCTTGTTGGGTGTTTATTATAGGCCCCCCAATAGCAGCAAAGATGTGGAGAAACAGATTGGGAAACAGATTTTGGAAAGGTGCAGAAGCCACAGGGTCGTAGTCCTGGGCGACTTCAACTTCCCAAATATTGATTGGAAGCTCTTTAGATCAAGTAGATTGGATGGGGCGGTGTTTGTGCAGTGTGTCCAGGAAGCTTTTCTAACGCAGTATGTAGATTGTCCAACCAGAGGGGAGGCCATATTGGATTTGGTACTCGGTAACGAACCGGGACAAGTGGTGGGCTTGTTAGTGGGTGAACATTTTGGTGATGGCGACCACAATTCTGTCACTTTCACCTTGGTTATGGAGAGGGATAGGTGCACACAACAAGGAAGTTTTTACAATTGGGGGAAGGGAAATTACGATGCTGTAAGACAGGATTTGAGGAGCATACGTTGGGAGCATAGGCTGTCAGGGAAGGATGTGGTGGAAATGTGGGACTTTTTCAAGGAGCAGATACGACGTGTCCTTGATATGTATGTACCGATCAGGCAGGAAAGAAATGGTCGTGTGAGGGAGCCTTGGTTGACGAGGGAGGTTGAATGTCTAGTAAAGAGGAAGAAGGAGGCTTACATAAGGTTGAGGAAACAAGGTTCAGACAGAGCAGTGGAGGGATACAGGATAGCCAGAAGGGACCTGAAGAAAGGGATTAGGAGAGCTAAGAGAGGGCATGAAAAATCCCTGGCGGATAGGATCAAGGATAACCCCAAGGCATTCTATGCGTATGTGAGAAACCTGAGAATGACGAGAACGAGGGTAGGTCCGATCAAGGACAGTGGTGGGAGACTGTGTATTGAGTCGGAAGAGATAGGAGAGGTCTTGAACAAGTACTTCTCTTCAGTATTTACGAACGAGAGGGACTGTATTGTTGAAGAGGAGAGTGTGAAACGGACTGATAAGCTAGAAGAGATATCTGTTAGGAAGGAAGATGTGTTGGACATTTTGAACAACTTGAGGATAGACAAGTCCCCCGGGCCTGACGGGATATATCCTAGGATTATGTGGGAAGCAAGAGAGGAAATTGCAGTACCGTTGGCAATGATCTTCTCGTCTTCACTGGCAACGGGGGTGGTACCAGGGGACTGGAGAGTAGCGAATGTTGTGCCCCTGTTCAAAAAAGGGAATAGGGATAACCCCGGGAATTACAGGCCAGTTAGTCTTACTTCTGTGGTAGGCAAAGTAATGGAAAGGGTACTGAGGGATAGGATTTACGAGTATCTGGAACGGCACTGCTTGATTAGGGACAGCCAGCACGGATTTGTGAAGGGTAGGTCTTGCCTTACAAGTCTTATTGAATTCTTCGAGGAGGTGACCAAGCATGTGGATGAGGGTAGAGCAGTGGATGTAGTGTACATGGATTTTAGTAAGGCATTTGATAAGGTTCCCCATGGTAGGCTTATGCGGAAAGTCAGGAGGCATGGGATAGAGGGAAATTTGGCCAATTGGATAGAAAACTGGCTAACCGGTCGAAGTCAGAGAGTGGTGGTAGATGGTAAATATTCAGCATGGAGTCCAGTTACAAGTGGAGTTCCGCAGGGATCAGTTCTGGGTCCTCTGCTGTTTGTAATTTTTATTAATGACTTAGATGAGGGAGTCGAAGGGTGGGTCAGTAAATTTGCAGATGATACAAAGATAGGTGGAGTTGTGGACAGTGAGGAGGGCTGTTGTCGGCTGCAGAGGGACTTAGATATGATGCAGAGCTGGGCTGAGGAGTGGCAGATGGAGTTCAACCCTGCCAAGTGTGAAGTTGTCCATTTTGGAAGAACAAATAAGAATGCGGAATACAGGGTTAATGGTAGGGTTCTTGGTCAGGTGGAGGAACAGAGGGATCTTGGGGTCTATGTACATAGATCTTTGAAGGTTGCCACTCAGGTGGATAGAGTTTGTAAGAAGGCCTATGGAGTATTATCGTTCATTAGCAGAGGGATTGAATTCAAGAGTCGTGAGGTGATGTTGCAGCTGTACAGGACTTTGGTTAGGCCACATTTGGAGTACTGTGTGCAGTTCTGGTCGCCTCACTTTAGGAAAGATGTGGAAGCTTTGGAGAGGGTGCAGAGAAGATTTACCAGGATGTTGCCTGGAATGGAGAGTAGGTCATACGAGGATAGGATGAGAGTTCTCGGCCTTTTCTCGTTGGAACGGCGAAGGATGAGGGGTGACTTGATAGAGGTTTATAAGATGATCAGAGGAATAGATAGAGTAGACAGTCAGAAACTTTTTCCCCGGGTACAACAGAGTGTTACAAGGGGACATAAATTTAAGGTGAAGGGTGGAAGGTATAGGGGAGATGTCAGGGGTGGGTTCTTCACCCAGAGAGTGGTGGGGGCATGGAATGCGCTGCCCGTGGGAGTGGTAGAGTCAGATTCATTGGCGACATTTAAGCGGCATTTGGATAGGTACATGGATGGGTGCTTAATCTAGGATAGAAGTTCGGCACAACATCGTGGGCCGAAGGGCCTGTTCTGTGCTGTATTGTTCTATGTTCTATGTTCTATGTTCTAAGGAAGTAAAAGGGCTTTAAACCAAATAAGGGTGCAAGGATTAAATTTGGTAAGGTGTGGCAAGTCAAAGGGTAATGTCAACGCCACAGAATAATAAAGTTATTAGTATGATTTCTTTGTGCTTAATTACTTTTTGCATTTATTTGGATGCTTACAACATTTCTGCCACATGGTACCTTGCCTTGTGGCCACAGGCAGATAACTAGGCAGCTTGTTATGTTTGGCTGCACTGCACAGTCAAGGGGAATCATGGTCAATGAAGTGGCTGGTGAGGGCTTCTGAATCAGTGAGCAGGAAGCTCAGAGGGTAGCTCACGACTAATAGTTTAGGGGAGGAGATGGGGTGAGTGAGAAACACTGAGGGAAGATGGGTGCGTGCAACATTGAGAATGATAGATCAACAGTTTTATGGGAGGTGATTGCAGTGGCAGAGTTGGAGTGAAAATATGGTATATGTATATGTTCCTCAAGGCCACGGATGGTAAACTGACCCAAATGGAGAGACCGAAATATGATAGCATGATTGGCAGAAGATCCTAGCCCTGGTGAGCATTGCACCACTGCTGAGTACAACATGGTATGAGAGTGGTTAAAGTGATCAGCAAACAGTCGTGTGACGAAAAATAGCTGGGACTCACTCCTATCATCAAACTGCCCAAAATTGACAGCTGCGTTTTTGGGAAAATTCAGCCCTCTAAACCTGAATACTGGGAGGATTCAAAATAAAACAGATGAACTTATAGTGCAAGTAGAAATAAGAAAGTATGATCTGATAGCCATTGCAGAACCTGGCAGTAGAATGCCCAGTGATTGGAACCCAAGTACTGAAACACACATGTCAACTAGGAAGGACAGAAAGCTAGTAAAATGGATGACTCTGGTAATTTAATGATGGCATCAACATCATAGAGAGGAATAGCCTAAGTTTAGGAAAACTAGTTTGAATAGAGATAAGAAATGATAAAGGCAACAAGTCACTTGTGGGAGGGGTTTATAGGTATCCTAATAGTAATGATACAATGGGATGGAGTACTGAGGAAGAAGTAATGGAAACTTATCATGAAGTATAAGGGAGCCTAAATGAGGCAGGCTAACAAGGGGGAAATATATGTCTGTTAACATGGAATAACATTATTATATGTGAATATTAAAGGTTAATATCATCTATAGGATAAATATCATGATGATTGAGATGATGCAAATAGCTCTGAGACTGAATATATGAGTTAGGAGAATAAATAGGCTATTTGGCCTCTCGAACATGCACTAACATTCAATAAGACCATAGCTGAACTGATTAAGGCCTCAGCCTACTTGCCTGGCTATACCCTTAGATTCTTATTTTAAAAAAGTCAATCTGCCTGTTACTTGTATGAACCAAACTGCTTCCAGCCTTCCTGGAGTGTGCATTCTATGACAAGTTTACTGAAGTAAAAATGGTTAGAAATGTACAGAGAGGAATTTCTGATCATAAGCTAGTCCCTTCAAAAGAGGAAAATGCTGACACATTTTAAGGACCTGCCTGTGGAATCTTTTAACATGTGGAGATTGTTTCGCTACAGCTACCGCGGGGTTCTGGCTCATCAGGCAACTTTCCCACTTTGGCTGTATGCCACAGGTGGATCAGAAGGCTTTACAGATTGATAATTAACCTGTTTAACCATCAAGAGTTGGATCTAGACTTGAACCTGGAATTTCAGGCTCGGGGTAGAGGCACTATCAATGTGTTAGAAGACTTGTTCTGAGTATTTAAAATTTCCAGTTTGATAAATATAAATAAGTGGCGTATTGGAGAGAACATCACAGGAATTAGAAATCAGTCTACCAAAGAGATGGAACCAGCTGGTGCACTTGTTTCTATGGTAACTCATGGTTTTTAGCTTGCGACACCAAATACATGAAACTGTGTTGTTAGATTTTTTTTAATATTCATTCATGGGATGTGGGTGTTATTGGCTAGCTCAACATTTGTTGTCGATCCCTAATTACCCTTCATATGCAAGAAAATGCTTGACTATGTTTTAACCTTTTAAACCTACAATCTTAACTGCTGCATGGGATCACTGAGCAAAAACTAACCCCCGCAACATTCATTAACACCGTTACTCAATTCACAAACAAACAGTTCAGTGAACATTTTAAAGAGATTAGTACACAGTAAAATGTGAGGTGGAAGTTTTCAGTCAGCACTGTAATAAAGAATTATACCCAGAACGTTTTTCTCTTTCAAATTGTTCCAACCTGCTATGTATCTCAAGCATTTCCTTTTTTTAGAAAGCTATTTTTAGCAATTGCCCAGAAGGGTTCTGCCTGTATGGCTCTGCCTGCAGAGGAATCCTCATAACATTTGCTAATTATTTAGATGTGTGTTTTCGATGTGAAGGCATCCAGGACTATGGGCCAAGTGCTGGAAAGTGGGATTAGAATAGTTAGGTTATTGTTTTTGACTGGCACAGACACAATGGAGCAATGGGACTTTTTCTGTGCTCTCTATGGTTCTTTGAAGGGCTTTTGCCTGAAACGTCAATTTTGAAGCTCCTTGGATGCTGCCTGAACTGCTGTGCTCTTCCAGCACCACTAATCCAGAATCTGGTTTCCAGCATCTGCAGTCCTTGTTTTTACCTGGTTTTCATTTTACTCTCTTTCCAAAATTAGGTTTTATAAACGCAATGTAATCATATTTTTTTTAAAAATTCTTCTTTTGGGAGATTTTTAGGTGATTCAGGTGAAGGCACCAGAGGTGGCAAGGGACATGGTTAACAGGGAGCTGTAGCAATCTGGAATGTACTGGCTGAAACTGCAGTGGAATCAGGTTCAGCAGAAATATTAAAAGTGGATGGAGAAGGAAAGGAAAATTACTTAGAGGGTTAAGGAGGAAGAATGGATCAAGTGGATAGATCTGGTGAGGAGCTGACACAGACTAGCTGGAATGATCTCCTATGCTCTACCATTCTATGATAGGTTGGTATTTATTCCCTCTCCCGAAATTAGTTAAAATTACTCATTCCTGGTCAAAGTGGAATCTCTATAAATTAGTGTATGTACATAAACATTCAATCTGGTTGACCAAAGAAATTATGAAATAGTATCTGCCATTTTCCTAAGACTGTTTATATGTTAGTTTGAGCTGTATTTTCTTAGGCTTCTGAAGCAAAAAGTACAAAACCCAATATTGCTCTTTTAAAAAAAAACTAGTAGTACTATCAGTGTAAGAACGGGAAAGTTTTTTACACTTATGCTGTCAATACAATGTCTTTGAAAGAGCAGAAATAGTTGCCAGCACAATTATTCAATGAAGGTACAAGAGTTACCATTGAGGATACATACAGGAACACTGATGTTTGCCTCCGAGTGGAGGTGAGAACTTGCACAGTCAAAGAACTCTGAACTTTGTTTTTCTTCAAAAATTTGTTTCCTCTGACTTCCTGACCCCATATCATATCTATGCAAGTTACCGTGGGTGGCACGGTGGCACAGTGGTTAGCACTGCTGCCTCACAGCGCCTGAGACCCCGGGTTCAATTCCCGCCTCAGGCGACTGACTGTGTGGAGTTTGCACGTTCTCCCCGTGTCTGCATGGATTTCCTCCGGGTGCTCCGGTTTCCTCCCACAGTCCAAAGATGTGCAGGCCAGGTGAATTGGCCATGCTAAATTGCCCATAGTGTTAGGTAAGGGGTAAATGTAGATGTAGGGGTATGGGTGGGTTACGCTTCGGCGGGGCGGTGTGGACTTGTTGGGCCGAAGGGCCTGTTTCCACACTGTAAGTAATCTAATCTAATCTAAAACCAGTTAGGAAAGCCTTGGGTGTGAAGTGTTAGACCACACTTGGAATACTGTTCACCACATTACCAGAAGGATGTTTACCAGGATGTTGCTTGGTATGGAGGATTTTAGCTATGAAGAAGGGTTGGCTAGACTGGATTTGTTTTCACTGGAACATGGGAGATTGAGGGGTGACCTAATAGAAGTTTATAAGATTGTAAATGGCATGGATAGAATGGAAAGTATGAGGCTTTTTCCCAGGGTGGAGAGGTCAATTACTATGGGACACAGGTTCAAGGTGCAAGGGGGGGAAGTTCAAAAGAGATGTGAGAGGCAAGGTTTTCACACAAAGGGTAGTGCATGCCTGGAATGTGCTGCCAGAGGAGGTGGTGGAAGCAGACACAATTGCAACATTTAAGAAGCACCTGGACGGATACAGGAATAGGAAGGGAATAGAGGGATATGGATCCTGTAAGTGAAGACAGTTTTAGTATAGAAGGGCAAAATGTGTCGGCGTAGGCTTGGAGGGCCGAAGGGCCTGTTCCTGTACTGTGTTGTTCTTTGTTCTTTGAGTCACCAGACTTGAAACATGAACTTTGCTTTCTCTCACATGCTGTGGGTGGCTCCCTTCTATCGAATTAGCGTTTACTAATACCTGTGGAGAGCTTAGTTATGCAGATTAATTTCCCTTAGACAATGAGTTGATATCACCCACATTCAAAATGTTTAGGGGTTGTTAACTATCCCACCAGGACTAGTTAGCTTGGTTGGCTGGATGGCTGGTTTGTGATGTAGAGTGAAGCCAACAGGGTGAGTTCAGTTCCCACATTGGCTGATGTCATCATGAAGATCTCAACCTCTCTCCTCACTTGAAGTATGGTGATCCTCAGGTTGAAACATCGTCACTTGTCTCTCTTTTATAAGAGTGTGGTTCTCTTGGACTCTGGCCAATTGATATCTCCTTTTTTAATGTGTATTCTATTGGAATCAAGCCCCACTATTCCCAGTATCATTACCAATGTCAGTGCATTGAGTATAGGATTTGGGATGACATATTGTGGTTGTACAGGACATTGTTAGGCCACTTTTGGAATACTGTGTTCAATTCTGGTCTCTCTGTTACAAGAGAGTTGTTGTGAAATTTGAAAGGATGAAGAAAAAAATGATAAGGATTGTTGCTGGGGTTTGGAGGGTTTGAGCTATAGAGATAGGCTGAATTGGCTGGGGTCTTCTTCCCTGGACTGTCGGATGCTGAGGGTGTCCTTATAGAGATTTATAAAATCATGACGGGCATTAGTAGGGTGAATAGTCAAGGTCTTTTTCCCAGGGTAGGGCAGTCCAAAGCCAAAGGGCATAGGTTAAAGGTGAGGAGGGAAAGATTTAAAAGATACCTAAGGGGCAAATTCTTTATGCAGAGAGTGTTGCGTGTGTGGAATGAACTGCCAGAGGAAATGGTTGAGGCTGGTACAATTACAACATTTAAAAGGCATATGAATGGGAAGGGTTTAGAGAGAAATGAGTCAAATGCTGGCAAATGGGATGAGAGTAATTTAGGATATCTGGCCAGCTTGGACGAGTTGAACCGAAGGATCTGTTTCTGTGCTGTACAACTCTATTACCCTCTGACTCTACTTAATCAAACTGATGCAAAGTCCCTGATTTACCTGACTGAAAAGCTTGGGTTAAAAGTAAGTACTCATAAAATTTCTGTTTTATTAAGGGAACAACTGTTTTTTGCAAACAGATTGTGTTTCTTTGGTACCATTGTTTAAAACAAATTACTAACTTACAACTCCCTATAACTTAAATTATCTGCCTATTAAAAAAAATTCAAGATGCAAATATACATAAATTATATAAGATAGAACTCAAATTTTATGAACGGTGAAGGAACTAAAGAAGTCAGTGAAATGGAGTTCTGATGCTAGTCTAGATTACAGGTGTCAATGGGATGTTTTTATTCAGTTCCCTTCTGGTTTGATTATTTTTTATCTTTTTGAGGAGGACACCAGACTGTGAACACACTGATTCGCGACCTTTCATTCACCGCTTGAGAGTTTGCCCTTCCAGTGTTTCTGAAGATGGTTTTCCCTTTTTCTTGACAGGAAAGGAATTCGCCCTAAGAGAGAAAGAGTGTGATAGTTGCTTGGATAGTTTCTCCCTCACAGAAAGGAAAGAATAGCCTAGATATTTCTCCTGTGTTGTAAAAACAGGAAGTTGTCCCTTGCCCAATCAGGAAGTTGTTGCTATGCTCAGTATTCCTGAACCCAGACATTGATTCTGGATGAAAAACCAATCAGAAGCCTGTCATTGGTCAAAACTACCCTGAGCATACACCCAGAGAGTCAGGGTGTTCAAAATCCTCCCACACTGCTTGAATAAGATCACCTTGAAGATACAACGTACAATTAATTCCAATATCTTTTCTTAAAAACTACAATATCTGTGTCCTCTGACCCTTGATTTAAAGTAGTATCCTTTCCCATTTTTATGTCCACAGTCCATAAAATCAAAATAGCCATTACACATATTTTCAAGTACTTGAGCAAACAAACACTAAAACCTATCTATTGCATCACATGTATTAATATTCATGAAACTTTGATATTATCTGCAAATGGATTGCTCAGCTCCAATTTCACTCTGCTTTATTTTGTACTTATTGACAACTTGCAAAGATCAGCTTTTTAAGCTTTAAGAGCTGTGGAAAATGACATTTTACTTTGCTTAAATTTTTTGCTACGTGTGTGTTTTCCTTCTTGGTGAATGGTTGGAGTTGGAGGGTCAAATTAACATATATGAACTATAATTAATTTAGATTAGATTCCCTATAGTGTGGAAAAGTCCACAAGTCCACTACCCTCCGAAGAGTAGCCCGTCCAGACCCATTTCCCTCTGACTAATGCAACTAACACTATGGGCAATTTAGCATGGCCAATTCACCTAACTTACACATCTTTGGACTGTGGGAGGAAACCCACACAGACGCAGGGAGAATATGCAAACTCCACACACAGTCACCCAAGGCTGGAATCAAAGCTGGGACCCTGGTGCTGCGAGGCTGCAGTGCGAACCACTGAGCCACTGTGCTGCCCCTTTAAGAACAAAACTTGCATATATATATAGCACCTTTTAATATAGCAAACTCTCCTAAAGTGCCTTACAGGGTTTCAGACAAAATAAAATTTAAATTTAAATTAAGACACAGAAGGGAACATTAGCTCATGTGATCAAAATCTGGTCAATGAGGTAGATTTTATAAAGGATTATATAAAGTGAAGGTGATTTATAAAGTTTCATCAATGTTTTCTGACTTTGAATTCAACACCTGTATTTATGAAATCTCTTCTCTTCCTTTGAATTTAGAGATTGAAGGAAATTCCTTCAAATCAAGAGGGATTTCTTTACCAAACTAAGTTATGATGACTGGCAGGAGTACCGTGGATTTTGTGTCTATTTCTGATGAAAACTAATTTGATCTCATTCCAGAGTTAAGAAGATTTTCTGTCCATTCAGTGCAATCCATTTTACTTCATTTATCCTCGCTGTTCATAGGTGTTTCTGCTTTCAGTGTGCAGGTTAAGCTAGAACTGAATATCCTTAAGCTTTCAGGCAGATCCCTGTCATTTATTCTGCAATAACAGGCTGAGTCTGAAATGCTGTTAAGCTGCGGGAATCTTTTTGGGACCTGAGCTACATGGGCTATGGTGAGATTTGTGACAGAACTGTGTGAGAGGTTCAGCGAGACCTATCTCAACATCAAGAGCAACCTGCAGTATCACTTGTGCAACTGCTGAGCAGCAAGTTTATTTCCAGACAGTGGCGAGATGCCAGTAAAGGGGGTTATATCTGGATTGTCAACCAGTGGAGGCAAACCAACCTCTAAAAAGAGCTGAAGATGGGCTTTATTAGGAAGTCAAAGCCAGAAAGGATGTTTGCTTGGAACCTCAGACTTGAGGAAAGGTCTTTTTTTTTAACAAAAGAATTATTTTGCACCTGATACTTGAGCTGTAAGACTGACAGGGTGCTTGACAAGTTTTTTTGTTCAATAGGGAGTGGGTTCAGCTGTTTGGGAAGGCACTGTTCCTCCCAATGGAACATATGCTCCACAATGTAAGACTTCTCAGGCCTGGAGGGTGTCATTCAGTTCATAATGGTCCAATAATCAATTGCTTATCAGGGATTAATTGACTCTGAGGTTCGGTTTCTATAAACAGTAAAACAGATTTTCAGTTATAGAGCAAACAGCACAGCAATTGATTTCTGCCTGCATACCTTGAACAGTCAGACTGACTACTGGATGGAGCTGCAGCTTTGTCTAGGCACAGCCATGGAATTCCCAAAAAGCAAGGAACTTATGCAATGATAGGCATTTAAATGTACCTGCAGTGGTATCAGTTACATGTGCAGGAGGTGCCATTCAACTGACTCTATGATTAAATTTCTACTCCAAAAGGCTAATCATCTGGTCGTCTCTTATCCGGAAATAGAAGCTATGTCATTGAATTTTTTTTCAAGGCTGAATTAGATTTTTGATGGATCAGGGATTATTTGGGTTAGAACAGAAAACAAAATTGAGACCACAGGGTAAAAACAATGACTGAAGATGCTGGAAACCAGATTCTGGATTAGAGTGGTGCTGGAAAAAACAGCAGTTCAGGCAGCATCCGAGGAGCAGGAAAATCGACATTTCGGTTTTATCTCTCCATCCTGCAGGCACTCTGCCTCTATTCCTGATGAAGGGCTTTTGCCCGAAACGTCGATTTCCCTGCTCCTCGGATGCTGCCTGAACTGCTGTGCTTTTCCAGCACCACTCTAATCCAGAATTGAGACCACAACCAGATCAGCCATGATCTTATTGAATGAGGGACTGAAAGTTCTGTTCATGCTCCAAAACCCTGTACTCCACTGGGTAATCCAGCAAGGTCCCTGCTGAAGTGGCACCAAGCAATCACCCCTCCATTGCTGCATTTGTACCCATGAGTTATGGGGTATCCTTTTAAAGAGTAAATTTGGCTGCAATTGAACTGAATGCACAGCCAAGGGGTGGCGATGGAGGCAGATATGATAGGGGCATTTAAGGGATTTTTAGATCAGCACAGGAATATGGAAGGATGTGGACCATGGACAGGCAGAAGGGATTCGTTTAATTCGGTTTAATGTTCGGCACAACTTTGTGGGCTGAAGGGCCTACTCCTGTGCTGCACTGCTCCATTCTAACTGACTGGAATCTTTAACACTTTAAATTGGCCATGGAAAATGACACACTTGGATCAAGGCCTTTCTCATTCACTCATGCAGGTGGAAATTCAAGGGCCAAATCTTTTTTATTCATGCACATAACTCACAGTATCTAACTTTTCTTTGAGTGCTGAATCCAGGCAATTTCTAAATTTTCAATAGAACAAATTCTATTTCCAGTTGAAAATCACATAACACCAGGTTATAGTCCAACAGGTTTCATTGGAAGCACACTAGCTTTCGGAGCGATGCTCCTTCATCAAGTGATTGTCCACAATCACCTGATGAAGGACCATCGCTCCGAAAGCTAGTGTGCTTCCAATTAAACCTGTTGGACTATAACCTGGTGTTGTGTGATTTTTAACTTTGTACACCCCAGTCCAACACTGGCATCTCCAAATCATATTTCCAGTTGTGTGGAGAAAAATATAGAAATTGTAAAGCAAGGAACTTGGTTTGAAAAGAGATGTATACCATGGTGAGGTTATTTATGATCTCAGTTTATACTGATCTTATTCCTGGTCATATCAGTTCTCATTGTGGTGGGGACTGCTCTCATATCAGTTTTACTGTGATAGCTGCTTCAAGGAAAGCAACAATAGAATTGATAAAATATGAGATTTCTCAATATAGTTTTCTCATTACTTTGTTAATAAATGGAAGCCAAAAGAAATATCCTTGTACCAGTATAACAATTTTCATGGTTGAAATGTAACAAAGTAAATTATTTTTTGAATCTTAGATACCTGAAGGAATTCTTTTGTTAATAAAATCAAAGCCAAACACTGTGGATGTTGGACGTCTGAACTAAAGAGAAGATTATGGAAATACTCTAAGTTTGGCAGCGTCTGTGGGGAGAGAAACATAGTTAATCCTTTGCGTTCAATTTGACTCTTTTCAGAATTGTTCTGCGGTGCATAAACTGTCCTGGAGAAATTAAATTTGTATTTTACCCTGTGATTGAAATGCAGCTCTACAATGGAAATGCAATTGGAAATTAAAACAGAAAAGTGAACACTTAGCAAGTCAGGCAGCAGTTGTGCAGAGGGAAACAGTATCAATGTGCTGATTTGTCCCGTATTCAAATGGCCCACTCCTGTGGAGTGTTGTCCATCAGATAATCCTAGTTATCTCCCACTGAGTTTCTGGTTAACCAGCCTTGATGGACGATCCAAGATCATGGAGAGCCCTCCTTTGGAATGGTTATCATGCAGGTAATTTAGACCCCCTGCCAATTTTCAGGGTCTACCTGCTGGTCCTGGCTTCCAGTAACCAATTTGCCACTCCTCAAGGTGCCTACCCCTTGGTGTTATAGTCTCAGCACTGGCCATTGCTTATGGTGGTGCTACTCAGCTATCATCTCTCTGGACTGACAGATCAAAGCACAGCTGCCTCCCTTATTTGAATGCTGGAATCAATGGTAGCTTCTTAATTGACTGAAACGTAATGTTCCAGGGTTCCACCATCCATCTGAACAGGGTAGTGTTTTGGTGTTTAAGTAAATCTTCACTGCCTGTAAAAAACATTCAACTCAATACTTCAGGTCAATGCAGGAAATGCACAATTGAGCGATATAGGACATTGCAGGGATGATTAAATTAGAAAAGGTGTGATGGTGCAAGATGGCCCAAGTGAGGTGTAAATGATTACTGCACAAAAGCAGATGGAGAGAGCAGCATGGAAAACCGAGCAAAGGGGAGAACTTTCCATTGTTCAAAAAGGCAGGCTGACTGTAGTCGAGTGGATCAGCCATAACATTTAGGAAATCCCCAGCATAAGAATCCTTATTTCTGAAGAAGGTAGTGTTCTGTTCCTTTGGCACAAGTTCCCTTTCCACAGAATATGATGAAATATAATGATAGTCTTAGCTAGGTCACCTTGAACTTAGCTCAGAATACTCTGCTGTAAACTATCAGATTCCTGTGATTCGTCTAATGTCAAAACTGAACAGCTTTTATGAAATGTCATCTTCCTTTGAATCGTACGTTTTGTACTTGTGCACCTCCCTCTGATTCCATTATCTGATCATCCATCTGCTCTATGAAATCTGAGAGAGGTTCCATTCATTCATACTTGGCTGCAAGCTTTCCTCTCTCATTTCTTAGCAGTCCTACCCATACCTTCTGAGCAATGCTGCAAGGGTTGGCACAGGTATGATGGATCAAATGGCCTGCTTCCATTAAGTGAGAGTCAATATTTCTGAGCAGAGTGTGTATTTTTATTGCTCATTATATTCTTGGTGGTTTTCTTCACATTTCCTAGTTGTTTGTTTGAACACAATTTTTTGAAGATCTGCTTTCTTGTCCGTATTCAGCGTGTTTTATTATTTTTTGCAATAGGCCCTGTAATTATGAAATACTTCATTCTTTAGCCAGCTCCAGGTTTGAACCAGCCTTCTCAATCATTCATGGAGTACCAGCCTTTAGTGATTTTTTTCATTTTTCTCCCCCTTTTCTTTCTCTTTCCATTCCATTGCTTATACAAAGATTCTCTTTGAATCTCATCTCTGTTTGAATCATTAGACTTTGGTTCTATTATATAACTGACATTACTTCTGTACCTCCACATGTCTCCCACTCTGCCGTCTTCACATTTCTTTCAATTTAACCTTGAAAGCTTTATAGCCAGGTATATTTAATATAAAATCCTGACTCAGTTATGGGATAGTTCTGGCATTATATGTTATATTGTAATGTTGGGTTATCCATACCAACCTATTTTTACTGGGGAATGGAGTATTCATAGTTCTCGCTTGTGTTTCCAATTCTACAAGATAAACCTAATAACTGCAAGGTGCTGAAACTCCTGATTTCTGAAGGTTTAGGGGAACTTAAAAAAAAACCTAAAAATACCTTTTCTCCTGACCTTTTCGGACTTTTCTCCCAATTCTATGTGGCAGCTTTGACAATAGAAGAAGGTGCAGTTTGCTGCTTGTCATACACAAATCTCATTTGAAGACCCAGTACAGGCATGATGGGCAGAGTGGCTTTCTTTTGCATTGTAACAATTCTGTAATTAAGGTCAGGCAGTCACTTATGAAGCTCAATGAAAAAGCAAGGAAGATCAGCAATTATTCAGCAATTTTAATGACCACCAGCCAACTCAAAAAAGTTTATAACCAATGAAATACTTCAGAGTTGTAGCTACTTGTAATGGAGCTGTTTCCATCCTGAGGATCATGGTATATGTAAAAGCTGCGATTTAAATTGTCTAAATGTAACTGAGTGCATTCAGAACTTTTGTTTGAGCGATGAGTGATCACTGGATTACCAGAATCTTTCATATGTGTGGCCAACCTTATTCACTGAAAACTAAAATACAGGAAGTGCACTTTTTCATATTAATAGAATGACCTATTAATAACTGAAAGGACAACATTGAATTGCTAATTGAGTTTCTTTATGCAGTTTGCTCATCAATGTGCAAGATGGTTAGGAAAGCAAGTTGAGAATTACTAAATAAATAAAGCTATTTGCATATTCCATCTGGTTGGCCAATGGGCAGCTGCCCCTCTTTATCCTGCATTTTATGAATGATTTTTTGAATATTAAATCAGTATCCTAGGCAGTTTGTTGTATCGCAGAATATTTTATCATGAGAGCTTGGTTTCTAGCTGTGCATTCAACATCACAACATTGTTTTAGCAACATAAGGTTCATTCATAATTCTTCTTGAATTTACTGACTTTTTTAATCACTGGGGAGGACTGTGGTTGTTGCAACAATATATTATTTATGAATTGTGCACTCAGAAATAGGTTGCTGAAAAATGCAACACAAGACAGAACATATCAATTCACTGTGAGCTTCTGGAATTGCAAAAAAAGTGGCAGGTACAATCCGGAGATGATATTCAATGTCAAAAAGTGCTGCAAGCTGAGCAGTATTGGGGAGGTGACATTGTAGTGGTAATGCCACTGGTCCAACAGTCCAGAGCCTCTGCTGTCATGGGCTCAACTCCCATCATGAAATGTGAACTCAGTTTGAAATAAATCTGGATTAAAATCCATTTTGAGAGTCGGGCCTCCATTTTGAACAGAGCGGCGAGGAGAGAGGGCAGAAAGAAATGACGGCTGCCGGGAAGTTTTTAAATGGATGAGATCTAAACCTGAGACCCTAGACCGTATGGCGTCCCTCCCACTCACCTCCTCTAACCTTACTAAGACTCTATAAACTTGGTAAGTTTTCAGGTTTCCTCATTTTGTTTTCTCTTCTTCTCTTCCTTGTTTAGTCCTGTGCAGGCTTTCAGATTAGTGGGGTATGGCTGATAGGGCGGTTGCATGTTCCTCCTACAGAATGTGGTAGGTGAGAGATACGACACATGTTTCAGCCGACCGCATCTACGGGAAGTGCACCCAGCTCCAGCTCCTTGAAAACCGAGTGAGGGAACTGAAGCTGGATGAACTGCGGATCATCCAGGAGGCTGAGAGAGAAATTGAGAGGATATACAGGGAGGTGGTCACTTTTCAGACACAGGATAAGGACAGCCAAGGAGTCAGGAGGAGGAAAGAGAACCAACGGTCAGAGCAGGGATCCCCTGTGGCATACTTCTGGTGGGGACGGCCTACCAGGAGAAAGCCGTAGTTGTCAAGTCTCTGGCACTGAGCCTCAGAAGGTAAGGGGGGAGAATAGAAAAGCGGTAGTGGTAGGGGACTCAATAGTTAGATGGAATAACAGGAGATTTTGTGGTCAGTAACAGGACTCCCAGAAGGTATATCACCTCCCCGGTGCCAGGGTCCAGGATGTCACTGATCGGGTTTACAGGATTCTGAAGGGGGAGGGTGAGCAGCCAGAAATCGTGGTACATATTGACACCAATAATATAGCCAGGAAAGGGACTGAGGATCTGATAAGTCACTACAGAGAGCTAGGTTGGAAGCTGAAGAGCAGGACGAGTAGAGTAGTGATCTCAGATTTGCTACCGGTGCCACGAGACAGTGAGGTGAGGAACAGTCAGCGAGTGCAGCTTAACATGTGGCTGCGAGGCTGACGCAGGAGGGAGGGCTTCAGATACTTAGACCATTGGGATAACTTCTGGGGAAGGCAGGACCTGTACATGAAGGATGGGTTGCACCTGAACTGGAGGGGCACAAACGTCCTGGGTGGGAGATTTGCTCGTGTGGTTCAGGAGGGTTTAAACTAGTTTGGCGGGGGTGGGTGGGAATCAGAGCTACATATCTGAGAGGGGGTAGTTGTAGATGGGGCAGTGACAGGTTGTAGTGAATCCATCGGGAAGGTTTTTCATGTGATGAAACAAAGGGATCGGTTAAACTGTGTCTGCTTTAATGCAAGGAGTGTGGGTGGCACGGTGGCACAGTGGTTAGCACTGTTGCCTCACTGCGCCAGAGACCTGGGTTCAATTCCTGCCTCATGCAATTGTCTGTGTGGAATTTGCTCATTCTCCCCGTGTCTGCGTGGGTTTCCTCCGGGTGCTCCGGTTTCCTCCCACAGTCCAAAAACGCGCAGGTTAGGTGAATTGGCCCAAAATTGCCCATAGTGTTAGGTAAAGGGATAAATGTAGGGGAATGGGTCTGGGTGGGTTGCTCTTCAGAGGGTCGGTGTGGACTTGTTGGGCTGAAGGGCCTGTTTCAATACTGTAAGTAATCTAATCTAATCTTTAAAAAAATTGTGATGGATCAGTACTTGGGACGATGATGTTGTGGCCATAATGGAGATGTGGGTTTCACAGGGGCAGGAATAGTTGCTAGATGTTTCAGAGTTTAGAAAGTTTAAAAAGAACAGGGAGGGTGGAAAAAGAGGAGAGGGTGTAGCATTGCTAATCAGAGAGTGCATCACAGCTACAGAAACGAAGGTTGTTGAGGAAGGTTTATTCACTGAGTCAGTATGGGTGGAAGTTAGGAACAGTAAGGGAGAAGCCACCTCATTGGGGGTATCCTACAAATCCCCTAATAGTAGTAGGGAAATTGAAGAACTCATAGACCAGCAGATTTTGGAAAAATGTAGATGTAGCAAGCTTGTTGTTATGGGTGATTTCAACTTTCCCAATATCGACTGGAACCACCTTAGTGCAGATGGTTTGGATGGAGCCGTTTTTGTCAGGAGTGTTCAGGAGGTTTTCCTTACTCAGTATATAGACAGGTCAACAAGGGGAGAGGCCATTTTGGATTTGGTGCTCGGCAATGAACCAGGACAGGTGGGAGAACACTTTGGTGACAGTGATCACAACTGCCTCATATTTAACATCGCCTTGGAGAGGAAAAGGAGCAGTTACCAAGGGAAGATATATAATTGGGGAAAAGGAAATTATGTCGCTATCAGACAGGAGTTGGGAAGTACAGATTGGGAGCAATTCCTTAGAAGGGGCACAACAGACATGTGGAGACTGTTTAAGGAGCAGTTGTTGTGAGTGATGCACAAATTTGTTCCTCTGAGACAGGTAGGAAGGGGTAAGATTAAGGAGCCTTGGATGACGCAAACAGAGGAGGTTCTTGTCAAAAGAAAGAAGGCAGCTTCTGTAAGGTAGAGGAAGCAAGGATCTAGCACAGGATTAAAAGATTGCAGGCTTACTAGAAAGGAGCTCAGAAATGGACTGAGAGCCAGGAGCGGGCACGAAACAGGCTTGGCAGGAAGGATTTGGGAGAACCCAAAGGCATTTTACTCATACGTGAGGAATAAGAGAATGATCAGGGAGAAGGTTGGGCCAGTCAGTGGTACCGTAGGGAACTTGTGCGTGGAGTCTGAGCAGATAGGGGAAGCCCTAAATGGGTTTTTTGCTTCGGTTTTCACTAAGGAAAGGGACCTTGTTATGAATGAGAACTTTGAGGAGCTGGAATATAGGCTTGAACAGCTCAAGATTGCTGAATTTGATGTGCTGGAAATTTTGGCAAACATTAAGGTTGATAAGTCCCCAGGGCCAGACCAGATTTATCCTAGGCTGCTCCGGGAAGTGAGAAAGGAGGTTGCTAAGCCGCTGGCGAAGATCTTTGCTTCCTCACTCTCCACGGGAGTCGTACCAAAGAATTGGAGGGAACCGAATGTTCCTTTCTTCAAGAAGGGGAATAAGGAAACTCCTGGCAATTACAGACCATTCAGTCTTACGTCTGTGGTCAGCAAAGTTTAGAAAAGAATTCTGAGGGATAGGATTTATGACTATTTAGCAAAGCATAGCATGATTAAAGGAAGTCAACATGGCTTTGTGAGGGACAGGTCATGCCTCACAAATCTTATTGAGTTCTTTGAGGAGGTGACGAGACAGCTCGATGAAAGTCGAGCAGTGGATGTGGTGTATATGGACTTCAGCAAGGCATTTGATAAGGTTCCCTATGGTAGGCTCATTCATAAAGTCAGGAAGTATGGGATACAGGGAGATTTGGCTATCTGGATTCAGAATTGGTTAGCTGACAGAAGGCAAAGAGTGGTTGTAGATGGAAAGTATTCTGCCTGTAGGTCAGTGTTGAGTGGGGTCCCGCAGGGCTCTGTTCTTGGGCCTCTGCTCTTTGTAGTTTTTATAAATGACTTGGATGAGGAGGTTGAGGGTAGGTTAGTAAATTTGTCGATGACACAAAGGTTGGAGGTGCTGTTGATAATATCAAGGGCTATTGCAGGCTGCAACACGACACAGACAGGATGCAGAGCTGGGCTGAGAAATGGCAGATGGAGTTCAACCTGGATAAATGTGAAGTGATGCATTTTGGAAGGTCGAACTTGTTTGCTGAATATCGGATTAAAGAAAGGATTCTTGGTGTGGAGTATCAGAGGGATCTTGGTGTTCAAGTGCATAGATCCCTCAAAGTTGCCACCCAAGTGGATAGGGCTGTTAAGAAAGCATATGGTGTTTTGGCTTTCATTAACAGGGGGATTGGGTTTAAGAGCCTTGAGGTTTTACTGCAGCTCTACAAGTCCCTGGTGAGACCACACTTGGAAGATTGTGTCCAGTTCTGTTCGCCCTACTATAGGAAAGATGCAGAGGCTTTGAAGAGGGTGCAAAGAAGTTCTACCAGGATGCTGCCTGGACTGGAGGGTTTGTCTTACGAAGAGAGGATGACTAAGCTTGGATTCTTCTCTCTGGAGAGAAGGAGGAAGAGAGGTGACTTGATCGAGGTATACAAGATAATGAGAAGCATGGATAGAATCAATAGCCAGAGACTTTTCCCCAGGGCAGGATTGATTGGCACAAGGGGCCATAGTTTTAAGATATTTGGAGGAACATATAGAGGAGATGTCAGAGGTTGGTTCTTTATGCAGAGAGTTGTGAATGCATGGAATGTGTTACCAGCGGCGGTGGTGGAAGCAGAGTCATTAGGGACATTTAAGTGACTGCTGGACATGCACATAAACAGCAGTGAATTGAAGGGTATGTAGGTGAGGTTATTTTATTTTACATTAGGATTAATCCTTGGCACAACTTCGAGGTCTGAAGGGCCTGTTGTGTGCTGGACATTTCAATGTTTTATGTTCTAAAATGCTTTTTTCCAATGGCAACCATGTCAATTTTCATAAAAACCCTTCTGCTTCATGAATGTCTTTTCAAGAAGGAAATCTGCTATCCTTACCTTGTCTGACCCACATGTGACTCTAGACTCTAAATTATGTGGTTGACTCTTAACTGCCCTCTGGGCAATCGAGAGTGGTTCACTAGCTGACCTAACTAGTGAAGCTAACATCTTTGAACGAATAATTGAAAAATGCTTTTGTGCAAATTGTGTACAGAGGAGCCTTGATTTTCTGAAGGACATGGGCGGGGAGTATTTTGTTTGGTTAATCAAATTCCAGATAATCGAATACCGGATAATTGAAGTTCCTCTGTAATCAACTTCTCCCACAGATTTCATAACCAGATTTGGGGAGTTCATCTTAAAAACAATTTTTCATGGAGGATTCCACATTCAGCAGTCAATATCTAAAGTAAACAAGTTGCTTGGATCTCTGAGGACCAATCTTTGAAATTACAGTAAAAATATCAGGGTCCCAGTTTCTCAAACATTTGTTCATCCAATCCTGATGGATGCATAATGTAAGTAGGATCCTTACATGATACGACCGAGCAAAAAGGTAACAGTGGTACCACGGCTTACTCCACAACTCTGCATGAATATATTTGGGCAAAACAGTGTTTCTCACCCTTGATCAAAGATTCGGAAAGGAAATCAAAGGAGGGAGAAAAATAGACTAATCATGTTGTCCAAAATATAGAGTGAGCTGGTGAAAATTGCTGGAAAAATGTACCTACTTCCTTCTGACACTGACAGAACATGCAGGGGTATCTACAAAGTGCACTTCATCTGACAAAGGAAAAGTGCTCTTGAAAGTTTGTGATTTTAAATAAATCTGTTGGACGATAACCTGGTGTTGTCTGACTTCTGACTTTGTTCATCCCAGTCCAACACTGGCATCTCCATATCATTTCTTCTGAAGTCAGTATATCAGCAATCTTTCTCTCCCAGGCAAGTCCACAAAGGAAAAGGCAAATAGTCACAGCCCCATCACTTGAAATCTTCAAGAACATTTTTCAGACTATTTTACTTGCAGTACTTTTACTATCAGGACTACTGCCCCAGTGGATCATGTGTGGTTAAACTACTAACTTGTTGGGCGTCACGGTGGCACAGTGGTTAGCACTGCTGCCTCACAGCGCCAGAGACCTGGGTTCAATTCCCGCCTCAGGCTACTGACTGTGTGGAGTTTGCATATTCTCCCCGTGTCTGCGTGGGTTTCCTCCGGGTGCTCCAGTTTCCTCCCACAGTCCAAAAATGTGCAGGTCAGGTGAATTGGCCATGCTAACTTGCCCATAGTGTTAGGTGCAGGGGTAAATGTAGGGGAATGGGTCTGGGTGGGTTGTGCTTCGGCGGGTCAGTGTGGACTTGTTGGGCCAAAGGGCCTGTTTCCACACTGTAAGTAATCTAATCTAATACTCATAATATGTCAGTGGAATATGTTTATTAGTCTTTGGTGTGAGTGGAATATGGATATTTATCTGTGATGCCAACACAATGAAAACAGAAGCAGAATTTTCCATATGGGGTCAGCTTTGAAACAGTGTGAAAGGATTACATGATCTTGTGTTGAAGAATTTATTATGAATCATAGAATCCCTACAGTGTGGAAACAGGCCCAACAAGTCCACATGGACCCTCCGAAGAGTAACCCATCCAGACCCATTCCCCTACCCAATTATCCTATATTTATCCCTGACTAATGCACCTCATCTACACATCCCTGAAAACTATGAACAGTTTAGCACAATCAATTCACCTAACCTGTATAGGTTTGGATTGTGGGAAGAAACCAGAGTACCCAGAGGAAACCCACACAGAGAATGTGCAAACTCCACACACAGTCACCCAAGGCTGGAATCGAACCTAGGTCCCAGGCACTGTGAGGCAGCAGTGCTAACCACTGAACCACCCGTGCTACCCCAAGCACACTAAGATGCAATCCAATGTGTTAGCTCTCAGTTTGCTCACAAAGTAATGAAAGAATGAATTGATTCAGATTCACCAATAAAATGAGAGAATAGTGTCAAACAGAAAGGTTAAATGTGGAAGTGATGAAGAATGTGGAATTTTGCTGGAGACAACAAAGATCCTAAATCAACCACTAGTGATAGTAGAGGGCTAGAAGAGCTCTGATTCAGTCCCACTCTGTTTTATGGTAATCTCAGATAGAGCTGCAGAAAGGATCCTGCTGTTGGCACCCACACCCACAAGCCCTGGAAAGGACTGTGAAAAGAGATGCAGGAACAATGCAATGACAATTGTATGACATATGTGTGGATGTTCAGTGAGATCAGGGTCACAGTTGCAGTATGTTTCTTCTCCTGCTCTCCCACACAACATATGTTCCACCACACCCATTGGCTATGTTCCCTGCTGGATTATAGTAAATTTAACAAGATATGGAACATCTGATGACCTTGGAGTTAAAACTCTGAATGGGTTTTAACAAAAGGAAGGGAGAAGCTGACAAGAGCCAACATTTCCAGATTTGCAGAAGTCAATTGCAGAGGATGAGGGGTTCAGTGCTGTCTTTGTTCTTCAGTTTGGATGTCTGTGCTGTGCCTGAACTTTGACCCCCCAACATCAAAACTGCAATGCAATCCTAATAGTGTGGTTTAGATTGGCTAATGCCAAATTTCCCTTATGTACTGGGACTAATCTCCACAAGTGGCAATTGTTGTGTAAGACAGTTAGTATTTAAAACAATAACCAAAAGACCATTAGATATAGGAGCAGAATTAGGTCATTCAGCTCATCGATCTGCTGTACCATTTGATCATGGCTGATATGTTTCTCAACCTCATTCTCCTGCCAATCCCTGCAATCCTTTACCTCCTTACTAATCAAGAACCTATGTATTCTGTCTCTGTGGCAATGAGTTTTACAGATTCACCACCCTCTGACTGAAGAAATTCCTCCTCACCTCATCTCTAAAGGGTTGCCCTCAGGTCCTGGTATCACCTACCAAGGGAAACATCTTCTCCATGTCCACTCTATCCAGGTCTCTCAGTATTCTGTAAGTTTCAATGAGATGCATCTCATCCTTATAAACTGTTTTGTGTTCAGACTCCGAGTCCACCACTGCTCAAGCCCTTTATTCAAGGATCATTCTTGTAAATGTCACAAGGTAAGCTCTACCTAGCAGGATTTTATTTTGTTCACTCATAGAATGTAGGTCTCACTGGCTGAACCAGCATTGATTGCCTGTCCCTAGTTGCAAAAGATAGGATACAAAGGACACTTCCAAGGAGGAATTAACTGATGTTTGTGGCTTCTGGGTTCTTCATGTGTTTACCAGAGTCTGTATTAACCTAACTGTTTCATCTTCATATTAATGGTATGTAGCTGAAGTAATAATGTGCACTTAAGATTGTTTTACAAGGGACAATCAGGCTCAAAACAATCATCTATCTCAGATGTAATCTAACTAGCCACTAAGTAGTAAATAGCAAACCTGTTGCTTTTTCATCGAGATTGTATCTACTTTCTGATGAAAGATTTATGTGGACATCCTGCCTACATGGTAACAGTATTGATACCGGCAAGATATTTGCAGCAGAAGCCACCATAAGAGCACAATTTTACATGAAAGGCGAGTTATATTCTGGCAACTTGAGAACAGTTGGCTGCTTGAACAACTCTTTCAACTGCAAGAAGATCAAAGTTTGGAGACAGGTAGTCAGTTCCCTTGTCTGTGTGTTAAGCTAATGGTACATGTGAACAACTGACATTTATCTGAGATTCTAGATAATAGAGACGTACAACATGGAAATAAATCCTTCGGTCAAACTTGTCCATGCCCACTAGAGGTCCTAAGCCAATCTAGTCCCATTTGCCAATATTTGGCTCTTATCCTTTACTCAGCGGGTTGTGAGTTCATGGAATGCCCTGCCAGTATCAGTGGTGGACTCTCCCTCTTTATGGTCATTCAAGCGGGCATTGGATAAGCATATGGAGGTTATTGGGCTAGTGTAGGTTAGGTAGGCTTCGGTCGGCGCAACATCGAGGGCCGAAGGGCCTGTACTGCACTGTATTTTTCTATGTTCTATGTTCTATCCCTCTAAACCATTCCTATTCATATCCCAATCCAAATGCTTTTTAAATGTTGTAATTGTACCAGCATCTATCACTTCCTCTACCGCCTTCCTCTGCGTGCAAGTTGCCCCTTAGGTCCCTTTTAAATCTTTCCCCTCTCACCCTAAATCTATGCCCTCAACTTTTGGATTCCCCTACCTGGGAAAAAGACCTTGATGATTCATCCTATCCATGCCCCTAGGTCTCGGGCTATTTTCCCTGGAGCATCAGAGGCTGAGGGGTGAACTTACAGAGATTTAGGTCACCTCATTGATGGACTAAAGTGGATATTAATAGATTGAATGAAAATAGTGGTTGTGATCAACTGAACAAGCTGAGCCAATTAATTCACTTCTATCCAGAAGTTACACTTTCAGAGATGAAAGACTTGTCTGCCAGTTTGGGAAGATAATGAAACTAAACATTGGAATCCACAATGGAACTATATTTCAGGTGACAGCATTTGAACAGCAAAACTGAGGGAGAAAAAGAAATTGGTGACAACAAGAAGCTGGAAGCCTCTCTCTCTGTCTCTCAGTGACTTGAGAATTTGTGCTACATGAAAGAACAACTTAGAAGAAGCCACCATTGAGCAAGATCTCGAGGTTATCTCCAAGCTTTGCCACTGCAACAGAAATGAACCAACAGTTAAAGAGTTAGGACTTAAGCCATTCTCACAACTCAAGAAATCTAAGAATTTTAAATTATAATTGCCTTTAACTTCCTGTTTGAGAGGGCATTCTCTCTCCCCACTTTTTATGTTCAACATCTGTATTGGTGTGTGTTTGATATCATTTTTTTCTAAGGCTAGCAGGTAATAAAATTCCTGTTATTTTTCACTGAGGTAAACTTTGTAATTTGGCTTAATTTTGATCTAGTTATTTATATCTTAATTGAAGTGTCATAGCTGTGTGCTAACAAATAAATAAATAAAAATTGTTGTGACTGAGAAACTATAAAGAAAGGAGCTTTTCTTTTTGTTTTCCTCAGCAGATCATAAGTGTTTGTGCAAAGTTGTACGTGAGTGATTTATATGTGTGCACATAATCTTCTGTGTGACTATGTGTTTTGTGTATCAGTGTTTGTGTGAATGTTAATGTGAACCCATGTATGTGTGTATGTGTGTATACACATATGTGCATGCATAATCTAGAGTGCCTCTGGATGTAACTGTCAGTGTGACCATGTCTGTGAGTGAACGTGTGTAGACTGAGTGAGAATGGACCTTTTTGCAATGGAGCCCATGGAAATACATGGAAGTGTCATCGTTTCTCACTTGTGCTTCTGTTGAAATACCATCAGTACTACAATACATCTCTGATTGGATTGTAACAGCAGGATGAGAAAAGGACCTGGAAATTCAATGAATGCACATCAGTAATCAATCTGTGGGACATGCAGGCCAAGTGTGAACGATCTAGTAACAGCAGGGTCACTGTATAATGGGCAGAGAGTGAGTAGGTCAATGAACCCACGATAGAATACACTATTAAACTAAAATCATTTGTTTCTGCTGAACCAAAACAGTGATGTGTTCTTGGGCTGTCTGCATGACAGAGGTGGTGCCAAGATCTCTCATTCTGGCCTTTCGGGAATAGAATTAATGATAACTACCATTCCAGTATTTATCTTTAGTTGGGACAGAATTGCAGTAGTAGCAGGTAATTGGAATAGTGCTAGATAAAACAAAGGATTGTTCTCATTAGTGTACAAAGTATTTCTATGACTTATTTGCTCACTTTGGAATCTGTCCGGTCTTAAATTGATACCATAGATTAAAGCTTTCCCATTTCAGGGATAAATTAAAATTGTGGTTCCATTTGCATCAGTACAGCACATATGACGGGCATTCTAAATGAGCTGACTGGCCAAATACTCCAGCAGCTGCAGAAAATCTAACAGAGGTGTAAGGTTAGAGAGGGCTATTGGGGACGTCAACAGACTAACACTTAGCACATTCATATGACAGTTAATCCTTAACAGAACTATTCATTTGTTTAGTTAAAATTGGTTAATGTCTCTGTTAAAATAACAAGACATCATCCACTGTAATGTCCAGGTGTCTAATGAATAGTCAGGATTGTGTGCCTAATATACAGTGGAGAAAGAGCTGCATGAACTGAATTACTAATTTTCTTTCATTTCTTTTTACCTGGAGAGTAAATTGAAAATAATTCAGCAGGTATGCCTTTTAAATCGGCTGTGATCACCCTGTGCACTTGGTTGGAAGTCTGCTCTGTACTGGAGAGGATCTTTGAATGTTAGTGCCATAGGCAGTATTGCACACTCTAGGTTGGTAGACTGCACTTATTGCTTTGAAGTGAACATGATAAATCACAAAGAGAATAACCTCAATATTCAGGTTATTGTCTATGTTGGCCAATCAGTTAAAGATAATCAAACAATTCTCCTTGATTGTCATGGCCTGAGGATACACAGAAAAAAAGTTGAAAACAAAAAATGTTGGAAATCAGAGCAGGTCAGGTAGCATCCATGGAGAGAGAGCAAGCTCATGTTTTGAATCTAGATGACTCTTCATCAGAGCTCCTACATGAAAAAAGAAAGATATTTTTGGATGGAAAGATTGCAGGTTGTTTATCAAGAACACTCCATCAGAAAGATCATAGGTGAGTGAGTCACATTGAGTGAGTGAGTGAGTGAGGGAAATTACAGTTGGGGGTAAGGTTGGGGAGGCTGTGGGAGCCTATGTGACTGGTCTTTGTTGTAATGTGGTAATATGGAATGGCAGTCTTGGAATCATGAAGTGGTGAAGTGGCCAAATAGGCTACTTCTGCACAGTAACCATTGGATTAGGGAGTGTTTATGGAGACATTGAAAATATATTCACTCCCAATGCATTTTCAATTGCTCAATGCTGTTTTATTCCATGGGAAACAATATCTTGCTGCATCTATCTCAAATTAACCTGACTCTTTAAGGCCTCAAGGTTTATGTTCATTTCAGTTCTAATTGCATTTAGGGGCACCATGAGTCCTGATGTCAATCAGAAAGTAACATACAAAGTTTAGAATTCAGAACTTTAACTATGATATCGACAATTGGCACAAGCTGCATTGTAGTTGAAAGTGGAAAATGACGCGCAGTGGATTTTGGCCACATGTCTGATCTTGAGAGATCATCACATACATAATTTTCCCACCAAGATTGGTTGTGGAAAGCCCCACATTTCTCTACTTAGCATTTCAGGAATCAGTAGAGCCAATTCACTGTGTGACAGTCCATTCTAATAACTCCTGTTTTTTTTCAGAGCTGGAGCGACAATGTTATAAACAATACTGTTTTTAAGAATGAACCAGGATAGGGCTTCAGAGATAATACAGAGCCACTGATGCTTATTAAAGTGTGTCTTTAAGGGCAGGTTTTTGGGTTCTTATGGTACAGTGGTAGTGTCCCAATCTCTGAGCCAGGAGGCCTGGGTTCAAGTACTACTTGCCCCAGAGGTGCATAATAACATCTCTGAACAGGTTGATAAAGAAGTATCAAAGCCTGGTTTTTAACCAGTTGTGGCTTAATTGGTAAGATTGTGAGTTCATGTTCCATTTTAGGACTTAAGCATTTAGTCAAAGATTACTCTGGTGAAGCTTTGGTACTGCACTGTTGTAGGTGATGTCTGAATGAAATATGGAAGGGCTGGTTTACTCCATAGCTGTGCCCATGCCTGGTAACCTTGGAGAGAGGAAGCACACTGTATTTACCAGTACCCTTGAACCCTTATGAGAAAGTGGTCGGCATCATAGGGATAAAACTGCATTGTCGTCCCTCTCCAGTATTATTTTATTATTTGATTTATTGATAGTTTCCTTCAGTGCCCTTCCTTTTTGAGTTATGTTATTGTTACATTACCCCTGGTGGGCATAGTGTGTTATTTAGTCAATTGGGAGGACTTGCTAGTTTGGTGGCTGATCTTAACAAAACAGGCTGCATTTCTTCTCTGGCTGTATTCATGCCCAGATATCCCAGTAGAGAGGGAACGCAGTATCCACCAGCATGCTTCAGGCTTTTTGAGAGAGGTGGGCACCACTGGGACTGGGCTGCATTATTTCCTCCACCAAATGTGTTCTGATTTAGACCCTCTGACTTTTTCTCCCCTTTCCTGATTTTTGTTATAGTTACACTGCCCCCAGTGTTCAGTGTTTATAATTTATTGTTTGCTAATTGGATGCTTTCGGGTTGGGGTATTAAAATAAAAATAGGGCTGTCTTCCCTATGAAGTGATGAGAGAAAACTAGAAGTTATATTGAACTGCGAAATGTAAATAAATATTTATGGAAGACAGACCAACTCCTGCCTCCTTCTTCAGTAAATGAGGAAGCAATATAATGTAGCAGCAGAGGTTAACTTCGGTCTCTTCAGGTGGAAGTTAAATAAAAATTTTTTTTTACTAAAGTACTGATCCTGGAATCTCCAGAGGGCAAGTCATGTTGCTGCTTCTCTAACAATGATAACACAATGGTTTGTTTTTGGAATTGAACCATATAAACAATGAAGTGGAAGTTATTAGATTAGATTCTCTACAGTGTGAAAACAAGCCCTTCGGAAACAAGTCCACACTGACCCTCTGAAGAGTAACCCACCCAGACCCATTTCCCTCTGACTAATGCACCTAACACTATGTGCAATTTAGCATGGCCAATTCACCTGACGTGCACAGCTTTGGACTGTGGGAGGAAACCAGAACCCCCAGAGGAAACCCACACAGACACAGGGAGAATGTGCAAACTTCACACAGACAGTCGCCCGAGGCTGGAATTGATCCTAGGACCCTTGCTGCTGTGAGGCAGCAGTGCTAACCACTGAGCCAATGAGAACTTTCTTTACTACCCTAGCCAAGAGGAAACCAGGTATGCTCTTGGTTTGGTCTTTCCCAAGTAAGATGAGATGGAAAGTGCTTTCACAACTGGATGGAAGTGACTTAGATACTGAAGAGCAATAGCCCATTCTACAAAAATATTATGGATGAGATTCAGAAAAAAGATGTTTTGTTGGAAGCCCACAAAGTTGAATTTTGGTAAGAAAATGGTCAACCTGCGCATGAAGGTTATATTGTGGATTTTGATAGGATATATAAAAAACAAAATTAAATTTCAATCTCACAAACTTTATATTAAATTCATTTAAGCAGAGGCGGTAGCACAGTGGTAGTTTCACTGGACTAGTGACCCAGAAGTTCAGGCTTTAATGTTCTGGGGACAGAAATTTGAATTCCACCAGGGAAGATGGTGAAATGTGAATACAACAAAAAAACCTGGAATTCAAGGCTAAAATTTATTGTTGTAAAAACACATCTCATTCACTGATGTTCTTTATAAACTTAATAAGAATGTGCCTATATTCATGTTATTTTGGCAGAGATTCCATCTGCACTGGCGACTTTGTTCGCTGTCAGTAGACCTTTACAAGGGCCTGTCAGGCTGGGGTTGTGTCGAGGTGGTGACAGGGAGTTTGATGTGGGATGTGGTCAAGGCCACTCATGTAAGGACCAATCTCATGAACGGATCCTTGATTTGCTCCTACCAAGGAGCACTGACTACCTCTTTTTCTTTGAGTCATTCTTAGCTCTCAAGATAGAGCCTTCAGTTTTGATTTGTATATAGTCTCAACTACTCAAGAACTCAATACTGTTGGTGAGTTGTTGGATTTCATGTGCTCTTTTTACCACCATCTATTCTTTAAATCTTGTTTTCTTTTCTATTGGACCTTGATCTTTATTTATCTGCAGACCTGCTTTTCCCTATGAGATATTGTCGTGCTTTCAGTTCAGACACACATTGCTGTTATGGTTTAGTAGTTGTTGGAAATCCTGGCCCTTCTCAGAGAGCAGACCATTTGCTGTGGACATCTGTAGTTTTACTTTGTCTGTCATCATTTTGATTGTGAGACACTAATTTTCTTAACGGAGGCTTTGAGTTTGACAATGAATATCTTGCGATGGTGTTTCTGTTGCTACTATAGTTTTTGGGCAAGGCTGATGGGGACGAGAGAGCAAATTAGGAAATAGTCAAACAATGATCAGCTCCTGTCATAGCACAGCTATTAGAACACCCTTGTGGATCTTTGCTTGGACAGTGATATGGTCAAGCAGAGACCAATGCCTGGAGCAAGGGTGTTACCACAAATTCTTTCATTTGTCTCTCTGACGAAATAGTGTGTTTCTTCTGGCCAGGCCATGCACTCAGCATTTTGTCAGTAGGAGGTCTCCACTGGAATTTGCTTTCCCTGCCCACTTCGTGCCAATCATACCTTTCCAGAAATTTGTCTCTCCTGTCTCTGGCATTGAAATCATCTCGGAGGATTAGCTTATCTGTCTTTGGAACATGGGACAAATGTTTGATGAAGGCTGGAGGAGAATTTCTCTCTGGCACCATCCATTGCCTTTAAGGGCGGGGTGAACACACTGGTCATTGGGAAAGCATATTTAGATTTATGGACTATGAAAATCTAGAAAATTGAATTAAAAAGGATTCTCTGCCATGGTGATTTCTGGAATAGGGTTAGGGCAGTTCAGCAGGAATTACTGAAGAACAAAAAACAATAACAGTGGATGAACTTGTGGAAAAGTGAATTCACGCAGGTTTTGGGATGGCAACCACATTTCTAATAGATAATGGAGAACTTAGGGATACATGTGAAAACCTAATTATTGCAGCTTTGAAAACTGCTACCTGACAAAGAAGCAGCACTTTGAAAGCTTGTACTTCCAAATAAACCTCGTGGACTATATCCTGGTGTTGTGTGATTTTTAACTTTGGATACTGCAGGAAGGTCATTCAGCAGTGGTTGTGAGAAAGAAGTCATGATTTCTTTCTGATTAAATATTACACAGGATACTTGTGGATCACCCAATTGTAAATTACACACTACTCTGGCACAGGTATTTACCTGCCAGAAAATCTTTCTAAATGGTTTGGGGTGTTTGATAATCTTCTGGCCCTAGAGAGTGACTACTCGCTCCATTTTCCCTGTCCAAAAAGTGCCCTTCATGTCGCTGGAAAGATTTTGTTAAAAATATGAAAAGGAAGGGGTTGGAGGGATATGGGCCAGGTGCTGGCAGGTGGGATTAGATTGGGTTGGGATAACTGGTCGGCATGGATGGGTTGGACCGAAGGGTCTGTTTCCATGCTGTACATCTCTATGACTCTATCAGAAAAGATTCAGAGAGTGTGAAGACATGACATAAGATTCTTTGGGGGAGATGTTGATTCTGATGACAGAGTTTATTATGAAAGATAGGGGCACAGGGAGTGGAGAGTTTGTGGAAAATTCAAGGATGCGATGGAAGGATTCGAAGAAGATCACAAGAGAACCAGATCTGAAAAAGCACATTCTTCGCAAGCAATTGGAATGTATTAAGAATTTTCAAAGACTGAGAATGTGGGAGAAGGTGATAATACTAAGACATGTTCAATAGTGTATACCCATTTATTCTGCAAGTTAGAGCCAGAGAGAGAGGACCTGATCATTGAAGGAAAAGATATTCCAGTTCATGATGAACAAGGGAAAGAGAAATGAGTCTAGGAGTCGCATGCCTAAAGATTTGTGGGTGATATACCAGTCAGCATTGTAGGATAACTGGACAGAGACCAGGAAAGTAGGGTGGGGATGGAAGACTGGCCTTAAAATACTGAAATTGGTAAAATATCCAAGAGATAGGTCAAGAGGTGAGAGCTGTGATTTAACAAAAGGGGGTACAAGAATGGAAATCAAGAAAATATGGTTCAGATTTTAAAAAGATTCAGAAAACATGAAACAACAAAATCAAAGAACTGCAGATACTGGAAATTGGAAACAAAATCAGAACTTGCTGGAAAAACTCAGGTCTGGAAACATCTATGAAAACATGTATGGAGAGAGAGAATAGGGTTAATGGTTTGGGGTCCAGTGACCCTACTTGAGAACCCTTCTGAGCTGCTAGGTTTTTCCAGCAATTTCTGATTTTGTTTCTGGAAAAGTGTCTAGGAGTAGCGAAATATGACGTGCGTGGAGAGGGTCATCAGTAGGCAATCTGACTGGAAAGGTCTAGAGAGGCCTCAACAAGAGAAAGTCATCAGCCTGACACGACAGCAGAGTTCCAAGGAAAGTACAAAGCCCTCTTGGCAAAAGGACAGAAGCAGAATTTCCAATGACTGAGACGTGACTGGAGCAGTCAATATTTCGAATTTAAAGCAATCAGAGAGGGTAAACAGCAAGAGCAAGAAACTTGGAAAGAACATGAAGTCCATTCAGATGTTTGCAAATAGAGGTTGACTTGTTCTAACGCACAGATCATTCTGTACAGAAACAATCTGAGCATATAAAACTTAAGTTCAAGACCTGGATGGTAGTCAGTGGTTTGGAGGAATGTTTGGATGGTACAGAGATCAGATTAGACTCACCAAAAATGGGAAAGGTGATTTTGAATTTTTTATGGCCATTTTAGCTACGAATTCATGGAGGCGTACCTTCACGTATGGAAATGCAGCATTCTTGCAGTGTTCTGAAAAAAAAGAGACATTAAAGACAAAATGTTAACTGTTTGTGTTTCTGCCGACTTTCTCCAGCACTTTTTGCTTTTGCTTCAAATTTCCTGCATCTGCAATATTTTGCTTTTATTTCCTGCAGGGTAACTTCCAAAAAGAAATGATCCTCCAGCCTCCGAAGATACATCTGATATAAAAGAGAAACTCTGGAAGTGAAGGCTTCTGTTTGGAGCTTGAATGTTTCTTCCTGGGTACTTTTTCTGTGAGGGCAGTTCTATTAGTTAGCCTGTACACAATCAATGAAGATCTTGCACTGTTTTGTCAGCACCAAAGTGGAAAACATTCAGGTATCTTAAGATGTACATGGAAGATTTTTTGAGGTTTCAAAAATAAGTTTGAAAAGAATATTATTGATCAAATTAGGAAGAATTTTAAATTGGTAAACATGCTTTTAAAAAACCAAAAGAACTGCAGATGCTGCAAATCAGTAAAACAAAAGTTGTTGGAAAAACTCAGCAGGTCTGGCAGCTTCTGTGAAGAGAAATCTGAATTAACGTTTCAGGTCCAGTAACCCTTCCTCAGAATTGTTGGTAACCAGGAAACAGTTTCCATTAACAACTATTCACTCTCCTAGCTAGGTCATTACCCATTCCTTTGTCTGTCCAACTATCTTCTCTCACTTTGGGCTCTATCCCCAACTATCATTTAATCCTTATCCCCTCCCAGCTTCTGCATATAAACCAACATTTTTCTACTTACCTTCAGTTCTGAGGATCGATCATTGGACCCAAAATGTTAACTCTGATCCCTTCACAATTGCTGCCAGACTTTTTGAGGTTTTCCAGAAATTTCTGTTCTGGTGCTTTTAAGTGTATTGTTTTAGAGAAAAAAAATGCAGGTGAGTCAGATGAAATTTTACATCAACAATCTTATTTGAAGAGTATCAACCTCATCACTTTTGGTCATACCAGGTCCATACAAAAAGATGTGGCAGCCTTCAAAGGTGAAATGGAGCAGTTTTGGAGTATTGTTGAGACATCCAGATCAAACCTGGATGCAAGCTAAAATAAAAATATTTCACAAGATTGGTTAATGTATTGATGGTACAGGGTCATAGAATCATTGAATTTGAGTACAGAAGTAGCTCATTTAACCTATCATTCTGTAGCAGTTCCAGAAACAATTACCTAGCTAGTCCCATTCCTCAGCCCTTTCTTCATAGCCACCAGAATTCTGCTCTTTTCCTATTTAAAATTAATTCTAACAGCATATTCTTGTTTTAGCGTGGTTGGTGAATTTAGGGATGCTCCCCAGTATTGCTGTTTTGTTTTTTAGTACGGTTATTGAACATGCGCAGTCTTTTTCAAAAAAAAATTGCTGCTTCACTGCTTCCCTCTCTGATCTATGTCACTGCATCCTTCCTGAACCATCCAACTCCCTGAATCCCCTTCTGTGGCACCATTCTGCTCACTCCCTCCAACTCCTTGACCCTCCTGTCCCACCTCCCTTCCTTGACACTTCTGACTCACCATCTCTTCCAATTTGCTGCTTCCTTGTCTGCCCCTACTGCTTGTCCCCTCTCCTCAATCCTCCCACTCAGAGCTCACTAGTTCAAAGAGAGGGTTCAGGAGAGGGGAGTTGGCAAACGGGCAGAAGGGATGGGCAAGCCGGAGAGAAACATGAGGGGGAGGGGAATGGGGAGTTGGGAGATGTGGGGAGTAGAATGGCTGAGGAAATGGTATTTATATCACTGCTTTGTTCTGTGAGTGTGGGAGATTGTTTGTTTGAAAGGGCTAGGACCAGCAGGTAGGGACAAAGTGAAATTCAGCTGGCGATAGGCAGCTGATCGGTGTGTGGCATTGTGACGAGTGAATGACGAAGGTCACCGGCCTGTAAACAACTGTGGTTGGCTCCTGGGCTACTGAACAGCTTGAGAGTTTGAGCGATATTACCAGAAGCTTTCGGACCTCTGGAAGGGGAGTTGGTATGTCTCTGCAATAGGAAAAACCTGAAGCAAGCCATTGTATTTACCCTCACCAGTTGCTGTAAATTATTGATTTTAACAAATAAAAGGTAGAGACTTTTTATGTGAACCAGTTGCTCTGTGCCACTTGCAATGAAGTGAAGAAGAGAAATTGAAGCATAACAAGTCCTGCTGAGCAAAAGGATCATCTTGGTGAACCTTGTGGACTGGGGCCATTGAACTGCTCTGAGTTTTGTTGTTCTGCCCATAACAAAGTTGTTTCGCCTCTATGAGAGAATATGGTAATATTGTATGGGGTGGAGTTTTAATCAGTAGAGTTATGTCAACAGTTCATATTGTCTAAAGCTAGAATCTATTACCTGATCTGTCTTTTCAGTTCAATTGCATCTAAACAGACAGATAAATGGCTGAACCTTTTTCCTACTTTGACAAAATAAAGTTAAAGATTTAAAGTGTTAGCACAGAAAGTTACTAATAGTGAGTTATGAGTTGCTAAAAATATTTTTGGGCCAGTTAGATTCAAGGCAGCTATTTGGTTTTTAATGTAAAAATTACAGGTCAGAAATGTATTCTTGTGTGTATTCACATTTTCTTGAGAGAATGTGATTTTTTTGTTTAGCGTGCTTTTTTAATTTTAGAACACATTAGGACAGCTGTATAGGCATTCTGCCTCAATATCAGCTGAGCTAGCCCTGAATTTGCATGCTTTTAGTGTCTAGACATGTTTTCAGTGTTGCTGGCACTTCTGGGCATTGTGGCTATCTGTTTCTAACCCACTGGATAGCTGATGGATAGCAAACTGACAAACAAAAAGCAAAAATCATAAAATGTGGAAACTGCCCAAAGGTTGGATGGTTTTGTATTCCATGAAGTACTCTCTTCTATTGATGACCACTTTTAAATACAATCCAAGAACAATAACAAGAATGAAACATTGTGAAAGGAAAATAACATTGGTCATCCTCAGTCCTCAATATCTATTAGCCTTTGGGTAATTGCACTCATCTAAGAAAGAGTGGTCAGAGTAATTTGTGTTATATAAGCAAATAGATTTTTCTGTCTAGTGTTATTCATTACACCTCAGAACACTGATGTAGCCCAAATAAGTCAACTGCATATCTCATTTCTATTTTAATGGCTCACTCTTCTGTTGCCCCTTAATATGCATTCTCTGCTCATGGAAATAAATTCAAGTCACTGAGTTCACTTTCCTAATGCATGCATGGGTTATCATAGCTGCATTCAGAGGCTGAATGTTCCGGCTACAATTGAAGTGGGAATGCCACCATCAAGTTCAGTATACCTGGTGTGTCCCCTACACAAAGACAGTGGTGAGCTTTTAGATTACTTACAGTGTGGAAACAGGCCCTTCAGCCCAACAAGTCCACACTGACCTGCCGAAGCGCACCCACCCAGTCATCTTTACTTGAATTCTAAAGCTCCTCTTTGGTCTGGTATTTGGTGATGCAGTCATGGGTATACAGTGAGTACAGTATGGGGCTGAGTATGCACCCCTGCGGGGCTCCAGTGTTGAGTGCTAGTGATGATGAAATATTGTCCCCAATCTTCATAGATTTTGGCCTGTGGTCAGGAAACAGGATCCAGTTGCTGAGAGTGGGGCTTAGTCAGAGATCACTACATTTAGTAACAATGCAAATGATGGTGGTGTAACCATTTGTGGATCATTAGTGACTCTGGGATTGTACAGAATTTCAATTTGGCTTTTATCAAGTGAATTCAAATTAATCCAAGGAATCTGACCAAATGTATGTGAACTAGAGCCAAAGTTTGATTCAATGCGCTTTTTTAGAGAATGAAAATGGTTCAGGATTTTACGTTATCCTTGCATTTGGAAAGGAAATGTTCCTTTTACAACACATTTATCAATCATTCCCAATCCCTTTTCCCTTGGCACATGTCCATGCAAGGCCTGGTAATCTCCCCATCCTTTTCTGTGCACTTGCATCAGCATCCAACACCCTGGGTGAAACAGTTAGTTGCAAGCACCTCATTCAGTTAAGTTCTTCTCTCCTCTTTCCTCATTATCCTTTCTGTTCCTTACCCTTCCTGCCTTTCTGTTGAAATAAATCCATTTGTAGCCCAAGTCCGCTTAGAATGTGCCCATTGCTTTCAAGGTTCCAAGGAACTGATGTCCCATCAATATGTTCAGATGTGTTCAGGGGCTCTCATGAGGGACTGTGTCAGGAATGAATGACCCATACAGAAGCCGATGGATTCCATCTGACCAGAGCCTTGTGAGCAGTTATAGAATGAGAAGAAACAGTGAGGAAGGGTCATTGGATATTTTCTAGGTGGAGGAAGGCATGTGGTTGCCCAGGGGCTGGCTATCAAGACCCTTCTTTCCCTGACATTTGTTGATCTGGAACTTGCTGTCCAAGGCACAATTATAAAGTTTACAGACAGTCAGAAACATGGAAGAATTGAAACCATATTTTTTCCCTTCTAAAGCATACACCCATCTGGGAGAAACATCTAAGGACTATGTCCAAGTTCTAAGGACTCATTATTAGTCTTCCTTGTTAATAATATGTCATTTCAATAAATGGCAACCTGGGGTTGTAAAATATGCTCCATTGCCTGCTGAAAAATCACAGTCTAATGATATCCTAAATGGCAGTCTTGTATATTGGTACAAGCCCATATGGGTATTAATTGTAGCATACTTTGGGGAATCCTTACACAACTACAATTGCAAGTATGCGTGGTTTAAGTGCAGCTTTGTAAATAACAGTCCCCCTGCCACATCTACATATAAATCCTCTGTGTAAGGGTTTGGATATTTATCCAGCTGTGAAAAGTGGCTTGCTGTTAGTTTAAAACTCCCACAAAGGTGAACTGAGCCATTAGGCTTCACAGTTGGTACGACCAGTGCTGCCCAATACATAAACTGGACTGGTTTGATGATGCCTTCACTTTCTGCCTGTACGTTTGCATGTAAGGCAAATGGCTCTGGGTGTGCCCTGCATAATCACGGAATTGCTTCTTGGTGACACTGCAAGGTGGCCTTGACCCTTTGATAGTCCCGAGACCTTCCTGAAAAATGTCTGGGTATTTCAGTCAGACTCCATTCAGGGAGCCATTTTCTAATCAAAAAATGTTAAGCCAATTGAGTGGAATCTTTCTCAACCAATTTCGCCCCATCAAGCTTGGGCCCGAGCCTTTAACTACAGTCAGTGCTAACTAAACCAGTGGATTCTCATCAGAAACTTGAACCAAAGTTGTATCTTTAATCTGTAAAGTTTCCCTGGTATAGCTTCACACAAATGTAAGGGTTGGAATTTTGTTAAAGACTGGTTTTATGATCACTGAAATGCCGACCTCTTAAAACGGGCTGACCATTTAACCAGACATTTATTTTGATTAGTTCTTATTTGGATCTTGCTAAGTAATTTAACTGTCCCAAACACGATATAGGTGGACTTTCCGGGGTGTGCACGCTCCTTAATATCATCTTATGAGTTCTCTTAGTCCATGTAGGTCTGTTGGAACTGGTTTGCTGTCTTGGGTCAACACACTAGCAGTCACTGTAATGGCTTGCTGGCTCAGACCCTGAAGAAACTTTTAATTGTTTGGCCAAGGCTTGGCTTTGTTTTAGCGTTTTGCTATGGGCTGGCCTAGAATCCCTTTGCTCAGGATATATGCAAGTGGCATTTCCCAAGTTCAGATACACTGGTGAGGCTGTCCACATCCCTACAACTCATGTGCTACACTTGCCACATTTTCGTATGATAAAGCCAGTTGTAGTGCCTGTTTGAAGTCCAGTTGGACTTAAGCCGTTAGATGCTTTTGCATGGTTACAACATTAATCCCAAATACCAAACCATCTCTCAGCATCTCATTAAGAGTTAAACCAAAGTTACATGCCATTGCCAGTTACCTCAACCAATCAAAAGATCCCAATACGGATTCCCAAAGTTCTCAAACTACTATGTAAAACTGATAGCATCTCAAAATTAGAGACGACATGGGATGTAATATTCATTAAGTAAACTCATCAATTCTTGAAAGGTTTTCATATCTGGTACCTCAGGAAAAGTCAGGCTCCTAATAACCGAAAAATCTGCATGTTCACCAGATGTCAAGAGAAGCACTTGTTGCTTTTCATCTGCCCAGTGTCATTTGCCCAGAAAAAATAATGCATTATTTCCACATGCTGGACCCAGTCTTTGATGGCAGGATCAAATGAATCAAGCTTCTCAAATAACAGTATGATCCCAGAAATGCTTACCCCAATTCCAAGGCAACTCTTAGGAGCAAATTTCTTCAGGAGCGTGCTTTTCTCTTGTCGCCACTGAAATAACTCCCAGAGGCCAGTATGCCACCCCCAAGTCATCTCTTATTTGCACATAAAGTCCTTGACACTGATCCAGCTCCTTCAGAGCCAACTCTCAGAGTGAACAGGATGTCTGACACTTCTGTTTTTTTTTCCCACGTCACCCAGTCACTTTATTTACACGTGCACAGTATTTGTCACTGGATTAGTGGTGCTGGGAGAGCACAGCAGTTCAGGCAGCATCCGAGGAGCAGTAAAATCCTGATGAAGGGCTTATGCCCGAAATATCGATTTTACTGCTCCTCGAATGCTGCCTGAACTGCTGTGCTCTTCCAGCACCACTAATCCAGAATCTGGTTTCCAGCATCTGCAGTCATTGTTTTTACCTAGTATTTGTCACTGATCCAGCTCCTTCAGAGCCAGCTCTCAGAGGGAACAGGATGTCTGACACTACTGTTTTTTTTTGTTTTTTTTTTTAAAACCCCCACAATACCGCCTAACTGCGGTAGTGCATATTCTTTCCCCAGCACCCATGTTGAGTGTGTGCAGGTATGAGACACAGGGTGTACGAATCTTTATTCGATTTCCACCACCAGGAAGAAAGGAAACACCCGAGTGGCCAGTAACAAGCAGTGCCCTTCACAAAAGACAATGCTGTGTGATCAAACAGTGAAGGGGAGGGCAGGGACTAAATCAAAATAGAGTTGGAGGGGGAAAATAATGCACTCCACTCCCTGCGGCGCCCACCTCTCCCTGAACTCCTCCAGGGTTTTGGTGGACACCACATGCTCCTTCTCCAAGGACACCCGGGCTCTAACGTAACCACAGAAGAAGGGCAGGCAGTCGGCCCTAACGACCCCCTCCACGGCCCGCTGCCTGGACCTGTTGATGGCCAGTTTGGCTAGGCCCAGGAGCAGACCCACGAGGAGGTCCTCGGACCTGCCCTCCCCCCTCTGTACTGGGTGCCCGAAGATCAGGAGCATGGGACTGAAGTGCAACCAAAAGCAGAGGAGAAGGTTTCTGAGAAAATCAAAAAGGGAGTGCAAACGCCCACACCCAATATATACATGGTCCACGGACTCCACAGCGCCACAGAACAAGCAGTTGGGCTGGGAGTCCGTGAACCACTGCAACCTGCGGTTGCAGGGGACTGCTGCGTACAACACCCTCCACTCCAGATCCCCGAGAGAAAGGGGGAGGACTCCCGCGTAGAGAGCCCGCCGTTTTACGTCCTGAAAGGGAACAAAATTAAAATTCCGGAGGCGGCTGAGGTTGTGGGGCACAGGCTCCCGCGGGAAGTACAGGACCTTGGGGCCAATGTGAAATTCCGTCCGGGCTGGGGTGAGCGCAGACGGGATCCCACCGCACACCTGAGCGTCCTCCAACTGGTGCACTACGTCGGGTCCGAGTACTGCCGTTTTAAGGCGTCGGATGGCGGTGGCCACGTACTGGACGTCCACCGCTGCCCTGCTTGCTATGTCCTGCGGCAGTGTCCAGCCCAGGCCCCCGGCACCCAGCACGTCCCCGACCCTGGTCACCCTCACCGCCACGGCCCTCCCCGCCGACAGCCACTCAAACCTGCGAGTACGGAGGTGTGGATTCCTGAGCAACGGCTCCCTGACGACAGCCGCTATTCCTGCTTGAGGGTAGGCACAACGCGATTCGACCATGTTCCAGATAGTGATCAGGTCCTTGTAAAAAACAGACAGCGTTCATGAGGGCGACCTCCAAACCATCACGGTCGACGAACAGGAGCTGCGTGTCGTAGTTGAGGTTATGCACCTGGCGGAAAAAATACAGTCGCCAGGGTGCACCACCGAGGAGGAGGCACGACATAAAGGTATCGCCGCAAGGTCTGAAGGCGAATCGTCGCGACCTGGGTGCGGACGCACACCAGCGACTGACCACCCTCCTTAATAGGGAGACTCAGAACTTGCGCAGTGACCCAGTGCATCTTTTTGTCCCAGAAGAAGAAGTCGACCAATGTTCTTTGGATGTCAGCGACAAAGCCAGGAGGAAGGACCAAAGTGACCAGCCGGTACCACAGCATGGCGGCCACCAGCTGGTTTATGACCAGCACTCGACTCCTGTAAGATAGCACTCGGAGCAGTCCTGTCCAGCGGCCTAGACAAGCCGAGACTTGGGTTTCCAGCTCCTGCCAGTTAGCCGGCCAGGATTCCTCAGCCGGGCTGAGGTAGACCCCCAGGTAGAGGAGATGGGTGGTACTCCAGCCGAACTCCTATAACTCCTCCGGCAGAGAGTCCACCGGCCACGAACCGACCAGTAGGCCGGAACATTTGGCCCAGTTGATCCTGGTGGAAGACGCTGCCGAGTACACGGCCTGGCACTCTCGCATCCTCCCCAGGTCAGCCGGGTCGGTGAAAATGAGGAGCACGTCGTCGGTGTAGGCTAAGAGGACCACCCCCTGCCCGCGCTACACAGAACCAGTCCCGACAAGAGGCGCAGGATAGGCTTCATGCACAGGGAATACAGCTGGCCGGACAGGGGGCAGCCTTGACACACTCCTCACTCAAAGCGAAGGGGCGCCGTCAGGGACCCATTAACTTTAGCCAGACACTCCGCGGTGACGTACAAAAGTCGGATCCGGGCGACAAACTGCGTCCCAAACCCGAACGCCCGCAGAGTCCTGAGCAGGTATTCATGATTGACCCTGTTGAATGCCTTCTCCTGGTCGAGAGACAGGAAGGCGCTCGGCAGACCAGCCCGTCGACAGAAATGGATCAGGTCCCGGACCAGGTGGACGTTGTCGTGTATCCTCTGGCCCGGGACCATGTAGGACTGGTCCGGGTGAATCATGTGGGCCAGCACGGAAGCCAGGTGAGAAAACAACACCCTGGTGAAGATTTTGTAGTCCATGCTGAGGAGGGAGACCGGATGCCAGTTCTTCAAAGAACAAAGGTTCTTCTTCTTTGGCAGCAGGACGATGACTGCCCTTTGCCAAGAAAGGGGCAGCTCTCTGGCATTTAGACACTCCCCCAGGACCTGTGCGTAGTTGCTCCCCAGGATGTCCCAGAACGCCCTGAAGACTCCACAGTCAGCCCGTCCAGCCCCGGGGACTTGCCCCTCGAGAGCCGGTCAGCTTCTCGAAGGTGAGGATAGCGTTAGCCTTCCGGCGTCCTCCGGGCTGAGCTGCGGCAGGTCCTCCCACAGAACTCTGCGAGCATCATCGCTGGACGGATCCGGAGAGAACAGAGCCGTGTAATAGTTTCGGATGTGGGCCCTGACGCCCTCCGGATCTGAGACGAGGGACCTGTCGTCGGCCAGCAGCACAAGGAGCTGCTGACTGGTACCACATCTTTTTTCCAGCGAGTAGAAGAAGGGGGAACCACGGTCCAGGTCCTGGAGGAGCTGGATCCGCGACCTCACGTACGTGCTCCAAGCCCCGATGAGCTGCAGGTCTCGGAGCGCAGCCTTCTTCTCTTCGTACACCCGGCACAGGGCTGGGTCCGCGTCGGGCTGACCGAGGCATGACTCCAGGTTGATCATCTCCCTCTCCAACTCCCCGATCCTGGATTTCCACCTGTCTCGCCTCCCTCACATACTCCTGACAGAAAACGCGGTCGTGAGCCTTGCCCACGTCCCACCATAGCCTCAGGGAGGGGAAGCTTCCCCGCTTCCTTCTCCAGCCGGCCCAGAAACAACGAAACGAGTCCCAGAACTGCTCGTCCTCCAGCAGCAGGTTGTTAAAGTGCCAGTACGCGGAGTGGAACCTGGCGCCGAACGGAACGAGTTCCGCCCACACCAGGTGATGGTCCGTGCACGACACCTGCCGTGTGGAGGCCTTCGGAAAACAGGAGGTGTACGCCCGCGAAACGTACAGGCGGTCGATTCTGGACGCTCCGACCCCAGGCCTCACGAAGGTGAAGGCAATGGAGTCGGGATGGAGATTCTGCCGGACATCCACCAGGTAGAAGGACTTGACCAAGTCCCCCAAACTCCTCCCCGACGCCCAACTGGTGCGGGCACCGCCATGGTCCCTGTCCTCAAGGACACAGTTAAAATCTTCCCCAAGGGCGACGCACTGGCTCTCGTCGATGGAGGCGAGATGAGCGGACATTTCTCCGAAGAAGATCGCTTGCCTCGGCCTGGCTAGGGGAGCATAGACGTTCACCAAGTGAAGCACTGCGCCCCCCAGCTGAACCGTCAGGTGAAGCAAACGGCCTGGCACAGGCTCCCTGACCCCCAAGATCGTCGGCTGAAAATGTGGGGCCAACAGGATAGCCACCCCGCCAGATCTGCGGGTGAGGTGACTCTTGTAGACCACCACTCCAGGAGCCAGGTGGCTTCGTCTCCTGGGGTAGTGTGGGTTTCTTGCAGGAAGCACACCCCATACCTCCCGTCCCAAAGGACGGAGGGGTCTGGAATCTGCGCTGTGACTCCCTGCTGCCGTTGATGTTGAGGCTGGCTATAGTTGTCTTCATGTCGGAAGCGTTGTGCAACCACCACCAGAACAGTTAAAAACTATATACGTTTACTGGGAGGACAAGGGAGGGGCACAGAAGTCCCTCGCCCTCACCAGGAGTGCCCCCAGCATGTTCCTGACTCGCTTTCACTCGTTCATGTCGAGCCCAGGCACCTGGTGAGCAGCGTGGGCCGACCAGTAGACTCTCTCAAAGGAGCTCCAGCGGTCGAGCACCAGTTGGGCTCTATCCCAGCGACTCAGAGTTTCCTCGACAAACTCCCAAGTTCCTCGAGGGGGATGAGGGGGAGACGATTGGGGGGCACCTGGGACTCAAAAATGTCACTGGAGACAGACTCTGCGTCGTCCCCAGTGTCCACCACTGATCCCAAAGCCGCCTCCGGGAGGACGCCCTCGGTCACCGACCCCTCCCCCCCCAAGAGAATGGGGGCTGGTCCGGCACCACCAACTGGCCTCAAAACCCCAGCGGCCCGACCCTCAGGGTCACCAGCGGTACCTTCCTCGGCACACCCCTTCCCAGAATGCCTCAAGTTCATGTCGTCGGGCAACAGAGGCTCGGGGCCCTGCTCCCCTCCCAACACAGGGACGCCAGGCTCCTCGGGGAAAAGGTCCTCCCCCAGGGCCAAGGCCCCGGGAAAGATAGTCTGGGAGGATGGAGTGAGGACAACACCTTTGTCCCCTCCACCGCTCATGCGGTTCTTAAAGTCCTCCCCAGGGGCCGGAGAAGTTATTGCAGCAAAAGGTCCTGCTGTAGCACCTAGGGGTTTGAGCAGATCAGGCCGCGGTGCAGGACAGGCAAAAGACACCGTACGTTCATCCCTTGGAGAAGGGCGGGGCGGGGCGGGGCGGCACCACCAGCATTCTGCTGGAGTGTCTCTCTCTCCTCCAAGGGCCAGCACCTCTTCCCCAGAGAGACAGGAAGGAACTTATGGGCCTTCCCCTCCCCGCCCGCCTTAGTGGCCATGGGGCCCGATGTTCCCCCCAGCCTGCCTTTCCTGGAATACTATTGGCTTGGGGAAGGCAGGGGGCATTGCCAGGGTGGGGAGGGTCATCTGTGTCACTTCCTGCCCTGCTCCTGGTTTATCAGGTGGTGGTGGACAGGGGCTCAGAGACACAGCTACTGTAGGAGGTGAGGTAGTGATGGTTCCCTGCAGGTTAGTGCCAGGGTGTGGCAGGGCTTCGGGAGCCCCCAGGCCAGGTGTTGAAGCCCCAGCAGGGGTTTCTGTAATGGGGCAGGGGTTGGGTGTGGGGTCAGTGGGTGCAGCAGGGCCAGGATCAGGTACGGGTTTGGGGGTCAGGATTTCTGTGCCGGGGCAATGGTGGCATGGCTGTGGGGCATTGTCATGCTGGGGTGGAGTGGGTTGTGGGCTAGTTGTAGGGGAAGGTGATAGTGTGGTCTCCCCGTGGGCGGGCCTGGCGCGTTGCATCTTCCTGAGCGCCTTCCGGCTGGCTGGATACTCATCCTCCTCCCTGCCAGAGGCTGAGGCATTGGAAGCCTCTGGCTCAGCCCCCGCTGCCGGGGCTTGTGGTGTTGACTTCGGGGGAGGGGGAGTGGGTGTGGCGGTGCCACCCTCAGCCGTTGAGGTGGGCTGGACAGCCTTCTGGGTGGGGTAGTTTTTTCTAATATGCCCCACCTCGTGGCACAGATGGCACTGCACGCTGTCCACCATCCAGAAGACGCGGTAGGCTGCGCCCTCATGGAGGAGGGTAAAAGAGCCCTTGGTGACCTCCTCCCGGGCCAGGCAAATGAACACCTGGCATCGGAAGGAGTATACGTGCCGGAGGGCAGGGTCCTTAAGACCGAGCAGGAGCGGTTGGACACCCGACCAAGGTGGTGAGGTGCGAAAGAAGGAATTCACTTGCAATGAAGGACGGGATGATAGAGATCACGGCTCTCTGGGCCGTAACCTCCAGAGGGTCAACAGGCAGATGTGTTCCGCCCACAGTGAGCCCCCTCTCCACGGCCAGGTGGACCGCCTGTTCGGTCTTTAGGAAAAAGACGGCCTTCCTGTACATCCTGGCCGCAGCGACGATGACCAGTGGGCCGACCACACTAGCCATGGCCTTGCTGCAGGCCTCGATGGTCATGCTGGGGTGGGGATAGACCTTGACCCCCAGGCGTTTAGTCAGGTGCCTAAAAGGGGTTGTGGTTGCAGCCGGGGTTGGAACAGCTGAGCCTAAGGCAGCGGCTACCCTGGCGTAAGTGCGGCTGGGCCCTGCGACCTTCAGGCTTGCCTTGCTTTGCTGTCTGCCACAGGCGTGACAAGAGTCCAGTAGGGTCCCCAGGCAGCAGCAACGGGGGAGGCAGGCCTCAAGCACCAGAGTGAGTCCCAGGCAGCACCAGAGTGAGTCCCAGGTAGGCCCTTGGTCGCAGCGGTGGGGGCAGGCCTGTTGTGGGGCAGGTCCCCAAGGCAAGTCCCAGGCAGCCCCAAAATTTACTCCTGGGCAACAGTGGTGGAGGTGGGCCTCAGGTCACAGCAGTGGAGGTCTTGGGAGGGTCCCAAAGCAAGTCCCAGGTCGGCCTCCAGTCGTAGCAGTGGTGGAGGTTGTGGGGAGGGGCCCAAGGCGAGCCCTAAGCAGTGGTGGTGGAGGCAGGTCTCAGGCAGGTACCGAGTAGGCCCTTGATCGCAGCGGTGGGGGCAGGCCTGTTGGGGGTGCCCAAGGCAAGTCCCAGACAGCAGTGGTGGAGGTGGGCTGCTAACAGCAGCAGCGGTGGAGGTCCTGGGAGAGGTCCAAGGCGAGTGCCAGGCAGTAGCAGCTGAGGCAGGTCCGGGTGGGGTCCCAGAGACCAGCAGTGGGAGTGGGCCCCAGGTCAGCAGCAACGCTTCCTTGACCTGGGTGAGGCCCAGGCTGCAGCTCCAAAAGCAGGCCCAGGACTCAAAGCTCTCACCTCCTTCCTCTTCTCCCTCCTCCTCCTCTTCTCCTTCTTTCTTCTCTCTTCTCAGAGCTCTCTGGATGTGGGGCAGCTGGTCCCAGAATCAGTTCCCCTTCCTCTCAGACACCTTCAAGGAGGAGAGGAGTGTGTGAGTGTGTGAGTATACACACACACTCCACCTTATAGTCACCACATCCCTGTCTTGCAGGAATATTATGAAATAAAAATAATAAGCAACAGTACTGCAGAAGTGAGATTGAGATAAATGATTTTGTTCCCATCAAGAATAACCAGTACCATTTGGTAGCACACCAGCAGCAAATATAAAACAGAGCTGAAGTATTTTTAGACTGTGTAAAATAATTCAAAACAATTACCTTGAAAGAAGAATCCCATATTTTTCTGTAATATATTTATATATCTGTTCACATTGATTTGATCTGAACTAGGCAATTGACTTCGTTCTAGCCACTATACTTCAAGAAGTATGTGAAGTGTCTAAATATGGTGCAGAAAAGATTCACAAGAATGATTCTAGGGATGAGGAACTTGCATCGTTTGAATAGTTTAAAAGAACTAAAAACCATGAGGAAAAGAAGGCAGGGAGGAGATTTAATATCGGGCGAACAACCTTGGAGGGTCTGGGTACAGTAGATTGTAAGAAGGTCTTTCTGTTTGTGAAATGATTGGGAAATACCAAGTACTAATTTAAGGTGATTGCCATTGCTTTCTTTTGTCAACGTGTGAGAAGTTTTTTTTCTGTGCAGCATGTCATAAGGATCAAGTCTACCCTGCTTGAGAGAGTGGTGGAAGCAATTTCAATCAGTGCCTTCAAGAGAGTTGGATCCTTACATGAAGAGGAAGGTTTTTCAACATTGTGTGGAAAAGGCAGGAAACAGGGTGGATTGCTCTTGCAAAAAGCCATCACAGATTCGACAGGCCAGATGGCTCCCTTCTGCGCTGCAACTATTCCACCATTCCAATTTCTACCTTGTTTTGATGTTTTTGTTTCTTTAATGTAATCAAATGATGCATATTGGCATAGTGGAAAGAACTGTTTTACAGTTTCAGAGGTTTTGCATCAGTATTCATTGGCATCCAGCCAGTTGAGAGACAGAGTTAAGGTAAATCTTTTTGACTTGTGCACTCTGTTAAGTCCAGCTTCAGAGGAGTGACCCACCTGTAGAATGCGATGTTTTCCATTTTTTACATTGGACGCAGTAATACCTCTCACTGAGATTGCCATATTTGAAGACGTGTTGTGCTAAGAGTCCATGAACATTACAAATTGGGTTTAACAGCCCAATGTAAATTAGAATGTAATCCTGAAAGAGTGAAGAGACCTTTGCTTGCAGGATTTCAATCAAAGTAGGACTGCATTAACTGTTGCCTTGCCACACAGCTTCTGAGATATAAGGCTAAATGGAATCAAACTCATTGGATAATGTCTTTATGTGACAACTTCTCAATGGAATGCTCATTGCCACTGTTTAAGAATTCTGTGCCCTTTTCCACTCCTTTTTGAAATGGCATTTGATTGCTTGATGAAGTTATTTTGGTTTGATAATGCATGAGGATGAACTCACATCAGGAAGGACTTCAACGATTAATACTGTGTACTGTATGAGTTTATTGGCAATGTGTTGGAACTGAGAGGAAGGAGCCAGTTGCAACATGTCTCAGTGCTATTGATTTTTAGACTCAGTTGCGTTGAGTGTTCACTCAAGAAGTCACACAGTCATTTGCGACAGAGAGATAGATCATTGGGTTCAGCAACTCTGTGTGGGCTCATGGTGGTCTCATCCAATCAGTCCCATTCCCTTGCTGTATTCCCTTAGCCACACACATGTATCTCCTTCAAGTGCCTGTACTTCATTCCTTTTGAAATAATTCAAAATCCCTCCTCTCTCAAGGACAGCAAGTTCCAGAACATCACCAGGAGCAACATGAAAATGTACCCAAATGGAGAAAGGAAGGAAGGAAGGGCACTTATATAATGTATTTCATGCCTTTGGGTCTTCTCAAAACAATGTACAGCTCATAGAACATAGAACATTACAGTGCAGTACAAGCCCTTTGGCCCTCGATGTTGCGCTGACATGTTGGAACCAATCTGAAGCCCATCTAACCTACACTATTCCATTTTCATCCTTATGTTTATCCAATAACCATTAAAATGCCCTTAAAGTTGATGTGTCTACTACTGATGTAGGCAGTGCATTCCATGCCCCTACTACTCTCTGAGTAGCACCATTAGCTCAGTACTCTTTATTCCTGTTGCTCCTTCCAAAGTGAATCATCTCACACTTTCCACATTAAACATCATTTGCCACCTCTCAGCCCAGATCTGCAGCTTATCTATGTTCCTCTGTAGCCTACAACATCCTTCCACACTATCCACCACTCTACCAACATTAGTGTCATCCGCAAATCTATTAACCCATCCTTCTATGCCCTCATCCAGGTGATTTATAAAAATGACAAAGAGCAATGGACCCAAAACAGATCCATTCAGTACACCCCGAGTAAGTGAACTCCAGGATGAACATTTCCCATCAACCACCACCCTCTGTCTTCTTTCAGCTAACCAATGTCTGATCCCAACCACTAAGTCACCCTTAATCCCATACCTCTGTGTTTTGTGCAATAGCCTACTGTGGGGAACGTTATCAAATGCCTTACTGAAATCCGTATACACCACATCAACTGCTTTTACCTCATCTACCTGTTTGGTTACCTTCTCAAAAAACTGAATAGGGTTTGTGAGGCATGACCTATCCTTCACAAAAGCGTGTTGACCATCACTAATCAACTTATTCCTCACGATTATTACAAATCCTCTCTCTTATAACCTTTTCCAACACTTGACCCACAACCAAAGTAAGGCTCACTGGTCTGTAATCACCAGGGTTGTCTCTACTCCCCTTCTTGAACAAGGGGACAACATTTGCTATCCTCCAGTCTTCTGGCACTTATCCTGCCGACAATGACGACATATGGATCAAAGCCAAAGGTTCTGCAATCTCCTCCCGAACGTCCCAGAGATCCTAGGATAAATCCCATCTGGCACAAGGGACTTATCTATTCTCACACTTTCCAGAATTGCTAACACCTCCTCTTTGTCCACCTCAAACCCATCCAGTCTAGTAGTCTGCATCTCAGTATTCTCCTCGACAACATTGTCTTTTTCCACTGTGCATACTGACAAAAAATAATCATTTAGCACTTCCTCATGTCCTCAGCCTCTACGTGCAACTTCCCACTACTATCCTTGATTGGCCCTAATCTTTCTCTAGTCATTCTTTTATTCCTGATATACCAATAGAAAGCTTTAGGGCTTCCCTTGATTGAGCTGCCAATGACTTCTCATGTCCCCTTCTGGCTCTTAGCTCTCTCTTTAGGTGTTTCCTGGCTAACTTGTAATTCTCAAGCACCCTAACTGAGTCTTCATGTCTCATCCTAACATAAGCCTTTTTCTTCCTGTTGACAAGAGATCCAACTTCTTTAGTATGCTCTTTGAGCGGCATGGTGGCAGTGGTTAGCGCTGCTGCCTCACAGCACCAGAGATCCGGGTTCAATTCCCGCCTCAGGCGACTGCGTGTGGACTTTGCACATTCTCGCCGTGTCTGCTCCGTGTCACTCCTCCGGGTGCTCCGGTTTCATCCCACAGTCCAAAAATGTGCAGGTTAGGTGAATTGGCCATGTTAAATTGCCCGTAGTGTTAGTTGAAGGGGTAAATGTAGAGGAATGGATCTGGGTGGGTTGCGCTTTGGCGGGTCAATGTGGACTTGTTGGGCCGAAGGGTCTGTTTCCACACTAATTAATCTAATCTAAACCATGGCTCCCTCGCTCGACCATTTCCTTCCTGCCTGACAAGTACATACATATCAAGGACACGCAGTAGCTGTTCCTTGAAGCCCATCCCCTGCAGTTTTCTTCCCCATCCTATGCATCCTAAATCTTGCCTAATTGCTTCATAATTGCCTTTCTCCCAGCTATAGCTTTTGCTTTGCGGTATATACCTATCCCTTTATGTCGCTAAAGTAAACATAACCGAATTGTGGAGGAGAAAGTGAGGGAGTGGTGCTGGAAAAGCACAGCGGAGCAGGAGAATCAAGGTTTCGGGCATAAGTTCCTCATCAGGAGTGAGGCTTGTGGGCGGGGGTTTGGAGCTGAGAAATATGAGGGGATCTGAGCTGAGAATGCAATAAGTAGCTGAAGTTGGGGGTGATAGGTCGGAGAGGAGGGTGGAATGGATATATGGGAAAGATGATGGACAGTTCAGAGGGCGGTGCCGTCCCTTTCCTCTTCTCTTCCCCCCTCCCCCCTCCCCTCCACCCCCCCCCCCCCCACCTCCGAGATGTCATTCACCAGAATATGGATGACTACATCGCCGATGTCACTCACTAGAACTTCGCTGACATTATGCTTTGCATTACTTGCCCTCTGCGGGCACTGCTGTAGGCCCCACTTCTGTCCCCATGGTGACCGTCACTTCTGTTGGTACATCACCCCCCCCCCCCCCACCTGTAACCATGCCCACTCAAGTGGCAGTGTCTGGCCCCACCCCCAGCTCCAGCCCTACACCAGGTCCTAGCTCCCAGCCCTACCACGTTTTTGCTATTCCCCCAGATTTCCCCCCCACTGAGGATGAACGTTCAGTCGTCAGCAAAGGCCTCACCTTCATCCCTCTACACTCCCAGATTACTGAGTTTGACACATGTTGCAACATTGAACGTTTCTTCGACCGCCTCCACCTCCAGATCCACTCCTGACAATCCGCTGAGGACCCCTTCTCTCGCCTCAAACACACCCCATCCACTTGGACACTCCTTGTTGGCCTGTTATCTGCCCTTGACCTCTTCATTTCTGACTGCCGCCGTGGACATCCCGTCCCTGTGCACATGACAAAGGCCTTCAAGCCCTCCCTTTCTCCCTCTCACACCATCCCAACCAATGTCTTTCCACTGACAGCCTCATCCGCCTGGCTGAATTGGTTCTCACCCTTACAACTTCTCCTTTCAATCCTGCCACTTCCTCCAAACCAAAGAGGTAGCCATGGGCACCCACATGGGCTCCAGCTATGCCTGCCTCTGACGGGTACATGGAACAGTCCACCTTCCACAGCAATACCGGCACCACCCCCCACCTTTTCCTCCTCTGCATCAATGACTGTATTGGTGTTAATGTGTGCTCCCATGAGGAGGCTGAACAGCTCATCAACTTCACCAACACCTTTCACCCCGACCTCAAATTCACGTGGACCATCTCTGACACCTCCCTCTCCTTCTTGAACCTCTCCGTCTCCAGCAACTGACTAATCACGGATATCTACTGCAAACCCATGGACTCCCACAGCTACCTGGACTACACCTCCTCCCACCCTGCCTCCTGTAAACACCATCCCTTATTTCCAATTTCTCCACTTCCACCCCATTGGTTCTCAGAAGGGCCAATTGGACCATAGAAAATCCCAGATGGTCTCCTTCTTCAAAGACCGCAATCTCCCTTCACACATGGTCAACAATATCCTCCAATGCATCTCCTCCACTTTCTGCACTTTTGCCCTTGAACACTACCCCTCCCAATGCAACAAGGATAGAACCCACACCCCCCCCCCGCTCCCCCGCCCGGTCCTCACCTGCCACCCCACCAGCCTCCGTATACATCGCACCATCCTCCACCACTTCCGCCACCTACAAACAGACCCCACCACGAGGGATATAGTTCTCTCCCTGCCACTAGCAGCATTTTGGAGAGAGCATTCCCTCTGCAACTCCTTTGTCAGGTCCATGGACCCTACCAACCCACCCTACACTCCCAGCACCTTCCCCTCCCACTGCAGGAAGTGCAAAACCTGAGTCCACACCTCCCCTCTCACCTCCATCCGAGGCCCCAAAGATCCTTCCAGATCCGACAGAAATTTACCTGTACTTCCACCAATGTCATCTACTGTATCCATTGCATTGGGGAGACAGGATGCCAACTTGCAGATCATTTCAGCAAACAACTCTGGGATGCCTGCACCAACCAACCCCACCAGCTGAACACTTCAACTCCTCCTCCTACTTCACAAGTTCATGCAGGTACTGGGCCTCCTCCTTCGCCAAACTCTAATTACCAGACGTCTGGAGGAAGAATGCCTCATCTTCCGCCTTGGAACCGTGCAACAACATGGGATTAATGTGGATTTCACCAGTTTCCTCATTTCCCCACCACCCACTTCTCCCAGTCCCAAGCCCCCAACTCGGCAGTGTTCTCTTGACCTGTCCATCACCTTTCCCATCTATCTGCTCCACCCTCCTCTCCGACCTATCACCTTCTCCCTCACCTTCATCTTCCTATCGCATTCCCAGCTACCTTCTCTCTAGCCCCACCCCCTCCCATTTATCTCTCAGCCACTAGGCCCACAAGCCTCATTCCTGATGAAGGGCTTATGCCTGAAACTTTGATTCTCCTGCTCCTCTGATGCTGCCTGACCTGCTGTGCTTTTCCAGCACCATACTCTCGATAACCAAATTTTGGTCACTATCACCAAAGTGCTTACCTACTTCTAAATCTAATACCTGGCCAGGTTCATTACCCAGTACCAAATCCAATGTGGCCTCGCCCCTTGTTGCCTTGTCTACATACTGTGTCAAGAAACCATCAGGGACACATTGGACAAAAGCTGGCCCATCTAAAGTACTCAAACTATAGTATTTCCAGTCAATATTTGGAAAATTAAAGTCTCCCATAACAACTACTCTCTTACTCTCGCTCCTATCCAAAATCATATTTGCTATCCTTTCCTCTTCATCTCTGGAACTATTCGGAGGCCTATAGAAAACTCCCAGCAGGGTGACCTCTCCTTTCCTGTTTCTAACCTCAGCCAATACTCCCTCAGTAGATGAGTCCTCAATGTCTTTTCGGCCACCATAACACTGTTCTTGACTAACAATGCCACACCTCCCCCTCTTTTACCAGCTGGAACCTGCAACATCCATTCCTGTCCCTGCTCTGTCCATGTCTCTGAAATGGCCATTACATTGAAGTCCCAGGTACCAACCCATGCTGCACGTTCACCCACCTTATTCTGGATGCTCCAGCCATTGAAGTATACACACGTCAAGCCACCTTCCTGCTTGCTGGTGAACTGTTTTGACCTTGAAACCTCATTTTTGACCTCACTAATCTCAACCTCCTAGACACTGGAACTACAGTTTAGGTTTCCATCCCCTGCTGATTTAGTTTAAACCCTCCTGAAGAGCATTAGCAAACTTCCCCCTCAGGATATTGGTACCCTGCTGGTTCAGGTGTAGACCATCCTGTTTGTAGAGGTTCCACCTAACCCAGAACGAGCCCCAATTATCCAGGTATCTGAAACTTTACCTCTTGCCTCATCTCTGCCATGTGTTCAACTCTTCTCTCTCCCTATTCCTTGCCTTGCTAGCACGTGGCACAGGTAACAAATCAGAGATAACAACTCCATTTGTTCTAGCACTAAGCTTCCACCCTAGCTCCCTGAATTTGTGCCTTAAGACCCCATCCCTTTTCCTGACTCTGTCATTAGTGCCTATATGGACGACGACTTGAAGCTGCTCCCCCCTCCCCGTTAATGATCCCAAAAACATGAGCGGAGACATCACGAAGCCTGGCACTTGGGAGGCAACAAACCATCCATGAGTCTATCTCGTACCCACAGAACGTCCTGTCTGTCCCCCTAACTCTGGAGTCCCCAGTGACTAATGCTCTGTTCATCTCCCCCTTCCTTTCTGAGCAACAGGGACAGATTCTGTGCCAGAGACCACTACTCCATGGCTTATCTCTGGTAAGTTGTCCCACCCAACAGTATCCAAAACGGTATACTTGCTATTGAGCGGACCAGCCACAGAGGATCCCTGCACTGCCTGCTGGTTCCCTTTCAATCCCCTGGCTGTAACCCATCTGCCTTTTTCTTGCACCTGAGTTGTGCCTACCTCCCTCTTCACTCCCGAATGATTGGAAGGTCATTCAGCTCCAGCTCCAGTTCTCTAATGCAGTTGTCGAGGAGCTGGAGTTGGGTGCACTTTCCACAGATGCAGTCAACAGGGACACTAGTGTTGACTCTTTCGTCTCACATTCTGTAGGAGAAATATTCAACTGCCCTAACCACCATTCTCACTGCTCTAAATTCCCAGAGAGACTGTAGAAAAATAAAAAAATAGTAACCTTACTCGCCCGGCATACGGAACCTTTGTTTTGGTTAGAGGAGGAGGATGGATGGGAGACCTGAGCTAACTAGTGTTTTGGATAATGCAACCACCCAACTATATTACCTCACTTACTGAGCAGTGCCGTGTCTGCTCCTGCTCAGCATGCGCTCCGCCTATTCACGAGGTAAGGTTTTAAGTCAGTGATTCATCTTCTTATCAGCCCCCGGTCGACGCTTCCACTCGTTCTGCTGCTGAAACAAAAAAAGATGTACTTTTAAACAATAATCCCTATTCAAATGTAAGAATGGCAACAGTCATTTTGCACATGGCAAGGTTCCATGAATAGCTCTGTGAAAATGTGAAGATAAGCAGTCTTAATTGATGCTCATTGAAAGCTAAAGATTGGCCAGGACCCTTGGGATAGCTATCGTGTTCTTCATCAAACCTTCTGATGTCCATCTAAAAGGCCAGGTGCAGCCTTGGTGACATCTGTCTGATATGGTGCAGCACTCTTCAACATTGGACTGGAATGTTTAGCCCAGGGCTTGTGGTCAACTCTCAAGAGTGGGACTTGAAATCTCAACCTTCTGATTCAAGAAGAGGATTATCAAGTGAGTCATTGCTGAGAGGCATAGAAGAAACCCATTGCTATATTTGGATTATCATGTTGTTTTTGAATCTCTGGATCATGCAATACGTAAATCTGGATAAATTGAATATGGATGAAATCCAATTGAACACATGCCTTTCTCAGATAGCATGTACTTGTGAAATGCTTAGTTAGTCACCCATATTTCCCAGAATGTTCACAGTGCCAATATAGGCAAATTCCTTCTCATCAAAATTAACACTGACACGACTTGCTTTTCTTCCAGTTAATGTTTGAAATCTTCTCGTGCACTCCTCGCGCTCTCACTAGTTCACCGAACTGAGCATTTGCTATCCCCCCTCCCTAGGGGGAACAGCCCAGAGCCTCTCAATTCATTCCCAATGACCAACAACGGGAGCAACTGCAAAATCTCTTGATGCCCACTGGAAGACTATTTTGGAGGATTTTGCAATTTTCCATTTTCTTTGGTTGCAGCTGTTGCTGTAAGAATCTTCCAAGTGAGTTTAGATTTGATCTTTACATTGTGTGGAGAAAAATCATAAAAGCACTCTCCTAGTCAAAGAGGAAATCTTCCCCAAGGTTGTTGAAATGTGTCATCACTGCAAGCATTAAATGGGATGGTGATTGTGACAATCTGTGAATAATATATGGTCCTTTGGGACAATGGCCATTTTGCCTTTTATCATTACCACAGTCTATGGTTCGGCTGTGGGGAGTGTTATAGAAATAGTTCTTGCAGTGCAAATTCATAGCTCTTTGAAAGTGCAGTCACAGATAGACAGGGTGGTGAAGAAAGCTTTTGGCATGCTTCCTTTCATCAGTCAGAGCATTGAGTACAGTAGCTGAGACACCTTGATGCTGCTGTACAACATATTGATGAGGCCACATTTGGTATACTCTTTGCAGTTCTGGTCACTCTACTATAGAAAGGATATAATTGGACTAGAAAGAGTGCAGAAATGATTTAATAAAATGATACCTAGATTAAAAGGTTGCGTTATAAGGAAAAATTGGGTAATCTGGCATTTTTTTCCCCGGAGCATAAGAGATTGAAGGGTGATCTTATAGAGGCCCATAAAACCTTGAGAGGCACAGATAAGGTAAGCAGCCAACTTCTGTCTGGTGGCAGTATATATTAGTAAGTTTGATGTTTGATTTTCAACCATCCGAAATAATATCATGTATGAAACATTTTGCACATTCTGGATTTAGTTTCTGGTTTGTGCTAGAGACAGATGACGCTTAAGCCATTAAAGGGCTTCAAATTATTTGTGGGATTGGGAGTGGGACAGCACACTTGGGAGAAGGGAAACAGAGGTTAACAAAGTATTGCTGCCTCACAGCGCCAGTGAACCGGGTTCAGTTCCCGCGTGGGGCAACTGTCTGTGTGGAGTTTGCACATTCTCCCCGGATCTGCGTGGGTTTCCTCCGGGTGCTCCGGTTTCCTCTCACAGTCCAAAAATGTGCAAGTCAGGTGAATTGGCCAAGCTAAATTGCCCGTAGTGTTAGGTGAAGGGGTAAATGTAGGGGAATGGGTCTGGGTGGGTTACGCTTCGGAGGGTTGGTGTGGACTTGTTGGGCCAAAGGGCCTGTTTCCACACTAAGTAATCTAATCTAATCTAAAGGACATTGCTGCTATTTAGTTATTGATGCGCAGAGTGGGATAGGAAGGGTCAGACAGAAAATAGCAACAAATAAGGTCAAAGGTAGGAAAATAGTTTAAAAGGCAACATTAATGGCTCTTTACTTGCATGCATGTAGTATTGTGAACTAAATAAATTAATTAGGAGCACAAATAGAGCTTAATGGGTATGAAAGGGCAGCACAGTTGCACAGTGCCTCACAGTGCTAGTGCCAAGGCGTTTGCACATTCTCCCCATGTCTGTGTGAGTTTCCTCCACAATGCAGGGTGGATTGGCCATGCTAAATTTCCGATCATGTCCAAGTTAGGTGGATTTGCCATGAAAAATGCAGGGTTGCAGGAATAGAGTAGAGGGGTCTATCTGGGTGGTGCTCTGTGGGGTGGACTTGATGGGCCAAATGGCCTGCTTCCACAGTATAGGGACTGTATCTTATGGACATTACAGAGCCAAGGTAACATGGAGATCAAAGCTGGGAGCTAAATAATTGACTTTACAAAAGGAAGGGCAAAGTGTTCTTATAAAATTCATTCACAGGATATGGGTATCACTGGCTGTTTGTTATTTATTACCCAGCCCTAATCGCTCAGAGGGCAGTTAAGAGTCAACTAAGTTGCTGGGGGTCTGGAATCATGCAGACGAGGTAAGGATGACAGTTTCCTTCCCTAAGGGATATTAGGGAAACAGATGGGCTTTTCCCAACAATGACTTCACTGTCATCGTTAGACTTTTAATTGCAGGTTTCTCAGAAAAAATTGAATTCAAATTCCACCATCTGTCATGACCTGATTCAAAGCCAGGTACGCAGATCATTACATAGGTCCCTAGATTAATAACAAAAACAGAAATTGCTGGAAAAATTCAGCAGGTCTGGTAGCATCTGTGGAGAGAAATCAGAGTTAACATTTTTGGGTCCAGTGACTCTTCCTCAGAGCTGATGGTAACTAGGAAACTGTTGATTTTGTGCAGAAGATAGGGTTGGGGGGCAGGTGGGTAAGGAGTAAATAATAAGTGGGGATAGAGCCAAAAGAGAGACGACAGTTGGACAGACAAAGGAGTGGGTAATGGCCAGGCTAGGAGGATGAATAGCTATTAATGGAGACTGTAGGTGGCTAACAATGGGTTGTGTGTAACAGCAGGCTATGTGATAACAAGTTGATAATCAACATTTTCCAAGCTACCGTCAGTTCTGTGGATGGGTCACCGGATCCGAAACATTAACTCTGATTTCTCTTCACAGATACTGCCAGACCTGCTGAGCTTTTCCAGTAATTTGTTTTTTTTTCTGATTTCCAGCGTCTGCAGTTCTTTAGGTTTTTCTGGATTGATCGTCTAGCAATAAAACCACTAGGCCATTCCTTTCCTCTTTGTTTGTACAAGATGCAATATAAAGAAATGAACTTGGAACAGGAGATGTGGAATTCGTATGGGTGGATTTAAGAAATAAGGAAGAGCTGACATTGGTGGGATTAGACCCCTAGCTGTAGCTATTCCATGAGACAGAGAATAAATCAGAACATAATGGGGGTATTTGGAAGATAGAGCTGAAAATGTGTTGCTGGAAAAGTGCAGCAGGTCAGGCAGCATCCAAGGAGCAGGAGAATCGACGTTTCGGGCATGAGCCCTTTTTTTAAAAATCCTTCTAGAGGGAGGAAGCGAGCTTCTTCAAGGAAAGCATCCTTGTCAGAGGATTCGTAGTAGGTTAAAATCTTCTAGGAGAAAGTGAGGACTGCAGATGCTGGAGATTAGAGCTGAAAATGTGTTGCTGGAAAAGCACAGCAGGTCAGGCTGTATCCAAGGAGCATCCTGCTCCTTGTATCCTTGTATGCTGCCTGACCTCCTGCGCTTTTCCAGCAACACATTTTCAGCTCTACTCTCCAGCATCTGCAGTCCTCACTTTCTCCCTGTATATGGAAGATAACATAGGTAACTTTACTTTTCCCAATCAATCTGAGGGTTAAATACTTAGAGGGAGCTACAACGAAGAATGTATTCAGGAAGGTTTCCTGGAACAATTTATCTCCAACCAGGGACCAAGGTATTTTGGAGCTGGTGATGTATAATGAGACAGGTTCAATAAATGATATTAAAGCAAAGATCCCCTCAAACAATGACCATACATGGTCGCATATAGCATACAGTTTGAGAGGGAGGTTAAGCTTAAATAACGGTAATTATGAAGGAATAAGGGTGGAGTTAAATGGAGTCGACGAGGAAAGGAGTTCAGCAGCAAACGCATTGAGGAACAATGACAGACATTTAAAACAAAAATTCATGGCTCTCAGCAAAGATGTGGTGCAGGACATCCCACAATGTTCTAAAATCTGCAGGATATTTTGAATTTCTTTATCTCTCTGGAGCCACTCAGCCTCACCATGAAGGAATTGGGAGAAAAAGACACAGCAGGGAAGATGTTTAACAACCATCCATCAGTGTCCCATTCCTAATAAAGACTTATGCCTGAAATGTTGACTCTCCTGCTCCTCGGATGCTGCCTGACCTGCTGTGCTTTTCCAGCGCCAGACCTTGATCTGATCTCCAGCATTTACAGTCCTCACTTTCTCCCATTCGTCAGGGTCCAGTCCAATGAAGTTGATTTTGAAGAAGTTTTACTTGAATGCTTATGAGTCTGGTTTCAAGAAGGATGCTTGAGTTCAGTGATCCTCCATTGAAACCAGAGGATGTGGCAGAGGCAAGGCTGGTGGGATTTCTGTAGCACATTTATGTCTTAGTCATACACATTGCACTACAGAAGTGTGTTTGCAGCCAACTGCTCTTTATGCTAGGACTTTTGTTGGTTGTTGTTTGAAGTATTTTTTGCCATGGTTTTGTAAGAGGCTGAAGCAGTACATCTGATCTGGCTTTGGATCACTTTTTGGTCTTTTTTGAGCAGTGCCGCTCTGTAAATTGCTTAGCATATTCCCGAGTCTATCCTTCAGAATATGTGGGATTATGGAATACATGACTGACTTGGGTGTGAGTGGCTGAAGGAATTTTGTTTCAGCAACATTAGGGCTGGTCACAAGCCTTAACTGCAGCATTGAAGGTATCATGAGTATTTGCAGATCTGGGGCAGAGTAGTCCTCTCCAAACTGTAGGTTACATATGACAATATTGCAGGCAGCAAGGATGATTGTCCTGAGCCAAACACTTACTGTTTTCTTTATTCATTAATGGGATGAGGGCATTGCTGGCCAGGCCAGCAGTTATTGCTCATCCTTAATTGCCCAGATGGCGGTTAAGAGTCAATCACATTGCTGCAGGTATGGAGTCACATGTAAGGCAGACCTGGTAAGGATAGCAGTTTCCTTTCCGAAAGGACATCAGTGAACCAGATAGGTGGTTTGTGGTCATCATTAGGCTCTTAATTCCAGATTTTATATTGAATTCAAATTCCACCATCTGTCACGGTGGGATTCAAACCCAGGTCCCCAGAAGATTCCCTGGGTCTCTGGATTAACAGTCCAGTGATAATACCACAAGGCTAGGTTGCTGGAGAGGTTAGCAAAATTGGCTTCTCTGCCAAATCAAAAATACCACTAACAGCTTCAAGGGCCAGAAGAGGCCCAGGGAGCTATGTTTCTAAAGTTCTTTTTAGTTCTCTTGTGATTCAGGAGGGAAGGGAGTGTTCTTCGAGGAAACATTCCTGTGTCTCCATCAGAATTCTACTCCTGGATCCTTTCCCCTATGCTAGGCCTGCCCCTGGTGTCAGTGTCTTGCCATCTAATTTTAATGGCTTCTCATCAACTTCAGTCAGTGACAAGCTATTGGTTATCCTGCTCCTCCTCTCAGATCCTAGGTGGACACACTGATCCTCTTGCAATCTTCTGCTGGGGAATTAAAATGGAGCTCGCAAGTCAGCTTCACACAATAAAGTAACTGGAAGTGTATTGAAAGTGCATAGTGGGTGAAGGCAGCGTGAATTGCCTTTGTCGATTGCGGTGAAACAGTAACATCAGAAAATGCAGTATAATTATTTGTCACTTTGTTGACTTGCAATCACGTTCTTTTTTTTCACCTGCCTTAACCAAAGCAGCCACTCAGAAGCAAGAAGTGCAGCTTCATGCTGCATCTTGCGTTTTGGAGTAATTTGGCCCATTAAGGGTCAGTTAATATAAGTACTGCATTAAAAAAACTAAACAATTAGTCATCAGCCTAACATATTTCACTTTACGAATAGGAGTGAGAGGAGCCATTTATTTACTGTACAGATCCTTGAAACAGCTACTTAATGTAAAAAGTACTAGGTCAACTTTCATTGATGAATGTAATCCCTATTGATGTTACAACAGTGACTACATACTGGAGGAATTACTTTGAGACATCCTGTGGTTGTGAAAGGTGCTGCATAAATTCAAATCATTTGTACATTCATTTAATCCATTTCCTTACTCGTTTGTTACTTTTGCACAACATGTGTAACAATTCGTAAGTATCTAGTAAGACATAAGCAGAATTAGGCCATTCAGCCCATTGAGTCAGCTCTGCCATTCAATTGTGACTGATATGTTTCTCAATCCAATTCTCCTACCTTCTCCCTTATAACCTTTGATTCCCTTTCTAATCAAGAACCAACCTTAAATGCACTCAATGACTTGGCCTCCACATCCCTCTGTGGCAATGAGTTATACAGCTTAACTATCTTCTGGCTGAAGAAATATGACTCTATCCCTGTTCTAAAAGGTTGCCCCTTCATTCTGAGGTCATGCCTCTTGGTCCTAATCTTTAGTGGAAATGACTTCTCCTTGTCCAATCTATCAAGGCCTCTCAGTACTCTAAGTTTCAATCAGATTCCCCCTCATCCTTCTAAACGCCATTGAATACAGATCCAAAGTCCTCAACCACTCCTCATATGACAGTCATTCATCCCCAAGATCATTCTTGTAAACATCCTCTGGACCCTCTCCAATGCCAGCACATCCTCCCTTACATATGGGACCGAAAACTGCTCTCAATATTCCAAATGCGATCTGACCTGAACCTTATCCAGTCTAAGCAGTACATCTCTGCTCTTGCATTTTAGCTGTCTTGAAATGAATGCTATCATTGCATTTGCCTTCCAAATTGTCAACTGAAGGTGCATGGTAACCTTAAGAGAATCCTGACCTAGGACTCCTAAGTTCCTTTGTGCTTCAAATTTATGAAGTTTTTCCCCATTTAGAAAACACCTCAATTCTTCCCCTCAAAGTGCAAAATCTCACATTTTGCTGCATTGTTTTCCATCTGCCATTTTTTCACCCACTCTCCTAATCTGTCCAAGTCCTTATGCAGTCTCACCAATTCCTCAACACTCCACCTTTTATATCATCTGTAAACAATGATTTATTTTACTGTTGGACATCTATTTTAAGCAACACAAGGAGCTGTTTAAAATAGAGGGGAAAGAAAGGAAAGGAAAAGGCTGGACTAACTTTCAGACTCAACAAAAACTGAAAAACTGCGAATACTGGAAACAAAAACAGAAATTGCTGGAGAAACTCAGCAGGTCTGGCAGCACCTGTGGACAGAAAGCAAAGTTACATTTCAAATCCAGCCCAGAATGTGTTTTGAGGAAAGGTCACCCGACTGAAATGTTATTGCTACTTTCTGTTCACAGCTGCTGCCAGAGCCGCTGAGTTTCTCCAGCAGTGTCTGTTTCTGTTTCCATTCTCTTGCTTGTTCACAGAAATCTGTGGAATGTGAGCTGTCTGCCCTTGTTGTATTTGGGCTCTGACTGTATCCTGTGATTAAGCTAAGACAAGGAAGAAGACAAAAAAGTCCATTGGAGCGTGACAGGTTTCTACAGCTTTGAGTAGATCAGCTGTGAACACAATCAGAAGGAGAATGGCATAGCAGTCAGAGAAACAAAATAGATTTTAAAACATGAACTTCTGAAAGCAAACAATGAAACACGTTTTTTGTGTGGTGGGGGCGGTATTTACACTCACCTGTTTTAACATATTTTAACACAGTAGAAAATTCCAATTGTAATATTGACTGACAAAATGTACTCTCTGGAATACATCCATCACAGTCTTGAAAGATTCTGTGCATACATTTGTCTTGATGCACTTAAGGGATGCAGGAGAAATAAGGGAAGGCGGGTTCATCATTTGAAACATAGGATGATGCTCGTGAGGTGTACATGACAGAACGGTTGATCTGAAAGGCTTGTTTCTGTGCTGTAAATTCTCTCCTTAGCAAGGCTCATTATCAAATAGAGCAAATATAAATTAGCATTATGGATCTTGTTTTTTTTTCAAAAGACAGTTCCAGCTGACATTTGATTTGTGCACGACAAGAGAAACCAATATCATTGAATATTCTGTCATGATAAATCCAGCCCCAATAACTTAAATCCAATCACAAACAAAAAAGCATATTGCGGATTTATCTGTGTGAACAGCACAATTACAGCCTAGTTTTGTTTTTAACTGCAACATCAATTGTAAGAAAATAATCCTCTAGAGCAATATTGTCTACTCTAACTTGTAATGCAGCAAGTAAATCCAGGGGCATTAACCTGCTTGCAATCTGAGAGATGGATCACTTTCACCTAGCTCTGAATAAATAATTGCCAATGATTGGGTATCACCTTGACTTTTCAATATGTGCTGATAGATTTTGCTCATTAATAAAAGAATCACTTTTAATAATTACAGTGTAGGATGCGAAGAGGACAGTTCTCCTGAGGCTTGTCCTCATTTTGACAGTTTTCCCAACTGGTTTTCTGGATGGAGATGGTGTTTGACCCAAATATCAAGATTAGAGCGGTGCTGGAAAAGCACAGCAGGTCAGGCAGCATCCGAGGAGCAAGAAAATCGACATTTCAGGCAAAAGCCCTTCATCAGACCCCAAATATCTCAGAAGTTGAACAAGGTTTGGGTAGCTACGATGCTGCACTGTAGACTCATAATCCCTTGGCTTTTTCCATTTGTTGTTTATTGTGAACGCTTGTGATAATGACATTGCTGGTGCAGTCCAACAGTCGGATCTCCCTGCAGGAAAGCTCATTAACACCTCACCCTTCGACATCAAATTTACAATTTCCACTGCTGTAACCTATGCTTAATTTAATCCTTCTCCTATGGGATACAAGTAACTCAGATTAGACCTCCAAGATAAAAAGCTTGCAAATTTCCCTAAAATAGGTGAAGAGAAAACTCTCAAGCCACCATACAAATCTTCTCATTATTTAGCACTAAATATGACAAATATTTGATCTTCAACTCACCAATCATTTAATCATGTTGAAAATTCTTTCCAAACTGTGAAATATCAATTTTATCAAAAATGAAATCAAATAGGTGATCTGATAAAATGAGAACCAGACCCATGAATGTTGAAAATTTAAACTGGAAATTAAAGATGCTGGAAAACATAAAGCAACACTGAACCATGAAAGAATAGACTCATAGTTTTGAGCTCAGATATTTCATATATATCAGTAGTGGGTTGCTGCTAATACTTAGAGGGTGTTGGAGAGAGATGTAAATGTGCCTGTCAGCGGATGGGAAAGACAGAATTCGCCGGAATGGATGTTTAGTGGCATGACTTCATTACAACGATTTTACTCAATTTTCTGCCTGGCAGGGGGCCGGTTTGAACACTGAGCTCAGAGCTGCATTGATGAACCTTGGAAATCAAGAAAATGAAAGATCCTGAGGAGAGTGCAACAGGAGAAAGAGAGAAGGGGCAAGATTACAAAGGGGAAACTGAAAGTGGAGGATCTGAAAGATTGTGGTGGAGGTGGTGAGGGAGGGTGGACTGCAAGAGATTCCTGTTTTACAAGAAGAGAAAGAGTGAGAGATCATAATGTGAAATATATCAATGGGAGGTGGTGAGCACAACATGGAGAGGGAGAGATTGCATCCAAATGAAATATTGTGGAGGGTGAGAGTAAATGTGTAGATTCAGTGGGTGAAAGAGCATGATTGAGGATTAGCTGATTTTTTTTCCCTTTGTTCATGGGATTTGGGCAGTTGAAAATCAACTGCATTGTAGTGGATCTGCTGTTATATGCAGGTCAGATAAGGATGATAGATTTGTGAGCCAGCTGGATTTTTCCTGACAATTGACAATGTTTACATGGTCACCGCTAGGCCACATCCTTTTTTTAAGCTAAATTCAAGTTGCACTGACTGCTATGGTGGGATTTGAACCCATATCCCCAGAACACTATTCCAGTGACATTCCCACCTTGCCACTGCCTCCCCTTACTGGGCCAGCACTTACTGCCAATCCCTAATTGCTATAGAGGAGGTGTTGGTAAGCTGCCTTTTGAACCACATCTTTTTGGGGATGCAGGAACACTCACGGTGCTGATGGGGAAGGATTTCCAGGAAGGGGGGGATTTTGACCCCGGGACAGTGTAGTTCCAACTTAGGATGGTATAGGCTTGATTAATGGTATTTGGGGGCATGTCCATGGAAATTGCAGAACTGCAGGAAATTGTGGTAGGTTTATTCTGGAGGACAAGGTGGAGAAAACACTCCTGCTCCCCCTGACCCACATACAGAACTGGGAAGGGAGCTGGTGGCTGCTGACTGTCTTCAGCCTTTGGGCTTTCCAGAGTGTCGGTCAACATAGCCCCCAGTTATTAAATCCAAAGTGCTAATCAAATCTCATTTAACTGTACTTATAGATCTATTGAGGTTGAGTTACTTCTATAACTCCAAGTCCTCTTGATTAACTGCAAGTTGAACCAGTCAGTGAAAGATGGGATTAGGTTCCCATATTTAATAATATAATAATATAACCCTCACTTGTGTCATTGGTAGTGACCCACACAACTGGAGTGTTGTTAAAATGACCAGCTTTATATTCAAGGTGATTTTCTTTTCCAGTGATCTTTTGCTATTGGATTACATGAATGTGAGATTGCTGGATGCCAGCTGGAATTAAATTGTGAAGAGTGCTTGCTTTGTTCAGAAACACTATACTTGATTTCAGGAAATTTGTTTAATGGCACTTCGTACAAATGGTACTTTAGGAATTGTGCTTCAATCAGAATTAGATTTAGCTGGCCATAAAAGATCCAATGATACTGTTTATGAAATCTCAGGGCATTCTCCTGGTGCCCTGGCTAACACCAGTAAAACAGATGAAATGATAACTTTCTGAATAATTGTTTGTGGGAATTTGTTTTGGACAAGGTGGTAGTTTTGTTTGTCTTTGTACCAATGTTCAGTCCATCCCAAAACTAATTAATTGACTAGAAAATTCTGGGACATCTTTAGGGCTTGAGTGGTAATTTGAAAATTCCTTTAGGTTTTGGTATGATCTCATAATCTTTTATTGTATAATATGTTATTCTTTAATGAATACAGATCATGCAAATGACATTTCCTGGTTATGACACCACTCATTCACATGAAGTTTATGTTCAGCTCTTGTCTTGATTTAATGTAAGGTAATGGAGGATCAACATTTTGTTTTGGGGTTTGAAGGAACTAAGAGACCATTTTTTTTTGTACCTATCATGTATCCTTGAACTTACCTTGACAGATATTTGTGCAGCTCTTGTTTTGTGCAGAAACGTGAATGCAAACTTAATGGAAATAAAGCAAATGCAGAATATACTTAAACGCAAAATGCTTGAAAGGGTGAAAAAAGAGTTGCCAATTTGGTCTAAATAGGTATGGGCAAATCTGAATTTCAACTAATTCTGCAATTGCTAGTACCAAATCTGCTTTTTGCTAATTCATGGGATGTAGTCATTACTTACAGGTGTACATCTTGAGTTGTCCCTGAGAAGGTAGTAGGACCAGCTTTTTGAATACTGATGTGTTGCTTGCTTGCTTAAGAGGGCATTTAGTCAATATTGGGCAGAGTATTGCTCAGAGAGGTTCGCAGACGGGGAATGATTACTCAAGTGGCCTTCTCATACCCCTTCCACCTACTGCTGACCTTACTGCAATTTTACATTGGCCTGCAAGGCCCAGGGCAGCACATTTGCACTTTCCTCAAGTGAGAGTTTTAAACAGCCAATTTTTGGATAATTAATGGCTGCATTCTGACTGCACTCAAGTTCCAACAGGGGTGATCTCTGGCAGGTCACCTTGCTTGGGTCTTGTGTGTGAGTGAATGGGGATCTGCCTATTCAGGGGCTCCCTCGCCACATTTAAGTGACCATTCTGCACCCAATACATGAATTCTGATATCACCTCCCCCCATCTCTGTATCAGGAACGAATCCCATGACTCTCTTCCTTGCCCTTCCGATGAGAGCCCCCGCTACTTGTCTTAGGCAGAATACTATGAATACTAAACATAACAATTATGTGCCATGAACAGATAATGAACACAGCTTCACGGGTTCACTAATGCCCTTTCAGGAAGGAAACTGCCATCTTTACTTAGACTGGCCTACATGTGACTCCAGATCCAAAGTGTGGTGCTGGAAAAGCACAGCAGGTCAGGCAGCATTTGAGCAGGAGAGTCAACATTTTGGACATAAGCCTTCATCAGGAATGTGGGAGAGGGAAGGGGGCTGAGAGACAAATAGGAGGGGGGTATGGGGGTGGGGATAAGGTAGCTTGGAAGGCGATAGGTAGGTGCAGGTGGACGGTGATGGTGATAGGTTGGAGTGAAGGGTGGAGCAGATAGGTGGGAAGGAAAATGGAGAGGTGGGACAATTCAAGAGGATGGTGCTAAGTTGGGGGGTTGGATCTGGGATGAGATGGAGGGAGGGGAGATGAGGAAACTGATGAAATTGAAGTTGATACCGTGTGGTTGGAGGGTCCCAAGGTGGAAGATGAGGCATTCTTCCTCCAGGCATCAGGTAGAGGAGGAGGCCCAGGACTTGTATGTCCTTGGTGGAGTGGGAAGGGGAGCTGAAGTGGTCGGCCACAGGGTGGTGGGGCTGTTTGTTGCGTGTGTCCCAGAGATGTTCTCTGAAACCAGACAACATGTCTGGGGGACACACACCAAACAACCCCACCGCCCTGTGGCCAACCACTTCAACTCCCCTTCACACTCCACCAAGGATATACAAGTCCTGGGCCTCCTCCACTGCCAAATCCAAGCCACCTGATGCATGGAGGAAGAACGCCTCATCTTCTGCCTTGAGACCCTCCAATCACATGGCATCAATATTGATTTCATCAGTTTCCTCATCTTCCCCTCCCCCACCTCATTCCAGATCCAACCCTCCAACTCAGCACCGTCCTCTTGAACTGTCTATCTTCCTTTCCACTTATTTGCTCCACCACTGTTCTGACCTATCACTATCACCCCACCTGCATCTACCTATCGCCTTTAAAACTACCTTATCCCCAGCCCCAACCCACTCCTATTTATCTCTCAGCCCTCTCCCCACCTCCCTGCCCAGCCTCATTCCTGATGAAGGTCTTATACGTCAACGTAGACTCTCCCACTCCCTGGATGCTGCCTGACCTGCTGTGCTTTTATGGTGCAATACATTTCGACTCTGATCTCCAGCATCTGCAGTCCTCACTTTCTCCTACATGTGACTCCAGATCTACAGCAATGTGGTTGACTCTTAATAATCCCCTGAGCAATTAAGGATGGGCAATTAATGCTGGCCTGGCCAACAACACCCACATCTAGTGAATGAATTTTTAAAAATTTAGAAAGCCGTTTCCAAAATTATTTGGAATGCTGAGTGCAGTTCTGGTCACCCTGCTATAGGAAGGATGTTGTGAAACCTGAAGATGTTCAAAAAAGATTGACAAGGATGTTGCCAGGAGTGGAGGGCTTGAGCTGTAGGGACAGGCTGAATAGGCTGGGGCTATTTTCCCTGGAGCATCGGAGGCTGAGCAGTGACCTTAGAGAGATTTATAAAATCATGAGGGGCATCGATAGGGTAAATAGACAAGGTCTTTTCTGTGGGGTGTGAGACTCCAAAACTAGAGGGCATAGGTTTAGGGTGACAAGGGAAAGACTTAAAAGGGACTTAAAAGGCAACATCTTCACACTGAGGGTGCTGTGTGTATGGAATGAGCCAGAGGCAATGGTGGAAACAGATACAATGACAACATTTAAAAGGCATTTGGATGGGTAAATGAATAGAAAGGGTTTGGAAGGATATGGGCCAAGTGCTGGCAAATGGGACTAGATTAATTTAGGATATCTGTCAGCATAGATGAGTTGGATTGAAGGGTGCTGTATGTCTTTATGATTCTATAACAGTATCAAAATGTTTTGGTTTCTTTGCAGGAATGTCTGTGATAACAATGAGTAGTCACCACTGTTAAATTATTAATATTAAATAATTATTAAGCTATTAAACTGAGAATGCAGTAGAAACTTAAAATCTTTTGTTCTGAAGAGGAGTCATACCAGACTCAAAATGTGACCTCTTTCTTTCTCCACAGACGCTGCCAGAGCTGCTCAGTTTCTGTGTTTGGCACAGATGTCCAGCATCTGCAGTATTTTGCTATTATCATTAAATTAACCAACTTTATTAAAAATCCCTTTGTTTCCAAGGCAGGTGCAAGGTAAATGAATGTTCTGGAGTGTGTAGAATCTGATCAAATAGCTGACCACGCACAGGATGAGAGAATTACTGACATGATTCCACTTTAGATTTGATAATTAGACCTTAGTGAAGAAAGTACATTGAAATTTCTGTGAGAATAACTTGCAGTGATTAGCACTATTTTAAAAATCAATCCACAATTGGAGGCCCTAATAAAAGTCACCTTTTCCCCCTCCACTGATTTAGTTAGTGAAAGCAAGTGCAATTGCTTGTGATTGAGGAACTGACAGGCAATATGACAAGATGCGAATGGAATAATTTTCAGTTGTGTATTCCCTGTTTTCCTAGAATAGTCTATTTGAGGTTAGTGACTTCTTTTATATAAGACACAAAAACATTATTCCAGCTTCGATCAGAGTTCTGAAATTACTTTCAAATTGTAATTAAGTATATGATCTTGTATTTTAGCACTAATATTGCACAGTCATTGACAGTGATAAATTAAATTGCACCAAAAATAACCCCAGGAGATGGTTTTATAGCTGCAGAACTTGGACAAAGCAGTATATATTAACACTTTTGTGCCAGTAAAGATCCTCTTTATTTTGGCAGTGACACAGATAGACTCCACAAAGTTGGGATTTCTGGCGTAGTTGTCTCACTGAAAACTGAACCCTAAACAATGTTTAGTGAGATTTATTTTATGGATAATATTTCAATCCGAGCAAAAGATTTATTTTAAGAATTGATGATACTTGGGGAAATATAATACTTTTAAAAAATTCATAAATTGATGCTGGGCTGAAAGAGGAAGGCTTGAAAAGAACTGGAAACACAATATCGATGACAAGCTCTGTGTTTAAAGTAAAATAGAGATAATTTGAGATTAATAAAGATAAGAAGATTAGAATTAAGGAGCAGTGAGATCATAAGGAAATGGTGACAGGGAGCAAAAGACAGTGTGATGAGGAAGAATAAAAGAATTGTTAAATATAAAACAACATTTTATGCTGAAGACCCATTGCACTAATTTTATGCAATAATTGTTGAAAAAATTAATACTGCTGAGCCAGATAAATTTACAAAAGACTGCAGATGCTGAAAACCTGAAACAAACAGAGTATGCTGGAGAAACTTAGCAGGTCTGGCAGCATCTGTTGTGAGAAACAGAGTTAATGTTGAGTGTAGTGTACCTCAGAAACATACCCTTAAGTCCAACAAGTCCATGCCTAACATAATCCCAAACTAAACTAGTCCAACCTGCCTTCTTGTGGCCCATATCCCTCCAACCCTCTCCTAGTCATGTACTTATCCAAATGTCTTTTAAATGTTGTAATTGCACCCACATCCACGTCTTCCTCAGGAAGTTCATTCCACATGCGAACCACTCTGTGTAAAGAATTTGCCCCTTATGTCTTTTCTAAATCTCTCTCCTCTCACTTTAAAAATGTGCCCCATAGTCTTGAAGTCCCCAATCCTAGGAAAATACAGCTCCATTAGCTCTATCTATACCCTTCGTTATTTTTGCCTTCAACCTCCTATGCTTCAAAAAAACTCCCAGCTTATCCAGCCTATAACTCAAACCTTCCATACCCTGCAATATCCTGGTAAATCTCTTCTGAACCCTCTCCAGCTTGATAATATCTTTCCTATAACAAGGTGCCCAGAACTGGACACAGTATTCCAGAAGAGGCCTCACCAATGTCCTGTACAACCACAACATGACTTCCCAACTCCGATACTCAAAGGACTGTGCAATGAGGCAGGTGTGTCAAAGAACTTTTTAACCACCCTGACTATATCTGACGCAAACTTCAAAGAATCATGTACCTGTACTGCTAGATCCCTTTGTTCTGCAGTACTAGCCAGGGCCTTACCATCAATTGTATCAGCCTACCCTTGTTTGTTGGACCAAAATGCAAGACTTCACATTTATCCAAATTGAACACCATCTGCTATTTTTCAGCCCATTGATTCTTTTGATCAAAATCCCTTTGTAATCTTAGAAAACCTTCTTCACTGTCTACAATTTAAGGAGCAGTTGTTGCGAGTGATGCACAAATTTGTTCCTCTGAGACAGGTAAGAAAGGGTAAAATTAAGGAGCCTTGGATGACGAGAACAGAGGAGCTTCTCATCAAAAGGAAAAAAGGCAGCTTATGTAAGGTGGAGGAAGCAAGGATCTAGCACAGCATAGAAGATTACAGGCTTGCGAGAAAGAAGCTCAGAAATGGGCTGAGGAGAGCCACAAGGGGACACAAAAAAGGCTTGGCAAGATTAGGGAGAACCCAAAGGCATTTTACTCATATATGAGGAATAAGAGAATGATCAGGGAGAAGGTAGGGCCGATCAGGGGTAGCGGAGAGAACTTGTGTGTGGAGTCTGAGCAGATAGGGGAAGGCCTAAATGAGTTTTTTCCTTCAGTTTTCACCAAGGAAAGGGACCTTATTGTGAAGGAAAATTTTGAGGAGCTGGGATACAGGCTTGACCAGATCAAGATTGATGAAGTTGATGTGCTGGAAATTTTGGAAAACATTAAGACAGATAAGTCCCCAGGGCCAGAGCAAGTTTATCCTAGGCTTCTCTGGGAAGTAGGAAAGGAGGTTGCTAAGCCGCTGGCGAGGACCTTTGCCTCCTCACTCTCCACGGGAGTCGTACCAGAGGATTGGAAGGTGATGAATGTTGTTCCTCTTTTCAAGAAGGGGAATAGGGAAATCTCTGGCAATTACAGACCAGTCAGTCTTACGTTTGTGGTCAGCAAAGTTTTGGAAAGAATTCTGAGGAGTAGGATTTATGACTATTTAGCAAAGCATAGCATGATTAAAGGCAGTCAATATGGCTTTGTAAGGGGCAGGTCATGCCTCACAAATCTTATTGAGTTCTTTGAGGAGGTGACAAGACAGGTCGCCGAATGTCGAGTAGTGGATGTGGTGTATATGGACTTCAGCAAGGCATTTGATAAGGTTCCCTATGGTAGGCTCATTCATAAAGTCAGGAAATATGGGATATAGGGAGATTTGGCTATCTGGATTCAGAACTGGCTGGCTGACAGAAGGCAGAGAATGGTTGTAGATGGAAAGTATTCTGCCTGGAGGTCAGTGTTGAGTGGGGTCCCACAGGGCTCTGTTCTTGGGCCACTGCTCTTTGTAGTTTTTAATAAATGACTTGGATGAGGAGGTTGAGGGATGGGTTAGTAAATTTGCCTATGACACAAAGGTTGGAGGTGTCGTTGATTGTATCGAGGGCGACTGCAGGCTGCAGCATGACATAGACAGGATGCAGAGCTGGGCTGAGAAATGGCAGATGGAGTTCAACCTGGATAAATATGAAGTGATGCATTTTAGAAGGTCGAACTCAAATGCTGAATATCGGAATAAAGACAGGTTTCTTGGCGGTGTGGATGAACAGAGGGATCTTGGTGTGCAAATACATAGATCCCTCAAAGTTGCCACCCAAGTGGATAGGGTTGTTCAGAAAGCATATGGTGTTTTGGCTTTCATTAACAGGGGGATCGAGTTTAAGAGCCGCGAGGTTTTGCTACAGCTCTACAAGTCCCTGGTGAGACCACACTTGGAAAATTGTGTCCAGTTCTGGTGGCCCAACTATAGGAAAGATACAGAGGCTTTGCAGAGGATGCAAAGAAGCTGCCTGAACTGGAGGGCTTGTCTTATGAAGAAAGGTTGACTAAGCTTGGACTTTTCTCTCTGGAGAGAAGGAGAAAGAGAGGATACCTGATCGAGGAATTCAAGATAATGAGTGAAATAGATAGAGTCAATAGCCAAAGACTTTTCCCCAGGGCAGGATTGACTGGTACAAGGAGTCATAGTTGAAGATATTAGGAGGAAAGTATAAAGGAGACGCCTGAGGTAGGTTCTTTATTCAGAGAGTTGTGAATGCATGGAATGTGTTGCCAGCTGTAGGGGTGGAGGAAGTCATTAGGGACATTTAAGCGACTGCTGGACATGCACATGGATAACAGTCAGTTGAGGGGTGCGTAGGTTGTTATCATATTTTACATTAGCATTAAACCTTGGCACAACATCGTGGGCCAAAGGATCTATTCTGTGCTGTACTTTTCTATGTTCTCTGACCACTTTTGGTGTCATCTACAAACTTACTAACCATAGCTTCTGTATTCTCATCTAAATCATTAATATAAATGACAAACAAAAGAGGACCCGAAAGCAGTCCCCATGGAACACCTCTGGTCCTGGGCCTCCAGCTCAAAAAGAAAGCCTCCCCTCCACTCTCTATCCCCGATGTTAAGCTAATTATGTATCCAATTGGCAAGCTCAGCCTGAATCCCATGTGACCTAACTTTACTAATTAGTCTACCATGCGGAACCTTGTCGAAGGCTTTACTAAAGTAAACAACATCTGCTCTACCTTCATCAATCTTTTCAGTAACTTCCTCAAAAAAACTCAGTCAAGTTTGTGAAACACTATATCCTTCATGCAAAACTGTGCTGACTATCCCTAATCAGTCTTTGCCTCTCTGTTCATAAATCCTTCAGTATCGGAAAGTAGGATTTTTCAACTGTTTTCCTATTCCTTTCATTTCTGAAGAAAAGGTTTATGTTTCAAGTTAATCAAATGACCTTCCACCAGAATTCCCAAGTTACTGATTAAACAGTCTTCTCTTTTGGCTCAAATGTACGCAACAAAGTTGTTTCCACAGAATTTAATTCAAGCTTGAGCTTGTTCTGATATTTTCTCTGCACTATCTGCTGGATATGACTGTGCACGCAGCCCAGGCAAAGATTAGGTTTGAACTAGTCCAAAGCTTTAGTTCTACTTCAATTTCATTGCGAAACATTATGTTTATTATTGGTTTTTGAACATATCCAAAATGCTGATAAAGTTCAATTTAAAACCTTAGGTCAGCACCCTTCCCCATCCCTGCAAACATTTCAGAGAAAACATCTGAGTCCTGATGTTAAAGTGTAGAGATTAGAACACAGTGAGCACAACATTCTTTGCTTTCTTGCCAAGTTGAAACACCTGGATTCTGTGTGGGTTGGCCTTGATGAAAAATTCATCACAAGTTCCTGCTCCCTGTTGGGCCTGGTGCTGGGAACTAGCCAAAGTGGTGAAATGATATGAAAGAGTGGAGAATATATTTAAGATCAGGGGCAGGAGGTTTACAGGAGATGTGAATAAAAACCATTTGACCCAGAGGGTGGTAGGAATCTAGAACTCACTGCTTGTAACGGTGATAGAGGCAGAAAATCTCACAACAATTTAAGGCATACAAGGCTCTGGGCCTCGTGCTGAAAAGTAGAATTACTTTTGACCCACTGCAGGTTCAGTGGGCCAAAGGGTCTTTCTCTGTGCTGAGGGTCTCTATTACTCTATGACCTAATGGCACAACACCAAGACTCCCTGTATAATGGAGGGATTAGCGAAGATGACTCGACATATGGTGGCTGGGGGGATGGGTGGTATTCATTTTTGCATCTCTAAAGCATCCTTCCATGGAACTTGTGAATCGATCTAGAAGATGATACAAACTGAATGCTGTCAAAATGGGTCTAATCAACTCTGTAGGCTATAGAGGGAGAGTACCAAAGATTTACCAGACTGACCCAGTGGATGACAGGACTGACATATGAAGAGAGACTGGACCAGTTAGGACTATACTCACTGGGGTTTAGAAGAATAAGGGGAGAGCTTATAGAAACCTATAAAATTGTTATGCTTAGATAGGGTAAATGCAGGAAGATGTTCCTGATGACTGGAGAGTCAAGAACCAGGGGTTACAGTTTAAGAATAAGGGTAGGTCAATGAGGAGAAATTTTTCACCCACAGCATGGTGAGTCTGTAGAAGGCTCTTCCAAAGAAAATAGTAGAGGGCAAAACATTGAATGTTTGCAAAAAAGAGTTAGGTATAGTTCTTAGGGTTAAAGAGATCCAACAGTGTGGGAAGAAAGTGGGAATAGAGTACTGAGCTGGATGATCAGCCAGGATCATATTGAACGGCAGGGAAACCTTGAAGGGCTGAATATTCTATTTTTTCAGTTTCTGTGTAACTGTATTACTTATCACATGGATGGCCCAGATATGCATGTTCACTTTGGTCAATTCAGCACTGTAGTGAGACTGGGCTGCTCTGTCATGCTGTTGTTGTAATTTAGTAGGAGAGGAGATGAGACAGTTGTCCAGTCTGATTTGTGCTCCAATTACCTGCAAGAATCCTCTGTGGAGAGGTTGTTAGCTGATGCTGCAAATGATCTTGTGTTAACCTGGAAGTGAGCAGAGACAAAAGAATTTAGATGAGGGGGACTTGCATTTCACAACCTTAGGGTGTCCCAGAGTACTTTCCAGCAAAACCAATTCTCTGTTCTCCTTATTAACTGGACATTAATGACATGATAGTGGTGACTGCAGACATTGGTGATATTGGTGAGACCTGGTCTCTACTGGCTTGTCGTCTTTCATCTTGTACCGTTTAAACTGCAAAAACCCTTTTACCAGTGCGTTAGCTTGGCTTGCTGATCTCTGACAGACTCTCATATGCCTTGTAGATTCTTAAGCTTAATGTAGGCCATCATGTTCTGTTTTTCAGCTCTGCTGAAGACTCACAAATTTTACAATTACAGCCAAGTTCCCAGTTGACTAAAAGGTAATGGGCAGAAAATGTAATGGTCTGATCAGTGTGGGCTGTGACACAATTTGCAGCAGAATCAGACAACATCACTGACCAGACCCCTGACCACTGTCTTTGCAGCTTACTGACTGCTGGCACCCAAGTTCCCTGACTGACGTTATTGACCTACAAGACTGACCATTGCCCACTCCCTGGCCTGCAGTCCAAAAGATTCCCTGGCCATGAGCATCCCAGCTGATAATTGATCATTGCCACCCCCCCGGACTGTGTGGAGATTGCGATGATGGTCGACGGTACCAGGATGTCTTGACCAGGCGTACCCTTCCCCGCACCTTTAATTGCACTAAGGACTAGGCCCCGTCTACTTTGCAATATGACAGAGTAGTTGAATAACATGCATAAGCTGTGAGTGTTAAATTGAATTCCAGTGTGTGCTCCCCTCATTCTGACTGATTCCTACTAACACCGAAAGGTGGTGCAACCATAGATTACAAAATAAATTAGGGTAGTATTGGATCTAAAGAGTAGACATATAATCCTGAGGAGAGGGAGCATTTTTGAATGCAGCAAAAAAGGACAAAAAGTTTGATCAAAAGGGGTCGATGGAGTATGAGAGTAACATTTCAGGGAGCAAAGAAACTGAGTGTAAATGCTTCTATAAATATGTAAAGAGAAAAAGATTAGGAAAGGTAAATGTAGATTCCTCACAATCAGAAGCTAGGAGTCTGTACTGGGGAAAGAGGAAATGGAAGAAGTATTGAACATATACAGAGGAACCTCGATTGTCCAAACAACACGGATGAGGAGTATTTTGTTCGGATAATCGAATGCTGGATAACAGTTTAGCCAAGCATGGGACCTTGCGATCTTGTCCGGATAATCCGAAATTCAGATAAACAAATGCCAGATAAACAAGGTTCCTCTGTACTTTGTTTCGGATTTCACAAAAGAAGGCATAAATAAACTCCCAGAAATATTAGGGAACTATAAGTCTAGTGAGAGGGTGGAGTTGAAGGAAATCAATATTAGTAAGAAACTGGTATTGGGGAAATTAATGGAGTTAAAGTCTAATAAATCCCCAGAACCTCATAATCCCAGAGTACTAAAGACAGTGGTCCTGAAAATAGTGGATGTATTTTTGGCCATCTTCCAAAATTCTATTGACTTTGGGACAGTTCCTACATCTTGGAGGGTGGCAAATGTAACCCCACTATTTAAAAGGGAGAGAGAGAAAAAAAAGACAATTACATAGTAGTTAGCCGAACATTAATCATGGGGAAAATGCTAGAGTCTGTTTTGAATGTGATAACAGAACATTTGGAAAGCATTAATGGGATTAAGTAAAATTTATGAAAGATAAATCATGCTCAACCAATCTACTAGAGTTTTTTTTAAGAATGCAACAAGTAGAATAAATAAAGAAGAACTAATGAATGTGGTGTATTGGTTTTCAGAAGACTTTTGATAAGGCCCCATTTGAGGGGTTAGTGGGCAAAGTTGAAACACATGGGATAGGAGGTAGAATATTGGCATAGACTGAGAATTTGTTGACAAATTAGAGACCGAGTGTGAGAATAGATGGGTCTTTTTCTGAGTGGCAGGCAGTAAATAATGGTGTACTGCAAAAATATTCACAATGCATATAGATGCCTTTAAGTTTGCTGACATCACAAAACTAAGTGGGATTGAGAGTTGTGGGGAGGATGCAAGGAACCTTCAAGGTGACTTTCACAAGTTGAATGAGTGGGCAAAAACAATGGTAGATACAGTACAACATGGCTAAATGTGAAGTTATATACTTCAGTTTGTAAAAGGAAAAAGTGTTGGAAGTTTGATGTACAAAGGGATCTAGACGTTGTTCTTTTACACCAGTTGATAAAAGTTGTCAGGCAGGTGCAGCAGGGAATTGGGAAAATAAATGCTATATTGGCCTTGATTGCAAGAGGGTTTGATTTAGGAGTAGGGATATCTTAGTGCAGTTATAGCCAGTCTTGTTGAGACCACAACTGGAATATTGCATGCAGTGTTGGTCTCTCTCGCAAGACCATAACTTGCTCTAAAGTGAGTGCAGTGGCAGTTCACTAGACTGTCACCTGGGATGGCAAGACAGTCCTATGAGGAGAGCTTGATTTGCCTGGGACTGTATTCACTAGAGTCTAGAAGCATCTAAAATTCTAAGAAGGCTGGACAGACGAGATCCAGGTTGGGAAATTTGCTAGTGCTATTCAGGTAGGTTTAAATTAGCTCAGCAGGGGGATATGAACCTGTGGTGAGTTCCAGTGCACAGGAGGATGTGACTAGGGAGGACATGGACATCATTTCATGATCACAGGAGTGTGCTGGCAGACAGCAATCTGGTTTGAGGTGTGTCTACTTCAAAGCCAGGAGTATCCGGAATAAGGTAGGTGAGCATGGATAGGTACCTGGGACTTCGATGTTGTGGCCATGTCGGAGACATGCATAGAGTAGGGTCAGGAATGGATGTTGCAGGTTCCAGGGTTTAGATCTTTCATTAAGATCAGGGAAGGTGGTAAAAGAGGGGGAGGTGTGACCTTGTTAGTCAAGGACAGTATAACGGTGGCTGAAAGAACTTTTGACAAGGATCCGTCTACTGAGGTGATATGGGCTGAAGTTAGAAACAGGAGAGGAGAAGTCACACTTCTGGGAGTTTTTATAGGCCTTTGCAAAGTTCCAGGGATGTGGAGGAGAGGATTGGCAAAACGATTCTAGGTAGGAGTGAATGGAACAGAGTGGTCATTATGGGGGACTTTAACTTCCCCAACATTGACTGGAAATGCTATAACTCTAGTACATCGGATGGATCAGTTTTTGTTCAATAGTTGCAGGAGAGTTTTCTGACACAGTTTGTCAAAGGGCCGACAAGAGGGGAGGCCACACTGGATCCGGTACTTGGCAATGAACCAGGTCAGGTGTTTGGTTTAGTGGTAAGTGAGCACTTTGGAGAGAGTGACCATAATTCAGTTACGTTTAGTTTAGCGATGGAAATGGATAGGTATATGCCACAGGGCAAGAGTTATAGATGGGGCAAGGGCAGTTATAATGCAATTAGGCAAGACTTAGGATGCATAGAATGGGGTAGCAAAATGCAGGGGATGGGGACAATCGAAATGTGGAGCTGGTTTAAGGAAGAGATATTACATGTCCTTGATAGGTAAGTCCCTGTCAGGTAGGGAGGAAGTGATAAGCTAAGGGAACCATGACTTACTAAAGAGATTGTATCTCTTGTTAAGCAGAAGAGGGAGGCTTATGTGACGAGGTGGTTCAGATGAGGTGACAGAGAGTTTCAGATTAGCTAGGAAGGATTTAAAGAGAGAGTTAAGAAGAGCAAGGAGGGGACATGAGCAATCTTTAGCAGGTAGAATACAGGGAACCCTAAAGCTTTCTATAGGTATGTGAGGAATAAAAGGATGACGAGGTTAGGAATAGGGCCACTCAAAAACAGAAGCAGGAAGTTGTGTGTGGACCCTGTGGAGAGCGGAGAATATTTCTACTCTGTTTTCACTCAGGAAAAGGAGAATATTGTAGAGGAGAAGACTGAGATACGAGATATTAAACTAGAAAGGATGGAGGTTAGTAAAGAGAAGGTGTGAAAGTAGATAAGGCCCCTGGGCCAGATGGGATTTATCCAAGGTTTCTCTGGGAAGCAAGGGAGGAGGTGGTGGAGCCTTTGGCCTTGATCTTTGAGTTATTATTGTCTACAGGTTTAGTAGCTGAAAAATGTGTTGCTGGAAAAGTGCGGCAGGTCAGGCAGCATCAAAGGAGCAGAAGAATCGACGTTTCGGGCATAAGCCCTTCTTCAGGAATGAGGAGGGTGTGCCAAGCAGGCTAAGCTAAAAGGTAGGGAGGAGGGCTTGGGGGAAGGGTGTTGGGAATGTGATAGATGGAAGGAGGTTAAGGTGAGGGTGATTGGCCGGAGAGGGGTTGGGGGCGGAGAGGTCGGGAAGAAGATTGCAGGTCAAGAAGGCGGTGCTGAGTCTGAGGGTTGGGACTGAGAAAAGGTGGGGGGGAGGGGAAATGAGGAAGGTGGAGAAATCTGCATTCATCCCTTGTGGTTGGAGGGTTCCTAAGCGGAAGATGAGGCACTCTTCCTCCAGGCATCGTGTTGCCATGGTCTGGAGATGGAGGAAGCCAAGGACCTGCATGTCCTTAGCGGAGTGGGAGGGGGAGTTAAAGTGTTCAGCCACAGGGCGGTTGGGTTGGTTTGTGTGGGTGTCCCAGAGGTGTTCTCTGAAACGTTCCGCAAGTAGGCGGCCTATCTCCCCAATGTATAGGAGGCCACATCGGGTGCAGCGGATGCAGTAAATGATGTGTGTGAAGGTGCAGGTGAATTTGTGATGGATATGGAAGGATCCCTCGGGGCCTTGGAGGGAAGCGAGCGGGGAGGTGTGGGCGCAGGTCTTGCATTTCTTGCGGTTGCAGGGGAAGGTGCCGGGAGTGGAGGTTGGGTTGGTGGGGGGGGGGGTGGGGGGGTGGGTGTGGACCTGACAAGGAAGTCGCGGAGGGAGTGGTCTTTCTGGAATACTGATAGGGGAGGGGAGGGAAATATATCTTTGATGGTGGGGTCTGTTTGGAGGTGGCGGAAATGACGAAGGATGATACGATGTATCTGGAGGTTGGTGGGGTGGTAGATGAGGACCAGTGGGGTTCTGTTCTGGTGGCGATTGGAGGGGCGGGGCTCAAGGGAGGAGGAGCGGGAAGTGGAGGAGATGCGGTGGATAGCATTGTCAATGACGTCTGGGGGGAAATTGCGTCTTTGAAAAAGGAGGCCATCTGGGATGTTCGGTGTTGGAATTGGTCCTCCTGGGAGCAGATGCGGCGGAGGCGAAGGAATTGGGAATATGGGATGGCGTTTTTACAGGGGGCAGGGTGGGAGGAGGTGTAGTATAGGTATCTGTGGGAGTCGGTCAGTTTATAATAAACATCCTTGTTGAGTCAGTCGTACGAGGTGGAAATGGAGAGGTCTAGGAAGGGGAGGGAGGAGTCTGAGATGGTCCAGGTAAATTTGAGGTTGGGGTGGAAAGTGTTGGTAAAGTGGATGAACTGTTCAACCTCCTTGTGGGAGCACGAGGTAACGCCGATACAGTCATTGATGTAGCAGAGGAAAAGGTGGGGGGTGGTGCTAGTGTAGCTGCGGAAGATGGACTGTTCCACATATCCGACGAAGAGGGGCCCATGCAGGTGCCCATGGCTACTCCTTTGGTTTGGAGGAAGTGGGAGGATTGGAAAGAGAAGTTGTTCAGAGTGAGGACCAGTTCAGTCAGTCGAAGGAGGGTGTCAGTGGAAGGGTACTGGTTGGTTCGGCGGGAAAGGAAGAAGCAGAGGGCTTTGAGGCCTTCGTGATGGGGGATGGAGGTGTATAGGGACTGGATGTCCATAGTGAAGATAAGGCGTTGGGGGCCGGGGAAGCGAAAATCGTGGAGGAGGTGGAGGGTATGGGTGGTGTCTCGAATGTAGTTGGGGAGTTCTTGGACTAAGGGGGACTGGACCATGTCAAGGTATGCAGAGATGAGTTCGGTGGGGCAGGAGCAGGCTGAGACAATGGGTCGGCCGGGGCACTCAGGTTTGTGGATTTTAGGCAGGAGGTAGAAACGGGCGGTGCGGGGTTGTGGGACTATGAGGTTGGAGGCGGTGGATGGGAGATCCCCTGAGGTGATGAGTTTATGGATGGTCTGGGAGATGATGGTTTGGTGGTGGGAGGTGGGATCATGGTCAAGGGGGCAGTTAGGAGGAGGTATCCATGAGCTGCCGTTTAGCCTCAGCAATGTAAAGGTCGGTGCACCAAACTACCACCGCACCTCCCTTTCTGCTGGTTTAATAGTGATGTTGGGGTTGGAGCGGAGGGATTGGAGGGCTGCATGTTGCGAGGGTGTGGGGTTGGAGTGGGTGAGAGGGGTGGACAGGTTGAGGCGGTCACTGTCGTGGCGGCAGTTGGCTATGAAGAGATCAAGGGTGGGTAAGAGGCCAGCACGGGGTGTCCAGGTGGATGGGGTGTGTTGAAGGTGGGAGAAGGGGTCGTCAGAGGGTGGGCAAGAATCCTGGTTGGAGAAGTAGGCGCGGAGGCGAAGGCGGCGGAAGAATTGTTAGATGTCTTGCTGCGTGTTGAACGCGTTAATCCGGGAGCGTAGGGGAGTGAAGGTGAGGCCCCTGCTGAGGACTGATCTTTTATCCTCAGAGAGGGGGAGGTCTGGAGGGATGGTGAAAATACGGCAGGGCTGGGAACTAGGACCTGGTGTGGGGCTGGAGCTGGGAGTGGGGGCGAAGATCGGCATGGGGGCGGGGTTAGGCTCGGGGGCGGAGACACATGTGGCGTGGTCATTGTGTAGGCGAGTGATGTCACTAGGGGCGGAAGTAGATGCGGCGACAGCAACTCCGGGAGAAGAAGTGGCTGCGGCGAATGCCGAAATGGTGTTGTTCCTGGTGGTTTAGTACCAGAGGACTGGAGGATTGCAAAAGTGCCCTTGTTCAAGAAGGGCAGTAGACATGACCCAGGCATGTATAGACCAGTGAGCCTTATATCTGCTGTAGGAAAAGTTTTGCAAAGGATTGTAAGAGATAGGATTTATAATCCTCTAGCAAGCAACAATTTAATTGGAGATAGTCAACATGGTTTCGTCAAGGGCAGGTTCGCGTTTCACAAACCTCATTTGAGTTTTTGAGAAGGTGACCAAGCATGTAGATGAGGGTAGGGCAGATGACGTGGTATACATGGACTTCAGTAAAGCCTTTGATAAGTTTCCACATGGTAGGCTTTTGGAGAAAATGTGGAGGCATGGGATTGAGGGTGATTTAACAGTTTGGATTAGAAACTGGCTCTCTAAGAAGGCAGTGAGCGGTAGTTGATGGAAAATATTCAGCTTGGACTCTGGTTACTAGCGGTGTGCCACAAGATCTGTTTTGGGATCATTGCCGTTTGTCATTTTCATAAATGACTTGGACACAGGTATAGGTGGATGGGTTAGTAAGTTTGCATCTGACACTAAAGTTGGTGGAGTAGTGGACAGTGTGGAAGAATGTTGCAGGTTGCAGAGGAGCTTGGATAAATTGTAGAATTGGGCTGAGAGGTGGCAAATGGAGTTCAATGCAGATAAATGTGAGGTGATTCACTTTGGGTTGAATAACAGGAAGGCAGAATACTGGGTCAATGTAAAGGTTCTTGGTAGTGTGGATGTGCAGATGAATCTTGGAGTCCATGTACATAGATCCCTGAAAGTTGCTACCCAGGTGGATAGTGCTGTTAAGAAGGCATACAGTGTGTTAGGTTTCATTGGTAGAGGGATTGAGTTCTGGAGCCGTGATGTCCTGCTGCAACTATACAAAACGCTAGTGTGGCCTGACTTGGAATATTGTGTACAGTTCTGGTCGTCCCATTAAAGGAAGGATATGGAAGCATTGGAAAAGGTGCAGAGGAGATTTACCAGGATTTTGCCTGGCCTGGAGGGAAGGACTTCTGTGGAAAGGCTGAGGGACTTGGGTCTGTTCTCATTGGAGAGAAAAAAGCTCAGAGGGTATTTAGTAGAAACATACAAGATGATCAGAGGATTCGATAGGGCGGACAGTGAGAGCAGGCGAAAGTGAGGACTGCAGATGCTGGAGATCAGAGTCAAGATTAGAGTGGTGCTGGAAAAGCACAGCAGGTCAGGCAGCATCCAAAGACCAGGAAAATCAGCTTTTGCCCGGAACGTCAATTTTCCTGCTCCTCTGGTGCTGCCTGACCTGGCTTTTCCACCACCACTCTAATCTGGACAGTGAGAGTGTTTTTCCTATGATGATGACGTTAGCTTGTACAAGAGGGCAGAGCTGCAAATTGAAGGGTGATAGATTTAAGGTAGATATCAGAGGAAGGTTCTTTACTCAGAGACTGGTAAGGGTGTGGAATGCCCAACCTGCCAATGTAGTTAACTCAGCCACATTAGGGGCATTTAAACAATCCTTGGATAAGCATATAGATGATGATGGGATAGTGTACGGGGATGGGCTTAGATTAGTTCACAAATTGGTGCAACACCGAGGGCTGAAGGGCCTGTTTTGCGCTGTATTGTTCTATGTTGAATGCAGGGAGGATGTATCCCAAACTGGGGAGTCTAGAAGCAGGAGGCAGACTGGGAGGATTGTGAACCTGCGGAATTCTCTAACACAGAAGGCTGGGGAAGTCAAGTCAATAAATATATTTATGAGGCTGCTCATTGCAGTTGCTCAGAAGTCTGGTTCGAAAACAGTCCTGGGGGTACATCTGTTAATTATTAAGGAGAGTGCAAGGAGGGCCTGTACGGACAGTGGGGAGATCACAACCAGAACAAGTTAGAGACTCAAGGCTGGGGCAGTGGGAAAACCGAGGCACTTGTGGAGGTGGGAACAAGTGATAGGAAGTTTATATTATGAGGGGGTTATGTGGAACAGCATCAGAGAGCATGTAGACTAGAGGGATGGGCTAAGGTTATATTTCATATTGTGTCTTACTTATCTAAACTCAAGTAGATCCAAGCTTAGGTTCAACTTGGTGATGTGAGATGAGGGGAATATTATTGCATCATTCTCAAATAAATATGACGATGGACTGCACTGAATTCATTGATACTTTGACTGATTGATGTGGGCCTGGGATGGGAAAGGTATCAGAGTGCAGCAGGCTCTCTCCCTTTGTGATGTAATGTATTGGTCACTCAGCGGACCCTCCAGTATAGTCTGTGCACAGTGTGCAGCATCACCCTGGTGTGCTGGCCTCTTTACAATTAGAAAAGGAGGCAGCGAGGTGATGTGATAGATACTGAGAAGCAGGAGGAAGAAGAACATTTGGTTGAGGATAACGAGATGGAGGAAACTCTCCTTATGGTTACAGAACTCAGCTGTAGCAAGCATTTTGAGGCAGACAGGGCCTAACTGACACTCGGTTCTAAAAGATGAGAATTGGGTGCAGCAAAATATTATGGCCTGTGAAATAATTATTGGTCGTATTGCTGACCTTTGGTTTCCATTGTGGAGGTGAATGGCAGCCTCTGATTTTATTTGTGTTCACTTTTTTGCTAGCTGTAATATCAGTTTATGTTTGGAATTATCCAGCTGCTTGACTGTATGTGATGGTTTTGTGCATCATTACGTTGCTACGCTATGGAGGTGCTGATGTTGGACTGGGCTGGACAAAGTTAAAAATCACATGACACCAGATTATAGTCCAACAGGTTTATTTGGAAATACAAGCTTTTGGAGCGCGGCTCCTTTGTCAGATAGCTAGTAGAGTAGTATCATAGGACACTGAATTTATAGCAAAAGATCATATTGTCATACACTGATGCAATGTATTGAACAAACCTAGATTGCTGTTAAGTCTTTCATCTTTTAGAATGGGTTGCAGGTTTCAATTCATTAATATCTGAATCCCAGAAGTTCTTTCAAGTCATGTTCCTGAGATAACTTAAGGGTGACATCTCAGTTCAGACAAAGCATTAAAGGTGTGAGGTTAGAGTCTGTCTGTATTTCAACCTTGAGTCAGACTAGTTCTTTTTCCAAAGTAGGAAATTATAAAATATCATATGGATAATGAAAAATATTGACTGCCTACAGATTGTGTGCTTTTTGAACAAAATAGAATGTATCTGCAATTACAATTCTGCAAGAGCAGATTCATCCCATAGCCTTATATGGTGTGACGTGAGGGAGAGATTGAGAGAGAGAGAGAGAGAGAGAGAGTGTGTGTGTATACTTGAAAGTGTGATGAAGTATATGCCTGAGAGAGTAAATGCACATGGGTGTGAGTGTGTGTATGCCTGAGATACAGGGCATGTATATGAGAGAGGGTCTGTGTGACAGTGTGAGTATGTAAGATGGGCATATATACAGACTAACCTCACACCTTTAATGCATTGTCTGAGCTGAGCTGTCACCTTTTTTATATAAAACCTTAAGTTATCTTGGGAATGTGTCTTGAAAGAGGTTCTGGGATTCACATATTAATGAACAGAAACTGCTGCCCATTCTAAAAGATGAAGACTTAACAGCAATCAAAGTTTTTTCAGTGTATGACACTATAATATTTTGTTATAAATTCTGTGTCATATGATCCTATTCCACTAGCTACTTGATGAAGGAGCAGCGCTCTGAAAGGTAGCACTTCCAAATAAACCTGTTGGACTATAACCTGGTGTTGTGTGATTTTTAATGATGTTGTTGGTTAGGTGATACAGAATTGCCAGTACTTGTCTAAGTGCACAGCAGCCTTTTAACGATGGCCCAGTCATCAGACATGCCAGTCTTTCAGTAGATATTCTGTGAGTGGTAAGTGTGTTAAGACAGGGCCAGAAATAGACATGAAGGATATCACCGGGACGTGTAAATAGTTAATGAGGCACATTTGAAAAAATAAGGTGAAAGATTTCATTGGACCTTGTGGTGAGGATATCTCCAAAAATTCAATGCAACTCACATTTAACCATAAAGGTGTAAAATTTACCCCAATGAAACTAATTCTTAAAATAGCTGCTCTCCATTAGTGTGCTAAATCCATCCCTTCCAAAACATACTGAAAATTATTTCTAATTTTTAATCCATCCTAATATTTAACTGAAGCTAAAGTTGCTTTTAGCAAGACTTCTTCCAGTTGGTCTAAAAGAACTTGTGCAAAATTAGACTCTGTGTTGTAGTTCCATGTGTATGGCCAACATTTTCTGATCCCTTTAATCATTAAGTCATCATGGTCATCTATATCATCACCAGTGAACAGAAAATTTCCACTTTTCTTAAATGTTTAGCTCAGTGTTTATCAACATTAGTATGCATCATTAGTGCCATATAAATGTGATGAAATTTTGAATATTTGGATCTAAATGTTCATTATTTATTTAGGGTGCAGCTTTATAGAAACTGGGTACACACTTCAAGAATATTTCCTCTTGCTGCTGTATTTTAATTAGATCACAGACCTAATTCTGGAGTTCCAGTATTGTCAGCTACTAGTAATGAAGTTGTTAATAATGTCACTGGGCACATAGGAATGTTTAATCGATTGTCAACTGTTTGGTTTTCTGTGTGTAACGTGTAAGTAATGTAGAATCGTATTAGTGCACACTGATATGGAAAATGTTCACATGTGTGATAGAGCTGGACTGTGACAGCGTACATTGCACAGGTCCTGGAAACAATTTGACAGATCTTACTAAATATGGGCAGCCTGTACAATGTTGTTCAATGTATTTGTTTCCTTGCTGTTCAAAGAAGTCAATTTATTAAGATGGATTTCACTTAGACTCTTCAGCAAAGTCTCATTCAGATATGATTCACTCTGAATTGATAGGCTAGTGTGTAGGTTACAGGAGAGGGTTAATCGAGTCCAGTCTTACTCTGCTAAACTCCAGTTCAAAGCCTAAATTGAACTTGTGGTGCTAGGGTATCAAATGCAACTCAACAGCATATCACACTGAGCCAGTGGTTCTTGCAAATCTAGCATTGCTGCTAACCGCTGCAACACTGGGATGACAGTGACTTCAAGGACGAAAATGCTGGTCAGAAGCATTCCATCACCTGTGGAATTGCCAAGCACGATGTGAGACGAGGGGAACATTGTAGGATCATTTCTAGTATAAATATAACAATGAACTGTCAAAATAATGCCAAAGAGACTGGTATCCTATCACCAAGTTGTCCTTTATTTATGTGGAAAGTCCTTGACAGTGATTTATCTCCCTCAGAACCAGCTCCAGAGTGAACAGGATGTCTGACACTCCTCTTTTATCTGTCAGGCAGTACTCGTTGATTGGACCAGATTAACAGACCCAGTTAGGGAACTTGTATTCTATGTGGTCCCCTGGCTGACCTCCTTATAATCACGACAGACTGCACTGAATTCAATGATACTTTGACTGACTGATGTGGGTCTGGGATGGGAAAAGTGTCAGAGTTCAGCAGGTACCCTCCCTTTGTGATGTAATGTATTGGTCACTCAGCTGACCCTCCAATGTAATCTGGGCACAGTGTGCAGCATCATCCTGGCGTGCTGGCCTCTTTACAATCAGAAAAGGAGGCAGCGAGGTGATGTGATAGAGGGTGTGATAAGTAGCTGTTTTGGTGCTGATGGAAAATGTCAGACTGTTGTCATTGGGGCTCTTACAATGTTTAATAGTTCACTCTGAATAACCTTGAATGCGTTATTTTGAATATTGTTCTTTAAACATCCTGTATATTTGAATTCTAAAAACTTTTCCTCAGCATGTCACAAATGCTGCTAAGACCAGCATTTAATGCCTTCCCTCATGCTGTGTTAGCAGTGGGGAACTGCTGTGGACCAGAAAAAAAAATGAATAATGCATCTAAACTAGGAAAACATGCCAAGGCTCTTCAGAGCAGCATTACAAATCAAACTGTGACAGTGAGCCTCATTGGGAGATATTAGGCCAAATAGACTAAAGCTTCGTCAAAGAGGTTGGTTTTGAACGGTGTTTTAAAGGAGGGAAGTGCAATAGTGTGATGGTGTCTTGTAAGAAGGGTATTTCAGAATGTGGTCTAGGCAACTAGCCACCAATGATAGAACGCTTTTAACTGGGGTTGCATGAAAGGCTAGAATTAGAAGTAAGAAGACATCTCAAGTGCTTCTGGGGTTAGAGAAAATTACAGAGGTAGGGTAAGGCCACAGTGGGATTTGATTTATTATTGTTGCATGTACCTACGTACAGTAAAAAGCTTTGTTTTGCATGCAGTACAGGCAGATCATACCTTAAAAGATCATAGGGTGATAGAATAGAGCAAGGAATACAAGGTTATGGCTGCAAAGAACATGCACAAAAGCAAGATCAATATTAGATTTGAAATTTGAGAGGTCCATTCAGAAGTGTAATAACAGCAGGAAGAAGCTGTTCTTGGACCTGTTGGTACACATGTTTACGCTTTTGCATCTTCTGCTTGACAGAAGAGGTTGGAAGAGGTTATAACTGGAGTGGGAGTGGTCTTTGATGACGTTAGCTGCCTTTCTGAGGCATCGAGAAGTATAGATGGAGTCAATGAATGGAAGGTTGTCTTGCGTGATGGACTGGGCTATGTTCACAACTCACTGTAGTTTCTTACGGTCCTGAGCAGAATAGCTGCCATACCAAGCCATGATGCATTCAGATAGAATGCTTTCTATAATGTATCTGTAAAAATTGGTGAGATTTGAAAACAAAGATAGTAATTTTAAGGTCAAAATGTTGTTTGACCGGGAGTTCTTATAGGTCATCAAAAATAAGGGTGGCAGAGGAATGGGATTTGGTGGAAACTAAGACACAGCCAGGAGAATTTTACTTGGCTTCAAGTTCTTTACTGAGTATAGAATGTGGGGATCCAGATGGGAGTGCCTTGTAAAAGTTAGATCTACAAGTATTGGAGATATAAATAAAGGTTTCAGCAGAAGAGCATGTGAGAAGGAGACAATGTTCTGTGATATTAGAGTCAAAGTAGACCAGATGGTGAAAATGCTTCCCCAATGTAGTAAAGGTAGAGTGAACCAGGATTTTGTAACAGCAAAGGTGAAGGAATGGGAATATATGATCAGATTTGCTGGAAGAATAAGCAGAGACAGTGCTCAATGATAACTTTTAAAGGGAGGCATCAGTAGAGAAATTTGGGAGTGTTTGTACAAATCTTTGAACATGGCAGACTGATAAACAAGTGGTAATAAAGAATATGAATCCTGGGCTTCTTAAATAGAGGCTCAGATTACTGTCACAATTGAAGTTGGAGTCGTGCACTTCTTTAGTCCCATTACTCAACTGGTCACAATATATATTTAATTGATTTACCGAATTCCTGATATGACCAATTGAATACCTTCTCAATATTAAGATTTTAAATAGGAATTCTATCATATTTCCTTAATCAACAAATCCATGATTGCTTTGTTATAAAACAAGACTTATGGAGCAAAAATGCAAAGCAGGTTAACACACAGTTTGAAATGTGGAAGTGAGATAACTCCACAGAGTTATCCTATCATCAAGTCCATAAAACCATAAGACCATGAGACATACAAGTGGAAGCAAGGCCATTCAGCCCATCGAGTCCACTCCGCCATTTAATCATGGCTGATGGGTGTTTGAATTCCACTTACCTGCACTCTCCCTGTAGCCCTTAGTTCCTTGCGAGATCAAGAATTTATCAATCTCTGCCTTGAAGACACCCAGTGCCTCGGCCTCCACTGCGCTCCGTGGCAATGAATTCCACAGGCCGAGCACACTCTGGCTGAAGAAATATCTCCTCACTGACCCCCTCTAATTTTAAGGCTGTGCCCCCTGGTCCTAGTCTCCCCACCTAACAGAAACAATTTCCCAGCATCCACCCTTTCTAATCCATGCATTATCTTGTATTTCTATTAGATTTCCCCTCAACCTTCTAAACTCTAATGAATACAATTCCAGGATCCACAGCCGTTCATCATATTTTGGCCTACCATTCCAGAGATCATTCATGTGAATCAATGCTGGACACACTCCAGTGCCAGTATTTCCTTCCTGAGGTGTGGGGCCCAATATTGGACACAGTATTCTAAATGGGGCCTAACCAGAGCTTTATAAAGTCTCAGAAGCATGTCGCTGCTTTTATATTCCAACCCTCTTGTGATAAATGACAACATTACATCTGCTTTCTTAATCACGGACTCAACCTGCAATTCAACCTTTAGAGAATCCTGGACTAGCTCTCCGAGATCCCTTCATATCTTGGCTTTATTAATTTTCTCACCATTTAAAAAATAGCCAATGCCTGTAGTCGCTTTTTTTAAAGTGCAAGACCTCACACTTGCTCACATTGAATTTAATCAGCCATTTCCTGGACTGTCCAAATCTTTCAGCAGCCTCCCCACCTCCTCAGTACCACCTGCCTGTCCGCCTAACTTCATATCATTGGCGACCTTCAGCAGAATGCCCCCATAGTACATGACACTGGTCCAGCTTCCTCAGAGCCAGCTCTCAGAGTGAACAGAACCTTTGGCAGTCCTGTTTCTATCTGTCAGCCAGGGGTCCCTGGTCAGGGAACTCATATTCTATGAAGTCCACCTGGCTTACCTCATAACAATCACTACAAGAAGTATAAATATTTAACCCTTTAAACAACCCAGTACAGACATCAAGCAGGGAATAAAATAATGATTTTTAACGTGGTGATTAGCTTTAAAAAAAATACTTAGTTCAATAACCATGAGTTCTCGAAGGGAAGAAACGATGAGACCATAAGACATAGAAGCAGAAGTAGGGTATTCAGCTTATCAAGTCGGCTGTGCCATTTTGTGAGATCCTGGCTGATCTGAAATTCCTTACCACCACTTTCCTGCCTTTCCACCATGACCCTTGATTTCCCTATTTATGATAAATTCTGGCTGTCCCAGCCTTGAATATATTTAATACCCCAGCCTGAACTGTGCAGTGCAGTAAAGGATTCCACAGATCTCCTACCCTCTGAAAGAAGAAATTCCTTCTCATCTCTGACCCCTTATTGTGAGATTAGTCCCTTTGGTCCTAAACACACTCACAAGGGAAGAATAATCATTTTATATCTACCCTGTCAAGTCCCCAAGGAATCTTGCACGTTTCATTAAGGCTACTTTTCACTCTACTATAATCAATGAGTATAAGCCCAGTCATACTCAATCTCTCCTTATAGGAACAGCCTCTCCATACCTAGAAATCACAGCAAGTCAGGCAGCATCCGTGGAGAGTCACCAGGACTCAAAATGTTAACTTGCTCTCTCCACGAATGCTGCCTAACCCGCTATAGTTTCCAGCATTTTCCATTTTCAGTACAGATTCCAGTATCTGCAATAATTTGCTCTCTTCACACCTGGTATCAGCAAACATTCTCTGGACTGTTTCCAATGCCAGGATATCTTTCTTTAGATAAAGGGCACAAAACTGTTCTCAGTATTCCAGTTGTGTTCTGATGAGTGCATTGTATAGTTTAAGCAAAACCTCTCTTATCTTTACAATTCCATTTGTTTTGAAATATTGGCCATCATTCCATTTGCCTTCCCTAATATTCGCTGAACGTGGATGCTAGCTTTTTGTGATTCAAGGATGAGGACTCCCAAACCCCTCTGTTTCCAAGCTTTCAGCTGTGTTTCTACATTTATATAAATCGGCTCCTCTATTCTTTCTTTCAAAGTGCTCAAATTCACATATTACACCTGTCGTGTTTTTGCCCATTCACTTAACCTGTCTATATCCATCTGCAGACTCTTTGTTTCTTAATAACATAAGAACTAGGAGCAGGAATAGGCCATTTGGCTCTTGAACCCTGCTCTGGCATTCAATAAGATCATGGCTGATCACTTGCCTTCCCACCAACTTTGTCATCCACAAACCTGTTTGTACTATGTTCACTTTCCATATTCAAATCGTGGCCCCACTACTGGTCTCTGTGACAATGCACTAGTTACAAGTTGTCTTGTAGCTCAGTGGCTAGCACTACAGCCTCACAATGCCAGGAACCTGGGTTCAATTCCAGCTTCAGGTGACTGTGTGGCGTTTGCAAATTCTCCTCATCTCTGCGTGGGTTTCCTCTAGTGCTTCAGTTTCCTCCTAAGATGTGCAGGTTAAGTGAAATGAGTTGAAAGATGTGGTGCTGGAAAACCACAACAAGTCAGGCAGCATCCGAGCAGCAGGAGAGTGATGTTTCATGCATAAGCCCTTCATCAGGAATGTGGAGGTGGAAGGAGTCTGAGAGATAAATAAAGGGGTGAGGGTGGGGCTGGGGGGAAGGTAGCTGAGAAGGCGATAGGTGGATGCCGGTGGGGATTAATAGTGAAGGGAGGGTGGAGTGGATAGGTGGGAAGGAAGATGGACAGGAGGGACAGGTCAAGAGGGAGGTGCTGAGTTGAAGGGTTGGATCTGGGATGAGGTGGGGGGAGGGAAGGTTGGAAACTTGTGAAAACGATGATGATGCCATGTGATTGCAGGGTCCCAAGGTGGAAGATGAGACGTTCTTCCTCCAGTTGTTGGTTGGCTTTGGTTTGGCAGTGGAGGAGGCTCAGGGCTTGCATTTCGTTGGAGGAATGGGAGAGGGTGTTGAAGTGGTTGGCCCCAGAGTAGTGGGGTTGTTTGTTGTAATGTATCCCAGAGATGTTCCCTGAACTGCTTCGTGAGTTGGCTTTCCATCTCCCCAATATAGAGGAGACCACATTGAGAGCAACAGAAACAGTAGATGAGGTGGATGGATGTGCAGGAAAATCTATGCCAGATGTGAAAAGATGCTTTGGGCCCTTGGATGGAGTTGAGGGAGGGAGGTATGGGTGCAGGTTTTACACTGCCCAACTTACTTTGCTTTTCCAGCGCCACAGTTTTTGACTCTGACTCTCTCACATCTGCAGTTCTCACTTTCTCCATGTTAGGTGGATTGGCCATTTGGTGGATTGGTCCTGACGAAGGGCTTTTGTCCAAAACATCAATTTTCCTGCTCCTCGGATGCTGCTTGACCGGCTGTGCTTTTCCAGCACCACTCTAATCTTGACTCTGATTTCCAGCATCTGCAGTCTTCACTTTTGCCCTGCCAAATTGGCCATTGGAAATTGCCCCTAGTGTTCAAGGATGTGCGGCTAGGTGGATTAGCCATGAGAAATGGAGGGTTACAGGGATGGGGTGGGTCTGGGTGGGATGCTCTTCAGAGAATTGTGTGACTTGGTGGGCCATAGGGCCTGTTTCCACAGTGTAGGGATTCTATAAAACATTGCCATCCTTAAAATGTGCACTCCCCCCCGACTTTACCCCAACTCTCTGTCACCTATTAATTAACCAAAACCCTATCCATGCTAACATGCTACCTCCAAAACCATGGGGTCTTATTAAGATGCTTAAAGGGCGATACCTTAGCAAATGCCTTCTGAAAGTCCAAATATAATACCTCCATTTATTCCCCTTTATCTACCCTGCTTGTTACTGCCTCAAAGAATTCTTGTAAATTTAGGTGTGAAATGTTCAAGATGGCTTTAGGTTGGTGCCGTAGCACATGTAGAGAGATATCACCAAACACAGGAAGCGCAGTTCACTCAAGAATTGTTGAGACACACTCTTTCAGACACACTGTCGGAGAACAGCTGGAATAGAGTTGCAATTGTTGAACTGAATTCTCAGGGTTTCTCAGAAAGGCAGAGGCTGAGCTGAACAATTCTAAAGTGATAGAGCTGTAATAGTAACTCCAATGAGGTAGTCTCGAGCATTTTGGCTCTTTTTTCTCAGTAGGCTATGACCCAGCTGAAATCCAAGCAATCTTAAAACAAAGAAAACTCCTGACAGCCATAAACGCTGTCACCTGGTTTCCTATAAATAGATGCAAGCAATTTGCTTCAGCCGTATGATTTCCACGAAGTGACTTTTTAAATAAATAGTCCCACTGTCCTTTCCATGACCTGGGAAGAGAAACAGATTCATATCCACAATCCTTTCACATTAATGTTCCAAACAAAAAAAAACAAAGTTTCTTTATAATGCCTTCATCCCATTACAAAATGTAAACAAAGCAAAAATGTGAAAGAAAATTAAGACAAACCCACACCTGCTGTCATTTAATTTTTTTCAGGTAAATTCTACATTTAATGCCGATGCCACCTTTGGTACTCAGATAATTCAAAACAAATTTAAATCATAGTCAAAGGATCAGCAATTTCATTATTTTTTCCAGCAACTTGGACAATTCTGAAGAGATGGGGCTGCCATGGCAGAATCCATCGAGATAGTCTTACATTCTGCTCTTAAATGTTTCCACAATGGGAACATTTAGCAGGTTTTGATTAGTCGATACCAATGTTTCCCTGTATCTGTGACGAACACATACTGTGAAAAACATTTAGGAGCTAGTAACAAACCCAGAGTATCTTTCTCCACTAAGTATTTCTTTTTTGTGATGAGTTAGCTTTTTGGAAATGTATCCCACTGGCCTCTCTATGCTGACTCGTCTTCTTGTGTCAGGACTGCATCTACCTCAAGTCATGAGCTTCAATACCTACCTTGAAGGACTTAGTGATGTTTCGGTCAACCAACACTTATTCATTGATCAAAATCAAACCTCTTAAAAGAGTAAAAACTTGGAAGAAGGGCAGAGTATAATGATCCAAATTTTCTAATGATCCAAAATTAGATAGGAGAGCTTGTTGTTATGAGGATATCAGGAATTTGAAAGGAGAATTAGGTTGAGTGAGTGGGCAAAATCTTGGCAGATGGGTTTAATGAAGGAAAGGGAGAAGTCATGCAATTTGGTGGAAGAATAAAAAGGCAGACTATCATTTAAATAGAAAAAGACTCCATGAAAATGCAGCATGGAGGGTTAGGGTGTCCTTTTGCATGTAGCACAAAACATTAGGTTGCAAGTCCAGCAAGTAATTAGAAAGGCAAATGGAATTTTGGCCTTCGTTGTTAAGGACTTGGAGACTAAAAATAGGGAAGTCTTATTATGACTGTACAGGGTATTGGTGAGGCGCACCAGAGTATTATGTACAGATTTGCCCCATGTATTTCAGGAAGGATGAACTGTTATTGGAAGCAGTTCAAAAGTGATTCACTAGGCAGCTTCATGGGGGGAAGAGGCTGACTCATCAAGCACATCTATAAGTCTTTTTCATTAAAGTTCAGAAAAATGAAGGAGATCTTGTTGAAACATATGAGATTTCAAGGGGTAGATGTTGAGAAAATGTTTCCATTAGTTTCCGTTTCATAGTAAGAGGGCAGTCATTCAGAACTGAGATGCAAAGGAGCTCCTTCTCCCAGAACATAGTGAGTGTGCAGAATTCTGTCCCCCAGGGACTTGTGGAGACTGGATCAGTGAACATAGTTAAAGAGAAGGTAGCCAGAGTTTTGAACTAAGATGAGTTTGCACAAAAGAAGAGTTGAGGCTTGGGCTTGAATGGCAGGGCAGACTTGAGGAGCTGAATGGCCTACTCCTGCTTCTAATTCACATGTTTGTGTGCATGCAATAATCTGTGCCCTCCTCATTCTTCTGACTAATCTACCTCAACTGTGCCTATATTGAAGTTCCTTTCTCAAATGCAGGTCCATTCTGCAAGTTTGTTAATATCCTCCTGTGTTTTGTCTGACTCCTCCTCTGTTTTATGTTTAAAAAGATTTGTTCCTTCTTTGAATGTAGAAGTGACTGACTTGGCAAGTATACATTGCCCTTGCCTTAATGCAAAAGGCAGTGAACCATTGCAGTTCATCTGGAGTATTTACATTCATAGTACTGTTAGGACTTTGACCCAGTGACAGTGAAAGAAAAGCAATGTAGCTCCAAATCAGTTTTGGCCTTGAGGAGAACTTGGAACTGCAGCTGATTGCTTGCATTTGTTTCCCTTTCTTGATGGTAATAGGAGGAAGTTTGATACCTGCTGTTAAAGGAGCCTTGATAATTTAATTTGGAGTATTTTATATACATTACACATGGCAGATGCCATATGTGGATGGTGGATGAGGTGCCAATCCAGGCTGCTTTAGTCTGGATAAAGTTAAAGATCACATAACACCAGGTTATAGTCCAACAGGTTTATTTGAAAGCACAAGCTTACAGAGCGCTGCTTCTTAGTCAGGCAGCTATTGGGGCAGGATCAGAGGACCCAGAATTTATAGTAAAAGATCAAAGTGTCATACAACCAATGGGTATTGAACAAACCTAGATTGCTGTTAAGCCTATAATCACTTGGAATGGGTTGTAGGTTTCAATTGATTAATATGTAAATCGCAGGACTCCTTTCAAGTCACAGTCCCGATGTATTTTTAAAAAGTGACATCTCAGCTTGAGCAGTCATAGAGATGTACAGCACTGAAACAGACCCTTTGGTCCAACCTGTCCATGCTGACCAGATATCCCAACCCAATCTAGTCCCACCTGCCAGCACCCAGCCCATCCCTCCAAACCCTTCCTATTCATATACCCATCCAAATGCCTCTTAAATGTTGCAATTGTACCAGCCTTCACCACATCCTCTGGCAGCTCATTCCATACACGTACCACCCTCTGCGTGAAAAAATTGCCTCTTAGGTCTCTTTTATATCTTTCCCCTCTCACCGTAAACCGATGCCCCCTAGTTCTGGACTCCCCGACCCCAGGGAAAAAACCTTGTCTATTTATCCTATCCATGCCCCTCATAATTTTGTAAACCTCTATAAGGTCACCCGTCAGCCTCCGATGCTCCAGGGAAAACAGCCCCAGCCTGTTCAGCCTCTCCCTGTAGCTTAAATCCTCCAACCCTGGCAACATCCTTGTAAATCTTTTCTGAAACCTTTCAAGTTTCACAACATCTTTCCGATAGGAAGGAGACCAGAATTGCACACAATATTCCAACAGTGGCCTTACCAATGTCCTATACAGCCGCAACATGACCTCCCAACTCCTGTACTCAATATTCTGACCAATAAAGGACAGCATACCAAATGCCGTCTACACTATCCTATCTACCTGCGACTCCACTTTCAAGGAGCTATGAACCTGCACTCCAAGGTCTCTTTGTTCAGCAACACTCCCTAGGACCTTACCATTAAGTGTATAAGTCCTGCTAAGATTTGGTTTCCCAAAATGCAGCCCCTCACATTTATCTGAATTAAACTCCATCTGCCACTTCTCAGCCCATTGGCCCATCTGGTCCAGATCCTGTTGTAATCTGAGGTAACCCTCCTCGCTGTCCACTACACCTCCAATTTTGGTGTCATCTGCAAACATGCTAAATATATGCCTCCTATGTTCACACCCAAATCATTTATATAAATGATGAAAAATAGCAGACCCAGCACTAATCCTTGTGGCACTCCACTGGTCACAGGCCTCCAGTCTGAAAAACAACCCTCCACAACAATCCTCTGTCTTCTACTTTTGAGCCAGTTCTGTATCCAAATGGCTAGTTCTCCCTGTATTCCATGAGATCTAACCTTGTTAATCAGTCTTCCATGGGGAACCTTGTTGAACGCCTTACTGAAGTCCATATAGATCACATCTACTGCTCTGCCTTCACCAATCTTTGTTACTTTTTCAAAAAACTCAATCAAGTTTGTGAGACATGATTTCCCATGCACAAAGCCATGTTGACTATCCCTAATCAGTCCTTGCCTTTCCAAATACATGTAGATCCTGTCCCTCAGGATTCCCTCCAACAACTTGCCCACCACCGAGGTCAGGCTCACTGGTCTATAGTTCCCTTGCTTGTCTTTACCGCCCTTCTGAAACAGTGGCACCACATTTGCCAACCTCCAGTGATCCGGCACCTCACCTGTGATTATCGATGATCCAAATATCTCAGCAAGAGGCCCAGCAATCACTTCCCTTGCTTCCCACAGAGTTCTCGGGTACACCTGATCAGGTCCTGGGGATTTATTCATGTTTATGCATTTCAAGACATCCAGCAATTCCTCCTCTGTAATATGGACATTTTTCAAGATGTCACCATTTATTTTCCTACATTCTATATCTTCCATGTTCATTTCCATAGTAAATACTGATGCAAAATACTTGTTTAATATGTCCCCCATCTCCTATGACTCCACACAAAGACCGCCTTGCTGATCTTTGAGGGGTCCTATTCTCTCCCTTGAGAGGGTGTGTGCGTGAATGTGACAGAGTATATGCCTGTGAGGGGGTGTGCATGTGAATGTGGGTGTCTGAGAAAGAGTGTATATATGAGAGAGGGTCTGCATGACATTTTATCAATTCCTACTTTGGAAATAGAACCAGTCTGACTCAAGGTTGGAATACGGACTCTAACCTCACACCTTTAATGCATTGTCTGAGCTGAGATGTCACCTTTTCTTATAAAACCTTGTGTTATCTTGGGAATGTGACTTGAAAGGCATTCTGGGATTTACATATTAGTCAGTTGAAACCTGCAACCCATTCTAAGTGATTAAAGAATTAATAGCAATCTCGGTTTGTTCAATAATTTGCATCAGTTGTATGACATTTTGATCTTTTACTATAAATTGTGTCCTGTGATCCTGCCCCGCTAGCTCCCTGTTGAAGGAACCACACTCTGAAAGCTTATACTTCCAAATAAATCTGTTGGACTATAACTTGGTGTTGTGTGATTTTTAACTTTGTCCACCCCAGTCCAAAACTGGCACCTCCACACCTTAGTCTGGATAGTATTGAGTTTATTGAATGTTGTGGGAGTGTTTCATCACTCTCCTGAGTTGTGCCTGGCAGGCTTTGTACTATCAGGATTTGAGTTCCCAAGTTGACCAGCTGGTGCAGCCACAGTATTTATATGACTCATGTCTGCTCAATGGGAACGTCAGAATATTGCTGTCAATTGCAAATTCTGCTTCACAAGTGTAAGTGGTTAACAACTACAGACCCAGCACCAATCTCTGTGGATTACTGTAGAATCCCCACAGTGTGATTTATACTATTGAATCTATACCAAACCTCCAAAGAGTATCCCGCCCAGACCCATTCCTCTACCATATCCCTGTAAGCCTGCATTTCCTATGGCTAATTTACCTGGCCTGCATATCTCTGGAGACACTACAGACAATTCAGCAAATCCAATCCAGCTAACCTACACACCTTTGTACTGTGGGAGGAAACCAGAACACCCAGAGGAAACCCATGTACACAGGGAGACCGTGCAAACTCCAGTGGGCATTTGCCAAAGGCTGGAATCGAACCTGGGTCCTTGGAAGTGTGAGGCAGCAGTGCTAACCCCTGAGCCACCATACTATCCAGCACTTCCCAGTATTTGCTGATCTCAGCAACTAACTTGAACTTATTTTTTGTTGTTTAGTATCCAGCTTGTTATTTTCTAATTAACCTGGTCAGTGATGTTAGTACACACCTCTGGAACAGGTGGAACTTAAACCTGATCCTTCTGGCTTAGAGGTATGGACATTAACACTGCACCACAAGAGCCTAACCCTACATGTTGTGACCTTGAAGCTACTGCACAGCATCACATCAGAGACTTTTTATAACAGTTAGTGTTGCTGGTTATTTTCACATCCATCAAAGGAAACATTTCTGCCCCATTGAAACCACTCAGATTTTCAAGGACCTCTATAATGCATCCTTAGTCTCCTTTTCTCAAGAGGAGACTCCACATGCCAATCAATTGCCGATGTCTACACCTAGTTAATTGTTCTATAATTTACCAGGACTTGATCCATATTGGGATCACATTAGCTTTGTCTTTCCAATCATGCTAAGCTTCTCTAGTACTTTGTTTTTATTTCTTATACTCTCTAAGTTTTATTAGTTACCAATTACATACACGTTCTATCTAAAATGTCTTTATTTCTTTGTTTGAATCTCAATGTTGTTATCATGTTCCCAGGGTATATTGGTTTCCTTAGTTTAAACAGTTATTTAGTATTTCAACTACTTCACAGCCATGACTTGTGTGTTTAATTCTGTGCATCACTCAATGAATCCATCCTAATCCTAACTTGCTTTTTGTAATTTATGTGTCAGTAGAATTGTTATCATCCATGGCCATCACTGGCTTGTTACTCCTTAAGGGATGTATTTTAGTGTGATATACTCTTTCTTGACTCTATTGATCATCATTTTCAATGGTTCCTGCTGCTTTTTCTATTTATACATCCATAACTGTTTCCTGCTTGTTTTCCCTCATTCTATTTGCATCCCTTTAAAATCAACTTGTTTTTCTATTTATTATTTTGCTAAATTCATTTAGCTTCTTATGTTTAAAAAAAGTCAAGTTTGTTTAACTGAATATAATATATGCTTCTATCTTTAGATTTCACATGTGCTGTTTCAGTCAGGATAAATTGTTTTTGGGAGCAGAGCCAATTTATTAGCAATCAAAAAAAGAAGAGTGCTTGTCACATAGTCTGCTTTGCCTCCATGCAAGGAGACTAACTTACTGCTTTGGGAACTTCGACTTGTGAGAAAGTGAAGCTTTACTTTAGAGGAATAAAATTGCCGATTTAGGAAACAGTTACAAATAGATTTTCTACTAGTGTCTACTGTTGATTTTGTGATGGAATCTAAGTGACAGAAATGCAGTGTTAAACCTTTCCAACAAAAGGGAGAGGCTTCTTTCCTCTGAGCATACTATATTTTTACATTTGTTGTCCAATCATTTTCTGCAGGAAACAAATTGTCTCAAAACCTTCAAGTGCACAGTAATGGTTTATGATGTAGACTAACTTCTGTAAAAGATTAGCTTTCAACCTTGGAGACACTGAACCCTTATTCATCTTAATCTCGGATCTCTTTCTTCTCTAAACTTATTCCTATGGTTGAGTCAAGGGAATTTGTTGAATTGGCGCGACATTTTATGAAATGAATGCTTTGCCTGGGCTGTATATTAATCAGCAATCTTTTGTCAATTATGGCATTGCATTAATTGCCGACCAAACTGTCTTTTGGAAGCTAGGATGGGAACTCTTTAGAATGTGTATTAGTCTTTTCTGGCATTTTTTCAAACAATGATTAACAAAACCACTGTTCCTTTTGTTTATCAGTCTATTCAAAACTTTACAGGACTTTTACTGAATTCCAAGTATTTCTTTTCCTCTTGGAACTGTGCTCACAAAGGTGTTAACAATGGCTAATAAATAACAACTAAACAGATATCTAGATGACAGAGGTGAAATTTCTTCCAGTCAATCTGTTTACATGCTGCTAATAAATTTGCCAACCAACTTTGGAGTTCATGCCAAATTTGGAAATGTCCTGACATTAAGTACGATATACAGCTGTGGAGAGAGAAATCTAAAATGCTTTGAAATCTTCACTTACACCTGTGTTTGCACAAATGCTTGAAAGATAACAGAAACAGAAAATATTTCATTTGCATTCAGAGTCAGAGTTGTGGAGTCATTTAGCACAGAAACAGACCTTTTGGTCCAACTCATCCACGCTGAGCAGGTTTCCCAAACAAAACTAGTTCCACTTGTGTGCATTTGGCCCATATTCCTCTAAAGCTTTACTATTCATGTACTTGTCCTCATGTCTTTTAAATGTTGTAACCTTATCAGCATCTATCGCTTCTTCTGGCACATATGAACCACTTTCTGTGTGAAAACGTTGCCCCTCAGGCCCCTTTTAAACCTTTCGCCTCTTACCTTAAAAATATGTCACCTAGTTTTGAACTCCCCACCCCAGGGAAAAGACCTTTGCTTTTCACCTTGTCTATGTCCATCATGATTCTATAAACCTCACACCTCAACCTTCCATGCTCCATTGAAAGATGTTCCGGCCTATCCAGCTTGCCTTTACTCTCTTGCCCGATTTTACTCCAATGCCAAGTTAAACCCACTAGTATTAAAGACCCGCATGGTGACTCAGTGGTTAGCACTGCTGCCTCACAGCATCAGGGACCCGGATTTGTTTCCAACCTTTAGTGACTGTCTGTCTGTGTGGAGTTTGCATGCTCTCCCTGTGTCTGCATGAGTTTCCTCCAGTTGCTCCAGTTTCCTCCCACAGTTTAGAGATGTGCAGGATAAGTGGATTGGTCAGGCTAAATTGCCTGTAGTTTCCAAGGATGTGTAGGCTAGATGGATTAGCCATGGTAAGTGTGGAGTTACAGGGATAGGATAAGGGACTGGGTCTGAGTGGGATGCTGTTCAGAGAGTCGGTGCAGACTCAATGGATGACATGGTCTCACACTGCACTGAAGGGATTCTATGAAAGTCCTTGTTTTAGTAACTGGTTATAGGTCCAACTAGTTTAGAGAGTCATGTTTAAGGTTGATACAACACAATCTGTTTGAATGGTCCAATGATGAACATGTGGCAGAGAGCTGACAATTTTTATAAGAATAAGAATTATTTCTCCTGACTGACGTCTTACTGTGTACTCTCCCTTAACTTGAGTTTATCCCAGACTCTATTGGTGATACTCTGACCATTCCCCCATCACTGTTGTGTTTGCTGACCTGCAGCGGCCCCTGGTCAAACACTCCCTCTGTTTTAAAATGTGACCTTTTATTTACAAGTCCAGGGTGTGGTGCTGAAAAAGCACAGCAGGTCAGGCAGCATCCGAGGAACAGAAAAATTGACGTTTCGGGCAAAAGCCCTTCATCAGAAGAATTTCCTAATGAAGGGCTTTTGCCTAAAACGTCAATTTTCCTGCTCCTCAGATGCAGCCTGACCTGCTGTGCTTTTCCAGCACCACACTCTTGACTATAATCTCCAGCATCTGCAGTCCTCACTTTCGCACTTTATTTTCAAGTCAGCCCTACATGGCCTTTCTCATCCCTATTTTTGTAACTGACTTTAGCCTACAATTCCCTGTGATTCTTCAAGTCTTGGCCACCCCTAATTTATGATTGCTCAGCTATTAGCCATGCAGTCGGCTGCCTTGGCTATAGATTTCCTGGTCTACACCTCTCTGCCTCTCTAACTCATTTTCTTTTGATGATGCTTTTCAAAATTTATAACTTTGACCAAGCTTATCAGCATCTGCCCTAACACCTCCCTGTGTGATCAAAATTAATTTGATAATGCTTCCATGAGATGGCTTGGGATGTTTAGCTATTAATATTGGTTTTATTTTCTTATTCTGTTGGTTGTGAGATGATGATGATGATGCCACATTGATGCTATTGTACATCACAGTCAGTATAAAGTTGCCTTTTCAAACATTACATTTAAAATCACAAACTCCTTTGAGAGATTGCACAGCACTCAAGTTTCCAAGGATAGGAAAGGGTTATGTATCCTGTCAGTTCCCAACTATTTTTAGCAATTTCCTGGCTGTTAGAAGGTGGTGATTAGACTTTGTTGTGTGTATAAGTACTTGAGTATGGAGTTCTGTCTTCCCTGTCAAGGACAATGCAAAAAGGGACAGTAATACCACAGCTGTCGATTCATGTGTATATAATAGAAGTATATTCATTGCATTGTTAATTTAAGTCAAAATCATTTAATGGAACAAGGGTCAGGGTTTTTGTATTCCTTCTCCACATTAATCAGATACGATGGAAAATGCTTACATTTATGTAGAACCTTTCATGACCTGACAGCATCTCAAAATTCCTTACAGTCAGAGAAATACTTTTGAAGCACAATTACTGTTGCATTATATAAATATTGAAGTGTAATTAAACAGAAGCTTAGAAAAGATATTCGGTTCTGCTGTCAGAGGTTTGGGTTGGTTTGTGTGCAAAATTGTGTCTGCACTCTGAGAACACGATTGGCATTGGGCCAGCTGGAAGCTACTGCAGTAAGGAGCAAAAAAGCAATGTTGCAACATCAGAAGGAGGCATTAAGCCATTTACCGACACAAAGGCTAATGTTCCAATACTGACTTCTGCATTCTCTTGCAACTTTGGCTTTCACCATTGACAATCAACACTAGTGCTGTCAGCCTTTGGGAAATACAGTACTACAGCATGTGACGATGCATACCTCACCAAGAAATCAACTTAATCACTGCTGTTGCTAATTGAGAGATCTCTGACTCCCAATCTCCACCCATTCCCATGGCCCCAGTCATGGTGTTTCCCTGTCTCCTGATTTCACAGTGAGTGCCCAATCATATGGGCAGTACAATGGCTCATTGGTTAGCACTGCTGCTTCACGTTGCCAGGGACCCAGGTTTAGTTCCAGCGTTGGGCAACTGTCTATGTGGAGTTTGGATGTTTTTCCTGTGTCTGCATGGGTTTCCTCCCACAGTACAAAGATGTGCAACTTAGGTGAATTCGCCATGCTGAAATCGTCTGCATGTTTAGAGATGTGTAGGCTAGGTGGGGTTTGGGAATGGGGACTGGGCCTGAGTGGGATGCTTTTCAAAGGGCTGGTGTGGACTCAATGGACCGAAGAGCCTCTTTCTGCACTATAGGAATTTTATGATATTCCAAATCCTTGCAATTTTCTTACCAACATTTTATGCACCTCTCCCCACTACTGGATCACAATCTGATGTTTCCAAACCCTGGCAAGCTTTGTTTGTGATTTTGATTTTATTCATTCATGGGATGTGGGCTTTGCTGGCTAGGCCAGCATGTATTGCCATTCCTTGTCGCCCTAGAGAAGGTGTTGGTAAGCTGCCTTCTTGAATCGCTGCAGTACTTTGGCTGTCGGTTGACCCATGATGCTTTCAGGATGGAAGTTCAGGATTTTGACCCAATGACACTGAAGGAACAGTGATCTATTTCCAAGTCTGGGTGGGGAGTGGCTTGCAAGGGAACTTGCAGGTGGTGGGTGTTCCTACATATCAGCTGCCCTAGTCCTTTTAGATGGAAGTATTTGTGGGCTTGAAAGGTAATGTTGGCAGATTTTTGCAGTAGAAATCTTTTTGTTCGATAGCGGTGTGTACTACCTATATGGTGGAGGCAGTAGATATTTGTAGATGTGGTGTCAATTAAGCAGGCAGCTCTGTCCTGTACTGCAACAGAGTGGCTAAGGGTGCACCAAGATCTGGAGCACATGTTCTTCCGTACTATTTCATGAAAAATGTTGGGGTCCATTGTCTATACAATTTCGAGTGCCTTCAGCCACTGCATGCTATCATATGGAGCGAATCAAATTAGCTGAAGATAGGCATCTGTGATGCTGGGAACCTTAAGTGGAGGCTGAGTTACTTAACCAACTTAGCACTTCTAGCTGAAGATTGCTGTGAACGCTTCAGCCTTATCTTTTGCACTGATGTGTTGTGTTCATCCATTCTTCAAGATAGGAGTATTTACGAAGCCTGATTCTCCTCTCAGCTGTTTTATTATCCACCGCCATTCAAAACTGAATGAAGCAGGACTGCAGTGTTTAATTCTGCTCCACTGGTTATGGAATCTCTTCATCCTGTCTATCACCTGCTTTATGTTGTTTGGAACACAAATAGTCCTGTTTTGTAACTTCACCAGGTTGGCACCTCATTTTTAGGTATGCCTAGTACTGTTCCTGGCATGCTGTCCTGCTGTCTTCTTTGAACCTGGGCTGAATTCCTGGCTTAATGTTAGAGTGGGGGATATACCAGGCCATGACATCGCATATTGTGTTGGAGTACAGTTTTGCAACTACTCATGGCCTGCAATGTCTCATGCATACCAGTCTTGAGTCGCTAGATTTGTTTGAACTCTATCCCATTTAACACAATGATAGTGTCACACAACATGCTGGAGGTTATTCTCAATCTTTGGATGGGACTTGATCTCCACAAGGACTGTCTGTTAGTCATTTTTACCAATGTTGTCAGGGACAGATTTATCTATGGCAGTTAGATTGGTGAGGATGAGGTCAGGTGTGTTTCTTTTTTTTTGGCATCCTTACTAACTGCTTCAGGCACACTTTTGAGTTACATGCTTCATGACTCAGCCAGCTCGGTTAGTCACGGTGCTTCTGGGCCACTCTTGGTGATGGACATTGAAGTCTTCCACTCAGAATACTTTCTGCACCCTTTTCACCCTCAACACTGGTCCAAGAGCATGAAGAAGAATGGGATTTGGAGTGGGGTGGTGGTAATGGTAATCAACAAGATGTTTTCATGCTCATGTTTGACCTAATATCATGAAATTTGATGGGGTTCAGTGTCAAAGTTGAGGATCCAAAAGGCAATCCCATCCTGACCATATACCATCTGTGTAAAGAGTGTGGTGCTGGAAAAGGACAGCAGGTCAGGCAGGATCCGAGGAGCAGGAGAATCGATGTTTTGGGTATAAGCTGTTCATCAGGAATGAGCTTGTGGGCTGGGAGGGCTGAGAGATAAATGGGAAGGGGGATGGGGCTTGAGGGGGAAGGTCGCTGAGAATGTGATAGTAGATGAAGGTGGGGGCGAAGGTGACAGGTCGGAGAGGAGAGTGGTGCAGATAGATGGGAAAGGTGATGGACAGGTCAAGAGGGCAGTGCCGAGTTGGAGGCTTGGGACTGGGATAATGTAGGGGGAGGGGAAATGGGGAAACTGGTAAGATCCACATTGATCCCGTAGTCACTTTATTGGGCTGTTACATGATTTATGTGGGAAACATTTGTCAGTGGCCCAAGATGTTGGTAACAAGGACTTTCCAGAATCGACTGGGTTACATTTACCATTGTCATTTCCAGAATCTATGTGGATGTTGAGTGACTTGTCCAGTTTCATTCCCTTTATGATGATGTAACTAAAATGGCTTCCTGGGCCATTGTGAAGAGCCAACCACATCACTGTGGGTCTGGTGTTACAGGCAGACCCCAACCAGGTAAGGGTAATAGTATCCTGTCACAAAGGACATTCGTGAACTAGATGGGCTTTTACTCCAATTGACAATAATTTCATGGTGGTTGAATTTTGAATTCCAGATGTTCCCATTTGCCATGGTGGGATTTGAACATTACCTGCGTTGCTGAATGACTAATTCAATGGTAGTACTCATACGCCTCCTGGCTTATAGTAGTCCTGTGAACTTTACAACTGGCCCCGTATTGGGGCAGCAACCTTTTCAGCCAGTTCAATAAAGTACAGGCAACGTGGCACTGGTCTGAATTCATAACATGGTGTTGGAGTGGAGCTGATCGAGTCAAGGAGCTGAATACAAGCAAAGCTACTGACAAAGAGGATCTCTCAAATGTTAATGTTGACCTCTCTTACTGCACCTTCTCTGTAGCTGTAACAATATATTCTGCACACTGTTCTGCTACCTTGATGCACTTTGCATGGTTTGATCCGCCTGTAGCGCACACAATACAAATTTCACTGTATTTCGGTACATGTGACAGCAATAAATCAAACTCAAACTCAAGGGTGTTCAGAATTGTGGAAGTTGCCACTGTAAAAGAATAAAGAAGAAAGCCACAGCTGAGACACTGGGTATGACACTATGAATGCATTTGTATACCAAAATATCCCAATCTATCACCATTCAAAAAAAACTGACATTCTGTGTTTTTCTACCAAAGTTCATAATTTCAAATGTATCCATGCGTTACTGCATCTGAAGTGTGTTTTCTCAATTGCTAACTGATCTGAACATTGGCACATGAACCTGTGCAGGTTCCTACTATTGTGTCTTCAACTTGACATTGAGGGTTAAGCCCCAAAATTTGGTGCTGTCAGACCTGAGTGTGCAGCACTGGCATTCTGCAAGTGAGATACCCAAAAATGTTCAATGAAGATATTGTAGGCAACAATATATTGTGTATTACTCTTAACATTCTTTCTACTGAATGCAGCAATTTGATACCTTTCATTAAGTGATGGTTTGCCCCTGTACAGTGTATATATTCTGCCAGTTCATTTCCATTGTAATTCCATTTTAGTAATCAATTGTAAACCATTTGCTGAGACTTTGTTTTACAAATGAAGGGACAGTATGAAATCTATTGAATCATACTGTTCAATCAAGGCTGCCTGTCATTGCTATTTGCTGTTTGGTTAGAAAATTATTTAAAAGTTGCAGGTTGTCTATGCACTTCTGAAGACTAGACAGGGAATGCATTCAAGGACAGTCAAAGGGCACTGCAAGTAAACTGATCAGGGTTTCTTACAACGTCTGATTTGTGCTTTGATACAGTTTCAACTTGTAGCGCGCTGTAGCCAGCATATTATCTTGTCGAAACAGGATAATCCCAATTTGAGAAACTGCCATTGTTCAGGTCATACAGTGCAGATATCCTCATCTATCAATTCTGTGCGGCACATTGGTTCCCCATTTCCACCCTGACAACTCATGATGGAGTAAGTTGTGCAGTTGATTTTGTAAGATATGTCAGATATGTGAATGTGTTCATAAAACAGTCTCAGGATACAAATGTATGAACAAATTTTGATTAATGAAGACGACTTCCTTGTAGACATTTTTAGGTTATTAATGTTCTTTGTGATTTAATGGCAAGTAATTTTTCAATGCCTTTTCTCTTTGCTTATTGAGCTAATTAATACTGCTCCCACAAAGTACAAAGTAAGCCATTGTGTTTTGAGAAGGCTGAAGTATATTAATCTATATTAAATAACACTAATCAACTATAAGTAAAGATGGCAATTTCTCATGTCAAAAACAATTATGCATGATAAAATAGATTCTGAGCCATTGGAATCCTCCAGATTCTGAAGTCAGGGGCAGTTTGACCTGTACTAAATTGCATTGATGCCTGATCCTGTAATAGGAACACACCTTTTATTTCATTATCTTAAAATATATCTGCCATTATCTGGAAATAAATGCTAAGTGAGTCAGTTCTTGAGTGTGGAGAACTAATTGATTGGGCTGATTCAGTATTCCGCAGCCCCAAACAGGAAGCCAAATATCCAGATACGTTATTAATGATTCACACATTTTAGCAAGTGTTGACTGCTTAAATGACATTCAATGAGCAGTAGCAATAGTAGAACAGAAGAAGAAAGAATCCTCTCCTACTTATTGTTTGCAAGCTCCCCCAAGATTTTATAATTTTTTTCATATAAACCTACTTTATATAAAAAAAATTGAATTCACTACCTGACAATTCCTAATTATTTATTGTTTTTAAAAAAAGAGATCAAAACTGTATCATAAGGACTTGAGTTCTCAGGCAAACATGGCTATGCGACTTGCATCAATGTCTTCTCCACATAGCAACAATACTGAGAGGGAGTCTTCCCGCAAGAAAAAAACACTAAAGGTAATGGTCTCAAGAGAATGTGAATGAATCACCTCCCCTATCCCATTATCACACTGTTTAGAGACTTATCTTCACATAGTTGAGTATCCAGCTAACCAGTTGGGCATAACCACTTGGAAAATGGGAGTCTGGCTGAGAGTGATTCCCAGACAAGAATTATTCAAGCTACAACTGGAATAAACTGGTCATGGTCTTATTTGGATCTTTGGAAAGTTGGAGAGAAAGGGTCATGCAATAACCCAAACCTTGTATGTTTTAAGCAGCTGCTTTCTTCCTACTAGGCCAAGACACAGGTAACAAGAACGTGAATGTGATCCTTCCTTCCTTCCTTTTATTTCTTTCTCTCTCATTTTTTTTCTCTCTCTCTCTTCCCACCACTCTGTCTTCTCCCTCTTTCTCTTGCCCCCTTTCTCTCTTTTCCCTTCTTTTTCCCTCTTTCTTTTTCCCACTCTCTTTCCCCCATTTCTTTCTCTTACCTAACTTAGAAAGTCTTGAACCCTGCTTATTGTTAATCCAAGTGGCACGGACGAGCTGTTTTGAAAGAGCTCAACACAATACTACAGTCTCTAAAAGCACAAAAGTGCCAAAATGCGTGTTTACATTGTCTCATAGCCCCCAAGCATCAGCACCGAGTGAAGGGACAGAAATACCTATTCAAAGGATGTCTCTGCAGGAGTTCCTCAGACTACTGTCTTAGGCTTAAACATCCTCAGCTGCTCCATCATAAGGTCAGAAGTGGGGATGTTCGCCAATGATTGCTCAACACTCAGCACCATTCGCAACTCCTCAGATACTGAAGCAGTCCATGTTTAAATGCAAAATGATCTAGACAACATGCAGTCTTCAGCTGACAAGTCGCAAGTAGTCTTTGCACCACACAAATGCTAGGCAATGACCATCACCAATAAAGAGACAACCTAAATACCATCCTGTTATATTCAATAGTGTTACCAACACTGAACCACCCACTATCAGCATTCTTGGGATTACCATTGACCAGAAGCTAAACTGAACTCACCGCAAACACAGTACTACAACAGTAGGTCAGAGACTTAGAATATTGTGGCGAGTAATTCACATCCTGACTTCCCAAAGTTTGTCCACCATCTACAAGGTACATGTCAGTGAGTGATGAAATATTCCATCCCCTTGCCTGGGTGGATGCAGCTCAAATAATAATAAAGAAGTTTCACACTATCCAGAACAAAGCAGCCACTTGATTGGCATCACATCCACAAACATCCATTCCCTCCACCACCGACACTCAGGAGCAGCAATATGTACAATCTACAAGATGCACTGCTAAAATTCACCAAAGATCCTTAGACAACATCTTCCAAACCCACACTCAATTCCATCTAAGGACAAGGGCAGCAGTTAGATGAGAATACAGTCGCCAACTGCAAGTTCCCCATCAGGCCATTCACCATCCTGATTTGGAAATATGCCACTGTTCATTGACTGTGACTCGATCAAAATCCTGGAATTCCCTCTCGAAGAGTATTGTGGGTCAACCTGCAGCACATGGACTACCGAGGTTCAAGAAGGCAGCTCTCCACCATCTTCTCAAGGGCAAGTAGTGGCAGGCAATAAACGCTGGCCAGCCAGTGAGACTCATGACCCACGAGTGAATAGTATAAAATAAACTGATATGAAGTCCAAAGGTGTAAATCTCATGAATTTTAATTAACTCCAAATTACTCAATCTAGCTTTTCCCACACTGTAGACCGTGTGTGTGTGTGTGTGTGTGTGTGTGTGTGTGTGTGTGTAAGTGCACAGCTAAGGCAGAGTATACTTTATTATTTTATAAAGATAATATAAGTTATCTTTAACTTATCTTGAGATAGATCACCTGTTTGTAACCTTTATGATCACAGAATATAAGCAATTAAAGACATGCTGACTTAGCAAATATATCCATTTTAACAAGGTTTTGTTGTAGTCAAGCATGGAGTGGGAAAGAGGGGAGCCAACTGACCACTTCTTATCTGATTGTAAACTCATGAAAGGTTAGCTCATTTTGACATCAGATATCACACATGTTACAGCCTTTTTCTTCATTAACTTGCTTCAGAACTGTGTGCTTCTACTGTGCATGGGAGACATTTATGTTCCTGACATTCTGTAGCATATTTGACTTGTGCAATAACTTGACAGGATTTAGATCTAATTTTGTGTTCCATCATCAGAATGGCCAGAGAGAAAATAACGCAAAACTACTGCCAAATTCTGGATAGCATTGCACATGAGATATGCTCACAAATAAGTGGTTAGTTTGGAGCTATCCAAAGGTATTTTGATTCGCTCATGGTGAAGCAGAAAGTGAAGATTTAAATCTCATTGATCTGAGCTGATCCTAGAGCTGAAAATCGCTAAGTTTCGATTCATTACATCGCTTCATTTCCAAATAACTGACCTTCTGAGTTTCTAAAGGTTACACTCCATTCAAATGGAGTCTGAAAGGAAATAGCTTACCGCTGAATTCTTCCCAATCCATGACAAAACCTGCAACTTAGATTGGTTGAAACGGATTTGGATTTAAATTTTAATGTCATGTGTACTGGAGTACAGGAATATATTGAAAAGTGTACAAAGTTGCCATTCTCTGGCACCATCTCAGAATACAAGAGACAGGATTAAAAACAGAGGCAGAAATAAAAGAAACAGCCACAGGAAAAGGAAATGTCTAGATTACTCCCTGCCTCCACAGTGAGTCCTTGCCACTAGTAAAACAAAACAACAAGTCCACAAAAAAGCCACAGAGCCAGAGAAACGGTGATGGGAATTTGGAACAGAGATGAGGCTATTTTGTAGATGCTGGGCTTCTGAAATTCAAAAGTAATAAAAAAATTCTGGAACTACTTAGCAGGCCAGGTAGCATTTGTGGAGAGTTAATTGGATTGATCCTGTTTCACTAGAATGTTTCTGTAATTGTCCTACTTTCACCCCACCTTTTACCTTGCTCATTACTTCTCTTGTCATTTAATCACCGCTATTACCCACTCCAACAAAGCCTTCTATTAAATTTGTTTTCTCCCCACTCTCTTTCCCCTGAATTGATTTTAAATATTTGTAACATCTCCAACATTTGCTTTTGTGTATGTGAGTTTATGCAATAATTAAAGTTAATTCAATTGTACACAGGCACAGTGTTTGTTCGCTTTGTTTTCAGTGAAGATGAGATTGCTATGCAGTATTCCTGTGCAAATGGTGAATTTGCTTTTCTTTCCAGTTTGTGCTCCAAATCTTAGATTTTTTGATATTTGAGTGCACTCAGTATTTAAAACTGCACTTTCATTTCCCATTTTGTGCTGTTTTAAACATTGATCATGAATGCATTATTTGAATTGGTTAAGAAGGCCCTTCAGAAAATAACACACAGGAAGTACATACACTAATGAACAGAAATGTCCCATTTTGTAACCCCTTACAGTTTGAATAAAGTATTCTGGAAAATTCCCATTCTTGAAGTTAAAAAAGGCACTTATCAGGGAAATCCTTGTCAGTATTTTTGTGAACTCCAGACCTGAATGATACATGGCTTATGTGATAGCATACTTGTCTCTGAGTTACACGATTTTAGGTTCAAGTCCCACTTGATGACTTAAGCACAATCATCCCAAAACTCCAGCGGGCCACTGAGGGAGGTGCGTTGTTGGAGGTGATGTCCTCTGGGTGAGTTGTTAAATTTTGGGCTCCATCTGCATCACAAACTGAGGTAAAAGATCCTATGGCAGTAAGGTTATTTGCTCATTATCGCTTTGCAGGTGGGCGCTTGCTGTGCGCATATTTGTTATGGAGTTCCCTACATTACAGCAGTGATTATACTTCATCAGTGTGGTTTGGGGGGGTGGGGCAAGGGTGTATACTGTGTTTTGGGAGGACATCAGGTCAGGAACAGTGTTATTATACATGTATTCCAAAGCCTATACAGCTTGTCCCCTTCCAGGTGGAATTTGGAATGTCAATAACTTGACCTGATCAGATTTCTGCTGCCTGCATTCTAATTTACATCTCCTGTTCACACATCGCTTTCGCATTCACTGAATTACATCAGCAATGCCTTGAAATTAAAGTTCTCATCCTTCTGCACAAGTTGCTTCAAGACTTCAAACCTCCCTACCTTTGGAACATACTTCACCCCTACCAGCCTCTCAGCATTCCTCCAACTCTGGCCTTCAAAGCACTCTCATCATCCGACCATTAGTGGTCCTTTTGTGAGCAGCCTAGGTCCTATCTGTGGAATTCACTCTTTAAACCTCTCCAAATCTCCACTTCTGCTTTTGTTTCTCTTTAAGATGCTACTTATAACCTCTTGGTCTTGGTCAGCTGCTGTAATATCTGCTCTTGTATCTTGAGGTCTCGGCTAACTTTGATGACATGCCTGTGATGCACCTTGAAATGTTTCACTATTTTCAAAGTAGTTTATCAATGTTAGATGCTTTGACATACTTTCTAATGCAGAATCCTTTTACACAGACTCAGCTACTGGATAATGACCAAATCGCCATTTAGTAATATCAGACTTGTTTTGCTGAGAAAAGCCAGTTAGCTGGGAAGCTTTCTTTAAACTAAACCAGGAAGATTGAAGCTGGTCAAGGTATTGCCCTGAGAAATGAACCAGACAATGGTTGTCACCTGTTAGTCTTCATCTAACTGGTGCATGCTCCATGACAATGCCTTTACCAATTCGAGTTCACTTATTAAACCAACCAGCACTCTTCCGTCTGACTGTATAAAAAGGCTGTTTTCACTTTACAGTGGCATTTCTCACGAATTGCACTGATGAATGGAACATGCAAAGCTTTGACAGAATGAGACTGCTGTCAGCAGTTTTCAAGTAGGATAATTAGTTACATTCTTAATGGTGCACTATTTTCATGAAAAATGTTATTGTTTCATTTAGAAAGACAATAACCATTATTCTGGTAAGGTAATAATAATGAAAATAGAAGCAACAAATGATGGATTTTGATCTGATTAACACCAGTTCTTTTTAGCAAAATAATGCTTTGACAATTCTTTTTCAAGAAATGGTGCATTCGAGCAGGAACATGTTGCACATAAATCCTTTGCAAATTGTTGCGGTTGTATTTTTAAATGCATTCTCGTGACTCTGATGACAATCTCAATAGATAATAGCCTTGTTCATTCTGGGATTTATTGGTAAATGCATGTGGACAGGTTCGTGATTAACTCCCAAAGATCCAATAATCTGCCATTTCTTTCACATCTCTGACTAATCAACATTCTCTCATGACCTTAATCCTGTCTTATGGGAATCTCAGTCACCATTGAAAGTAATAAAATTCTACTTTTATTTCTATCTTTAAAACACTGTTTAAAGTCTTTGCCTTGAAAAAAGCCATATTTAACTTGTAAAATTTTAATATCAACTCAGCTATATTTGCCTTAAAATGACTGTTTGAAACCATGCTACACAATCATTCTCTTTTGAACGGCTTGTGTTCTCAATTGACTTTTTGCCCACTCATTTTTATTGCAGGGTTCAGCAGATTCTTGCACTAGCAGACCGTCGGACTCTGATGTTTCCCTGGAGGAGGATCGTGATGGGGTTCGACGTGAATCAGAACAACAAGCAGCAGTACAACTTGAAAGAGCCAAAGTAAGGAGATACTAATTGTGCAAGACACCAACCTGCTTCAGCTCAATAGAGGGACAAGAGGACAAGGGTTCAGTATGATTTTACTAAAAACAATTTGAACACGTGTTATCCTTAGACATGGTCATTGAACCTCTAACAAAATAACAAATGTATATGAGGTGGAAATTTAAAAAGGTGACCTTTGATGGTTTCTCTGCTCACTGGTAACAAAGTATGTTAATGCCATCACTTAGCTCTGGGTAGTTTCTGGTCTGATGCAGCATAGATTGAGTCAGTCATTGTCACCTGGGCCTGTGTAAGGCAAAATGATCATCCAGAATTGGCAGCTTCTCCATCAAGTCACCTTCACAGCATGATGGTTAGACCATCATGGCTAAACCTCTTTATCTTCCCCATAGGAGGGAAGGTGAAACTTGGTTGAGGCAGACAGGATAGTGGAGATCCTGGTGGAGAGAATAGTGGAGTAGGAGAACCAGCAGGGTGCCTGATGTGGAAACAGTGCATTTGAGGGAGACACCTTTTCCTTCTTTCTCGAGGCCCCAGCAAGGTGACCAGTTGGGACTCATAGCTGGTTGAAAACTTGTTGTGCAAGCCTCAAAATTGAGACTAGGTAGGAAATGGCCTGTTAAGTGGTCAATAAATGCCCCCAAAAGGCCTGAATTAGGGTGAGTGAGTTGTGCATTTCTCTAAATGGCCTTCCTGTTATCATAAGCCTTTCTCGTCTTGTGTAAAATTGCAGACAGGTTGAAGTGAACAATAAGCGATGGCCACCTGGGGAGTTGTGTAGCACTCTACACTGATGGAGAATGGCAACATTCTGTCTCGTGACATTATCACTGTTATTAACTTGATAACAATGTTCAGTTAGTTAACATGTGGAAATCAGGAAGATCATGTGCGATTTGTCCCATGCCTGCAGAAGCTTTGCTATACTGATAGCTTATCGTGAAATGTACCATTAAAAGAGAATGAAGCTAAATAAATTGTGTATACTTATAAAACTGATACCTAGTGAAATCCCGTAAAATGTTATTGCTCGCCGTTTCAGTGATACTAGATCTTCAATTATGAGGTAAGACCCAACTTTTGCTCAAGGCTCCCACTGGCAGAAAATGGAAGTTCACAATAGCATTTCATTCCTCTAGATTCAAGTTCCTGTTGATAATTATACATCACAAATGTTTAGTGTTAGTAAATAAACTAAAACCATTCTAAACTTAATCTAAACTTCTCATGTGAATGTACCCTAAGTCTTGCTTGGTGTGTTTTGTTTTTCAGACCAAACCAGTTGCATTTGCTGTAAGAACAAATGTCACTTACTGTGGCGCTCTGGATGAAGATGTACCAGTCCCAGGAACTGCCATCTCTTTTGATGCCAAAGACTTTCTACATATTAAAGAAGTAAGTTTCAGACACGGTAACGCTAAGAATTTATAACTTTTGGCACGTGTTTGCGGTGGGGAGAAGCTATTCGAGAATTCAACCTACTTGGAGTATGTTTTTAACTTAACCAGAACATTGGCTCTTTCTTCTGAGTTTAACTGCTAATTAGGGAGTGTGGGTGGAATAATAATGTGCCCCTGTCTGTTGAATAATCCATATTTAAGGGGACCTTACTAGGGTTGGAATGGCTCCACTGCAGATTTCGGAATAAAGTTTGAATAGACATAAATATAGAGGGGTCACATGGGAAGGAGTCCATCCCGATTCAGTGAGACATTCCTTGAGATTAAACATGGGCTGTCAGGCTCTGCAGAGAAATCACATTCACTGCAGATAGAAGAAGAGACCAGACTCTCAAACAGGATCGCGTGGCTCTGAGTGGATGGGAAAGTGAGGCACTGGAGTGTGGCACCTCAGAACCGGATGGAATGGAAGGTTCAGGGACCACTGAATATGGTGTATTTGAATACATTGAATATGGTGTATTCAAATGCCAAGCCGTACAGTCTGACTTGCCAACATTCATATGCACAGCACATCTCATCTCAATAAACCTTTGTAACTCCACTCATTCCTTGCTAGAGGTATATTCCCAGGTACCTCTGCATGAAGACATCCCCTCATTTTATTGCCCACCCCTCATGTTGTTACTCCATCCTTTCCACAATCTATTTCTAACTCTTCTCCAGTGGAATGGGAAAGGAGAGACAGTGCAGAAATCCAGGGACAGGCAGAGAACTGTCGTTGTCACCCCCAGTAATAGTTACCTTGACCTTGGGAGAGGAGGTGAAGAAGGAGACCTTGGGCTTGGGAGGGGGTAAAGTTCCTGACTGTTGGTAATGGACAGACCAAGCCACAGACCAAGGCCAAGAAGACACAAATAGTGTCAAAAATATTGGAAATTGGCACACAGCACTTTCTCAACACAAGATCTGTCTTTACCCTATGCAAGCAATAGTTCAATCAGGGGCAGGCATAATCTATTTGGTCATATGACCCTCCCCCATCATTCAATAAGATCATGTCTGATGTAATAATGCCCCCAACTTCATATTCCAATCTACCCTGATCACTTTTGACTTCCTTTTTAGTCAAGGAATCCACCTACCTCCGCCTTAAAAGTACCCAATGGCTTTATCTTCTCTGCTCTCCAAGGAAGAGAATTCCCCAGATTCATAGCTGTCTGAATATTTCTCTTTATCTCCATTGTAAATGGGAGACCAATTATTTTTAACGGAGTCCCCAAGCTCTGGTGACGCCGACAAGGGGAACCATCCTTTCAGCTTCCATCCCTGAGGATCTGGTATGTTTCAGTAAGGTCACCTCTCATTCTTCTAAACTCCAATGGATACAGACCCAGACTGTCACCGCTTTCCATACAATGTAACTCTCTTCCACCCCGTCCCAAGGAAGCAGTTGTCCCATTTCAGTACTTAAGTGCTTTCCAGCCAATTCTCACTCCTATCAGTCCTCACTGTTCTCACCTCATTGATCATGATGAGTGTCAGAGAGCATAGGGAAACTGGGTGCTGACAATTAAAGCTAGGCTTCAATCTTTTTCAATTGCTTCTTCACATATTTATCCTCAAAGGGAGCTTCTTGCACAGTCTTGAAACATACCTTTTCAACTTGAGGTCATTTTAGGTTTCCGACATGCCAGTATTTTCTAATGTCATTTCCACAACCCTCGAGGCACACTGGCACCCATGCCCGCCTGGCAGGTTAAAATCTAGTCCTATCTGGATATCTGAGCTCCATTATTGTCAATCGCCAGACAATTTCATTTATCATTGATTACTGAAAATGCCAGACATTCTGAAGGCACTTGGGGGCTACGATCAGTGACTGAATGATTAAAATTAATGGACTTGTGCTGAAATGTAATCTAGAGGAGTACCTTTCAAGTGGCCCAGAACCAATGTCCTCAGTCTCAGTAAGAGACATAGAAAAGCATGACACTGAAGCATAAAGGAGCAGTGAAGTACTTGTTGTCTACTTGATAGGCTAGTTTTGTGACATAGTCAAGGGTTTGTGACACTTCTGATCCCAAAGTTACAGTGTCCATGTTGAACATTCTTCTTCGTTACAACTATACAGTTCTAATGCTTTAACCTTCAGAAGTTAACCATTGAGTTTAAATCCATTTCCAATTCAAATTATACATTATAAGGTGGTGTTTAGTCTTTGCAAACTGGGTTCCCAATTGCTGAGTCCTCCACTGTCTCATCTGGGGAAGGCCCAAAAGATTTAATTGCCATTGAGGCAATTGAACAGGCCAGCACTGGGCTTTCCTGGGACTCAGGACCCAGGATCCAGGATGGACTTAGCCCACAGGTGAGTGAGGGTGGGTTAGGAGACGTGGAGAGAAATGGATTATGTTAGGATAGAAAGGCAAGGGATTTTTGAGTAAAGATTTTTTTCCCCTAAGTGTGGCTTTCACTGGTTCCCTTTTACACCTTCCTGATGCCAGGTATCTCGGTTAGGCACCTATGGTTATTGCTCAATGGATTTCCCCATGGCCCCAGAAGCCACATGGATTTGTTTGTTGGTCTTCTCACATGCTGAGTGTCCTACATACGAATGGAGTTGAATACCAACGGCAGAATGAGGCCCATAAATTGGAGGCAAAGTGGCCTCCGCGCCATGGTCCACAAAGTCCGTTCCCTCCGCGACTACCTGGTCAGGTCCACGCCCCCCTACAACCCACCCTCCCATCCTGGCACCTTCCCCTGCCATCGCAGGAACTGTAAAACCTGCTCCCACACCTCCTCCCTCACCTCTATCCAAGGCCCTAAAGGAGACTTCCACATCCATCAAAGATTTACTTGCACATCCACTAATATCATTTATTGTATCTGTTGCTCCCGATGTGGTCTCCTCTACACTGGGGAGACTGGGCGCCTCCTAGCAGAGCGCTTTAGGAAACATCTCCTGGACACCCACACCAATCATCCACACCGCCCCGTGGCCCAACATTTCAACTCCCCCTCCCACTCTGCCGAGGACATTGAGGTCCTGGGCCTCCCTCACCGCTGCTCCCTCACCACCAGACGCCTGGAAGAAGAACACCTCATCTTCCGCCTCGGAATACTTCAACCCCAGGGCCTCAATGTGGACTTCAACAGTTTCCTCATTTCCCCTTCCCCCACCTCACCCTAGTTCCAAACGTCCAGCTCAGTAACTGTCCCCATGACTTGTCCGGGCTTGTCCTACCTGCCTATCTCCTTTTCCACCTATCCACTCTACCCTCTCCTCCCTGACCTATCACCTTCATCCCCTCCCCCACTCACCTATTGTACTCTATGCTACTTTCTCCCCACCCCACCCTCCTCTAGCTTATCTCTCCACGCTTCAGGCTCTTTGCCTTTATTCCTGATGAAGAGCTTTTGCTTGAAACGTCGATTTCGCTGCTCGTTGGATGCTGCCTGAACTGCTGTGCTCTTCCAGCACCACTGATCCAGAACCCACGCCACATCCTCCACCCAATCTCCCTTTGCCTCTAATCTTGCTTCAAGCTGTAGCTTTAAATTCTGCCCATTGTCTTTCCTCTTCCTTCACCTTTATGTCATTGTATGAGGGTTGTTTCACACCACTTGAGGAACTATATTCAATCACCCGACAGGCAGAATGGCTTTATATGTTGTGCATACATTTTGCACTCACTGTTTTATAACATGAGCTGTATGCAGTGACTAATAGACACAAATTAGTGCTGCTCCCGAAGCTTGAAATTTATAGACATTCTCAGAGTAAAGATAATTCAAAAATGATATTAGGTATTTAGCAGGGTCCTAAATCCCAGGAAAGCCCAGTGCTGGCCTGTTCAATTGCCTCAATGGCAATTAAATGTTTTGGACCTTCCCCAGATGAGACTGTGGAAGACTCAGCAATTGGGAACCCAGTTTGCAAAGACTAAACACCACCTTATAATGTATAATTTGAATTGTATTTGAGGAGGGGCTGAGAAAAAGGTTCCTATAGTATAGTGGTGGAGAGGAAATAGCCTTTCTATTCCTACTGTTTCACTTCTTCTACTCTTTGGTTTCTCAGTGTAACTATTACAGGAAATGCAGTATTTTGGGAATGTATTCAAATAAATTTAGAAACATCTATTTTGTGGGAATATTGGTTTACAACTAAGGTGACCATTCTCATGGTGATCGCATGTGCTTATTCCTTACAAAAATGGATAACATCTTTTCAGCCACCCAAAGTTACATTTCAACTTTGCCCAGTACTATGTAATACATTATGTTAGCACAATGCATTTTAGTAACAGAGACTTGTCACAAACTTAAATCTGAAAGAATGTGTTGTATTGCTTCATTTATGTTTTTGCATTGCATGTAAAACATGCTTGGTATTCATGAACAGTTCAGTCACAAGAGAATTAACGTAATTGGAATGGTATTGTGATTCAGTTTTACTTCACTGCCTTCAATTATGACTACTGTGCTGTATTTTGAAGTTGACATCGCCATCTGTTTCAACAGAAATACAACAATGACTGGTGGATAGGGCGACTGGTGAAAGAAGGCTGTGAAATTGGATTCATCCCAAGCCCCCTCAAGCTCGAGAACATTCGAATACAGAGGGAGCAGAAATCTCGACAGGGACGTTTTTACAGTGGGTAAGGACTCGAATGTTGGATCAGAATTAGTGTGCTCAATGCTGATTTAAAAACACATTGGGAGGTGAGATGAGGAACGCAGAACTTAGGTTTGCTGTATGTGCTATTTGTCAAGTAATTACCAAAACATAGGCTGCTAAAAAACACACACACATAGCTTTTTTTTGTGAAAGACCAACATTCAATATTATGTTGGGTCCCTGTGGAGGAGTGGGGGTGGGGGGGTGGTGGTGGTGATGGTAGGAATGAGGCTCAAAATGCAGCCTCTTCCTCTTAGGAATTCTGGTTGAATGCTAGCTGTAGCTCCATCTTGTGGTCGGCAGAGGAACTTTCCAACATTCAGTGAACAGTAAAGATAACGTTAAAAATCACACACCAGGTTATAGTCCAACAGGTTTATTTGGAAGCACTAGCTTTGAGTGCTGCCTCTTCATCAGGTGGTTGACCTGATGAAGAGACAGTGCCTTGAAAGCTAGTGCTTCCAAATAAACTGGTTGGGCTATAACCTGGTGTTGTGTGATTTTTAACTTTGTCCTCGCCAGTCCAACACTGGCACCTCCAAATCAAGTAAAGGTGATGTAAGTATAAAGTCACCACAGTCTTACCAGATCACAGAGTTGCTTTTCTATAAGAGTGAGATAACTGGCAGAGGTTTTAACCTGAGGGTCGTCATAGCTTGGGAGAGATTGATAAGTGAATTATTATTCATTTAAGAAAATACTAAAGCACGTGAAACTATTTTATAAACTGTTAAGATATGAATTTTTCTTGTGATGACCCTTCCAAGTAACCATGCAACCATTTTTAAAATTCACTCATGGGATGTAAGCTTCTCTGGCCAGGCCAACATGTATTACCCTTCCCTAGGGAGCAGTTAAGAGTTAACCACATTGCTGTGGATCTGGAGTCACATGTAGGCCAGAACAGATAAGGATAGCAATTTCTTTCCCCAAAGGACAGTAGTGAACCAGTTGGCCTTTTCCAATAATTGACAAGGCTTTCATGGTCACCATTAGACTCCGAATTCCAGATATTCAGGGGTGGCACTGTGGCTCAGTGGCTCACTGGTGCCTCAGAGCACCAGGGTACGAGGTTCGATTCCAGCCTTGGGTGACTGTCTGTGTGGGATTTGCACATTTGCCCTGTGTCTGCGTGGGTTTCCTCCCACAGTCCAAAGATGTGCAGGTCAGCTGAACTGCCCATGTTTAATTGCCCATAGTGTTAGGTGCATTAGTCAGAGGGGGGAGGGTCGGTGTGGACTTGTTGGGCTGAAGGGCCTGTTTCCACACTGCAGGGAATCTAATATTTATTGAATTCACCTGCCATCCTGGTCCCCAGAATATTACCAGCGTCTTTGGATTAATAGTCTGTGCAAGAAGAGCCATGGAAATGTAGAAGAATCTATAATTGGATACATCAGGTTCTTTGCCATTGCTCCATGTTTTTGGGTGGGACTGCTCCAGGTGGAAGTATCTTTTGCATCAAACGTTGTTAAGGCAGAGTGCAACCAGGGAGGGTTGAATATTTGCATGCTGGCAATTTTTAATCCTTTCTTTGGGCAAACTGTGCATTGGTAGAAATGAGGAGAGACTTAAGTGGGGACCAGCACAATATTAGCCAGATTCACTCCATCCATCTCCTTGTACATTGAAATGTTGATTTTACATTAACAACAAAAAGGGAATAACTTTAATATGGTTGGCTTTTCTGTTTTTAGCTTCCACTACGTTGTATGACCTGTCATATACACAAGCAAAGAACACATCCTTGATTTGGGGTTCAGAGATTCCATTTAGGGAATAATGCAAAGAAAACTGGCTTTGCCAATATAATTTTTATTGGTCAGGAAAGGAGAGGTCACCCTGTTGGGAGTTTTCTATATGCCTCCGAATTGTTCTGGGATGTAGAGGAAAGGATAGCAAAGATGATTCTTGATAGGAGCGAGAGTAACAGGGTAGTTGTTGTGGGAGACTTTAACTTCCCCAGTATTAATTGGGAATATTATAGTTCAAGTGGTTTAGATGAGTCAGTTTTTATCCAATGTGCGGAGGGTTTTCTGACACAGTATGTAGAGAGGCCAACAAGGGGTGATACCATATTGGATTTGGTATTGGGGAATGAACCCAACCAGGTGTTGGATTTAGAGGTAGGTGTGCACTTTGGTGATAGTGACCACAATTTAGTTATGTTCACAATAGCAATGGGCAGAGATAGGTATATACCACTGGGAAAGAGGTATAACTGGGGGAAAGGCAGTTATGATGCAATTAGGCAAGATTTATGATATACAGGATGAGGAAGGAAACTGCAGGGGATGGACACATTTGAAATGTGGAGCTTATTCAAGGAACAGCTACTGCGGGTCCTTGATAAGTATATACCTATCAGGCAGGGAGGTAGTTGTCGAGAGAGGGAGCCATGGTTGAAGCTCTTGTCAAGAGAAAGAAGAAGGCTTTTGTGAGGATGAGGCGTGAAATCTCAATTGGAGGTTTGACAGTTATAAGTTAGCCAGAAAAGATCAAAAGAGAGGGCTAAGAAGAGCCAAAAGGAGACATGAGAAGTTGTTGGCGGATAGGATCAAGGAAAACCCTAAGGCCTTCTGTAGGTATATCAGGAATAAAGGAATGACAAGAGTAAGATTAGGGCCAATCAAAGACAGTAGTGCGAAGTTGGGTGTGGAATCTGAGGACATACGAGAAGCAATTAATGAATAATTTTCGTCAGTACTCACATTGGAAAAGGGCAATATTAATGAGAAGATGGAGATCCAGGCTACAAGATTAGATGGGATTGAGGCTGACAAAGAGCAGTTTTAGCAATTTTGGAAGGTTTGAAAATAGATAAGACCCCTGGGCCAGATAGGATTTATCCTTAGATTCTCTGGGAAGCAAGGGAGTAGATTGCATAGCATTTGGCTTCGATCTTTATGTCATCACTGTCGACAGGAGTAGTGCCAGAAGACTGGAGGATAGCAAATGTTCCCTTGTTTAAGAAGGGGAGTCGGGACAACTCTGGTAATTATAGGCTAGTGAGCCTCACTTTGATTGTGGGTAAGGTATTGGAAAAGGTTATAAGAGAGAAAATTTATAATCATCTGGAAAGGAATAATTTGATAAGGGATAGTCAACACGGTTTTGTGAAGGGTAGGTCGTGCCTCACTAACCTTATAGAGTTCTTCGAGAAGGTGACAAAACAGGTGGATGAAGATAAAGTCGTTGATGTGGTGTATCTAGACTTAAGTAAGGCGTTTGATAAGGTTCCATATAATAGACTATTGCACAAAGTGTGGAGTTTCAGGATTGAAGGTGATTTAGCGGTTTGGATCAGAAATTGACTTGCTGAAAGAAGACAGAGAGTGGTGGTTGATGGGAAATGTTCATTCTGGAGCTCAGGTGCGCCACAAGGATCTGTTTTGGGGCCACTGCTGTTTAACATTTTTATAAATGATCTGGATGTGGGTGTTGAAGGATGCTTCAGTAAATTTGTGGATGACACTAAGGTAGGCAGAGCTGTGGATAGTGCCGAAGGATCTTGTGGGTTCCAGTGGCACATAGATAAGATGCAGAGCTGGGCTGAGAAGTGGCAAATGGAGTTTAATGCAGAAAAGTTTGAGGTAATTCACTTCAGAAGAAGTAACAGAAATGCAGAATACTCGGCTAGTGGTAAAATTCTTGGCAGTTGTTATGATGCGGGGTAAACCCTCCTGCTTAATTTAAAACCAGCAACACAGAAAAGATTTATCCTGTGCAGTAATCTGTAAACATCCGAGTGGTCAAGAACTATTTAAAGTGAAAATTAACAACTTTATTTCTTAAAGTATAACAGAGAATAATTAACTAACAACTATTCAGAAGTCCTTACTCTAACCTATCTTTTACCTTCCCTTCTATAACGCTAGTCTGATACAACTCCCAATTAAGATTTACAAAACAAAACTTCTTATCTCAAAACCAGGCAGCTTTCGGTTCTTCTATTTGGATCTTCCTGTGTCTTCTTTTCTTCTTCTTAGAGATTTCTGCTTCGTAGCTTACTGATTGAAAAAGGCACCTTTTCAGAGAGCTATTTTTCAGGCAGTCTGCTTACATGCTGAGGCTTGGCAGTTCTCCTCCTAACTGTTCAGTTTTCCCCTGCCTTATCCTCCAGAACATCAGATTGTGTCATTGGCTTTTAAGATTGTCAGTATACTCAATTCAAACTTGATTGGAATTTGGTATTTTCCGGGGTATAACTTAAACTGATTGGCCTAATTCAAATTTTTTTTTGTCGTTTCCTGGCAACCAGTTACTCCATTAGCTGGAGCACACGTTATATTGTGTCTTATTGAGAACACTTGGTGCTGTCACTGCTCGATTTTACTCTCTTAAAGGTATATTTCCCACATCTTTATAACACAATGTAGATGAATAGAGAGTTCTTGGTGCCCAGGTGCACAAATCCCTGAAAGTTGCCACCGAGGCTGATAGGATTGTTAAGAAGGCATGTGGTGTGTTTGCATTTATTGGTAGGGGGATTGAGTTTCGGAGCCAGAAAGTCATGCTTCGCTATATAAGACACTGGTAAGGCCTTACCTGGAGTATTGCATATAGTCCTGGTCACCGCATTATAGGAAGGACTTGGAAGCTTCGGAAACAGTTCAGAGGACATTTACTAGGATGTTGAGATTAGAGTGGTGCTGGAAAAGCACAGCAGGTCAGGCAGCATCTGAGGAGCCTGGTTGATTTACTAGTATGTTGCCTGGTATGGAAGGAAGGTCTTATGAGGAAATATTGAGGAAACTGTGGCTGTTTTCGTTGGGAGAGAAGAAGGTTGAGAGGTGACTTAATCAAGATATATAAGATAATCAGAGGGTTAGATCAGGTGGACAGTGACAGCCTTTTTCCTCAGCTGGTAAAGGTTAACATGAGGGGACATAGTTTTAAATTGAGGGGTAATAGATTTAGAACAGATATCAGGGATAGTTTTTTTACTCAGAGTATTAGTGGCATAGAACAGTCTGCAACATTCGTAGACTCGCTGACGTTAAGGACATTTAAATGGGATTTGGACATACATATGGATGATAATGGAACGGTGTAGGTTAGATGAGCATCAGATTAATTTCACAGGTCGGCGCAGCTTCGAGGGCCTAAGGGCCTGTACTGCACTGTAATGTTCTAAGTTCTATTAATCAGATGTTGACAATCCACAAATTCTAAAGCAATCAACAAGATTCAAATTTTGTTTCTGGGGTCGGTTCCTTGGTGGTTGTGTTGCTGGACTAGTAATCCTGAGGCCAAGGCTAATAATTGAGTTTAACTTTAACAACTAAAATTCTGGATGTTTCACTAATACCATTTAGGAAAGTAAATCTGCTGGTCTTTACCTGGTCTGGTCTACATGTGACTCATGATGTACAGTAATATGGTAGACACTTTTCTGCCCTTTGAGACTTGGCTAGCCAGCTACCCAGTTCAGAGGTAATTAGGATTAGGTCACAGATTATGGTTGTGACAGTGATGTCCATGTCCTATGAAAGAATAATGAAAGTCTAGAACATTTTTAGAAAGAAGTGAAATCAGCCATCTCACAATGGCAATGGATTCTTAAAGAATTTCAGAACCTGCATCTGTGAATTTGCCAAAAGTTTCCCCCTTGGGCAATGCTCTAATTATGTGCTAAATTTCAATGAAATTCTTCCATTGGTTCTTTGTTAATATATATAATTTATATTGTTATAATCAAACAGATTAGTAAATGGGTGAAAATATCACATCTGTTCACCTTGAGTGATGGAGGTAATATTAATCACAGCAGAAGATCTGATGTTAATTGAAACTTGACAGGGAAGAATTTATGCAGTTTTCTAAATTGTACATGAACATTGAGGTGTGGCTATTAATTTAAAAACAGTTTTATGAATCGAGTTAATTTTTTATAAATACTGAGCAGGATGTTGTATTTATGTCTTAGCTCTTCTGAATGGTGATTAAGGTGTTTTAAAGGATTGTTGCGCCCTGACATTGCATTGGTTATGATGATGGTAAATATTGACTATCCATTGAACCTCTTTCTTTTGTTTGTTATATCTGAGACTTGGTGGACTAAAAATGTTCAAAGACAGCTACTGACTTAAAATGGCTGCCTGATCCCTGGCCATAGATGAGGGCAGGTCCAGGGGATCAATATGAAAAAAAAAGGCTTCTGCACTGAAATGATCATTTTATCAAAAGCCAGGCAACTGAGACAGTGTCAATAAATTTTTATCTCCTATTTAAATTCACACTTGTATGACAAATGTGCACAAGGAATATTAAAGATTGTCTACTTTGTTTAGCTTTGAAAGATAATGGAGCCAGTCCTGGAAATGCATAAATTAATCATATTTAAGTTAAGATTAGAGAGAAGGAAAAATGCATTTGTACTGAGAGCTGGAAGTCTCTCTGTCTTTCTCCTTGTTTCTCTTATCATCTTGGAAGCTGATGCCCCATGAAAATGCAAATTTTGGAAACAACCATTCACTGAGAACTCAAAGATATTTACAAACTTTGCCACTGCTGAGGACATGAGTCAACAACAGGGAAACAACTGTAGTGTCAGGTTAAAAACTTAACATCTCAAATTGTGTAGACTTTAATCTCTCTGTACTGACAACTTTTAAAACCTATTATCTATGTTTATGTGCAGTTTTGTTGTCCCATTTTGTTTTACTTTTTTCAGTTAGTTGCCATATTTTAATTGAAGTGTCACAGTTATCTGCTAGAAAGAAATAAAAACATTTGTGGTCCCTGACCAAGAGATGTTCAAGAAGAGGCGAGCCAAATCACCTTTCCTTATTTGGTTGTAACACTGAATGAGATTCTGGTTTTCTTAATGCTTTTGTGATTGTCAAAGTCAAGGATGCAGTGTGCAAAAAACAGAATATTTTCCATTTTTGGCACAGTGTGTTTGTATTTTTCCGGTGTTAGATAAATTTCCCTCGTTCTGTCCTGACAGAACTCTATGCCTTAATTCTATCCTGTGGCAGAGTTAAGGTGAATCTTTAAAACATCCTGTGTGTTGTAATATTTTGCCTCTTTAGAGGTACCCATTGCCTCAATGGGTTCATTGAATCCAGAGTCACAAGGCTGTGTCTTCAATCTCACTCTAGAAACCTGAATAAGAAATTAAGATTGATATCCCTGTGCAGTACTGAGGAAGTACCATACTTTGGATGAGACATTAAACTGTGCCTGTCTGGCCTCACAGTTGAATATTAACAGTCACGAGTAGATAAGTGGGAGAGAGGAGGATCTGGAGATGGTCAGTAATAACAAATGGAGAAAGGGAGTAGACAGCAGATACAACAGTATTAGCAGAAGAGAAAACAATGTCTAAAATCACTTTACAGCAAAGTAATGAGTTAATTGTATTTTTAGCAGCTGCTATTAGCACCTGTGTTTCAATCTTTGAAACATCTACATTTTTAAACTAGCAGAAGGAAAGAAAGATTTTACAATTGCAGGAGAGGGATCTAATTTTAAAATAAAGGTGGAGAATTTCTACTTGCTATTTAATCTCCTAACTTTAGTAATTAACTTTAATCTCGTACTAATTAGCAATTTGTACTAATTTCTAGTTAATAGGGCATGAATAATGTTAAAGTATGTAAAGTTAAAGTAACTTGAAAGTATGCTTCAGTATGGCAAGATAGGTTGGCCAAGTAGAATGCCCATCCTGTTGCATGTGGGGAGTTGACACTTCTCCAGACCCGAACGAGCGGATGCTCAGGAATTGTCATTGGCTGCATAAACTTGAATTCAGGGCTTCAGAGCTTGAGCACCAGCTAGAGGTGTCCGCGAGGCCAGGAACTATGTGGATAGCAAATTCAGAGAGGTGGTAACCCCACAAATCAGGGGAAGGCAGGCTAGGAGAAAGTGAGGACCGCAGATGCTGGAGGTCAGAGTCGGGAGTGTGGTGCTGGAAAAGCGCAGCCGGTCAGGCAGCATCCGAGGAGCAGAAGAATGAACGTTTCAGACATAAGCCATTCATCAGGAATGAAATGTAATGGGTGGCTGCCAGGGAGGCCTAAAAAAAATTAGCAAATTGTGCAGAAGCCCTAGAAATCTTGTTTTCTGTTCTGGACATGAATGACCACTCCCTGATGGAGTGTATAGTAAAGTTAAAGGCAGGATTCTTGGCAGTGTTGAAGAACAGAGGGATTTTGTGTCCTTGTTCATAGATCCCTCAAAGTTGCCACACAAGTTGATTGGGTTGTTAAGAAGGCGTATGGCGTGTTGACTTTCATTAGCAGGGGGATTGAGTTTGAGAGCTACGAGGTTATGCTGCAGCTCTGTAGACCCCTGGTGAGACCACATTTGGAATATTGTGATCAGTTCTGGTCGCCTCATTATAAGAAAGATATGGAAGCTTTCGCGAGGGTGCAGAGGAGATTAGCCAGGATACTGCCTGGACTGGAGGACATGTCTTATGGAGAAAGGTTGAGGGAGTTAGGGCTTTTCTCATTGATTGGATGAGAGGTGACTTGATAGAAATGTACAAGATATTGAGAGGCAGAGATAGAGTGGATAGCCAGAGACTTTTTCTCATAATGAAAATGTCTATCATGAAGGGGCATAATGTTAAGGTAATTGAAAGAAGGTTCATGGGAGATGTCAGAGGTAGGTTCTTTATACAGAGAGTGGTTGGTGCTTGGAATGCATTGCCTGCAGTGGTAGTGGATACATAAAGGACATTTAAGTGACTCTTGGATAGGCACATGGAAGATAGGTCAATGAAGGGTGTGTAGGTTAGTCTGATTGTAGAGTAGGATAAAAGGCTGGCTGGGCTGAAGGGCCTGAACTGTGCTATACTGTTCTATGTTGTAGATTATGGTACGAGGGGTGGCCTAGCTGTACAGGAGGGGAGGAAGGCAAACAGGAGTGCAGTTTTTTAAATTGATTCATCTTTGTGGGATGTGGGCATGACTGGCTGGCCATCATTTATTGCCTGTCCCTAGTTTGATTCTTTAGTTCAGGGTAGGTATTTATGCAGCTATCAGTGTGACTCAGGATAGTTTGTTTTCTACCAAACAAATAAACCAAAGGATTGTGGACGCAGAAATCAGAAACAAAATCAGAAATTGCTGGAAAAACTCAGCAGCTCTAGCAGCATCTGTGGCGAGGAAGAGTCACTGGACCTGAAACGTTAACTCTGCTTTCTCTCCACAGTTGTTGTCAGACTTGCTTTGTTTTTCCAGGAATTTCTGATTTTGTTTATAGCTTGTTGCTTTCCTAATTCTACGGCAGAGATGTCACAGAATGGCTGCAGGACATCTTTTTGGGGGAAGGTGAACAACCATGTAATAATTCACATTCATACTGTAGGCAAGGAAGAAAGGGCAATGTGGTTCTGCAAGATGGATATAAAGAGTTAGATAGGAAATTAGCAAACAAATCCTTTTAATATATTAACCTCTGGATTACTGCTCCAGTGCTGCATACAAGTGAGTACAGAGAAGGCAGATGAATATGTGCTCTGAGATGGTGCAGGATTTGATTTGATTTGATTTATTATTGTCACATGTACCTACAAACAGTGAAAAGTTCTGTTTTACGTGCAGTACAGGCAGGTCATACTACAGAAAGTGAATTAAGGTAATAGAACAAAGCGAAGAATACAGTGTTAACGCTGACAGAGAAAATGCACAAAGATCAAGATCAAATTAAATTTAAAATTTGAGAGGTTCATTCAGAAGAAGCTGCTCTTGAGTCTGTAGACAGGAAGGACAGCTTTAGATTGTGGGATGCTTGGATTGGCTCTGGGGAAAATAGAGTAGAAGAGGGTGGCATTGGAAAAGCACAACAGGTCAGACAACATCTTAGAAGTAGGAGAGTCAATGTTTCAAGCATAAGCCCTTCATCGGGAATATGGAGGGGGAAGGAAGACGAGAGATGATTGGGGGGTGGGGGTGGCACTGGGGGGAAGGTACAACCTGGACACTGCATCTGAACAGAGCCAGGACCAGTTCCATGTGGAGTGTTTTCCTAGTGTTGTTGTGGAAAGTTTAAGTTAACTTAGCAGGGGTCTGGGAACCATGAGGGAATATTCAAAAGCAATATCAGGGTGCTCAAAATGCTGCAAGAGTTAGATATCACTAAAATAGAGAATGTGTTAATAGGTGGAGTCGGAGTAAGGGAGAAAGTAACAAAGTCTAAATCAGGATAACACAGCAGGTATGTGAATGTAAAGAGTATTGTTAATAATTGTGGAGGGTTATAAACACAGATTGCCTTGTGGGATTATGATGTTGTGGCAATAACCGAGACCTAGCTTAAGGAACTGCAGATCTGGTTGCACGATATTCCTGGTTATACGTTATTCAGAAAAGATCGAAAATGGAAAAATGTCAGAGGGTGACATTTTTGGTTAAGGAGTGCATTGCAGTATTGGCGAAACAGTATGTTTCAAATATTTCACAGACAATCAATTTGACTAGATCTGAGCAATGGGAAGGGTGCGATTACATTGCTTGGTATCATACAGAGACCACCAGATAGTCGGAAGAATATAGATAAATGGATCTGCAAGGAAATCACAGAGAGGTGTAAACACAGTAGAACAGTTACAATGGGTCTTTTAGTTCCTGCATATCTAATGGAAGAGTCTGAATGAGGGCTAAATGTCCCTAGATTGTTTTCAGGAGACCCTCCATAGGCAATATGTGTTCAGTCTGACAAGAAGGAGGCACTACTGGATTGGGTTCTTAAAGATGAGTTGGGTTAAGTAGATCAAATGACAATGGGGGAGCTCTTAGAGGACAGTGATCGTTATATCAAAAGGTTTAGGATGACAGTAGAAAATAATATTGGTGAACCCAGAGTAAGAATTATCAACTGATGGAGAGCTGATTTCACTTGGGCAAGAACAGAGCAGGGCTGGTTAGACTGACAGTAAGTGAATAATGGGCAACCTTCAAAAAGGAGAGGGTTTGAGCACGCTCGAGATACATTCTCTCAAAAGGGAAAGCTTGGGAAAACAACTCCGAAGCTCCCTGGATGACAAAAAACATAGAACAGTGAACAGTAAAGATAGAAGTTTATTTGAAAAAGAAAAGCTGTGCTTATTACAGGTGAACCAATCTGAATATAGAAAGTTCAGAAGGAGATGAAAAAACAAATACAAGAAGCAAAGAGGGATTATGAAAAAAAGACTGGCAGCTAACATAAAAAATCCCAAAGTCTTCTCTCAGTGCATCAATAGCAAAAGTGTGATAAAGGGAGGAGTATGCCAATTAGGGACCAAAAAGATGGTTTACGTTTTGAAGCAATAGGCTTGGCTGAAATGTTATATACATATATTCCAGCTGTCTTAACCTATGAGGCAGATGCTGCCCAGGCCACTGTGACAGAGGAAGAAACTCGGTCCAGTGGTAGGTTTTAAAATTGATAAGGAGAAGGTCTTGGATAATTGGTGGTGCTTAAATGTGATAAGGTTCCAGGAACAGATGAGATGCATCTAATGATATTGAAAGAAGTGAGAGTGGAAATTGTCACTACCAATAATATTTCACTCTTCCCTGGATTTCAGCATGATGTTGGAAGACTGGTGAACTGCAAATATTATGCCCTTGTTTAGAAAATGGTCCCTCCATTACATATCAGTCAGTTTAATTTTAGTGTTGGAAATTTCCAGGAGCAATTATTTGGAATAGAATTAATAGTCATATCGCAAAATGTGGATTGATTCAAAAGAGTCAGTGTGGATTTTCTTTTAAGGGAATATCATATTCACCCGACTTGCTAGAGTTTGTTAGAGTGGTAACAGAGAGGATTGGTGAGGGAAGATGTCATTGGTGTGGTGAACTTTCAAAAGGTACACAACGGCCTTATGTGGAAAGTGATAGATCATGGATAAAAGGGACAGTAGCAACAAGGATGCAAGATTATCTGAGGGATAAGAATCAAAGTAATTTTTTTTCAGACTGGAAGAAAGTTCTGCATTGGGACCTGGATCCTCCTGATTATGTAAATATTTTAAATCTTGTGTACAACCAAAAGTACAAGGCAATACCAACAAAAGGGAACTATTTTAAAGGCTGTGGAGGAATAGAGAGACCTGGGTGTATATGTACATAAGTCAATAAAGATGACAGGATAGGTAAGGGAATCAAGAGTGTGGTGCTGGAAAAGCACAGCGGGTCAGGCTGCATCTGAGGAGCAGGAGAATCAATGTTTCGGGGATAAGCCCTTCATCAGGAATGAGGCTTTTGAGCCAAGGAGATAGAGAGATAAATGGGATCTTGGATAAGATGGGGGGAGGCGAAATGAGGAAATTGGTGAAGTCCACATTAATCCTGTGTGGTTGGAGGGTCCCAAGGTGGAAGATGAGGCATTCTTCCTCAAGGTGTCGGGTGGTTAGGGTTTGACGATAGAGGAGGTCTAGCACCTGCATGTCCTTGGCAGACTGGGAAGGGGAGTTAAAGTGTTCACTTTAAGGGCAAATCATATTTAACTGACTGTCTCTACAGTTATGCTGTTGAGGTAATAGAGAGGGTAGATGAGGATGAAGCTGTTGATATGATGTGTATGAACTTCTAAAGACATTGGATTAAGTGCTGCACAATAGACTTGTGAACAAAGTTACAGCTTGTGAAATAAAAGGGACAGCAGCAACTTTACAGAATCCCTATAGTGTAGAAGCAGACCATACTGACTCTCCAGAGAGCACCCAAATCAATCCCTGTAACCCTGCATTTCCAATGACAGACCTACCTAGCCTGCACGCTATGGGTAATTTAGCATGGCCAGTCTACCTGACCTGCACATCTTTGGACTGTGGGACGAAACTGGAGCACCTGGAGAAAACCCACACAGACACAGGGAGAACATGCAAACTCCGCACAGGCAGTTACCCAAGGCTGGATTTAAACCCGGGTTCCTGGCCCTATGACACAGCAGTGCTAACCACTGTGCCACCCCAAACTTGAATATGAAGCTGCTTAAGTGACAGTGAGGTAGTGGTGAATAGTAGTTTTGTGGACTAGAGGAAGATTTATAGTGGAGTTCCCCAGGAGTTGGTGTTAGAATCCCTGCTTTCCTTGATGTAGATTAATGGCTTGATTTATGACATACAGGCACAATTTCAAAGTTTGCAAGTAATGTGGAACTTGAAAACACTGTGAACTGTGAGGAGGTTAGTGTGGAACTTAAAAAGGAGATTGGTTATTGGATTGGCTGGGTGAGTGATAGATGAAATTTAATGCATAGAAATATGAAGTGATCATTTTAGTTGAAAGAACAAGGAGAAACTAAAGGAGGCAATTCGAAAGAGATTGGAGAAGCATGAAGTCCTGAAGATATATGTCCACAAATCATTGCATATGGCAGGACAGTGTACTGAAGAAAGCATATGGGATCTTGGACTTTATAAATAGAGCCATAGTGTACAAAATGTTGAAATGATGAAGCCTGCATAAAACATTGTTTCACCTCGCTGGAGTATTGCACATATCTGGGTATCACACTTTAGAAAAAATGTGAAGGTATTTAAGAGAGTGCAGAAAATATTCATAAAATTGTTACAAAAGATCAGCAACTTAGAGAAATATGGAAAATTGTAGCGGGAGCCATTCAGTCCATTAACCTCACTCTACCCTTCAATATGATCAGGGCTAGTCCTCTATCTCAATGTCTTACCATTAAACACCTTGAGATTTTAGAAAACAGCCTATTGATTTCTTAAACTTATTCAGTCTCGTGACTGCTACAGCCTTCTGTGGTGGTGAATTTCACAGATTTACCACTGGAAGAAATTTCTCTACTTCTCCATTTGTAATACCTTATTTCATAATCAGAGACCATGACCCCCTGTTCTAAAAACTTCCACTCTCTCCCAGACAGGAGAAAGATCTGCATCAAGTCAGTCCAGCACTGTTGGGATTCTATACAATTCAATGAGATTCCCTCTCATTCTTCACTCCAGTGAATATAGGCATAGTTGATGAAATCTCTCCTAGTATGACCAGTGTGCCATCCCAGGAAACAGTCTGATGAACCTTCACTGAACTCCCTCGATGGCAAGTATCATCTTTTTGACAAAGAGACAAAAACTGTACACAGTCCTCTGATGTGTTCTCACAAAGACCTTGTACAGCTGCAGTAAGAATTCCTTGTTCCTTTTCTCAGACACTCCTGCAATTAAGGCCAGCATACTTTTGATCTTTGTGACTGCCTGCTGCAGCTGCATGCTTGTTTTCAATGACTGGTGTACAAGGACGTTTCCCATTGTGTACACACATAAGTAATATTCTTCCGTTCTATGATTCCTACTGAAGTATCCACATTATACTGCAAATGCCACCCATTTGCCCAATCACTTAATGTGTCTAAATCACCTTGCAGCCTCTTTAAATCCTCACCTTTTACATTACCATCTAGATTTAGATCCTGGGGGTATTACTTTTGATTCTGCCATGCAAATCATTGATAGAAATTATGAATGGCTGGACCCAGCACAAGATCTCTATAGTATCTCTTTGCCACTTGCCTTCCATTTCAAAAAAGATCCATTTATTCCTATGCTGTTTCCTGTCCACTAAATAATCTCAATCTATGCCAATAGTTTACTGCCAATGCCATACTTTGATTTTGTACTTATGTGGAACTTCATCAAAAGCTTTCTGAAAACCCAAGTATACCACATCCAGTGGCTATCCCCCACCTTTACTATTAGATATATCTTGAAAATAAGTCAAGTAAGTTTGTCAAGCATCATTTCTCTTTCATAAATCCATTTTGACTTTGAGTAATTGCTATTTTCTAAGTATCCTGTTATCACATTCTTTATTACAGACTCCAGTATTGTTGTCATGTTAATTAGTCTGTAATTCCTAGCTTTCTCCCTTACTCCTTTTTGAAACAATGAGTTTACATCTGCTACCCTCCAATCTGCTGGGACTGTTCCAGAACCTGCAGAACTTTATATTGTTCCTGTGACAAGGCTTCTGAATTTTCATGTTTGAAGAGCATATGACACCATGTTCATATTATTTAAAGGTTATATTATTAAACAGTGTGAGCATCTTTCTTCACTGGCGAAACAGAGTGAAATTTGTTAGAGATTTAACATATTTTTCCTGGCACAAAGCAGAATGTCACCTAGCTATGAGGAGTTACGGGCACCTAACTCTGCCGAAAAGCCAAAGAGTTGAGCTCTCTGAAAGGCAGTATCTTTTCCCAGCCTTCTACTGCTCTGATGTCACTTCTGCATCAAACTTTATACACACTTGATCCATGTAATCTCCTGGACCAGTCCTGATTGCCCGAGAGGGTCAGGGTGGTTCAGTGGTTAGCACCACTGCCTCACAGTGCCAGGGATCCAGGTTCAATTTCATCATCAGGCAACTGTCTGCATGGAATTTACACATTCGCCCTGTGTTTGTGTGGGTTTCTTCTGGGTACTCCAGTTTCCTCTCTCAGTCCAAAGATGTGCAGGTCAGGTGGATTGGCCATGCTAAATTGCCCAAAGTGTACAGGGATGTGCAGGTTAAGTGAATTAGCCATGGGAAATATAAGGTCTCAGTGGGATGCTCTTTGGAGGGGCAGTATGGACTCCATGGGCTGAACATCCTGATTCCACATTGTATGGATTCTATGATTCTAAAATGGGATATTCTTTCGAATATTGGTCATGGACAATTCTTTTTCTTTTGTTTACTCCAAGAGAATGGCTCCTGGGGAGTGAGGTGAATATGCATCTCCTTCTCATTGTATTGTGTGGGTACAGTTGGTCTTTTGTTAGCTGTCTGTTTTGCATGCCCTTAGTTCCTTGGCATAGGTGAAGCACATAGTCATTTTTGATTAATGGTAGTGAGAAAGGAAGGTGCTCAAATATAGCTGTTTCATGTGTCTGGGATGAGTCATAGGAAGCACTTTTGAATTCAAATCAAAATGTGCTATTTATATCCCACTGTATCAAATCATACATGGTGCGTAACAATTCATTCACACCGTTTCCAAGACAGGATATGAATGATTGGGAGTTTACACATTTTGTTGACATGCAGAACCTCCCTCCCACCTCAGGAACTTTTGTTGGGCCACTCATGCTATCAATTTATAATAGCAGTCAGGTTATTCTTTCTTCACTTCCTTCAATTGGACTACATTATAAGGCACTTACACAGGAAGGATCTAGCAATAGGCAACTTGTATCTGTGCTTTGACTATTGTTATGGCCCCTGCGGGGATCAACAAAAGGACCAAATTTCCCAAATAAAGAGGGAAGATCAGATTTGCCAGAACTCCCAAAGTCGTGACACTATTATTAATTTTAAATACTTGTGAATTCAAAGTGAAGTGTACTAAATTATGTAAAATGAACATGTTTATCCCTTGCACCTGGTCAGAGGCAGTTGACTTGGATTTATAAAGATTAGGTTACCTCTGATGAAAACAATTGGTTGTGTTTTTGGCAGCACAAACTAATGGCTAGAAAAATGTCTACAATGCTTCCAGAATCTGATTAGGTTTTTTTATTCACTCATGAGACATGGGCATCGCTGGCTGGCCAGAATTTATTGCCCCATCTCTAGCTCGAGAAGGTGGTGGTGAGCTTCCTTCTTGAACTGCTGCGTGTGCCGTAGGTGGACTCCCAATGCCCTTAGGGATTAAATTCCAGGATCTTGAGCCAGTGACAGTGAAGAAACAGCAATATACAGAGGAACCTCGATTATCCGAATGCCAATTATGCGAAAATCTGATTATCCGAAGGAGATCTCGAGGTCCCGACAGAAACATTATATCAAAGATGTGTGTCCAACACTGATCGCATCTTTTGTTCACAGTGATTAAAAGTGCTGCCAATGACAGTCCTGGACTGATGGGAGTGCAGGCACCGTCTCTAAATGACTGACCTCCCACCCTCTCTCTCTCTCTCTCTTCCCACACTTTCCCTGGAGTTCTACACAGTTGTGTACCCTAAACCCCCTTTCCCCAAATAATCTCTCTCAGTGAAAAGTTGTGTGTGTGTGTGTGTGTGTGTGTGTGTGTGTGTGTAAGAGAGACTCAATAGCAACAGCAGCAGTCTTGTTGTTGATGTCCAGTTTGGCTGCCCCGGAGAGAGGGCGGGGTTGGGAGGCGGGTGGGGGTGGTGTTGGAGGGGGACGGGAGGTGGTGTTGGGAACGGATGGGGATGCTGTTAGGGGCAGTGTTGGGGGCAGATTGGTGGGGGGGGGGAGGGTGCCAGACCAGGGTGGAAAGATGGGAGGTGCAGGTGGGGGGCATTGTTGGGGGCAGGCAAGGGCTCACACGCACTGTGCTGCCGCTAGTCTTCTGAACGGGGAGCAGACCTAATAGAAAATCCGAGCACCAGAGGAAAGGTATTGAATCAATTAATCGAATAATCAATTATCCGAACGAAATAGTGCCTGCCCATCTCATTCGGATAATCGAGGTTCCTCTGTATTTCCAAGTCAAGATGGGGAGTGGCTTGGTGGGGATCTTGCAGGGGGTAGTCTTTCCATGTATCTTCTGCCATTGTCCTCCTAGATGGAAGTGATCCTGGGTTTGAAAGATGCTGTCAAAAGATCTTTGGTGAATTTCTGCTGTGCATCTTGTAGATTGTACACATTGCTGCTACTGAGCATCAGTGGTGGAGATATTGGATAATTGTGGATGTGGTGCCAATCAATCAGCTGCTTTGTCCTGGAGGGCATCAAGCTTCTAGCAGTAGTTAAAATTAGTGGAATTGAAAGCAAATTATTGTTCTTGTTGTGAAATTGGCTCAGTGAAACTCCTGCAAGATTATGGCTACGTCAATCAGATTATTACTCGAGGCATATTGCACAAACTGATGAATGTCCTGAAACTTATTATTTCTAGTGCTGGAAAGTGCCAAGTCTACCTTCGATTACAGTCAGATGTCTCAAGAATTTGAACAAGAGGCGAAGCTAGTCAATTCATGAATTGAGGTTCACCACTAATGACATGCTGCCCTCATGCCAAAATTATTCTCAGGTGATTAATGCAGTATATGAGTTTCAGTGCTGGAGGGGAATGCAGTCCATAGGCTAAGTGCCTAGTGTTTAATTTGTTGTTCCCTTTGAAGTTTGGTATTCTTGTATTGTGAGTACAAGATGAAAACTATAGACAGCATGGTTCTTTTTTTTTGATAAGCTGAGTAGAAGTAACTGGCAGGCACTCTAATTGGCTGGTTGTGACCTGTAAGAATCGATATTGGCTTATCATTAATTCATTGTGTTAACTTTTGACTTTGATGGGACAGGGAGCTGCAGACCCAAACTTGTCAATGGTACAGACATAGGTGGCATTCATTTGACTCCGTGTAGATGGAAGCATGAATTTTTAGAGATATTGATAAATCAATATCAATAAATGATTAAAACTGTGACAAATCAACGTCAAAGTAACAAATGTGAAATCATCCATTTTGGATTCATAAGGATGAAAGCAGAGTACTTTCTCAATGGCGGTAAGTAAGAAACAATGAAAACCCAAAGCGACTCGAAGTACTGGACACATGGATTATTAAAATGCTATGAACAAATACAGAAAATAATCAGATAGACTAGCATTCCATTAGCCTTTCTATCTAGAGGATTAGAATATAAAGAACTTGAAGTTACAATTCAGCCTTTGGAGTAAGTCTAACGGCTTGCCCTACAGAATAAATGTTGGTGGGGAGCTGACACAGGTGGAACAAAAGGCTCCCCACGGATGGCTAAATGAATGCAGAGTGGGACTTCTGCCCCTCTCTGGGGACGGTGTCACACCTGTCTAGCTTCTGGTTAGTCAGACTGAAGCCTAATTGAGCCCAGAGATGTTGGGGAAATTGGGCAGGAATTATTGTTATCCCCTTGGAGAGGGGAAGGAGAATGGTTGGGTTTTAAAGTCCATGCAGGGTGGAAAGAACTATCATCCAGGGCACAGTGCCATTACAGGGCAATGTGCATCCTCCAGAAATAGATCCCCATTCCTGTGGTTTTTAAAATATTGAGAAAGTGGTTGCCCCACTCCTGCCCATGCCAGCTGACTTATGGCATGAGTCAGGTTATATTGAGATCAGTTGAGCCCAAATCAACCTTCATCTTATATTTACAATGGCAACCTTTAATGGTGTCATCTTAGGGACAAATACCAAGGTATAATACTTGGATAAAAAGAGAAATAAAAGGAAAAGTAGTAGCATTACTTACAGTCTCTAAAAAAAAGTGAGAAGCAAGATAGTTATAACAGTTTTAAAGGATTGACATTCCAGTCCGGTAAAGAGTTTCAAATGGCAGCAGCTCGGTATGTGGTCTAATCGCCTGCGCCAGGCCCCAGTTCCCAGTCCAGCAACATATAGCACTGCAGTGACAGTGTTCTCCCTCCTTGGTGTGCTGTCCTTTTAGGTCTTCAGCTTCAGGCATCACTGGCTAGCCAGCAATTTATTTTTTGGGGTATATGGAAGTATTAATGCACAAGGCAAGCAACAGAGTGAGGGAAGGGCAGGAAAGGGAGAGGTAGGTGGGTTACACTATACTCAGCTGGCCTCTCAAAACATAATACAGGATGTGGTTGGAATGAGATTTGAGAGGATGCATTAGGCTGCATACCACAATCGATATAATTAGCAGCCAACAGAGAGCATGCATTTACATTATTTCAATCAAGCATTTTGCATTCCCTGTGTCCAGTTTCAGCAGCTATCCAATTTTGCTCCCTATGTACCCAATAGTAAACGAAAAACATCCCTGCTTTACTGAAAACGTTTGCTTATAATCTGCCGACAAGTATCATTTCTGAGATTTGGGAATATGAAGTCTTCAATCCATACCAGCATCGGATTTCTCTTTAAATAATTTACAATGCAATTTAGCCTACCTAATCACACAATGGTGGGGGGTGGAACCAGTTAAAACCAATGTGAAAATCATTAATTGTAGAACAAAGAAAATTGTACAACATAACAATTAGATATTATTCTTTAGATATCTTTATCAGTGCATAACATTTCATATAAAGCTCAGATACTGTTCATATTGTAGGATTAATTTTAGTGCAGCCCGTCAAGGTAGAGAGAGTTCAGATACATATTCTGATGAAGAAGCCTATTCTTATGAAGAAGAATAATCAGATATCCAAAGCCAGAGCTCCCTGGATCAGTATTGTATTTGTTTCACACAAGTGAGTTGGACTAGGGTAGAGGAAGCACGATATTGAAGTTTGTGAATGATTACATGTGTATTACAAAGTGAGGTTCAGAAGACATGCACAGACTGGTGAAATGGACAGTTTAAATCACAGCGCAGCTGAAAAAGCACAGCAGGTCAGGCAGCATCTGAGGAGCAGGAAAATTGATGTTTCGGGCAAAAGCCCTAAATCAGGAATAGAGCTTTCAGGACAGAGGATATGACCTGGGGGTTACCGTGAGAGAGAGACTCACTGAGATTCTTGTGGAGAGAGGAGGAGAACTTCTTCAAGGTAAGCATCCTTGCAAGAGGATTCGCAATAAGGTTAAAATCAATTCGGCAAAAGTGAGGACTGCAGATGCTGGAAACCAGAGTCTAGATTAGAGTGGTGCTGGAAAAGCACAGCAGGTCAGGCAGCATCCGAGGAGCAGGAAAATCGACGTTTTCTGATGAAGGGCTTTTGCCCGAAACGTCGATTCTCCTGCTCCTTGGATGCTGCCTGACCTGCTGTGCTTTTCGAGCACCACTCTAATCTAGACTCTGGTTTCCAGCATCTGTAGTCCTCACTTTTGCCTGGTGAAATGGACATATCAAGTTTAATTTTAATTTTATTTTAATTTGCATAAGTATGGTATGATGCCATCTTGAAGAAGCAACAGAATCTAAATCCTACTATTCTGAGAGAACTGCATGAATCATGAATACTTGACTTTAATGTACCAATAATATTTTATTCACAAAACACTTTTGCAGCCCCCAAGTCCAAATTTCAGTATCATACACCTTCAAAAAGTAATCAGATTAAAAACATGCAAGAAATGGAACAAATATATAGGAACAAATTCAGCAGGTAAAATTATGGATAGGCTATTTAAAATCAAGTACACTGAAAATTGTTTAAATTATATACAAACGCATAATTCCTACTTTACCAGTTCTGAAATACATAGCTCAATTTAATTATTTCAGTACTTTATTGAGGACCTAATCCATTTAAGGAATAGTTAGTGCATTTCTTTTTCTCTGTATTTGGTCAAATATCTGAATCACCTTGATTGCTTTGGAAATGGTGGTGGAAATGAGTTCTGAAATTGGGTAGATTACAAGGCATTAACTATTCCTGTTGTTGAGTTTTTCTTTGTGTGACCTGAAAGGTGCTGTTGTTTTACTGAGACTGCAAGCGTAAGATCAATCTCACATACACTTCTGTGTTGCAAATGGATCATTGGATGCATAAATGAGGAAGTTAATGGTAGACTTTTATAAACATCAGATTAGAACTTAGCAGCTGGAAAATTGCATATGATTCTGGGCAGTACACTGCAGGAAGGAGATTGCACCCTTGTCGAAGGGACAGGGAAGGTTTATGAGTATGATAGCAGGAATCATGGACTCGAGTTGCAGAGATTAGAAGAGCTGGGATTGTTTATTTCAGAGCAGAGAAAGTAAATGAAGACCTCTTTTTATAGGCATTCAGAATTGAGAAGCTTTGAGAGAATAAGTCGTGAGAAATTGTTTCCTTTGTAAAGTGTGTTAGTAGCCACTTCTCTTGGATTTAAAATAAATGTTGAAAGAACCAGAAGGGAAATCTCTTCAACTTTAAAGGATTAGGATCTAGCATGCACCATCCAAAAGGGTGCTGGACTGAGATTTTATAGCATTAAAAAGAATGTATTGGAGGAATTCTAATTTTTGGGGGTTGTAGAATGTCTTTTTGGCTCACTGGCTCTGAGCCAGAATCCCAAGTCCCTTTCTGAGACTTGTTGGCCACAGAAGGTGCTTTATTAAACTGATTGCCGACCTGCAAATCCTTCCAACATAACTAACACAGACAGTAAGAGTGGGAGGGTCTCCCAAGGCTGCATGTGTGGTGGTGGCCTCACAACAGTCTCCTCATATTAAAACGCGTCATGTGTAGGTCCTTATGGAACCACCCTCCTTGCTTTGAGAGACCGTCAGTTGTAGGTTTCAGAGTTGCAGGATGTGGGACGAGAGTGGACATGACTTGCAAGGCACCAGTGCAGGTACAACAAGTTTAATGGCCTCCTGTGTTATAGGATTCTGTGATGCTGTGGCACGTTTTGTTAATGGATGCTATATTAAATGAGGTTTCATGACTAATTGAACTTCAATATTTTCATACTTTACTGCACATGTTAATGTGAGTAACACACACTTCGTGCAGTAATTAGGTGAGATCATGCATTCTAATGTTTGCAGACTCCAAAAAATTGTATGTCAAAGCTGAGTCACTCTTATTTGGAGAAAAAGGCAAGTGAAGTCTTTACTGATTGTTTTTCAATCTCCATCTGAAAGAGATTGAAGTGAAGAGCTGTTTAGAAATACTGGAGTATAGTAGTCTAGGTGAAACTGGGCTACATTTGGTACAGGTGGATTTTACTCAGTTGCTGGAGGGAATTGAAAACCCAGAAAATGGGTGAAACTGCACAAGTAACCAAGCCTTTTACTGAGCCTTCATTAGAGTCATACAGCACAGAAACAGACCCTGGGATCCAACCAGTCCATGCCGAACATAATCCCAAACTAAACTAGTCCCATCTGCCTGCTCCTGATTCATATCCCTCCAAATCTTTCCTATTCGTGTACTTATCTAAGTGTCTTTTATGCATTGTATCTGTGCCCGCATCCACACATCCTCAGGACTTTCATTCAGCATGTTAACCATCCTCTGCATAAAAACTTTGTCTCTCTTTTTTAAATCTCTTTCCTCTCACCTTGAAAATATGCCCCGTACACTTGAAATCCCATATTCTATGGAAAAGACACTTACCATTTGATACTCTCTATAACCCTCATGATTTTATAAACTTCTAAAAGGTCACCTCTCAACCTCTTATGCTCCAGTGAAAAAAGGCCCAGACTATCCACCCCTTCTTTATAACACAAACCTTCCATGCCCAGTAACATCCTGAGAAATCTCTTCTGAATCCTCTCTAGCTTAGTAATATCTTTGGGACATGCACAATGGCAGCACTGCACAGTGTGTACCACTCAGTGTGGAAGAGGAGGAAAATGGATGGAAGGGACAGAAAGGCCAGATTCACCAAACAGGTTTAGCTTGTGGGTGGCACAGGAGGAGAGCTGAAAGATTCACTGTACTCAGGATATGGATTCAATCCCATAAACACTAAGCATCTAATGTCTGGCTAGGTGACTGTCCTGCAATTCTCCTAAACTCCTCCTGAACAATCTGCTGAGAATCAATCTCCCTGAGCCGTGCATTTTGCTGCCACACACAGTCCTTCCTCCCCAGGTCTCTCCTCGAGTCTCCATCTCAACAGACACTCAGTAGCAAATACTGACCTCCCACCATCCAGCCACCACCACCACTTGCCTCAAAAGTCTTATCTCCATCATTAACAATCGCTGCATTCTTCACACTCTTAACCCTTTGGCTTTTGTAACCATGGTCCCACACCCCAAGGAGTGCTGGAGAAGATGGGATAGAAAATATGAGCAGGTGTTTGACCCTTGGAGCCTACTCCACCATTAAATACGATCTGATTGGGGTATTGACTCTATTTTTCTGTCAACCCCCATAACCTTTGACTTCCATGTCTTTAAGAAATCTGTTTAAATCAGCACTCATACTCAATCAATGTCACCAGGACATTGGTGATTGCACTCTGCTCAGCTGGAGCCTGGTTTCATCTCCCACAGATGCGTTGTTGGAGCTACAACAGAAGATGAAAAGGCAATGGAGACCGCAGATGAGGAGCATCATGCTGAGCAGACACAGTTACAAGACTCACACACACCCTTCAGTAGAACAGATATACACATACATTTCATGGCCTATCATACTGCTAGGGAGAGTGGTTAGATGTCATGAGTGCAAGGCTAGGTGCTGGAAGCAAGGACAGAAATGGTGCCAGAAGGCTGAAGATACCTCCAGTTTGTTCAGAGATACTGGAATCACAGGGGTACCCACAAAACAGGGGCTTGTGGGGTGACAATGGGAAATGTGTGGACATTTCAGAATTCCCAGGGATAGTGTTCACGCTTGCACAGAAGATGAATGAGTGCTCTGTCTCAGGCATTTAGGCTGATGAACAGCTCCACAAAAAGAATGGCTGAGCTCATAGAGCATCAGATGTGACAGGCTAACATATAATGCTAGAGCATATAATGGGGCCTACCAACATTAGAGCATATAATGGGGCCTACCAACAGTTGGCACAATATGGTTGGCACTTTGCCAAGCACTGACCAAAGAATGTCCTTGATGGCTGAACACCACCCTCAACTGTAGCCATCTGCCTGTTGAGCTCTGGATAAGCAAGATGGGTCCTGAGATGGAAAATGGGGACAGAGATGATAATATCAGGGACAAACCTGCATATTTGAAGTTCTTCTGTGCATGGCCACAAAGACCCAGCGGAGGGCCGCCACAGGCATCTCTGATCTCAGAGCACAGAAATGGACAGTCTGCCTCTGGTTCTGTTGAAGCTCCCAGAGGATTGATGCATCGGAGCCAGACAGGAAGGATATGGAAATGATCTTAGTGTGTACAGAGGGATTCACTTCTGCTTTGATGATGTCAGCATCGCAAACTAACATCTGTATTGCCAATTCTATTTTTAAATGAAAGAACATTGTTAACAATGTGATAATGACAAGATAATCTACTTTTATCATGTGAATTGAGGGCTAAACATTAACAAAGGCACCGTGACCTTTGAGGTAGTATCATAGGATCCTTCACATCAACTCAAGCAGGGAGACAGAGACTAACATCTCATCCAAACGATAGCAATTTTGACAGTGTATTGTTCCCTACTTATACTGTGGCTGCAGCACTGTGCAATTACAGTGCTACTATCAAATGTCTGAAGTTTCTTTTCATTTTGGGGGGCTTGATCATTATTGGGACATAATGTGTACTCTATACCGCATTGACCCTAGAAACTAAACACTGTTGAAAGGCCTGAGACTTACTGATGAGGATATAAAGCTCAGAAGGTTAATGGGATGCCTGTGTGGCTGTAGAGGTTTCTTGTTGGATAAGAGCAGTGTGTTGGGATGAGTACTCAGTTGCACATGCCTGGATGGCTGCAGCACAGTCTAAGGTTACAGGCAGAAAAAAGCCCATTAGAAAGTTAAAAAGCCATAAGACCTTAAGACATAGGAGCAGAAATTAGGCCATTCAGCCCATCGAGTCTGGTCCACCATTCAATCATGGCTAAGTTTCTCAACCCCATTCTTCTGCTTTCTGTGCGTAACTCTTGATCCCCTTGATAGTCAAGAACCTATCTCTCTCATTCTTAAATATACTCAATTACCTGGTCTCCACAACCTTCTGTGGCAATGAGTTCCATAAATTCACCACTCCCTGGCTGAAGAGATTTCTCCTTATCTCCGTTGTACTATTTTTCCAAAGCACAGTTGAACAAAGAAGTAAAATTCTAGCTTATAATACAGCATTTTAAAATGCTGTATTGCAAGCTAGAATTTTACTTCTTTGTTCAACTGTGCTTTGTAAAACTTGTACAAAGTCTTCTGCAGGCTTTTTGCACAAAATAAATACCTTCCCGTATTTTGTTAGTGTTATGCATCTCTGTATGGCTCCCTCCCTGTACTTTATATTGTGTAGTCTTCCTCCCTGTATTTTAAATTGAGTAGTTCCCTTCCTGTATTTTATGATTTGGAGAAGTTGGTTTTGGACTGGGATGTACAAAGTTAAAAATCACAAACACCAGGTTATAGTCCAACAAGTTTAATTGGAAGCACTCTAGCTTTTGGATTGCTGCTCCTTCATCAGGTGGTTGTGGAGTATAAGATTGTAAGACACAGAATTTATCGCAAAAGTTTATATTGTGATGTAACTGAAATTATATATTGAAAAAGACCTGGATTAATTGTTAAGTCTCTCCTCTGTTAGAATGACCATGTTGGTTCTTTCATATATAAAACACAAAACTTTTTTAAAAGCTACATTCTCAAGTGAGCTTTAACAACTGGTGTCATGCTGGCCCAGATAATGTATTGAAGGTGTGAGCTTCCCTGTGTGAGACTGTCTGTGCCACAGTGGTCAGGCTGATTCTAATCTAAAAAATGGATTTACAGAACCTTACATGAATTCATGCAGTTTTTGAGCAAAGTGAAATGTAATTCTGGACTTACAGATTCACCCCACAAACTTATATCTGTACGTGTGCATGTGGGTGTGTATGTGGGTGGGGGGGGGGGGGGGGGGTGGAGGGAGGTTATGGGTGTCTGTGAGAAGGTGTGTATGTGTCTGAGTGTGAGTGTAAAGGAGTATAAGTCTGTGTGAGTGTGGGAGTGTATGTGTGAAAGTATGAGAGAGGGTCTGCATGAGAATGTCTGTCTGTCAGAATGTGCATGTGTGTCTGTAGGAATGTGTGTATGTGTAGGAGTGTGTGTGTATGTACACAAGGGTGGTGTGTGTTGGAGTGTGTGTGTGTCTATGTGTATGTGTGTAGGAGTGAGTGTGTGTGTGTGTGTGTGAAGTGCAATGGGGTCACCTGTAGTGTGACATGAACCCAAGGTCCTGGTTGAGGCCATCCTCATGGGTACTGAACTTGGCTATCAGCCTCTCCTCTGCTACTTTTTGTTGTTGCCTGTCCTGAAGTCCACCTTGGAGGACGGTCACCACAAGGTTCGAGGTCAAATGTCCCGGACCGCTGAAGTGTTCTCCGACTGGGAGGGAACACTCCTATCTGTTGATTGTTGTGCGGTGTCCATTCATGCATCACTGTAGCCTCTGCTTGCTCTCGCCAATGTACCATGCCTTAGGGCATCCTTGCCTGCAGGGTATGAGACAGACAATGTTGGCTGAGTCGCATGAGTACCTGCCATGTACATGGTGGGAGGTGTCCCCATGTGTAATGGTGGTATCCATGTCGACACTCTGACACATCTTGCAGCGTCTACCATGACAAGGTTGGAGGGTGTTGTCCTGAAAGCTGGGCAGTTTGCTGCGAACAATGCTCTGTTTGCGGTTTCGTGGTTCTTTAAAGGCGAGAAGTGGAGGTGTGGGGAAGGTCTTGTTGAGGTCCTCATCCTCATTGATAACGTGTTGCAGGCTGCAAAGAACATGGCGCCGTTTTTTGGCTCCTGGGAAGTACTGGATCACGAAGGGTACCCTGTTGGTTGCAGCTTGTGTCTGTCACCTAAGGAGGTCATTGCGGTTCCTCACTGTGGCACGTTGGAACTGGTGGTCGATGAGTTGAGCATCGTACCCAGTTCTTATGAGGGCATCCTTGAGTACTTTCAGGTGTCCGTCATGCTCCTCCTCATCTGAACAGATCCTGTGTATGTGTAGGGCTTGTCCATAGGGGATGGTTGTTTTAATATGTTTCAGGAGGAAGCTGGAGAAGCATAGGATTGTGAGATTATCTGTAAGTTTGCGGTAGAGGGTGGTGCTGAGATGTCCATCCTTGATGGAGGTGCATGTGTCCAAGAATGAGACAGATAGTGGAGAGTACTCTATGGTGAGTTTGATGGTGGGATGAAACTCATTGATGTCATTGTGTAGTTGTTTCAGTGACTCGTCACCATGGTGTATAGTGTTGTTTGGAAGTCCTGCGTAGAGAAGAAGTCTTGCATGAAAATGTTGGCATGTTGGGGTACAATATCCTGTATTTAATCTTGTATTTTATATTGTGTCACTCTGTGTAGCTCCATCCTGTATTTTACATTATGTAGCTTCCTTCCTGTATTTTATAATGTGTAGCTCTATGTAGCTCAATCATTGCACACAGACTTGCCTCAGTGGTGCTGGTTTACAGAAGCATGATACTGTAGTTCAAAATTTATTATTTGGCTCATTGTCCAGGAGGGCGTATTGCCAGAAGAATCATTTGGTGGCTACTCCTCTCTTTTAATGGTCCACTGCTGCTTTGTGTCAATTTTGGCATATTTCACAGAGGGTTTCTTTCCATGAGACTTTGTGAGATTTCTCCTGCTATCTTTCCAAACACAGCTGGTCAATTATGCACCCCACTCCTACAGTCCCACTCCTATACTGTTATCTACTTCTTCCCATCACAGTTTGAAGTACTTGTCACTGCCTGGAACACCCAGAATCCCTGGATCTGGAACCATCTTTAAAGCCTAGCTGTGCACATGGTCAAGTGCTGCCAATCAGGAGTTGTCTTTCACCCTGGACTTAGTGGCAGGATAACCACAAACAAACCCTTCTCAGGGCACATAGGTGGCATGTCTGACACTTCCATTGCACATCGTATTGTACATTTATTGCTATTTAAAGATGAAACTACACATCTTGCCCATCTTTAATGCCATCCCATATTTGTACCCTGTCTACTTTTCCCCAATGCCCAGTGTAGCATTATTGTTCAACACGGGACAAACATGTATTGGAAGGCCTTCAGATAATTGAAAATGTTTACTTTTATTCAGAAACCACCAAAATGAACAAAAAACAAAATGTTGCTTTTGCCTCTGGGAAAAGACAGGGTCTGCTTGCTTTTCAAACACCAATGACTACAGTAAATGAATGATCACTGTATGTAGCTCACATCTTCTGGAAATAGGTGTCAATTAAGTCCCGTCTGACTTGTTGCACTTAACGCGACAGTCCTCTATCTTTGCAGAAGGTGATGTTTGCCCTGCTCAATATCTTGATTTTCCTCCTTGGAAGACTGTTCCTCCTCTTCCATGGCATTCCCTCATTGTCTGCTTCAGTTGTGCACAGCACAGCATGCTGGGATTATGGGGCACATTCTATCCAGCATGCACTATAAGGCTCCCCAGATTGATCCAAGAATCGGAACCTCAGCAGCAGCAGGCCTAGTGGAGCTACATATTTGGCAGAATGGGTAAGAATATCCTTCCCAAGTGAATGTCGTGAACCCATTGGATATTTGAGACAAAAATGAAACAAAGACCTGCGGATGCAGGAGATCTGAAACACACAAGAACAGAAATTGCTGGAGAAATTCATCATCTGTGGAGAGCAAACAGAATTAACGTTTCGAGTCTCGGTCTGAGAAAGGGTCACTGGACTCAAAACATTAACTCTGTTTTCCCTCTATAGATGCTGTGTTTCTCGAGCAATTTCTGTTTGTGAATTTTTGAAAGAGCCTGACAGTTGCCTGGGCACTTTTACTGGATTAATTCCTTCCTGAGAACCTACAGCTGCCCTGCACAAGCAGGTAGGAGTCATCGCAAAATGCTTGAGTGAACTTCAGCGATTGATTGCATTGCTGTCAGCTTTAAATTTTAATTTCTGAGTGGGGCTTCCTCAATTGGTTAGTCACCAGCAAGTATTCGAGGTTCAGCTATTTAAAAATCTGTCCGTTTTGGATGATTATAATGGGAAGCCCTGGCTTGATTTCCAGCATTTTATTTCAGCATATGTGTGATTAAGTTGGCTTTTTGCTAAATACTAAACCAGAATGGGTTTGGGATGAAAGGCAGGATTATACCTCGAGGTTTGCTTGGGTGCTGCTGAAAGTCTTTCAAATTCATTGAAATATTGTCCAGTATGTGAGAGTCTTCATTCTCCTATGTCTCAAATTCTCACGAAACCATATCTATGGAATTTAGCAAAAGTTATTTATTTCAAAATTACTACGTATGAGCATTTTAATAACAACCATGAGTAGGCGACTTGGCCCTTTGAAGCTTCTCTGCCATTCAATAAGATCATGACTGACCTGAGCTCCTCACTCCTAGTAATGCCTGATAGCCTTCCCCCCTTGTTGATCAAGAACCTGTTTGCCTTTGTCTTAAAACATATTCAAAGACCCCGCTTTCACTGCCTTATGAGAAAGATTTCCACAGATTCATGGACCATCTATGAGAAAACAGACATTCTCATCTCTGTCTTAAGTGGACAACCCCTTTTCATAAGTAATGCACCCTAGTTTTAGATTCTCCAATAATATGAAAATACCTTTCCCCATTCACTCTATCAAGGCTTCTGAAGATCTTACATGTTTCAACAATGTTCCTGTTACACGTCCAAAGTCCAGCAGGTACAAACCTAGCCTGTTCACCTTTCCTCAAAAGACAACCCACTCTTTCCTGGTATGAGACTCATAAACATTCTCTGAACTGTCTCCAATACATCTGCATCCCTCCTAAATCAGGAGACCCTGTATACTGTACTCTCTCATACGACTGCCCTCTTAGGAACACAACAGAAGGAGTATATTTGGCCCATTAAGTCTGCATTAGCTCTTTTGGAAAGCAATCGAGGGAGCCCTGCTCCTTGGCTCTTTCCCCATATTCCTGCAGCTTTCAGAAGGTTATACTGGTAAATAATTCTGGTGTAGTTCTTATGTTAGGATGAGATGTGATGGCTCAGTTCGAGCACTTGAGAATTGCTAGTTAGCCAGGAAGGACCTAAAGAGAGAGCTAAGAGGAGCCAGGAGGGGATATACAATGTCGTTGGCAGATAGGATCAAGGAAAACCCTCAGGCTTTCAATAAGTATATCAAGAATAAAAGAGTGACCAGAGTAAGATTAAGAAAATCAACTTTTCAGACAAAAGCCCTTCATTGGGAATTTCTTGATTTTCCAGCTCCTTGGATGCTGCCTGACCTGCTGTGCTTTTCCAGCACCACACTCTCGACTCTAAGCTCCAACATCTGCAGTCCTCACTTTCGCCTAGAGTAAGATTAGGGCCAATCAAGGATAGTAGTGGGAAGTTGTGTGTGGAGTCAGAGAAGATAGGGGAATTGCTAAACAAATATTTTTTGCCAGTATTCACACTAGAAAAAGACAATGTTATCAAGAATACTGAGATACAGACTACTAGACTAGATGGGATTGAAGTTGACAAGGAGGAGGTGTTAACAATTCTGGAAAGTGTGAAAATAGTAAGTCCCCTGGCCGGGTGGGATTTATCCCAGGATTCTCTGGGAAGCCAGGGAGGAGACTGCACAGCCTTTGGCTTTGATCTTTATGTCGTCGTTGTCTACAGGAATAGTGCCAGAAGACTGGAGGGTAGCAAATGTTGTTCCCTTGTTCAAGAAGGGGAGTAGAGACAATTCTGGTAATTATAGACCAGTGAGCCTTACTTCAGTTGTGGGTAAAGTGTTGGAAAGGGTTATAAGAGATATGATTTATAATAATCTAGAAAGGAATAAGTTGATTAGGAATAGTCAACACGGTTTTGTGAAAGGTAGATCGTGCCTCACAAACCTTTTGCATTCTTTGAGAAGGTGACCAAATGGATGGATGAGGGAAAAGCAGTTGATGTGGTGTATATGGATTTCAGTAAGGTGTTTGATAAGGTTCCCCACAGTAAGCTACAAGGTTCCCCATGGGAGACTTATTAGTAAGGTTAGATCTCACAGAATACAGGGAGAACTAGCCATTTGGATACAGAGCTGGCTCAAAGTTGACGACAGAGGGTGGTGGTGGAGGGTTGTTTTTCAGACTGGAGGCCTGTGACCAGTTGGAGTACCACAAGGATCGGTGCTGGGTCCTTTACTTTTTCTAATTTACATAAATGATTTGGATGCGAGCATAAGAGGTACAGTTAGTAAGTTTGCAGATGACAGCAAAATTGGAGGTGTAGTGGACAGCGAAGAGGGTTACCTCAGATTACAACAGGATCTTGACTAGATTGGCCAATGGGCTGAGAAGTGGCAGATGGAGTTTAATTCAGATAAATGTGAGGTGCTGCATTTTGGGAAAGCAAACCTTATCAGGACTTATACACTTAATGGTAAGGTCCTAGGGAGTGTTGCTGAACAAAGAGACCTTAGAGTGCAGGTTCATAGCTCCTTGAAAGTGGAGTCGCAGGTAGCTAGGATAGTGAAGAAGGCTTTTGATATGCTTTCTTTATTGGTCAGAGTACTGAGTACAGGAGTTGGGAGGTCATGTTGCGGCTATACAGGACATTGGTTAGGCCAATGTTGGAATATTGTGTGCAATTCTGGTCTCCTTCCTATCAGAAAGATGTTGTGAAACTTGAAAGGGTTCAGAAAAGCTTTACAAGGATGTTGCCAGAGTTCGAGGATTTGAGCTATAGGGAGAGGCTGAACAGGCTGGGGCTGTTTTCCATGGAGTGTCAGAGGCTGACGGGTGACCTTATAGAGGTTTACAAAATTATGAGGAGCATGGATAAGGTAAATAGGCAAGTCTTTTCCCTGGAGTTGGGGAGTCCAGAACTAGAGGGCATAGCTTTAGGGTGAGAGGGGAAAGATATAAAAGAATCCTAAGGGGCAACTTTTTCACACAGAATGAACTGCCAGAGGAAGTGGTGGAGGCTGGAATAATTGCAACATTTAAAGGGCATTTGGATGGGTATATGGATAGGAAGGGTTTGGAGGGATATGGGCTGGGTGCTGGCAGGTGGGACTAGATTGAGTTGGGATATCTAGTTAGCATGGATAGGTTGGACCAAAGGGTCTGTTTCCATGTGTACATCTCTATGACTCTAAAATAAGGACGCATGGGATTGAGGATGATTTTGCGGTTTTGATCAGATTGTGGCTTGCTGAAAGAAGACAGAGGGTGGTGGTTGATGGGAAATGTTCATCCTGGAGTTCAGTTACTAGTGGTGTACCACAAGGATCTGTTTTGAGTCCACTGCTGTTTGTCATTTTTATAAATCCCCTGGATGATGGCATAGAAGGATGTGTTTATAAATTTGCGGATGAAACTAAGGTTGGTGCGGTTACAGATAGTGACAAAGGATGTTGTAAGTTACAGAGGGGGCATATATAAGCTGCAGAGCTGGGCTGAGAGGTAGCAAATGGACTTTAATGTGGAAAAGTGTGAGGTGATTCACTTTGGAAGGAGTAACAAGAATGCAGAGTACTGGGCTAATGGTAAGATTCTTGGTAGTGTAGATGAGCAGAGAGATCTCAGTGTCCAGGTACATAGATCATTGAAAGTCCAGGTTGACAGGGTTGTTAAGAAGGTATACTGTGTGTTAGCTTTTATTAGTAGAGGGATTGAATTTCAGAACCATGAGGTCATGCTGCAGCTGTACAAAACTCTGGTGCGAGTGCACTTGGAGTTTTGTGCACAGTTCTGGTCACTGCATTATAGGAAGGATGTTGAAGCTTTGGAAAGGGTTCAGAGGAGATTTACGAGGTTGTTGCCTGGTATGGAGGGAAGGTCTTACAAGGAAAGGCTGAGGGACTTGAGGCCATTAGAGAGAAGATTGACAGGTGACTTCATTGAGGCATATATAGGTTTTACAGTGAGAGCCTTTTTCCTCAGATGTTAATGACTAGCACGAGGGGACACAGCTTTAAATTGAGGGGTGATAGATATAATACAGATATCGGAGGTAGTTTCTTTACTCAGAGAGTTGGAGGGGCATGGAATGCACTGCCTGCAATAGTAGTAGACTTGTCAACTGTAAGAGCATTTAAATGGTCATTGTATAGGAATATGGACAATAATGGAATAGTGTAGGTTAGATGGATTTCAGGTTGTTTTCACAGGTCGGTGCAACATTGAGGGCTGAAAGAACGAGGGTAGGTCCGATCAAGGACAGTAGTGGGAGACTGTGTATTGAGTCAGAAGAGATAGGAGAGGTCTTGAATGAGTACTTTCCTTCAGTATTTACAAACAAGAGGGACCGTATTGTTGAAGAGGAGAGTGTGAAACGGACTGGTAAGCTAGAAGAGATACTTGTTAGGAAGGAAGATGTGTTGGGCATTTTGAACAACTTGAGGATAGACAAGTCCCCCGGGCCTGACGGGATATACCCTAGGATTATGTGGGAAGCAAGAGAGGAAATTGCAGAGCCATTGGCAATGATCTTTTCGTCTTCACTGATAACAGGGGTGGTACCAGGGGATTGGAGAGTGGCGAATGTTGTGCCCCTGTTCAAAAAAGGGAATAGGGATAACCCTGGGAATTACAGGCCAGTTAGTCTTACTTCAGTGGTAGGCAAAGTAATGGAAAGTGTACTGAGGGATAGGATTTATGAGTATCTGGAAAGACACTGCTTGATTAGAGACAGCCAGCACGGATTTGTGAAGGATAGGTCTTGCCTTACAAGTCTTATTGAATTCTTTGAGGAGGTGGATGAGGGTAGAGCAGTGGATGTAGTGTACATGGATTTTAGTAAGGCATTTGATAAGGTTCCCCATGGTAGGCTTATGCGGAAAGTCAGGAGGCATGGGATAGAGGGAAATTTGGCCATTTGGATAGAAAACTGGCTAACCGGTTGAAGTCAGAGAGTGGTGGTAGATGGTAAATATTCAGCCTGGAGCCCAGTTAGAAGTGGAGTTCTGCAGGGATCAGTTCTGGGTCCTCTGCTGTTTGTAATTTTTATTAATGACTTGGAAGAGGGAGTCGAAGGGTGGGTCAGTAAATTTGCAGATGATACGAAGATTGGTGGAGTTGTGGATAGTGAGGAGGGCTGTTGTTGGCTGCAAAGAGACTTAGATATGATGCAGAGCTGGGCTGAGGAGTGGCAGATGGAGTTCAACCCTGTCAAGTGTGAGGTTGTCCATTTTGGAAGGACAAATAAGAATGCGGAATACAGGGTTAACGGTAGGGTTCTTCGTAAGGTGGAGGAGCAGAGGGATCTTGGGATCTATGTTCATAGATCTTTGAAAGTTGCCACTTTCAGGTGGATAGAGTTTGTAAGAAGGCCTATGGTGTATTAGCGTTCATTAGCAGAGGGATTGAATTCAAGAGTCATGAAGTGATGTTGCAGCTGTACAGGACCTTGGTTAGGCCACATTTGGAGTACTGTGTGCAGTTCTGGTCGCCTCACTTTAGGAAAGATGTGGAAGCTTTGGAGAGGGTGCAGAGGAGATTTACCAGGATGTTGCCTGGAATGGAGAATAAGTCCTACGAGGATAGGTTGAGAGTGCTAGGCCTTTTCTCATTGGAACGGCGAAGGATGAGGGGTGACTTGATAGAGGTTTATAAGGTGATCAGGGGAATAGATGGAGTAGACAGTCAGAAACTTTTTCCCCGAGTACAACAGAGTGTTACAAGGGTACATAAATTTAAGGTGAAGGGTGGAAGGTATAGGGGAGATGTCAGGGGTGGGTTCTTTACCCAGAGAGTGGTGGGGGCATGGAATGCGCTGCCTGTGGGAGTGGTAGAGTCAGAATCATTGGCGACCTTTAAGCGGCATTTGGATAGGTACATGGATGGGTGCTTAATCTAGGTTAGAAGTTCGGCACAACATCGTGGGCCGAAGGGCCTGTTCTGTGCTGTATTGTTCTATGTTCTATGTTCTAAGGCCTGTACTGTACTGTGATGTTCTATGTACTATCATTAGTGCATTGTTTGTGATAATTTTCTTTAAATTTAGAACTTCCAGATATTATAGTGGGAGACAGTAGAACAGTATCAAAATTGCATTCTCTGATTCCAGTTTTACTGCGCACTAGCCTGATTTGGGTTGGAGAATCTGTGTTGTGAATGCCCTGACTGTAAATTTTGGATGCATAATTTTACGAAAAATCAGTCAAGGCTGAACCTCTGATAGTTCACACCTCTGAAGACTGAGTCAAATAAAAATAATCAAAATAAGCAAAATTGTTTCACGAAAAGTAATCAATGGGCCTGTAAATGAACCACAAATTTATGAGAATTCATTGTGTTCATGATATAGAGTTCGGAGAAGTCGTAAGGACTTTGAACCTGAATGTAAACTGAGTAACCCGTTATGTTCTTCACTGTTGCTCTGTCCCCCATAATTATTTTTGAAATATTTTGTTTTATTAGGAAGTCCAGTGGGAACTCTTCTTCCAGCCTCGGTGATATGGTGTCTGGTACGTGGCGTTCTCCCTCCCCTTCTTCAGGTGAATTTGTTCTTGCTATTTAAATCACACGTGGAGTATTCAACTTGCAATTGCCCAACTGACTTTAACTCTGTAGGTATTTTAGGGTATTGCAAGAATACCTGATCACTCTGTACATTGCATGGCAGAGTAAGTAACACATTCAGGAGTTCAGCAGATATGACAAACCATGAGAGTAAAACTCAAGTTGTTTATCAATATATGCTGCACTCTTAATGAGTTTCTTATTAGTTTACTGTTAAAAGGATGTTGTTCCGTACAGAGCATGTGACTGAAAGTAGATCCGATCCAAAGTGGATTTCAAGCTTGTTTGGTTCAACTTTAATGTCATTGCATCCCGTGTCTTGTTCATCTATCATGTTGAGTTTTTTTTCATTCATTCATGGAATATCGGCATCACTGACTAGACCAGCATTTATTGCTCAGAGTAAACCACATTGCTGTGGGTCTAGAGTCATGTATAGGCTAGACCAGGTAAGGATGGCTGTTGCCTTCCCTATAGGACATTAGCGAACCAGATGGGTTCTTCACCCCTCCAATAATCAGCAATGGATTCATGGTCATCATTAGACTCTTAATTGCAGATTTCCTTCTATTGAATTCAAATTCCACCATGTCTTGTGGTAGGATTCAAACCGGCATCCCCAGAACATTATCTGGGTCTCTGGATTAACAGTCCGGTGCTAATACCATTTGATTCTTGCTTCCCCCTAAGTTTTATGCCATAGAGTTTGCCACCAACATTGGCACAACTCAAACATTTGAATATAATATGAACACGTTCAGTGTTTTGTTTCCACAATTTAATAATTACTATGTTGTTGATATTATTTCAAATCATGCTTAATATGTTAGCTGAAATTACCTTTCACAGTCAAATTCTTGAGATTTGATGCAACCAAGTTTGCATATTCTGATAGCCAGGAGAAGAATGTTTGCTCCTTAAACAAATGCTTTTTTCCCCCTTTGCAGCAAAACAGAAGCAAAAAGTGGTGAGTGTTTTGTTTTTTCTCCATCCTGATGTTGCTTTTGTGTCTATCAACTTAATCAGTAGTTTTCTTTCTGTTACTGTCAGGCTGTCACCAGTGTGGCTGTCAAATCCACTGAAGCCATTCTAACCACAAGAGCTGAGTGTGTGTTGTACAGCATTAGAGTGCAACAAGTGAAAATGAATGGAGTTTTTGTCTAATTCTTGACACTTACCACAGACTTCTCATTGAACTTTAAACATTATTTGATGCATGCTTTGCATACTGAAGTGCTTATTAGCAAAGGAGAGTCTTATCAACAGATGACCACAGACTGAGAATGACTTGGACAGTTGGAAAGTGGTATCCAGGAAATATAAGCAGTGGTTTGAAAGCAGGTAGGAATGCAGAGATTTGGGGGCCCAGGTGGGTATAAACGACCCTGAATCCTGGCAGCATGAGAGCCAGGAGTTTTCAATTCCCAGACTTCATCTGCATGGCGCCAGTGGGAAGTGGCATACAAGGTGCACAGTATGGTTGATATTGACAGAAAAGATGGTCCTCAGGGCTCGGTTAAGTTTCAGAATGAGGATTCAGTAGTCTTTTGGTGAGGGTAGAGGATCTGGCGTGGGAAGATTAAAAACCTTTGGAAAGATCCCAGAGGACTAATTCTGCTCTGTCAAGCCCCATGATGAGAGTTGAAAACATTAAAACAACTTGAGTTTTTGGAATCAAAAACAGAAGTCATTGGAAAAGCTCAGCAGGTTGGCAGCACCTGTGAAGAGAAATCAAAGTTAACATTTTGGGTCTGGTGACCCTTAGAAATGTTAACTTTGATTTCTCTCCACACATTCTGCCAGACCTGCTGAGCTTTTCCATCAACTTCTATTTTTGTTTCTAATTTACAGCATCTGCAGTTGTTTCGGTTTTGACCTTTTGGATCGTTTATTTCCCTTAGCTGCTATTCCTGCTTTGTTGGCCTGGTCAGAGCATCACAAATGTCTCCCTATAGACCAATAGTTAAAATAGTAGTCTGGCCCTAATCAGAACAATGGAACTCAATTTGCTTATTTAAAGAGCACTAATTTCAGGTGCTGTTTCTGTCTGTTCGGAAGAACAGTTTAAAATCAGAACCTGCAGGAAGACAAATAACAGTGTGTAATTGCCATGGATAATTGTAACTGTATGCATCCTCACGGTTAAAATTGTCTCTATAATCTTAGAACCGCAGTGCTGATCTTGTGTCTTACCAAAAGTAATATTTTATGATCCACTAATTCTGTGAAGAGAATCAAATAAAAGGCATCATCCATTTCATTCAGTGAGACACCATTATGTGACAGATTATCCTGATGCCAAATGTTCACAGGACCACAGAATTGTTACAGCACTGAAGAAGGCCATTTAGCCCATCATTCCTATACAGGTTCAGTTGTCTAGTGCCAATCACCTGTCTTTTTGCCATAGCCCTGCACACCATTTCTATCCAAGTAATCATCTAATGCTGACTTGAATGCCTCAGTTGAACCTGCCCCCACATTTCCAGACAGAGCATTCATTATGCTTTCCTGGACTAATATTTAAATTACCGCATTATGTGACATCTGGGAACAGCTAAGTTAATGTGTTTAACCAAACAATGGATTCTCAAAATTAAACATCAGATATAACTGCCACAAAGTCAAATGAAATAACTAGCAGTGACAGAATAAATATTCCAATGAACATAAGTTGCTCATTAGTTGGTAGAGTATTGTGATCTCAAGTTGTATATCTCAGTTCATCTGATGTTGCTTTTATATTTAGTAGTTAACGATGAAAGAAACACTTGTGAATTCTGATATATTTGCACCTATTTGACAAGTTTCTTTGTAATAGCTAGGTCACAGAATGTCCACTGGCTTCAGGCTGAATTTAGAGTGAGGATTTCTGTTTGCATTTTTTGTGCTGAAGATCTTCACATTTTGCTCTCTTGGCTGCAAGTAGCAAGAGAAAAGAATGTTACAATCACACATTTTTCTGAATTCATTTCTCACAACTGTTTCACTGTAATGGTAGGGATTTAAAAGGTAATTAGGGCATCTACTTTTCTCTCAAGTTGGAATTGCAAAACATAGGAACATAGGACTGGCTGTTAGATAGAACTGTTTTTTTTGGATGTGAGGATCATAAGTAGTGAGTGACCCGTGTCCCTTTCAATTGACATAGCAACATGTAAACATTGTGTATCCACCTCATCTGAATATGTGAGTGTAGTACTTATGTTGCTCTCTGTTTCTTAATGCTATGGTGTGGAGGTGCAGGTGTTGGACTGTGGTGGACATGGTCAGAAGTCACACCATTCCTAAAGAAGGGCTCATGCCCGAAACGTCGATTCTCCTGCTCCTTGGATGCTGCCTGACCTGCTGCACTTTTCCAGCAACACATTTTCAGCTCTGATCTCCAGCATCTGCAGTCCTCACTTTCTCTCAGAAATCACACAACACCAGCTATAGTGCAACAGCTTTATTTCAAATTACAAACCTTTGGAGCACTGCTGCTTCCTAATGCTGTCAATGAGTTCTGCACACAGCAAGAGACCCTGGCATTGTTGTTTGAATGCCTCATGGCACTGTTTCCCTACTCTTCTTAAAGGCAGGATGTATCTTAAAAGACAGTTGGTCAGAATTCATTCACGGGATGAAGACATAGCTGATGAGGCCAACAGTTATTGTCCTTCACTAACTGAGGGCAGTTGAGATTCAACCATATTGCTGTGGGTCTGAAGTCAGACGGGTAAGGATGTCAGTTTCTTTCCCCAAAGGACATTAATGAACCAGATGGATTTTTCCAACAATCGATTCACAGTTTTCATTAAACTCTTAATTCCAGATTTTTATTGGATTCAAATTCCACTATCTGCCATGGCGGGATTCGAACCTGGGTTCCCGGAACATTACCTGGGTCCCTGGAATAACAGTTCAGCAATAATATTCCGAGGCCATCGACTCCCCTGCATTGCTGCAATGTAAATTCTTGCAATGTGGCAGTTGGATCGACAATGATCAATGAGGTGCGAGAGACATTAGTGTTGCAGGTGGGCAGGAAGAAAGGTGCCATGGACCCTCAGGAACCAAGCTAAGCAGGAAGCAAATGAATTTAAGGGATTGAAAGGCTGACTTTGAATGGAGAGCCTACTCTTGTTTTGACATTTCTAGTTTTCACAAGTGGACTCATCTTGCTGTACTTGTTCTGTAATCTGTTGTCTTACAGATGTGTCACCAGATGGTTAATTACCCTGTCCATGTTTTGACAATTGATTTTTAAAAAATGGAAAATTATGGGAAGGGGTACCCATAATTTCTCAATGTATACTTCTAATGAGTGAGCCACCACACTGCATGTATATATCTAAAACATTAGTCCTCCAGACTCAAATGGTATTCAGGAATGGTTGTCATTGCACCTATTAACATAACTAATCTGTTTTCAGATTAAATGCATGAGAGACAATGGTTTGACAAATATTTAACAATGGAATTGTCAAAGCTGCATTTTCCTTTATTCAATCAATTCTTTTCAAGCCTAGTGTCAAACAAACTTGCCAGTGTTTATATTCATTTATATGTATATGTGTATATATGTGTTGAGTAAATAAATAGTAAGAGCTGAGTAAATAATTGCATAAATAATTGATCAAATTCACATTTGGAGTAAAAACAAATTCCTGTCTGAGTTATTTTTTATTTTATTTATTCTTTCATGGGATATGGGTGACACTGGTTTCTAGGCTAGCGTTTGTTACCCAACTGTATTTGACTGTAAGAAGAACGTGAGAATGCTGCAGTCCATATGGTCGTGATACACCCAGAATGTTGTTAGGGAGGGGACTCCAGGATTTATAAACCTCTGAACTTATGTTTTAAGGTCATTCGGTTTAGCTGGTCAGCAATTACAAACTAGCAGTCCTTTTGACATTCAGTGAAGCTAGCTATTTTCAACTACTAGCTACATAAATCAAAAATCTTACCCAAAGTAGCAGACCAAAAATGATAAGAAAACAAATTGCAATCCAATTTAATCTCTTTTTTTTATTTCCTGTTTATTTCAGATGATATTTAAGAAACACATTCTGAAGTAGCTTTTGGATTGAGTCTGGCATGTGTAGCTAATGTTGCATGTGTGTAATAATGTTATTGGCAAGCTCATACAAGTTGGTTTCATTAGGATATCACTGCTGAATTATGGGTACTTCCCCTGGATCCATCAGCAGATTGAGAGCTGTGCAGAAGGATTGACTTTGCCTGGCTTGGACAATTGCCTATCACCTCAGGTTAGCCTGGAAGAGAAGTAGGCAGTCTCAGTGTCACATTGCATACAGCACTTCTGCCCTTCTTGACTCTAGTTAAGGCAAGGGGTAAAAAAAGAGACTCTTAATCTATGTTTTTTGAATGGCAGTCTGTAATGGTCTGTGTAAGTATTACTGGTCTGACTGCTGGGTACAAATAAACCTGATAGTACCACTGAAGGCTGCAAGAAACAATGTGACAGGGTTCCAACACACACAGAATACTCTTTTCTATGATGTCCTCCACTAATCATAAGGGGGAGTCCCATAATAATCTTTTAAAAGTAATCCTCCATCATCTCCTGGGGAAATTTCCTGAGTAATAATTTAAACGGTTTCCCAATGGATCAATGGAATCATTCAATGTACATGGTAGTCAGCTCATGAATGTATTCCATCAGGAAACTCTGCTGGAAATCAGGAAATTGGTCTATCACATTCCACAGAGAAATTACTTTGGAAGGTGAGTTTCTTAACAAGATCCATTAATGTTGTAGGAACAGAAAGATGTAAACACCAGGAGGAAGATTTAAAAAAAACAGGAGGAAGCACTTACAATGCAATGCACTAAAGTGTCATTGCCACTTAAATCAGATATTAGCTTGTTTTAACTATTACGATTTAACGAGTATTCTCATGCATCATTACTGTTTTTAATTAACACAGACTGAGCACATTCCGCCTTATGATGTGGTACCATCCATGAGACCTGTTGTGTTGGTGGGCCCATCGTTGAAAGGTTATGAGGTAAGGAATAGTGATGGAATTATATCTGCCATCAGTCATTATGAAAATAAACTAGGGCACTGAGTGAAGCTGTATTTGCAAATCTGAAGATGACACTAAAAATAGGTGGGAAAGTAAGTTGCAATGAGAAATTAACACACGGATATGGATAGGTTGGGTGAATACTTGGCAAAAGAAGTTTAATATGGATAAGTGTGAGGATATCCATTTTGGTCTAGGAATAAAAAGGCAACTTATTATCTAAACAGAGAGAAATTTCGGAGTGTTTTTGTGCAGAGGGATCTGGGGTGTCCTCATATATGAATATCAGAAAACAGGTATGCAGGTACAGCAGATAATAAAAATGTTAGCATTTATTGCTGAAAGAATAGAGCACAAAAGTAAGGAAGTGATGCTGCAACCTAAAGAGAAAATGCTGGAAAATCTCAGCAGGTCTGGCAGCATCTGTAAGGAGAGAAAAGAGTTGACGTTTCAAGTCTAACTGACCATTTGTCAAAGCTGGAGTGATGCTGCAGTTGTACAAGGCATTAGTGAGACTGCATTTAGAATATTGCATACAATTTTGGTTGCCTTTCTTGAGGGGGGATATAGTTGTAATGTAAGCAGTTCTGTGGAGGTTCACTGAATTTATGCCAGAGATGCAGGGTTTGTCTTATGAAGAGAAATTGAGAAGTTTGGGCAGATATTCTCGAGTTTCGAAGAAGGAGAAGAGATCTAATTGAGGTATATCAGATGCTAAAGGACATTCACAAAGAAAATGGAAAGTGGATGTTTCTCTTGTGGGCAATCTACAATGAGAGGTCTTGGTTTTAGGATAAAGGGTAACAGATTTAAAACTGAGATGCGGAGAAATTACTTCTTTCAAAATGTCATGAATCTGTGAAAATCACTACCACACAGTGTGGTGGATGCTGGGACACTTAGTAAACCTAAGGAGGTGGTAGACATTTTAAATTAGTAATAGATTAAAGGTTATGGAGAGCAGACAGGAAAACAGTGTTCAGGCGACGATGTTATCAACCATTATCATACTGAGTGGCAGACCAAGCTCGAGGGGCTGAATTGCCCCTGCTCCAAGTTCTTATCTTTTTTTAACATACCTATGAACCACCACTACGAATTGTTACTTGATATTGTGGCATGATTTAAACTGATTGCTGTTTTGACAACAATTCAACTTTAACCAACCAACTCAGGCATCCAATTCACAGTCATTTTTACATATTTTCAATTCTCCAGTACACTCTGAGACTGCTAGCTAGTCATATGACAGGTATTTGTAAGCTCTCAGTGCAGAACAACATTCACTCTCTCAAAGGTACAGGAAACACCTTCACATTCATAACACCTTGTTATATAATTTTTGACAAAATGTTATTGAAATCTTTTTTAACAAACAATTTGACAAATATTTGTTCAGGTATAGTTTTATGATAGAATGCAAACTGCTAGGTTTTGCTGTATCGGTGGATATTGAATAACTGAATCAAGTTAGTAATTACAGAATTAATACATTGTTTGCTTTTTAAAACTCAGATATTCAAACTTATACATTCATGGGTTGCAAAAATATGCCACAAGATCGCAGGAATGATAGGTTCAGTGGCCAAAACCATTTCAGCTAACCTGTAGAAGTGCAAGGTCATTTACTATAAACATTAGAAAGACCATGTATTTTCTAGATGGTGCAAGACTAGGAGTGAGTTGCCTGGTCCTTGAAAGATGGCTGTCCAGGGACAGCCTCAGGGATGACTAGAGCCACAGTTTGACATTCCTGCTAGCAATAAATTATAAACTGTTTCTTTTTCAAAGGGGTATGAAGGATTTCAAATGACCTGACTTTGAATTCCAAGCTACACAAATAAGAAGAGCTTTCTTTAGGGAATTCCTGGTGGAAATCCATTTTAGAAAACCAAGATAAAGTTTCATTTTGAGGAATTAAATATAGATTCTCAGTTACCCCTTGGATTTACCACAATAATGGTGATTGATATTTTTTCCTACAATAATTACAAAGTAAAAGATTTGATTCTATAAATTGGCTTTAATGTGGATGGTGTGAGAAGTTAGTTCTGAAGGTTTTAAGTTGAGTAGTAATTGAAGGATTAATCTAGTGTATCCCTCCAATTCAGATGTTTAATTTAAAATGCTTGTTTAATTAACTTTTAATTTCAAAACAGCACATGAAATGCAAACCTTTAGCTTTTATGAGCTGACACGTGATCCATAGTTAGGTCTCATAGAGTCATACAGCATGGAAACAGACCCTTTGGACCAACTCGTTCACATCAACCAGGTTTCCCAAATTAAATCAATCGAAATTAACTCTGTGTCTTACAATTCTGTACTTCACAACCAACTGATGAAGGAGCAACGCTCCGAAAGCTAGTGCTTCCAATTAAACCTGTTGGACTATAATCTGGTGTTTTGAGATTTTTACCTCTGTACACTCCAATCCAACACCGGCATCTCCAAATCATAAACCAATCCCATTTGCCTGCATTTGTCCCATAGTCCTCTAAATCTTTTTTATTCATGTGCCTGTCCAAATGTCTTTTAAATGTTGCAACAGTATCTGTATCTACCACTTTACTTTAAAAGGAAATTCCATCTTGTGACCTCCCAGTATCTCAATCCTAACATTCATGATCAATATTCCATTTTGCACCAAGGTCTCAAAATGAAAATTAACCATATTTTGCTAATTGAATGATATCCTGTGATATCATTCTAACCCAGCGTACAACAAAGAGTTGTGGGTTCTTGTGGTGCAGTAGTGGTGTGCCTACTCCTGAACCAGGGGACCTGGATTCAAGTCTCACCTGCTCGAAAGGGATGTAATGACATTTCTGAACAGTTTGATTAGTAAATATCTAGGCTACACAGGTTTGCTGCTGATTACATTAACTCTGTGAAACCCAGTAATGTTTTCAGTGAACTGGCTGCTTGCAAAACTCAGGGGAACCCAAACATTGGGATCTAGAGTGGCAACTATTAGTCTAAAAGATCACATATTAGTACTGTTAATGCAAAGTATTGTCCCCCCTAATTTGTCCTGTAAATTTAATGTAATCAGCAAAAAATCAAACTGAACACCACCTTTGTAAAGTCCAGCATTTCATTTGAGTAAGAAACAGAGGGATGATTTGCCATGCACATAATCCTGTGACATGAGCTGCTTTAAGCTGCAATCCTAAATAGGTTACATTTGATCCTTGTCTCTTGACCATCACTCATTGATTAGATTAAACTAAAGATTTTCCTCTTCAGAGCTCCCAACACTTGCCAGAAGCACAAACTGAGTTCTGGTGGTACACCAGCCCATGATTTTCTATTGGTAATGATCTTCCAAACTTCAAACTCTGAATATGCACTCCATAGTAATACAAGGAACATCAGCACAGTTACTGAGAAAAGAATCATGAAAAGCTGTATAGATAAGAGGAAATTATATTTCCAGTTATAACTGTGGAATAAACCAGTCATTCATGAATTAGTACAATCCCTGCAGGTCGAGAGCCACAAAGCATAAGAACCTCTTTTTAATCTAAGGTGAAAAATCAATAAACAGTAGTTTACTTTTTATAATAAACAATTCAACAACCAAAACAAACTAACCATAAATTAACCATGACTTGTGATCAGTATAAATTCTAAACTATATATATAGTTGCAGATGCAACAATGATGGGTCTAGTGGATTATGAGGCAGTCCATTCCACACTTTTGGCACTAATTTGACCGACAAAATCCTTCAAAGCTCTGAAGAATGCCAGGTTATTTTATTTGAGGATTTAGCCCGATGCTCAGGCATGTACCTATCTGATCCAAAACAAATGCAAACATAAATTGCTGGAGAAGCTCAACAGATCTGGCAGCATCCGTAAAGAGAGAACAGAGTGAATATTTCATGTCCAGTGATCCTTCTTCAGAACTCAGACATGTTGAGTTTCTCCAGCCATTTTTATTTTAATTTGGTTTAGAGCTCTAGCATCCACAGTTCTATGTTTTAAAATACCTAACTGATCCAAGTTTCACAAGTGCGGTCTTCCCAAGACAACACAGCTGCAGAATTTGTTCAGCTCTGATCATGTCTATTTTGATAATGTGAATTCACTAACATTACATTCAAATAACAGAAACAGCTGCAGCAGATATCTATTACTCCCAACTTCTGGATGCAACCTCCACTTATCTCAGCCTGCCTGTACTGCACTGCTGGAATATGAATTTAACAGCTTTGTGCTTATTTATCTGGTTTCAGCTATGTTTCCCCAGAAACCTTAAGGTTCTGTTTCTCTTTTCAATTGAATGGAATTTTAATTTCAGTTCCAGTTATGGCCTGTCTCAAGAACAGGTACATGAAGCGAATTGAACTGCATAAACTTTATCGTCACATGTATTCAAATGACTACAGTGAAACGTTTATACGTTGCCACTTACAGCATCATCTTAGGTACAAACGTATCTAGGTACAGCTTCTTCAGTTGCAAGATTAGTACAGTGTAACAATGTCACCAGCACAAGGTGCTCTCTTAGGCACAGAGTACCTAGGTACAATGTTTTGTTACAGAATAAAGGAATAAAGAAAAAAAAAGTTACATTACAATACAATCATAGGTCAGAAAAATAAAAAGCAAAGTTAAAAACCTGGATTCTATCATAATATTTGTACCCCATCACTGTAAGAAAATAAGCTGAAGTATTGCTGAGTATGTTCCTCCAATAAGAGTACACATCCTGTGAGAAATAATAATCTACCTATTACAAACTACTACAGAAAACACATTGTATAAAACAGGCTGTTTGGCCCAATTACTCCATGCCAGTATTTATGTCCCAATGAAGCATCAATCCATCTTTTCTTATCTAAATCTCCCATTGTAATCATCTATTTTCTTTTCCTCACCTGCCTGGCCAGGTTCCTATTAAATCTATTTCTGCTCTTATTTAAAAAAAAGCACCTTAGAACCCAGAATCATCTGAACTGAGCAAAAGTCCTCCAAATGTAAGTTTGTGTCGAGCAATCCCAGTTTGGATGACTTTGGGATATTAATCTGATTCACAGCTCACTGGTAATTGCAAGTGACAGTTATAACAGAACTCATTTGTAAATGTGCCTTTGGGGCACATTGACCCTGCTAAAGCTTTACTTATCTCATTGACTTTTAACACAATAAGGTGACCTGACTGTTTTGTTTTTGTTACAGCTTATTTCAAGCTAAACTTAACATGTTTTTGGAACATTTAATATCACACAACAGAGTCAATTTATATCTCTGTGTGACATGACACCTCATACTTTGAGTTGTAAATTAAAGTCTTGGCTGGTAATAGTTAGGAACATAAGATAGAAGTAGGATTAAGCCATTGAGCCCTTCAAACCCATTCCCCAAAATTCAATGACTCAACTTTAACCTCAACTCCATATTCCCACTCTATCTCTATGTTCCTTTGATAATCCATGAATCCTGTACCATTATTTCATATGCCTACACTCCAGGTGCCCCGTATCGCGAATGCGGTGCTTTATTTGACCTTTAACCTTTACAGAACAGGTAACAAAACCAGCATTAACAAGAGCACAAATTGCACATATCCTGTACACCATAGTCCCTTTCTTGTAAATGGTGCTGTTAAACTAACCTCCATTCACTGGTCAAGCAAGTGCCTGAATAAAAGAGTGAGAGCAATTTGTTTTTTATTCTTACTGGCTCGTTGGTGAAGGAAGGAACATGAAACACTTTTAACCTGGAAGAAACCTATCCACAAAGGGAAACATTATGCCTATGTACTTTCCCAGAAGAGCTAACAAGTGTCTCTTTGGACAGTTACTTGAGGATGTAAAATCAATGCCCTTCAGCTAGGTATACATAACCTCAATTGATACAATTAACATACTTAGGGCAGTGCCTTTATAGTACTCAACCCAAGCTCCATTAATTTAAATGGGGCGATATTGGAGCCAGTTGGCTGAAGCAAGCATCCTAAGAAATAGAGCTCATAAATATAAGATAATCACTAATGATTCCAGTGATGCATTCAGAAGAAATATCTTTACTCAGCGAGCAGTTAAAGTGTGGAACTGATTGTTCATAGAGTAACTGGGATGAATGGCATGGATGCATTTTTGCTATTTAGAATGAAATATTGATGGTGTTGTTGGATGAAGCATGATGGGAGGAGTGATATGTTGAACATAACTATTGGCATGCACCTGATGGGCTGAATGGCCTGATAGGCCATTCCTGAAGAAGGGCTTATGCCCAAAACGTCAATTCGCCTGTTCCTTTGATGCTGCCTGACCTGCTGCTCTTTTTCAGTAACACATTTTCAGCTCTGAATGGCCTGATAGTTCTATAAATACCATGCAAGCATAAACATTGATTTTTTGAAAACTGAAACCAACATTGTGCCTTTTGAATGCTGTGATTCACCTGATGCTCTCAGAAGTAATCCTTTAATTGTAGACAGATAGGTGATTGCATAATGTGAGGATTTATAGACATAATCATGACTGAGTAAAGTAAAACAACCATCCCCAGTTTTAATATTAAATTGATCAGGTGAACAGGAAGGGAGAAAATAGAGCACATTACATAATGTGCATGATTATTTATTCAGTTGTGAAGAAATAGCTTTAAGATGAGTTGTAGCCATCTGGGCTGGTGGTACCAATTGTTTTACCAGTGCAGACCAGTCGTTGAAACGTATAAACTGCCACCATAACAGAAATTCTATCTTTATTCTACAGAATAGATTAAGTACATTGAGCAGGACACTTCATCTATCGATCTCTCTCTCTCTCAATGTTTTTAATTTTGCTAATGGTTGTGGTGCTGGATGTCCTTCCTGCCACTAATGTTCTCCATTTTTTTGGAGCTTGAGACTGACACTGATGTATATTGGTGTGTGTGTGTGTGTGTGTGTGTGTGTGTGTGTGTGTGTGTGTGTGTGTGTAGCCCACCATCATCCCACTGACTGCCAAGGTCACCCTGATAGTATGGAGAATGGCTGACAGCTGAAACCAGCAGTGGCCTCTTAGGATACAATTGGGATACACGGGTAGGCAGATGGTCATGGGTTACTCTTTTCTATTAAAACAAACGTTGTGGTCGAAACAATGGGAAGGAACTGAGTTACCACTTTCAGAAGGGGGAGGGTTACCATTTTGAATGATGCTCTTTGCACATTGGGGGTCTCCCCACTTCCTTCCCTGCCATTACCATGCCTTACTTGTCTGATTCTCTCCCTGCCGGATACCTCAGTGTCAGATCCATGGCCAGCCTCCTTGTTGGCCAGCTTGTGGTGCCAGCTGTTCTCACTATCGAGCTGCTGTGCCACTGCCAGAACTGCAAGGGCAGCCAACTGCTTGGATTGACCAACTGCTCGGATTGGCCAGCAGCTCTGAAGGGTATGAGCTTCTTCCACTTAGGGCTGCATGTGCCACCTTCACCTTGTTCATGCCACTCGCAGGGTAACATTGTGGTTTTACTTGGATGTTTTCTGACTGACTGTGATTATGGGTGAGCAGCAGTCTGTCCCCAGCCCATAGAGTGGGACTCTAACCCATTCTGGCACCAAGATAAGAGTGCTACTGCTTGAGCCATTGAACTCCCAAAGAGCAAATTATCTGTTGAGAGTAAGATTCATCCCATTTATAATTTCAGACTAAAATGTTTTACTAATTCAACTGTTGTTTTTACTTGAGCTTTTCTTTTCATTGCAACATTTTTAGTTTTATTTTAAGGTAATGGTGAACAGGTCTATAAGAATTTTCTGCACTTACTTTCACCTTTTACAATTCTTTTCTTTCTCTGCTCAATATCTGATCTTCTCTTTCCATCCTTTCCTGCTGTTCAGGTTACAGATATGATGCAGAAAGCTCTCTTTGACTTCCTGAAGCATCGGTTTGATGGAAGGTGAGCATCATCCTCTCCAATGTTTTCTCTTCCAGTTCTTTCTGACTTGTCCTCTTTTGACCATGTCTGTACCATCAACAATTCAGTTTTAAAGTCATGTTGACCAATGTCTACAAGGAAGAGTTATTTTTTACTTTTATAAAAGTGATTTATATTGCACATTTGGAAAATTCCATGCAACTATTAAGTAAATTTTTAGTGTAGAATAAATGGTAAACACAATACTTAGAGTTATAGAGTCATACAGCACGGAAACAGCCCTTCGGTCCAACCAGTCCATGCCTAACATAATCCCAAACTGAATTAGTCCCACCTGCCTGCTCCTGGTCCATATCTTTCCAAACCTTACCCAAATGCCTTTTAAACATTGTAATTGTGCCCACATTCCTCAGGCAGTTCATTCCACATACAAACAACCCTCAGTGTAAAACATTTGCCCATCTCTTTTTAAAATTTCTCCTCTCACCTTAAAAATGTACCCCCTGGTCTTGAAATCCCCCATCCTAGGGAAAAGACACCCACCATTAACAATGGAAAAGAAATGGAAATTAGAATTAAAAATGCATAGCTATCTGTATCATCTAACATTTCAGATTGGGATTTTTGCCAGAACACTTGAGTGGAAATGTTCTTTGCTTCAGGCTTTTCTAACTAGGTGCTTATTGTGTCACAGAACTGACAGGTAAATTAAATACCTGTGACAACAATTGATCACAATTAGCAAAACTGCTTGACTGAACAAATATTGCTTGCTTGCTCTTTGTTATAGGATATCAATTACACGGGTGACAGCTGACATATCCTTGGCCAAGCGTTCGGTCCTAACTAATCCCAGTAAGAGGACAATAATGGAACGTTCCAACACTCGGTCCAGTATAGGTATGATCTCCATTTGCTCCATTTGTCATATCAATCACTTTCCGTGTTGCTTTCAATTCACTGTACAATAAAATCATGAAGCAGACATTTTTGTTCGATACAATTGTGCAATTTTACTCGATGTCCTTTTTACAGAGAAAATCTCTCACTCCTTATGTTTGTCTTTTCAACAATAAAGCATGACAAAATGTATTAGTCATGAAATAGTAAGATGCCCATGAATGCAGGGATTCTGAAAGTAAAACAGAAATGTTGAAGCCTGTTGGAGAATAGTAGTTAACATTTGGCTCTCTCAGCTCTAATGGATGGTCATCAGCCTGGAACCTCAACTCGTTTTCTCTCTCAACCGATATTGCCAGGCATGCTGTGTATTTCTAGCATTTTTCACTTCTAATTCACATTTTCATTTCAAAGTGATATTTTGCTTTGCTGTTGACTCCCTTTTTCTTGATTTCCATTTCTTCCTACTACCACTTCAATATTTATGAGCATGCCCAGGATAGGATTTGAATGTGCCAACAGAGTAACATGAATCAAATGTTCATCAATATGTGGGCGGCACGGTGGCACAGTGGTTAGCACTGCTGCCTCACAGCGCCGGAGACCCGGGTTCAATTCCCGCCTCAGGCGACTGACTGTGTGGAGTTTGCACATTCTCCCCGTGTCTGCATGGGTTTCCTCCCACAGTCCAAAGATGTGCAGGTCAGGGTGGATTGGCCATGCTAAATTGCCCGTAGTGTTAGGTAAGGGGTAGATGTAGATGTAGGGGTATGGGTGGGTTACGCTTCGGCGGGGTGGTGTGGACTTGTTGGGCCGAAGGGCCTGTTTCCACACTGTAAGTAATCTAATCTAAATATTGTATGTACCACATAGCGTAAAGTTGGAGTTGTATTTTGGTGAGGGAAACAGGGCTGAGAATCTGTATGATAATTTTTTTTCTGGTAGATGATTTGTATTGATTCATAGGACATTGGCATTTTTGGTTTGGCCAGAAATCTTCAGAAAGTGAGCTGCCTCCATGAGTTGCCACAACCTGTATTTATAGGTACACTCACAATGATTTTTGGAAGAGAGCTCCAGGGTTTTCACCCAGTGACTGTGAAGGAATGGCTGTTTAGTTCTATGCTAATATGCTGTGTGCCACGATGGGAAACTTGTAAGTGGTGGTGTTCCCATGTGTCTGTTGCCCTTGTCCTTCAGAGATAGCAAAGGTTGTGGGTTTATAATGTGTGTCTAGGAAATCCTGTTGAGTTTCTGCGGTGCATCTCATAGATGGTACACACCGCTGCTACTTGGCATCAGTTATGAAGTGAGTGACTGTTGAAGGGAGTGGGTGGGATTTCAGCCATAATACAGGCTGCTTAGTCCTGGATGGTACTGAGCTTCTTTACTTTTGTTGGAACTGTGCTCATCCCCATGGCAAATGGGGAATATTACACCTTGTAAACATCAGATACTGCTGGTGTGATGCACAACACCTTTGGACTATAGCATCTAAATATGGATAAAACTGGTATTTATATGGACCACAATCATAGAGTCTTAGAGATGTACAGCATGAAAACAGACCCTTTGGTCCAACTTGTTGATGCTGACCAGATATCCTAACGTGATTGCCAGTGCTTGGCCCATATCCCTCTATACCCTTCCCATTCATATACCCATCCAGATGCCTTTTAAATGTTTTAATTGTACCAGCTTCCACGACTTCCCCTGGCAGGTCTTTCCATGCATGCACCACCTTCTGCGTGAAAAACTTGCTCCTCATGTCCCTTTTAAATTTTTCCCCTCTCACCCTAAACCTATGCCCTCTAGTTCTGGACTCCGCCAGATTGCCCAATAGTCAGCGGGAAATTAGGAAACAAATTTTTAAGGAGATCTCAGTTATCTGTAAAAATAATAGGGTGGTTATGGGAGGGGATTTTAACTTTCCAAACATAGACCGGGACTGTCATAAATATTTTGGGATAAGAATGTACAATTGTTTTGATAGAGCTTGAGCATCCAGTGATATAATTTGAGAATCATTCATGTGCATGGAAAAGAGAATGTCATCACGGCTGCTGCACATGTCAGTGACTATGAGATTTTTAAGAATCATTGCTGTGTAACACTATGTATAATTAATGCTAAATTGCAATTATTTTTAGTATTCATTAGACTCAGTGATAACATGGCTTTTAATGAATAATAAAGATGCCTCTTTAAGATTCATTTTCATTCTTTTTTTGGGAAATCTGTGATGTAAACTGTGGGCTTTATATGTATAATTTTAATCTTATGAGTTGGGAGTTTGGATTTCTCAATTTTTTTGAATTTGTAGTATTGGATTTTTATGTGTCAGAAATTCAGTAATTAATTTGTAAGCATTTTGGTAGCCATGGTGATTTCCTTGAAAAGGTTTTTCAATCCTGAGTGAATTTGTGCACTGCAATGGCCTTTTATTCATGTGAAGTGTTTTGTGATGACCCATAAAGGTAACTAGTGGAATCTCAAGGTTGTTGGAGAGTTCTGGAATTTTTTATTATGTTTAAGAGAATGCCATGGCTGGGAAAGGAAGAACTTTAGTTTTGACTTTTCAGTTGGGGATTCCTGTGAAATCCTTGAAATAGGATAGAACATAGAACATTACAGCACAGTACAGGCCCTTTGGCCCTCATGTTATGTCAACCTGTGAAACCAATCTGAAGCCTACACTATTCCATTATCATCCATATGTTTATCCAAGGACAATTTAAATATCCTTAAAGCTGGCGACAGTGCATTCCACATCCTTACTACTCTCTGAGTAAAGAACCTACCTCTGAAATCTGTCCTTTATCTATCACCCCTCAATTTAAAGCTATGTCCCCTCTGCTAGTCATCACCATCTGAGGAAAAAGGCTCTCACTGTCCACCCTATCTAATCCTCTGATCATCTTGTGTGTCTCTATTAAGTCACCTCTTAATCTTCTCTCTAATGAAAACTGCCTCAAATCCTTCGACCTCTCTTCATAAGACCTTCTCTCCATACCAGGCAACGTCCTAGTAAATCTCCTCTGCACCCTTTCCAATGCTGTAAGCAATACTCCAACTGCTGCCACACTAGAGTTCTGTATAGCTGCAACATGACCTCATGGCTCTGAAACTCAATCCCTCTACCAATAAAAGCGAACACACCGTATGCCTTCTTAACAACCCTATCAACCTGGGTGGCAACTTTCAGGGATCTGTGCACATGGACACCGAGATCTCTCTGCTCATCCACACTACCAAGAATCTTACTGTTAGCCCAGTACTCTGTATTGCTGGTACTCCTTCAATAGTGAATCACCTCACACTTTTCTGCATTAAACTTCATTTGCCACCTCTCAGCCCAGCTCTGCAACTTATCTATGTCCCTCTGTAACCTGCAACATCCTTCTGTACCACCACAACTCCAGTGACCTTAGTGTCATCTGCAAATTTACTAACCCATCCTTCTACACCCTCATCCAGGTCATTTATAAAAATGACAAATAGCAGTGGCCCCACACCTGATCCTTGCAGTACAACACTAGTAACTGATGGCCATGCAGAAAAGCATCCTGGAGATGGTAAGGATGCACAATGAACCAGGTTACCTTGGCGTGAAAACTTGGCTGCAGATCAGAAATGTTAAGACAAAATCCTGAGAGGTCACTCACATCTAAATATATTGACACTCAGATATGTGACTGCTCCATAAGGAAGATATCTGCAGTTCTAATCTAAAAGTTCAAGTCATAGTGATTTGAACTGACCAAGGTATTAGGTACAGAAATTCTAGTGTGAGTATTGTACAAGTAGATATTGTGTCTCAGGTGTGTTTTGGGAATTGTACAAAAGCTGTTTTGCTTCTTTGGGATAGATGCAATATATTTTTACTGTGAGTTTAAAAACTTTAATTAGATAGCCTGGATTATCCTATTTTATCTGTCTTCCTTTTGTAATAAACCTCTGTTTTATTGTTAAAGCAAAGGCTGCAGCTTCACTGGTGTTGCATGCTGGAAATCAAGCCCCATTATTCTTGGAGCCAACTCAAAAGTTAATGATTTTGTAAAGTATACAGCCTTCCATATTTACTTGTCTTTTCGATCCAGGTTGACAGAAAGCGAAGACCAGGTTTCTGAACTGACAAGAATTACTATTTTTACAAATAAATGGATCCTAGCTACAGCTAAATAATAATGAACTGTTGGTGTATAATTTCATCAATTAAAGCTCTAATTCCTGTATAAACCCCTTATATAGGCTTAGCCAGAAAAAGAAAAGTATTATTGGCAGAGGGAAAAACTGGGCAAGCAGTTCAGCGATCCCTATTCAAAGGGTTTACTGAGATGCTTCTTGTGCTAATCAGAACCCTGCTTCTCAATTTCCTTCTTTGGGCACTTCCATTTGTTTGCAGGAGACAAAGATCATTAATAAAACCCTGTCAATTATTACATAAAAATCATAGCTTTAAGGAATTGCTGATGGGAAAATAAATTTGTTCTCCTCCAGTTTGTAGCATATTTTTCTGCAGAGAACAGAGACAGCTTCTAATCTTTGGATATCTGATGTCGTCTTCTTTCTTATTAAACACCTTCAAGGTGTTGTGCTACCTGGAAGCCAATCTTAGCCTCCTCCATTGCCACAATAAATCAAACCGCAAATTGGAGGAGCAACTCCTCATCTTTCACCTGGGCAGCCTGTAGCCCAGAGGACTCAACATTGAGTTCCCCAATTTGAAATAACCTCCCTTCCCATTCCCCAACTCCCTTTCCAGCCCTTTCATTCCTCCCAGCCACCAACTGGATTCATTCCTCCCATTGACTAACCAGGTCGTACCCTCTACCTGTCTTCACTTATCCCAGTTCACCACCCCCTTTATGTGCAGCTCCCCCTACACCAACCCCCAGTTCTGAAGAAGGGTTACACCCAAAAAGTTGACTTCTCCATCTCCTGATGCTGCCTGGCTTGCTGTGTTCTTCCAGCCTCCTGATTTTCTATATTACATCGTTGTCGGCAGGCCTTTTCCATCAATAACTGGTCACTATCCACAGATCAGCCAGCAACTTGTTCCAACAGAATCTCCATTTATACACAGTTATTGGTGCCAGACCATCTGCAAACCATCTCCCCCCGTTTGAACTAGCATCTGTAAAACAGTATTTATAATGAGTGTCACATTACCTGCTTGCAAAAAACTGCTGTAATCTGTCAGCAAACATTGGTCTTTAATACAGCTATTTTCCATGTCAGTCCACAATTAAAAATGAGTTGAAAGAGTGACATGGTCTTTAGAGTTTATTTTATAAAACAATTTCTGTTTTACTATTAAAACAGAATTTGCAGCATTACATATTTTTGTTTCAGTGAGAGATCACTTTGTTTTTAAACTAAAACAAATAACATCATGATCTATCAAACCAGGTTCCAAACTGGGATCTGCCTTGTCTGGTAATTAAATCAGCTGGGATCTTAGCACTAGCAGCTTTAGCTGTCTTTACTACATTTGAAAGCAAACACTTCAGAAGTGTCTGGAATTCTGATACTTATGAGTATCGATGGACCACGCAATTATTTATATTCCCCTGTTTCCAAGTAATAAGCCTGCCATAGCCACCAAGGAGAAGAAAATCTAATGCCAGTGCAAACCAAGTAGATGTTTGAAGGCCACATAGTAGTGGAAGGTGATTTTATTTTCACTTGTGAAATATGGGTGCCATTGGCTGGAACAATTTTTATTACCCTTTCCTAACTGCCTTTGAGAAGGTGGTGGTGAGCTGCTTTCTTGAACTGCTGCAGTCCACATGCTGTAAGTTGACCCACAATGCCCTTAGGGAGGGAATTCCAGGATTTCACCCCGTGACAGTGAAGGATCAGCAATGTATTTCCAAGTCAGGGATGTTAGTGGCTTGGAGAGGAACTTGGAGATGATGGTGTTCCCATGTAACAGCTGCCCTTGTCCTTCCAGGTGGAAGCGGTCATGGGTTTGGAAGGTTCTGTCTAAGGATCTTTGGTAAATCCCTGCAATGCATCTTGTAGATGTATACACTGCTGCTACTGTGCAATGGTGGTGAGTGGGGAAATAGAGTGTTGGGAGAATGCATTAGGATGGAACCCTGATATCTTTCTCTGGTTGGACAGATCTCCTGAGGCCAATGACTGTCACCTGCAACCAGCAGCCATTGATTTCCACAGCATTTCTAAGCAGGTGATAGATTTTAATGGCTGAGACCTCTGCAGCAAATTGTGCCTGGAACTCATGTGGAAGGCTGCTATTGGAAGGTTTCTCCCTATTGTTGGATAAAATCCAGCCTATTATATCTACATCTTTTCTAAAATGTAATCCGGCAGCCCAGATATTTTGAAGATATGGTACTCAGTGGAGCAGGGCAGACTCAAATTGTGCATCTGGCTCATGCAGAATCCAGGAGGCAGCAGCAAAGGGTATTCTGGGAAATTGAACTACCAGGTGGGCAGTTTCACTGAGACTGGTGCCCTCCAACAAACCTAGAAATACCCAGGATTCCAGCTCATCTGCTCTTAATGGTTACCCTGGAAACATTTGAGCACTTAGAAACTGCTCTAATTTCTGGATAAGTATTGAACAGAACAACTGATTCCCTGCTGTTTAACACCATCACCACCTCCCCCCCTCCCCCCCGCCCCCCCAATTGCTCTGACACTCCCTGACCAGATCCAGCCCATCCCCAGCCTGACCTGACTCAACCCTTGCTGGAATCAATATCTTGCTCACATATTTTCTTTACTGTGTTTTGAAGCTTCTTTTCCCTCATTTTGTCATGGATGAACTTCCAAAATAAAAAAAAGGTGATCTTCTTGTCCTATAAACTACTCTTAAATTACATGGTCACCTGTAGCTACAATCAAATGAACCTCAACATGACATTGTTTGTCACATTTAACTAAAGTAGGTATGTTCTAAAGGGGGCATAGCTTTAAATTAAGGGGGGGTAGATATAGGACTGATGTTAGGGGTAGGTTCTTCACTCAGCGAGTCGCAAGTTCATGGAATGCCCTGCCAGTAGCAGTAGTGGACTCTCCCTCTTTATGGGTATTTAAGCGGGCATTGGATAGGTATATGGAGGATAGTGGGTTAGTGTAGGTTAGGTGGGCTTTGATCGGCGCAACATCGAGGGCCGAAGGGCCTGTATTGCGCTGTATTCTTCTATGTTCTATGTTCTTTCCGGCAGTGATGCTGGATAGTGTATGGAATGGCACTGTTGTCTCTAGCAGGTCAAAGTGCAGAGATAGTTTTCCTCTAGTGTTTCTAAAAGCAATTGTCTCAGTATTGTAATTATCTAGATATTTTCTAATCATCCTGTACAGAGATGTTAATACTTAGAGACAGATACAGTACCACTGTGCCACAAGAGTCCTCCTTATAATTGTTATCAATGGCTGCTGATTGGCTTGAGTGCTCAATGAATGCATTGTTTCTCAATTGCTGTTGTGCACATATCTTTCCCAGTTAATTCAGAAAATTGCAACAGACAGAAGTTTAACTGACTGAGCATAAACAATCTTCCATTTGTACAATCTGCCTGTTGCTTTTGGCCTGTGTGGAATTTGGCCTGTAAGATAAATGAGCTGGATTCCACTGCTCTGGAAGCTTGCATCGTGTTTTTGAAGTGATTTTCTAACATAACTACAGTATTAGACTCCATAATTGCAGTGCTGTCAGGTGGCATTTTCTTTCGGCAGAACTGTGTGCGGCATTTCAAAATGAAAAGTACCTTAGGCAGCTTCCAATGAAGGTATTTCCTGGTGCATTAAAAGATACACGGTTCAAGCAGATAGCCTCAATGGAAACACCATTTATTTATCCACAGGCATGTCTGCAGATAATTTGATTTTTGCTTGCTTTGAACCCAGTTGTAGAGAGCTTTTTGATGTGTAAAAATGCACAAGATTATTGACAAATATCAGGACATTTATGCTGTATGTCTGTTTCAAATGTCTTAAGTATCCTAAAATTGCTATGATATTTTATTTTTTGACTGCTGTGTCAGGTTTCTAAATGGCTTGCATTTGCTACCTCTTGCAGGAACTGCAACTGCATTGATAATAATTCCATGCCTGTCAGTATTCATTTCTTTTCAGATCACCCTGACATCTCCAATACTCTGAGCTGAATTTTAAGTTTATTTTTTCAGTATGTGCGATTTTGCATTGAGTTTTTTTGGAGTGATTCTTGCCATAAAGCCCAGTGATATTTCTTGCTATATCTTACCAAATGTGTCTCATTAATTATCTGCCCCACCCTGTGGCACCCTGACTTCTGATTCAGTCTGTGATTGGAGATGGGGGAGTGTTGGGGGGGAGGTGGGGGGGGGGAGCGGGGATGGTGGGGAGAGTCAGTGTGGGAGTTGGAGGGAAACTCAGTCCTTAAGGGTTCAGGGGTTGAGTGGTAAGGAAAGGAGTTTTCAATCAGGAGGATGGAGTGTGGTTTCTGGGGGGAGATTGTGCCCATCAGGGAGATAGTAACTATTGAGGGTCAGTTTTATAGTTATGAATTAGAGCACATTTTCTTGACTTTTCTAACTTTCCTTGACTAACCTCTCAAGCAAATAATTGTAAGTCAATACTTCAAAGTGTCCAACTGTAACTCAGTTGGTGACTTCATCGGTTGTTCCAGATGCCAGTGGAGGTTTCAACCTCCCCAACAATTCACCACTGTCAGTATATCATGACATCTGCATATTCTTAATATGTAACTCCAGTTCGTACCTCAGTAGCAACTATCTATCTAACAGAAGGTCTAGGTCATAATTTCTCAACAATTTGTCAACAATTGGTGCACCACAACAACTGTTGATGGGACTAGAGCTTTTGAGTTAAGGAGAGAGGCTGAATAGGCTGTTTTTTTTCCCTGGAGCATTGAACCCTGACGGGTGACCTTATTGGAATTTATCAAACCATGAGGGGCATGGATAATCTGAATAGCCAAGGTCTTATTCCCAGGGTGGGGGAGTCCAAAACTAGAGGACATGGGTTTAAGACAAGAGCAAAAAGATTTACAAAGGACCTGAGGGGTACCTATTTCACACAGGGTGGTGTGTGTATGGAACAAGCTGCCAGAGGAAGTGGTGCATGCAGGTTAATTACAATATTTAAAAAGGTGTCAGGTTGGGTACACGAATAGGAAGGGTTTAAGGGGTATGGGCCAAATGCTAACAAATGGGACCAGGTCATTTTGGGATCTCTGGTCGGCATGGATGAGTTTGACTGAAGGATCTGTTTCCATTATGTATGACTCTATCTTTAATCTGTTAACTTTTGGTCAGTATAGTATGAGGCTGTGGATAGGAAGCTAATAGAGAAGGATACGTTGCAAAGCAAAGTGTAGTGAATTGGTCTGATTAATCTGCTGGTCAGGCTTGGTAGACTAACAATTCTTTTCCTGCACTACAATTTTGGTCATTCTAATGTTGGTGAGTGAATGCACTATTGTACTAAATAATTGCGAAAGGTAGCTGTTATGTTTCTATACCTAATTTGGGTGTAAGTAGAGTTTGCTCAAGTAAGTGTGATCAATTGTCTAAAAATTACAGTAACTTCAAGGATTAGAGCAAATCCCTTAACGTTAACCAATTTGAAGCAAATTTTTATGGTCTGAATTTATATTATCACCTGTCAAACCCATTGCTGCAATCTCCAGATGATTTATAGTTTAAATGCAGTCTATTTGCATCACAGTTTCATCTTTTCAGAGAACATTAAGGGAATGCTGAAACTGGTTAAAAATAGTCAAGTACTTTATTCCTGGTGAGCAATTTATGAATACAAATTATATGAATCAGCAAAGCAATCTGTGATAGATCTATCAGTCAATGTAGCACTAGATTACAACATAACACAGTCAATGAAAACTTTATATTAAAAGGTACACTTGGTCTAGCCAGCCACTTACTGTGCTTCCAGCTTTCCTCTTTTAACAATCTTCTTAGTGCTAGAGCATTAGCATTGGAGTGAAAACAAACCCTCCAGATTTAGATTAGATTCCCTACAGTGTGGAAACACGCCCTTCATCCCAACAAGTCCACACCGACCCTCCGAAGAGTAACCCACCCAGACCCATTTCCCTCTGACTAATGCACCTAACACTGTGGACAATTTACCTCTCCTGCACATCTTTGGAATGTGGAAGGAAACCCGTGCAGTCACAGGGAGAATGTGCAAACCCCACACAGACAGTTGCCCAAGGCTGGAATTGAACCTGGGACCCTGGCACTGTGAGGCAGCAGTGCTAACCACTGAGCCACCGTGCCACCCCGCCACCCCAATTCCAGTGATTTGTGGTGGACAGTAATGGAGGCAACACATGTAAGAGGTGGAATAGGTCATTTGGCTATTCCAGCCTGCTGGACAAGTCAAGAAGACTATGGTTGGTTTTCTATCTCTACAACACCTTCCCACAGTATACCGTGTCTCTAAGTCCCCTTTGTATGCAAAAATCTACAGATTGCTGCCTTGGGAAAAGTTAGTGACTGAAAATTCACAGTCCTCTGAGATAGCCAATTCCAGTGATTCACAGAATATACGAGTTGGGACATCATGTTGAGGTTCTACAGGACATTGTTGAGGCCTCTTCTGGAGTACTGTGTGCAGTTTTGGTCACCCTATTATTGAAAGGCTATTATTACACTGGAGAGGGTTCAGAAAGATTTACCAGGATATTGCTAGGAATGAGCTTAAAAATGTGTTGCTGGAAAAGCGCAGCAGGTCAGGCAGCATCAAAGGAGAAGGAGAATCGACGTTTCGGGCATAAACCCTTCTTCAGGAATGGAATGCCAGGAATGGAAGTTTTGAGGTGTCAAAATAGACTTGAAAAACTGGGATGTTGTTCACTGGATTCTGGGAAGTTGAGGGGTGACCTTATTGAGGTTTATAAAATCTTGAGGGGCATAGACAAGGAGAATAGCAAGGGTCTTTTTGCTAGTTCGAAACTAGGGGTCATATTTTTAAGGTGAGAGGAGAAAGATCTATAAAAGACATGAGGGGCAACTTTTTTTACTCAGTTTATGTCTGAAATTAACTGCCAGAGAAAGCGATCAGAGAAAGGTACAGTTACAACATTTAAAAGAGATTTGGATAAGTTCATGAATAGGAAAGATTTGAAGGGCAGGTGGGATTAGTTTGGTTTGAAAACATGGTAGGTGTGGACTGGTTGGACCAAAGTATCTGTTTTCATGCTGTATAACTCTGAATGGAGAAATTTTTCTTCAGTCCACTCCTAAATGATGGATACTTTGTTCTGAAACTGTGGCTCTGTTTTCTAGATTCCCCACCAGAGCAAATGTTTGCCAGCATCAGCTGAGTTATGAAGGAACATTGGACCTGAAACATTAACTCTGATTTCAGTCCACAGATGCTGCTAGACATGCTGAGATTTTCCAGCATTTTCTGTTTTTGTTTCTGATTTCCAGCATCTGCAGTTCTTACAGTTTTACATCTTTCCTAAGGTCACTGGATCAAAGTTAGACACAGTACTGCAGATGGATCTGCACCAGAGCCCTGTTTATTCTGGTGCATTCCAGCACAATCTCACTAAAGGTGATGTCTAAGAGAGATACGGACAGTCAAGAGTAGACAGTATTCTCAATTTTTTGAAAAAAAAGTATAAATTGATGATTGATTAGACCTATAGAGAGAGAAGTTCAATTAACCTTTTAGGTATCAGATTTGAAAAATGAAAATAATTAATCTACTTAAGACAGGACAAAATAAAGGGAATGATAATGTTGTGAGGTCTTGATGAATATCAACAGGTAAAGTAGAGTCATGCACGTAACCCACAATTACAACACAACAACTAATGGAGTTAGCCGATAAAGCTTAGTTTCATGAGAAAGTTGAGAATCGGTAAACATTGCTAAATGCTGCAGACAATCTGATGCTCCTGTTTTCTTCTTTGTGCCCTTTCATGAGCCATAAAAGCTACACTAAATAATGACTATTCCTTGGTAACTTCAAATAAACTATATCTGTTTGTTTTCTCATTTTTCGTTCAATAGCTGAAGTACAGAGTGAAATTGAAAGAATCTTTGAATTGGCCAGAACTTTACAGTTGGTCGTTTTAGATGCGGACACCATTAATCATCCTGCCCAGCTCATCAAGACTTCCCTAGCACCAATCATTGTTCATGTCAAAGTTTCTTCTCCAAAGGTAAAATTAACTCTTCATACATTTATATAGCAAGTGTGAGTTTAAAATATTTAGATCTACCTTATATATTTTGCCTCCCTTAAGTGCAACAGCAATATTTTTTTAATTCTGCTTTTGCAGTTCCAAATCTAGTAAGTTTTGGATTCAGTGGAGATCATAGTGAAAACTATCCAGTGGCTCATGTTGTACTCAGCACAAAGGTAGATAGTTGTTGTTCAAAGTAATCACTGCAGGAGTTCCTCGGGCGAGTGACCTCAGCTAAACCATTTGCAGGTGCTTCGTCAATTACCTTTTTCCTATTGTAAGGTCAGAAGTAGAATGGTCACTGATTGCAAAATTCTCAGAACTCTTTGCAACTCATCAGATACTGAAACAGCTCATCTCTAACTACAGCAGGACCTGTACAACTTTCAGGTTTGGGCTGATAATTGGCAGCTAACATGTGTCTACACAAGTGCAAGTAAATAACCATCTCCAGCAAGACAAAATCTAACCAATTCCCCATGATATTCAATGACATTACCATCATTGCATTCCCCATTATAAACATCCTGGAGGTCACCATTGCATGCCAATTTTTGGTGATTCATGTACAAGGCCACCCTAATCCTTCTCTACTGCAGCATTCTGCAGTCTTTCTCCATTTCTACCTGTTAAAGTGGGTAGCCTCTCATTTTCCCACATTAAACTCAATGTTTTTGCTCACTCGCTTAAGTTATCTATATTCTTTTATCCTCCTTTTCACTTGTTTTCCTGCCGATTTTTGGATCATCAGCCAATTTGTCTATAATACTGTAAGTCCTTTAATCAAAATCATTAATGAAGATTGTAAACAGTCGAGACTCTTGCATTTATCCCTGTGGTACTTCACTCGGTCGCTGTTTGTCAGGTTAAAAATGACCCATTTATCCTAACTCTTGTTTCCTATTAGTCAGCCAATCCTCTATCCATTCTAATATATTACCTCCAACACTGAGTTCTCATCTTGTGTAGTAACCTTTTAGAAACATAAAAACATAGAAGAAGATAGGAGCAGGAGGAGGCCATTTGACTGTTCGAGCCTTCTCTGCCAATCAACATTCATAATTGTGGCTGATTGTCCAACTCAAAAGCCTGCTTTCTACCCATACCTTTCATCCAATTCACCCCAAGTGCTATATCTAGCAGTCCCTTGAATACATTCAATGTTTTGGCATCAACTACTTCCTGTGGTAATGAATCCCACAGATTCACCACTCTTTGGGCGAAGAAATATATCCTCATCTCCATTCTAAATGATCCACTCTGAATCCTCAGACTGTGATACCTGATTCTGGACACACACACCATCGCAAACATCCTCTCTGCATCTACCCTGTCTAGTCCTGTTAGAATTTTATAATCTATGAGATCCCTCCTCACTCGTCTGAACTTCAGTGAAAACAATCCTAAACTAGGCAATTTCTCCTCATAGATCAGTCCTGCCATCGCCAGACTCAGCCTGGTAAACCTTAGTTTGGTAAACCCTCACTGCACTCCCTCGAGAGTAAGAGCATCCTTCCTCAGAAGAGGAGACCAAAAATGCACACAATATTCTAGGTGTGGCCTCACCAACGCCCAGTATAACTGCAACAACACATCCCTGATCCTGTACTCAAAACCTTTTAGAGTCATAGAGATGTAGAGTGCAGAAACAGATTCTTCAGTCCAACTTGTCCATGCCAACCAGATATCCTAATCTAATCTAGTCCCATAACCCTCTAAACCCCTCCTATTCATATACCATCCAGATGCCTTTTAAATGTTGCAATTGTACCAGATTCCACAACTTCCTCTGGCAGCCATTCCATACACGCACCACGCTCTGCATGAAAGAATTGCCCCTTAGGTCTTCTTTTATATCTTTCCCCTCTCACCCTAAACATGTGTCTTCTAGTTCTGGACACCCCCACTCCAGGGAAAAGATTTTGTTAATTTATCCTATCCATGCCCCTCATGATTTTATAGACCTCTATGAGGTCACCCCACAGCCTTTGACGCTCCAGGGAAAACAGTCCCAGCCTATTCAGCCTCTCCCTATAGCTCAAATCCTCCAACCCTGGCAACATCCTTGTAAATGTTTTCTGAACACTTTCAAGTTTCACAACATCCTTCCAATAGGAAGGAGACCAGAATTGCATGCAATATTCCAACAGTCACCCTCTTGCAATGAAGGCCAACATACTATTTGCCTTCTTTACCGCCTGCTGCACCTGCATATCTACCTTCAGTGACTGGTGCATAAGAACACCCAGGTCCCACTGCACACCTCCCTCTCCCAATTTATAGCCATTTGGGTAGCAATCTGCCTTCTTGCTTTTGCTTGCAAAGTGAATAATCTCACATTTAAGCAAAATTATACTGCATCTACCATTGATTTACCCACTCACCCAACCTGTCTAGATAATGCTGAAGCATCTCTGTATGTCGTCACAGTTCACCCTCCCACCTAACTTGGTATCATGTGCAAACTTTGAGTTGGTCATTTTGCTCCCCCATCCAAATCATTAATAGATATTGTGATTAGCTGGAATCTTAGCACTGATCTCTGTGGCATCCCACCAGTTAATGCCTGACAATTTGAAAAGGACCCATTAATTCCTACTCCTTGTTTCCTCTCTGCCAACCAGTTTTCTATCCATTTCAATACATTTCCCCAATCCCATGTGCTTTAATCTTGCAATATAATCTCTTATGTAGGACTTTGTCAAATGCTTTCTGGTGATTTATCAAATATTGTTGGGAAACCTGAATATAGTATATCTACTGTTACATTCTCAAAGAATCTGTCAAACCTGATTTCCCTTTCACAAAATCATGGTGTCTCTGCCTTATTGTATCACGATTCTCAAAATGCTCTGCTACCATCATCTTAACAATGGTTTCTAGCATTTTCCCATTGATAACTGTTGGACAAATTTGTCTATACCTTACTACTTTCCATCCGCTCCTTTCTTGAACAGACGTGTCATATTTGTCATCTTGCAATCTGTTGGGATATTTCCAGAATCTAGGGAACATTATAAGGTTATAACAAATGCATGCCACTCCCTAGAAAACAGGTCAGTATTTAGTCCCATCCATTTTTCTTACCCTTTTCTCTGTAGAGATCATGATTGTTTTAAACTCCTCACTCACTGTTGCCTCCCTGTTTTTCTATTTTGTTAGGATGCTTTTTTTGTGTCTTCCACTATGGAGACAGATACAAAACACTTGTTTAAATTCTCTGTTATCTCCTTATTTCTCATTATTAATTCCCCAGTTTCACTTTGTGTTCACCTTCATTAGTCCATTCTTTTTAATAAACTTGCAGAAGCTTTTGCTATTGTTATGCTTGGTGAATTTTCTCTCTTATTCACTTACTCCTTTTGTTTTCATCACTCTTTCCTGGTTTGTAAAATTATACCAATCTTCAGGGCTACCCCTAATCTTTGTAGCATTGTACATGGTTTCTCCAAATTTGATGCCAGCTTTGTCCAACAGTTCCTCCTTGTATATTTGGTATACTGATATATATATATTTTAAAAAGCAGTTCCTTTACTTAACGGCTTTTTAAAAAATCTATCAAACAAAATAGTAAAGGAAAATATATTGGAAAAGTCCAAAATACTTTAACATGTCTAATTATCAGGGTCTGGATGTCAAATGTTCTTCTCTGGGAGATGTCTAGATTCTGAAACATTCATAATGGTTTAATTCAAATAAATGTCTTGCTGTGCCTCTTCTGAGAGCAATAAAGACTCAACCACATTTGATGTCCTTATTTGAGAGCCAGTGTACTGGAATGATATGCTGAATGACATTTCCCTGACACCAGAATAAAGGCTGATAACTCTTTGTTACTACTCCAAATGCTCCATCTAGCATTTAATGTGCAGTTGTACCCTGTCACTTAGTCGTCAGTGAGCACATCTCTTTACAGACTGATCTATCAGCACTGCAGCCTTTTGTTATAGTAGTAATTAATTGTGTCAAAAAATTATATACAAATCCATGTGTTACTATTTGCTCCCACCTAACAGGGAAAGAAACCCAAAATTGAGGGCTCTGATTCTGGTCCCCTGTGAGTCTCTCCATAAAACTGGAGCCCAGTGTTCGAGGTAGCATTCATAACTCCATCAATAAACATTTGCCCATTTAGGTACCTGCACCTCTGACTGCCATGATGTGATGGTGGAGTCAGTGGTTTCAGCCTGCCCTGGTGACATATTGGCCGGGCCACTCAACTGAGCATAACTAATTGATTGGTTCCCTTTGATTACCTGTTAACTGACCATAGCAACACGACGGTTGGAGGAAGAGTGCCTCATCTTCTGCCTAGGAATCCTCCAACCACAAGGGATGAACTCAGATTTCTCCAGTTTCCTCATTTCCCCTCCCCCCACCTTGTCTCAGTAAAATCCCTCAAACTCAGCACCGCCTTCCTAACCTGCAATCTTCTTCCTGACCTCTCCGCCCCCACCCTACTCCGGCCTATCACCCTCACCTTGACCTCCTTCCACCTATCGCATTTCCAATGCCCCTCCCCCAAGTCCCTCCTCCCTACCTTTTATCTTAGCCTGCTTGGCACACTTTCCTCATTCCTGAAGAAGGGCTTATGCCTGAAACGTCGATTCTCCTGCTCCTTGGATGCTGCCTGACCTGCTGCACTTTTCCAGCAACACATTTTCAGCTCCCTTTGATTACCTGTAGCCAGGTGAAAAACATTGTCACAGTGCACAAAGTAATTGTTTGCTGCCTGTGTTTGCTTCTTGCATTCAACATATGTTACTTATAAGCGTAGATTTTGATAATTTTGGCTCCAGCATGTTCAACAATATGTCTCTTTCAGCCTCTAAGCAGCGATCCCACTCAATTCCTGTCTCACTGTCTGGACACTCACTGCTGTATCAGGATTCTGTCCAATGCATTGACCAGGCTTTGGGCCAAGGAATGGTGCAGGATGAAAATACAAATGAAGTGATCTGTGTCTTTATATCTATGTGAGAGAAGGTCACTACTGAAGAACATTTCTGCCTAAGATTTATTAGCTCTCCAAATTCCAATAGCCAGAGTTTCAATGTTATGAGCAGTTATTACTTTGATTGAAAATTTTGTTTTGTTTTCACCAGGTGCTGCAGAGGTTGATAAAGTCCAGGGGAAAGTCGCAGAGTAAAAACCTCAATGTCCAGTTGGTAGCAGCCGACAAACTGGCCCAATGCCCTCCAGTATGTAATAATTCAACAATTGTTCTCATTCCAGTCTAACAAGTTAAAAACATTGTCACAATGCACAGAGTAGCTGTTTGCTGCTTGTGCTTGCCTCTTGCAGTCAACATATGTTATTTGTAAGTGTAGGTTTTGGTAATTTTGGCTCCAGCATGTTAAACAATACTTTCCTTTCAAGATCAAGTTTGAGCCTCCCCACAGATGAATAAGTTCCAGCATTGGACTTAGTTCAAATTATTTTTCCTTAAAAGAAAATTAAGTTGGCATCTATGATTCGAAGTTTCTGTACTGGTTGCAAATAATGGCATCAACTTCAATTTATATTTCATCTTTAATAAAAGCTCGTCTCCTATTCACAATTCTCAGGAACCTATTCCAAGCAACATAAGGCAAAATGAATGCTATAACAGACATCTCCTCAAAAACGAAGGTGTCACAGAGTGTCGCAAAGAAAGAATCAAAGATTGAGGGGTTTAGGGAAGGAATTCTAAAGGTTTGGCAGGTAAAGGTTGCTGTCAATTAAAATCAGGGATATTAAGAGGCCAAAAGGAGCACTGATATCTTGGACTTCGATAGGGCTCAAGGTGATGACAGTATTAGGGAGGTGGTGAATCTATGCAAGTATTTAAAACAAGCAGGAGAATTTTGAATTGAAATGTTGCTTAACAGACGGCTAGTCTAGGTAAGTGACCACAGAGATAGTTGGTGAATGAGGCTCGTGTTAAGATGTAATATAGGTATTGGAGTTTTGGGTGAGTTTTGACTGTTCCTCCTCCATTGCTGGGTCAAAATTCTGGAACTCCCTTCTGAACAACACTGTGGGTGTCCTCCACTCAAAGAATTGCAATAGTTTAAGAAGGCAGCTCACCATCACCTTCTCGAGGACATTTAGGAATGGGCACTAAATGTTAGCCTAGCCAGTGACATGCCATATCCCATGTGCAATTTTTTTTAGATTGGAAAAATCCACATTCGGTGTTCTGGGAAAAAGATGATGACAAGTTTGGGAGGCAACAACACGTTGAACAATTTGAAAAGGGCAGGGAGTTTGAAAATGAGGTGGTACTTTGCAAACCTAAATGTGTCAAGAGGTGGTTTTTTTGACCAAAGGAATGGCAATGCCAGATTTACAGCAGAGGGTGGATAAGATCTGAGCAGGGAGTTTAAAACTATGCCTGCTAATATGGGAGCCAGGAATGGAAATTGGGTGGTCCGCTGTGTAGTGGAAATAGGTCAAGGGAACAGGAATGGAGAAGGTGGATTTAGAAGGGTCATGAAAGAAAACCGGAGAGAACACAAAGAGGAAATAGAGTTCAGAGCTAGGGCAGAGGGAAAAACCGCGGAAGATTTTTGATTTACTCGGTGTCAGCAAGAAAGACAGAGAGAATCAGGGAAAGCAGCTGATCAGATTGTCTTAATCCTAGTGGGACAAAAGCTTGGCATCCAGGATTATCCTAGAATAATGAACAGTTTTGGCTGATGAACAAATGTTCTATGTGGAACAGGAGTTAAAAATCTTAAGATTCCACGCAACCACTCATGAAATGCATTCAAATAGCTCATAGTGAAGATGTAGCCATTTTGTATTTATTTAAATGAAGAAAAGACAACACAGCCCAATGGAGTAATAAATTTCCCCACATCTGCTGCCAAAATCCTTTTACATTCCCATATTTCTTTCAATTCCAGTCTCAATGACTCCAGTTTTCTCCTTGCTGGCCAACTGTCCCATATCCTTCATTAAACACCAGTTTATCAAAATATATTGTGCTAATCACATGTAATTCTGCAGCAAATTGTGCCCTCCCAACCACTATCTGACTATCCCTATTCTCACCGATTTTCTTTATATTGACTTTTGCTTCCCCGATGCCTAAAGTTTAAACTTCTTGCACTCCAAGGCCTCTTTTTCTCATATTTTCGTAACCTAACCAACTAACCATTGCCTCCCTGCAATTCTGCTTGTATGCCACTAGTCTCATGTATACATCCACTCGCTGACAACGACTCAATCTCGAACCATCTCCTCATTAAGCCCTTCCCACCTCCCTTTCAACTTTAAAATACTCCTGAAAAAACATGTTATTTGTCCTAGCTTTTAATCTCTTCTCCAGACATCTCATTCTCTCATTCTTTAGCTTTCTTTAGAGTCATAGAGAACTACAGCACAGAAAAAACCTTCAGCCCATCACACCTGCATCAGTTAAAGCAACCACTGAACTGTTCTAATTGTATTTTCTAGCACGTAGCCCATAGCTTTCTATTAGAGTGGTGCTGGAAAAGCACATAGCTTTCTATGCCTTGGAATCACAAGTATACATCTAAATACTTCTTAAATGGTTTTGTCACGTCTCGGTGATGTATTTAGCTATCTCTCTTTTATGTAAAAGGACCTAATAAAAAAAATCAGCATGCAGTTCATGAAATTAACAGAAAATGTAGAAAACAAACTAGGCAGTGTGCCCAACCAGTTTAAATTGGGATCTATTCCTAACATGAGCCTCAACATACCTTTCTATTTCTTTCCTCTCCTATTTGTTCAGCTTCTCCTCAGATACAGCTCTATTATTTTCAGATGTCCTCAGTTGCTTCCTGTAGTAACCTATTCTGTATTATAATCACTGTCTTGGCAAAGAGGCTTCTCCTGGATTCATATCGGAGTTTGTTGTATTTTGGCCTGAAATGGTTAATACCTGATTGGGAAACACCTACAGTGATGATCACGCAGAGACTTGGTCAGGATAAAGAAGGCACTAGTAGGTGATAGACCTGGGTCCAACATGCTCCTGACAGTGTCTGTAGTAATGTTCTTCATAATCACATTATTTGTAAATAGTTGCAGCATCTTGTCTATCAACAAGGCACTTCTACTTGGAACAGAAAAGTAAACATTTGAATGACAAACCACTTCAGGCTTGAAGGAGCCTAAGCACAATATGGTTGAAATGTTGGGATGCTATCACAACATAGTGGGTAGCAGTGATGCGCACTATTTCAAAATGGTGCCAACTCGGAAAACATCCAGTCCATGGTGGTGCAATGACCAACAAGTCATGATTGGTTTAGCCAAATTCACCAAGAACAAATGAGTGACAAAATATCCACCAACATCTGCTGATATCACATTGAGAGTTGACCCATGACAGGCCATGAAAATGTATATTGAACACTAAACATTTTGCCGTTGTTGTTGATAACGCGCTAATGAATGGTGATTGATTGGCCTTCCCAACTTTAATTAAAGCATTCAACCTGAGGAGGTTTCACCATTGACACTTGGGGAAATCACCAAGTGCTGGACCAGAACTTTGTTGGTTGTGTGGTGGCCTGGCATCTCCAGGAATATTGAGGAATTTATTACCAATTGTCAGGTGTGTTCCATCTATGGGGTAGAATGAGTAGATCCCTTTAATACCTTGCAGATTGGGAAGTTGTGAGGATGGGTTTGTTTGTCTTTTACAGAAAGACTTACCACATCGTCATTGGTTATCCTTCTGATGGATTGAGGTTAAGAAGTTACACAATGCGGCCACAGAAATACTTCTGTGTCTTGCATGAAACTTATGCACCAGCCAGCATCCCTGATGTGATCATTTCATACAATAGGCCACAATTTGTGGATCAGTGTTTCAGCTATTTTGCAGCCAGTTTGGAAGTAAGCACGTGACGAGCAGTATCCACAATCTAATTCACTCAACAAGAAGAATTCCGATTTCTGCACAGCACTGTTGGATTGGAGGTTCTTCCTGCTCGCAGAGCTACTGATGAGCAGAAAGCTGAGGACTAGGCTATTGCGTATGAAATTGTTCCCATGTTTTCATGATTTTGAATGAATGAATGTATGATTTTATTGTCACGTGTATTTGGAAAAATACATTGAAAAATATTTTGTCACCATAATGCAGCTCCATTTTGGATTACAGAATGAGGAAAAATAAATTACTCAAATAGAGCTTCATCTTCTGTTCAATTGACAAAGAAAAGGCAGAATAGTAAGAAATAGTGTCCAACTTTACATGTCATTCTTGTTAAACTTGGCTCTTAAAATCTCTGGGGTTTCTGAAAGATGTTCCAGTCTCCAGGTTGTAATGAAACCCCAATCAGGGACCAGCCAATATCCCAGGGGTCCCCAGCTCCGCTGCTGCCACCTTGCCAACATCACTAGGAGTCCCAAACTGGGCCCACCACTCAGTCAAAGCTGCAAGCACCACCTTGACACCTTTGCTATGAGTCCTGCTCCAGCCTCCTCCACGATGACACCTCCTTCGCTGCCAACAAGAAGATGATGAGGAAAAAGAAAGAAGACAAAAAGAAAAGAGAAAGAAGTATGTGGCTGACCTGGAATGGACAGGCCCAGGAGCCCAATGTTACCTACCTTGCCAGCACTGCCATCTTGCTAATGGTACATGATAAAGAGAAATCCTATTTTATATCACAATGAATGCTAACGTGAACAATCTGCCAGACATAGGAAATGGGAAACAGGTGTGGAGCAGGGATTTCAACAGAACTGGTGCAGTTCTCCATGGAGATATGAAACAATGGAGATGGTATATTGACTGTACTGCTGAAGGGACAGTGTGAAGGAATAACAGGAAATTCACCCTATTACAGTTGAACCCATTCACAGACTATTTATTGGGATGAACTGAACAGTGAACCTGGGAATAGAGGGAAACCACAGACCTAAGATCACCTTGAAGACAATCCAATTCAATTGCCTTTTACCCCACAAACTACTATTCTTCCATGACCAAAAAGGATCCATTCGGCGAGAATAGTGAAACCTCTGAATTGTCTGAGTTTGTGAAGCAGAGATTTGGGAGATAGGTTAGACTTTGGGAGAGATGTTATATGCTTTACTGCTTTACTGTGGGTTAATGCTTTACTGCGTTCTCATTGTGATAATATCACAGGGACTTGGTCAGACTAAAGAAGGAGTTTGTCAGAAATAGACCTGGCGCGCTTGACAGTATTTGTCATAATGTGGATGGTATTCGTATAATCGATAAATAGTTGCAGTAATGCAATAAAATTCTTAGCTTACTCAACAGAACTCTTCTACTTAGTCCAGACAGGTTGATATTCCAGTGCAGACTACACCACTCCAAACTTGAATGAACTTGCATAAAACAGATGAATTTTGGATGATCATATGTTCATGGTTCCTAGTTTCAGGCTCCCAGCCTCCCCACCCTTAAAATGGTGGAAAGGTCTCCTCTACTTATCCCCTAAAAACAATATCCAAACTTTTAAATACCTCTAGGTGGTCTTCTCAGCTTTGTGTTCACTGGAGAAAGGAAGCGCAGTCTGAAAGAACCATAGAATCCCTACAGCACAAAAAGAGGCAATTCAGCCCACCGGGTCTGCACAGACCCACTGCTGAGTTCTCACTCATACCCAATGCCTACATTTACCATGGCTAATCCACCTAGTCTGCATTCCTGATGAAGGGCTTATGCCCAAAATGTCAACTCTCCTGTTCCTCAGACGTTGGTTGACCTGCTGCTTTTCCAGAGCCACACATTTCGACTCTGATCTCTAGCATCTGCAGTCTCACTTTCTCCTAGTCTACGCATCCCCAGTCACTACAGAAATTTAGCATGGCCAATCTACTAACAGGCAAATCTTTGGACTGTGGGAGGAAGCTCACGCAGACCCAGGGAGAATGTACAACTCCACACAGACAGTCACCAGAGGCTGGAATCAAACCTGGGACCCTGGTGCTATAAAGCAGCAGCACTGATCACTGTGCTAACCATCAGTCTTTCATGTTAGTTGTAGCATCTCAGTGGTGATTACTCACATTAAAAACTTTCTCATGACGTCCAATACCTCAATCTTTTATTTAGAATTGGAGATGAAAACTCTGCACTGTGGTTGCACCAGAGTTTTGAAATGCGTTAACCCATCCTCTGTGCCTTTCAGTTCTATTCCTCGAGTTAAGAAAATCCAGTGACTAATGTAATTTTTTTGTACTTTTTATGGCCTTGTTAATCTGCATCACTACTTGTAATAATATGAATTATTATTGATTTAATAATTACAACTTATTTAGGATCTTATTTTGAGCAGCCTGAATGCATTATATTTATATTGGGCAACCAAACTCCAATTGGAAGTATAAAGACTAAAAATGTTAAAATTTCAAAATTTAACCCATTCACTATGTTAAATCTTGGACATGGCAAATTTTCTGAACCCTTAGATCAGAGCATCATTGATCTTGCAGCACAGAAAATGGCCATTTGGCTCATTGCATTGTGTATACTTCACCTTATCCACTAACTTGCCATGAACAATTTCACAAGAGGTCTGTTTTGTAAAATAATAACATACTGTCTGATCTTTTAAATTTGGAGTTTGTTTTGTAAGGTTTTAAACTGTACTTTACTTTAAAATGTAATTCTTGTTTAGAAAATGTTTATTTGTGTCTTAAAAATGTTGATTTTATTATTTTTGTTCAATTTGACAGGAAATGTTTGATGTTATCCTGGATGAAAATCAGTTGGAGGATGCATGTGAGCATTTGGCAGAATACCTTGAAACATATTGGCGTGCGACACATACTCCCAGCAGCGCACCACTGAATCCATTGCTGGGCCGAAACCTAGGTAGTACCGCACTGTCAACATATCCTTCAGCTATCTCTGGGTTGCAGGTATGAACACAAACAATGTGGTTACCTGTGGAAGTAATGGGACGAAGTAAGCTATGACCCTTATTTCAACACAAATATCTGAACACCTCAGACACTTATACCAAGGTGTACAAATGTTAAATTGTTTACCATAATTAGGATATTCCTCAAGCTATGGGTGTAGTTAAAATCCATGCATAGATAAGAAATTTCTATCATCTAAATGCTTTGTAACATGCTTGCATGGTGGTGCATCTACAAGTGTCACATTTATTTCCTAATTCCTTCAAATCTTACATCACAGAAGGAGGTCAGAAGGCCAATTGTGCTTGTGTTTCATGTCAGCGTATCTAAACGAAACTTAGAACAAAGTAAAGAATCACTGGTGGATGATTTTTTCGAGCACTTATGTGAAGAAACACATTGATCTTTTGGCTTGACCTAGGACATGTGTTAACTGATTAACATGGATTTGGTCAATACTTACAGTATCCCAATCAGAGGTGATGTGCTGTGAATGGCATAGACCTATGTCATTTGCACTGGAATTGCTTGGTCATAAATTGATGACTTTGATGAATACTTGGCATACAGACTGACCTCTTCAAATCTTCATAAAAGCTCATGCCAGATTTCTGAGTTACATTTAAATGGCATTTGTGAACAGACTGTACCGAATGGTGAAGCTACAAAGCAGCACACTCTGTGCCGTACAGGTTCCAATCTTTTGGCATAGTACAGGCACACGACTACTGAGGCTACAGGTACATCACAGCTTATCACAGAGACTCATCTATTTATTCATTAAATCCTACCTCAGTGGAAAGAAAAAAGCAGTCAGTCTTATTAGGTTTAACAACAATTTATGTTGCATCTTTAACGTAAGAAATGTCCAAGATGTTTAATAAAACATTGTAAAACTAAACTTAACACAAACTGTCGTAAGGAAACAGAGGTCAGGAAATCAAAAGTTGGGTTAGAGAAGGAAGTATTAAGGAAGAAAAGGATGGAGAACAGTAAGTCATGATAAGTGGTTGTTTTTCAAACTGTAGGATGGTAGACTGTGGTAGTCTCTCAAAGGCTAGTGCTAGTATCATTGCTATTTTTGATTTATTAAAATTATGTACACTATATTTCCTGCATACATAAACTTGAACGTTGGAATACAGTGTAAAATTTCAACACTTGCTAAAGGTACATAAGTTGTAATTGGGGCAACCGGTGTGGATCATGCCAAATGGATGCAACAAGTCTTAGGCTAGCAGACTGGGCAGGCAAGAGACAGATGGGATTTAATACAGAGAACTGTGAGTTGATGCAGTTTTGGCAGTACAAATGCAGTGAGAAAGTAGTGGGTGAAGCTTAATACTTCCCTGAGGCAGATTTGGAGATGGGTGTGTATTTAAGAAGTTGGAAGAATGTTGCATCTAGATCTGCCAGTTTCCACCTCTGATTAACTTTGATGTGTGATACCTCATGGATGGCAATTAATGCCCATCTAAGAACCTCATCCCACCACCACTGGCATGAAGAGAGGGGATCCCTCATTGTTGGCACTCAATTGTATGAGCAAGAGAGTTTTCAATGGGAATTGGGGGCTCTCCCTCCCGCCCTCCTCCCCCCCCACCAACTGCCACCCCTCTCTCCTTGCTTCTGAAACCACCACAGCCCCAAACCTTCTTGTGACCTCAACTTCCCAAGTAGGGAGAGGGCTAGTGGGTGGCACGGTGCCACAGTGGTTAGCACTGCTGCCTCACAGCGCCAGAGACCCGGGTTCAATTCCTGCTTCAGGCGACTGACTGTGTGGAGTTTGCACATTCTCCCTGTGTCTGCGTGGGTTTCCTCCGGGTGCTCCGGTTTCCTCCCACATTCCAAAGATGTGCAGGTCAGGTGAATTGGCCATGCTAAATTGCCCATAGTGTTAGGTAAGGGGTAGATGTAGGGGTGTGGGTGGGTTGCGCTTCGGCTGGGCGGTGTGGACTTGTTGGGCCAAAGGGCCTGTTTCCACACTGTAAGTAATCTAATCTAATCTAATCTAGTGCATGAAAAAGAAAATTTAAATATGTGGGTACACAAGTAATTAGGACTGTACTGTGAGAGGAAATGTGTTTTAAAAAAAGAGAGATTATGATTCAGTTATATGGACGTTAGTGAGATCACATGCTATGTACAGTTCTTGTCTCCTTATTTAATGAATGATGCAAAAACATTGGAAGCAGTTCAGAGAAGGTTATGGACTGGTTTTCTTTTGAGAAAAAGTTGAACAGAATAAGCTTGCAATTGCTGGAGTTAAAAGAGTAAAAGGCTACTTGATTGGAACACAAGAAAAACCTCAAGAAGTCTCAACAGATTGGATGTTGAAAGGATGCTTCTTCATGTGGGAAACTCTAGAAATAGGGTTCACTGTTTCAAAATAAGTGGTCATCTTTTTAAGAAAGAGATGATTCAAAACTTTTTTTCTCAGAGGATTAAGAGTCTTTGGAATTCTCTTTGTCAAAAGGCAGTGGAAGAAGAGCCTGTGAAAATGTTTAAGACCAAGATAGCTAAATTCTTGATAATCTGTCCCCTTTTGTTTTTCAAGGATAGGCAAGAATGGGATGTAGTCCTATCAGCGATAATCCTATTCATGGTTTTGCCTCACAAGTGGTGGAAGGGGCAGTTTCTTCATGATGCTGAGATTGTGCAGTATGCTGCCAATCACCACAAATCCTGAAACTTTCTCAGCTGACTATTGCAGGATTCCACCAGAACTTGGAAGCTTCAGGATATCAGAACTCTGCTCTGTTGAATTATTTGCGGGTGCATGACTCTCATTTTCATGTTGCACATGTGTGTTAGTGTTGGAAACTGGAGTCATGAGCCATGTCATTAGCCATGTCATTAGCACACAGCCCTCCTCACCTAGTTTTATACTCTTTTGTTTCAGTGATGGCTGATACACTATAGATATCAGAGAGTTTCAGCAAGATGACTACATTGTGACAGTTGACAGGAATTGGTCATAGATGACCTGCATGATCATATACTAGCTAAGAGGAATTTCTTTGTTTCTCAAATGCCTCAAGTTATTTTGCCATGTGCTTGGAATCAGTGTGCAGGCAGTCATAGAGTCAAACAGCACAGAAACAGACTCTTTGGTCCAACCTGTCCATACCAAATATAATCCCAAATTAAATAGTTCCACCTGACTGCTCCAGACACATTTCCCTCCAAACCTTCCCTATTTGCCAGAAGAAGTGGTGGAGTCTGGTACAAATATAACGTTTAATAGACATCTGGATGGGTATATGGATAGGGAGGGTTTAGCGGGAAATGGGCCAAGTACTGGCAAATGGGACTTAATTAGGTTATGATAACTGGTCAGCATGGATGAGTTGGACTGAAGTGTCCGTTTCCATGCTGTACATTTCTATGACTCTATGTACTTATCCAAGTGTCTTTTAAATATTGTAACTGTACCTGCATCCACCACTTCCTCAGGAAGTTCCTTCCACACACGAACCACCCTCTATATAAATATTTGCTCCTCATATCTTCTTTAAATCTCTCTCCTCTCGCATTAAAAGTATGACCCCAACCTTGAAATTCCTCATCATAGGGAAAAGCCACCTCCAATTAACGCTATCTATTCCTCTTATGATTTTATAAATGTCTATAAAGTCACCTCTCAACTTCCTATGCTCCAGTGAAGAAAGTCCCAGCCTATCCAGCCTTTCTTCATGACTCACGCCTTCCAAACCCAGAAACATCCTGGTAAATCTCTTCTGAACCTTCTCTAGCTTAATAATATCTTTCTTATAACAGTCATGACACCTTGTTGCATGCAGAAGACTGCAATCCTTCCAAAATCTTAAGCATTCCTCACCAACCACTCTCTGACAAAAGGGAATGAAATGAAGTTAAATTCCTTTGCAAAGTGAATCTCAGTGATCTTCCTTATGCATTCCTCAGTGAAACATGTCACTAATATTTGGTTCACAGCAGCAGCCTGGAAGGAACCTGATGCATTTGAGTTTAAGGTCATGCTCCATCTTCAGTCATTGGTGATATGCTCTGGGGTTGTAGCAACAGGAAGATGTCAATGATGACCTCCTTTGTGAAGCACAGGCACATCAAACATTGGTCATTGCTGAGGTTCAAGTACAAGAATTGCTTTCTGAAAGCCCTGGACAGGTACACCTTCCAGCTGAGAGACCTTCTTCTCCCTCGTCTTGAAGCATTTTTTGAATTTCTGCGTTCCATTTGGTGAAATTGCACCAGCACCAATCCCTTTAACTCATTGTCTAATACAGGTTTGGTTCAAATTTATATGATGGTGCCTGGCAACTGTTCTTCATTGAAGTATCATCTTCAGGGGAGTCCTGTCATTGAGAAGGTCATAAAGAATAGAGAGAAAGGACACTTAGTGTGGCATAATAGCAAATGAGAAAATTTGTTTGCTATAAACTGCAATGCAAAAGGGGGCATAGCTTTAAATTAAGGGGGGTAGATATAGGACTGATGTTAGGGGTAGGTTCTTCACTCAGCGAGTCGTAAGTTCATGGAATGCCCTGCCAGTAGCAGTGGTGGACTCTCCCTCTTTATGGGTATTTAAGCGGGCATTGCATAGGTATATGGAGGATAGTGGGTTAGTGTAGGTTAGGTGGGCTTTGATCGGCGCAACATCGAGGGCCGAAGGGCCTGTACTGCGCTGTATTCTTCTATGTTCTATGTTCTATGTTCTAAATGTAACACAAAGGGAAACAATATACCTGATTGCGAACTAGTAAACCCTGAGCAAAAAAGGGATAATCAAATCAGATCTGTTCAATTAGAAATATAGGAAAAGGAGTAAATTTAGATCATTCACCCTGATCAGCCTTCTCTGCCATTCAATATCTCAATACCACACTTCATTCTCTCCTCATACCTCTTGATGCCTTTAATGTCGAGAAATCTATCTATTTCTTTCTTAAATGCATTCAGTAACTTGGCCTCCACAGTCTTTTAATGGTTAAGGATTCTAGAAGTAATGTCTCCTCATCTCAGTTCTCAATGGTCCACCACATATGTTGAGACTGTAGCCCCCTGGTCCAGACACACACACACACACAAACAAACAGCTGGAGGCACATCACCCCCTGATCCATCTCTCCGTCGGAATTTGATGTGATTCATTGAGGTCCCACCTCATTCTTCTAAACTCCAGTGTATATGGTCAACCCAGTCTCTCCTTATTCAACGAACCTGTGACCTCAGGGATCAACTTGGTGAAGGCTCTCTGGTAAATATATATTTTCATAGGTAAGGAGACCAAAACGGTACACAAATTTCCAAGTAAAAGACGACATTTCCCTGAAACTTTCTGTTAACAACACATCAGCTATACTTTGTACATGACTATAAAACTGTGCTATTATCTAAAATACAAAGGATTCAATATTTACCTCACTAATTGCACTTCTTGATTAGCCAAAAGCATAGATTATAGATGGGTAGAAAAAGTGAGAAACGAAATTTGGCCAGTCAAAGATGCTGAAGTGGAGATCTTCATTTGAGACATTAGAGGTGGAATGTTTGCCCTACCCATGGCAAGAAGAAATGAGGTTCTCAGGTGCTAATTGGGGACCCTGCTACCTTCCCAGCCAGTGCCATTGACAGCTTTCCCACCCAATATCAAGTAGGCAGATGATATCCAATTTCACCAGCTCATTTTTCTGCCACTGTAGGGACCTGCATGCAAGGAGTAAACATGTGAGGTTTCTTGCAGGCTCCCAGACTGAGGGGTGGTTAGAGGGGAATGGAGAACAGAGACCCTAGTTCAATGTCACTTGTCAGTGATCATAGAACTCAGCAGTGGAAATAATTGGGCTCTATCTGAGATTCACCCCTTCCCTTGCAGCTGACTCCTTTCCCCACATCTCTCCAATGGCACTGCCTCTGATTGCAGTACAGAGTCCTTGATACAAGGGGAAGGTCCACCACTAGCCTATGAAGTGCCTGAGTGGGACAAGATATGGCAGAAAAAGACCGATGCAGAGCTGGACTGGGACCAGTGCTGACTCCGCAGGATTACCCCTTAGGTTTGGATAATGTCCAAGTTAAAAGAAAAGAATAATTAAGCATCTCTTCTGTCTAGGCATGCTTGGAAAATAGCTGCTATTCCCCAAGAAGATGTCACTTGGTCCCTATAGAGGAACCAAAAGCCTTATCATTGTTTTTTTCTGCTTGTTATAGATAAGTAACAATCTAGATAGTAGCAGGTCAGTCATTCTTTTACAACTCTCATTTCCATGACTACTTGCGGAGATGGATAATCTGGGTTTTGGCTGGGGGTGGGGGATGTGGGGTGTGGGGGAAGGGGCTTGTGATTAGGGACAGGAAATAGCTCTCACTGTGAGGAAATGATGAGTGTGCTGGCCAAGGAAGTAGTGGCAGCTGGGCTGGCTCATAACACCATTATAGTGAAAGTGAGGACTGCAGATGCTGGAGATCAGAGTCGAGATTAGAGTAGTGCTGGAAATGCACAGCAGGTCAGACAGCATCCAAGGAGCAGGAAAATCGAAATTTTGGGCAAAAGCCCTTCAACGTTGATTTTCCTATTCCTTGGATGCTGCTTGACCTGCTGTGCTCTAATCTAGACTCATAACACCATTGTGTCAAGTTGGTTTTTGGTATCAAACTCACGAGCCCAGCTATTAAATCCTGGATACATCAAAGGCTCAAATGGACATGGAAGTGCCTTGGTAACAATCAAAATACAATGTAGACAGTTGGTGAACAATGGATAGCAAAGTTTTGTCATTCTGCAAACATTGGGAGCATAATCTGAATACAATTTACAGTGAATCACATTAAACGTTTCACTGGTACTCTAAGGAATTAATTGGGCCAATGTTACTCAAGCTTCTTTTTAATGAACAAAGGAATTACTGGATGGGTGAAGCCAATAGTCCATCTAGTTCATCTTTCACCATCTTGATACTCATCTTCTCCAAAGATAATTGAGTTCTCTTATCATGGCAATGGATAGCTGCTAGTCTGCAACAAACAAGTCTGTCAAGCTCCTGGGAGTGGTCATTCACAACAAGCTTTCTTGGACTCTTCATGTGGACACACTGGTGACAAAGGCCTAACAACGTCTCTTCCTCAGGTAGCTGAGGAAATTTGGCATGATGGCGAATACCCGTGCCAACTTTTATAGGTGCACCATCGAGAGCATTCTGTCTGGATGTATCACTACCTGGTATAGCAACTGTACCATTCAAGGTCGGAGACAGTTACAGAGAGTGGTGAACTCCCCCTGGACAATCACAAAGGCCAACCTCCCATCTATGGAATCCATCTGCCAGGTCCACTGTCAAGGAAAGGCTGCCAGCGTTCTCAAAGATCCATCCTACTCTGGCAATGTTTTTCTAAAATCTCTACCATCGGGGAGAAGATATGGAAGTCTGAACACATGCGTCAGCTGGTTTCAAAACAGTTTCTACCATATTGTTTTTAGAATACTGAATGGACTCACAAACTCTTAACATTCGCCTGTACCTGTGTTTTGTTTTTGTCACTGTTTACCTATTATTTACTATCAATGCTACTTAACTATGTGATCTGCCTGTATTGCTTGCAAGACAAAACTTTTCACTATGCCTTGGTACACGTGACAATAAACTCAATTCAATTCCATTTAATTCAATTCAACCTATAATTATCATGAGGTGGATAAAATGATGGAAGTGGACAACTTTGGGAAATATGGTTCCAAAGTCCCTTTTTTCTCTCCCGAGCATTTAATGCATGTCACAACCTGGAAACCTCATGTGCTGTGTTATCCAATGCTATTTTCTAATTTGCATTTGAATGAACTCTGCTTTGATCTTTTTTCCTTTGGGTATCAATTCCATACATTAACCATTTGCTCACTGAAATATTGTAATTTAAGATTGACTGATGTTGACATTTTCCTAATCTTCACCCCTTCAAGCACAGTCCACATAGACTGTTTCAACTACTCTGGAAAGTCAAAATAGCTTCATCAGTGAAATAGCTTTCTAGGCTCCAGAAATTTTAAAAGCAATTACTTCGTACAAGGTAAAAATGGCCATTCAAAGATATTCTCACAAACTGTATCACACTGTGATAACTTCCCACACATGGTCCGAACTCATGTCCGAACTCACTTTGGTGTATTATGAGGTCTGCTACACTCTTCCATGCTAAGTTACATCCATTCCGTTAATCTAACTCTACCTTTTGTATTAACTAGGGCCAGCGGATGAGCAACAGCAATCACTCTGGTGAACACTTACCTGAACGAACACGCCTGGTGCACTCTGATGAAAATGGTCACAATGAGAGGGCACGCAAGAACCGTAACCGCTTGTCTTCAGGTTCCCAGCACAGCCGAGGCCAATACCCACTCGTGGAGGAGGAATATTCTGATCCCTATCAGGACACATACAAATCAAGAAGGAGTCATGGATCACCTGGAGGCCACAGCCATGATTCTCAGCACAGGCTATGAAAACTGTTGCTATTCACTTACAAGATGCGACATAGAGGAATTTTTTTTTTAAGAAAAGTAAACCCCTGCCTTGCAACATGTAACTCGTAAACAGGGAAGTATCTAGGCAGTATTTACCAATTTATTATTGAAACAACTCCGTATGGTTTTCAGAAACTCTCTTTTTTTATTTTACATCTGGCTTGCTCATAAGGAAGGCACGCTGGTGAAGTGTTTTCACAAACACCTTCCTAGATTTGGAAATAAGAAAAATGTGCAGTAGTCTGATCTGTGTTACCGTGAGTTATGGTCACTGTGCCACTGATCACACCTGCAAATATATATTTTTAACACATAAAATGACCATATATTAACACAGTCACTTGCTCTGTTGCGATGCCAACTTAGATCTACAGTCAGTGAGACCTTGAGTCCAGGTAGGTTCCTAGCACTTAACCTGCTAAACACTTCCCAATGCAGTGACAAAGCTCCTTTAATGCATAATACTCTTCACCCAATTTCTTGTTAGCAATTAATGGTAATGCAGTACAACCATGCACTACTATTGTTTCAACAAATTTTGCTTCAGCGTATGATTCCAGAATTTACACAGTTCTCCATTTTATGTGCAGCACATTTACTTGCATGAGACAAGCAACAAGTAACTAATCACAGATTTACAGGCAAAATATTATTTAAACTTAACAAATTTAGCTTTTATGCATTTGCTATTTGTGTATGGTTTTTTGAAAGGTATTATTTATAAAGAATGAATTCAGGCTGTACATTATCTTGCCAATATTAATTCCTATATTTTTCATGTGTAGAGAATTCAATGTTATTAGTTAGCAGAAGCATTTGTCCACCAAATTCTAGTAAAGTCACAGTCTGTTACCAGGACACCTTGTATAGTGGTGTCCATTTATTTATCCCTTAATTTTTTAAGAGAATACAAGCTTAGACAATAACATGACAATAAACCATCAAAATAGTTTGAGTGACAGAATTCAATTTAACACTAGGTAAGGTCTTTTGGAAATACTTTGGAACAGTAATAGAGCAACTGACAGATTTTATTGCAGGATTCAAAATTGCCATTACTCTGGTTTATTAACCTCTAGGAATATTTTAGCTTTAAATTATTTCAGGTTGTGCAGAAGCTTTGATTTTTGTTATCCTGGCTAATTAATAGTAAGCTGTATATACAATGACCATTGTCACACTTTGCCAAGCAAACATTATATGATTTGTCATTTAATTTATTCTCTATTTGATTATTTTATGTGATTGTACTTGGTTGTGTTTTAGGGAGTCTGGAATCTCTTCTTTACATTTGAATGTATATGGTATCAAAACAAGGAGGAAGTTAGCTCCCTCCCAGTGCATGAGTTACACAAGCATGTCCAGCTAGAAGTGGGATAGAGGGCAGGGAGAGTATTGAGTGTACGGAGGGAAAAGGGAAGAAAACATCATGAATAAGTTTATTTGACAATATGCATTTGGTTTGTGGTACAGCTGAGGCAAATACACAGTTTCAGGATGTCCCAAAAAGTTTTGCAGTCAACTAAGTACATTTTTGTCTTCTGGGTCATTATTGTTGCAGCCTAGAAAATGCACCAGCTAAATTGCACGCTGCAAGCCCCAGCCAAGTAATGTGTGACAATTGTCTTAATGTCAGACTTGATGGAAAAATATCAGCCAGGGCACTGGGGAGAATTTCCCTGTTCTCTCTTTGAAATAATGCCTTGGGAACATGCACAGTGGTTTAGCCTATCACCCATGCAACACTGCAGTAGAATGTCATTGTAGATTTTGTGATCACAACTCTGGAACGGGACTTCATCTACAGTTTTCTTGAGTCAGAGGTGAGAGTGCTGATATCACATAATCAACCTCTTCAGAGATGTTATAACATGCCTCCAGAAGATGTGGGATTTGAACCCAGGCCTCTTGGCTCATAGGAAGGGACACTACTATTGTTTCATTAGGGCCCTAGAGGTGAGAGTTCTGTCAGCTGAATATAATTGTTGGCAGATGCTGAGGGAGGGGATAGGGTGGTGAGTGAGTGGGGCTATAAACCAACACATCAGTTGGTGCTTAGTTTTCTAGCACCCACTGATCTTGTTTATGGGACAAATGATGGTCAGTGCTTCTAAGAGAGCAGCACCTTTTCATATTCTTTCCATAATCTGGGTTGCAACATGAGTTTAGGCTTAATTAAAGACAAAAGATGCAATTCTATTACAATCTGTTTTTAAAAAGAAATCCAAACTTTGAGATAATGGCAGAAAAGAATGCCATGACAAGCATTTAAAACTTTTGCTGTGACAAATGGCTGAAAAAAATGAATAAGCTTTTTTTTAACCTTTTGTAGGCAAGTTGTCCTTTCAACCATAGAAAGGAACATTCCACTTAACTCACAACATGTTGCACTCTCCACGAAAATAGAGTCCTTATAGCTACAGCCAAATTAACAGTGATGCCCCAGGCATCTGATACGTGAAACTCCAAGTTAACTTAGATAATTACAGGATATTTTCCAGTACAGCACAAACCCGGAACTGCCTTAAGAACTGGTAATTGGTACACCATGGGAAACTAAAAGGTTTAATTCACTTTTGAAACTTGTTCACTGACAGCCTCTCACTATTCCCTGCCTTCCTCACTTCAACCGCTCCCCCTTGCTGCATTCCCCACCGCTCTCTGCATTACCTTTGATTCCCTTGCTGCTTCCTTCACATTTGACTAATCTGTTCTGCATTCTGCATGGTCCCTTGCAGCTGGTTTGCTTCCAGAACAGAGTACTGCAGATGAAAAAAGGGGAGTAGAGAGGTTGATGAGGGAGGTAAGGAGAATGGCAGAGGGAATGGAAAGAGTAGCATAATGAATCTAGAAGATCTGGGAGGGGAATGGGGAGAGTGAGTGGAACAGGGTAGTTGGCAGGGGTCAGTGAGAAAGGAATGGCAGAGGAAGGGGAAGAGAATGGGCTGAGTGATAAGGGAAACAGGGAGAGGGACAAAAGGAGGTAAGCGAAATGGAGACAGCAGCATCTCCGGTTTCAGGATGAAGTAATTGGTTGAAGGAAGTGCATGCACCACTGGTTGGAGTAGGAACTGACATCTTGATTCCCATTTCCTATTTGTTAGTTTCAAAAGCTAGTGTATAGTTAACAGGCAAGTTTGACACCACTTCTAAAATAACAGATCTGTTGATTAAAACAAAATTTAAATTCACTGTACACAATGGGATTGGTAAGCAATTTCCATCGATAACTTACATCAATACATTTCAATCTAATGAACTCTCAGGAAGGTTCATATCTTTTGCTAACATAAGGCCCTGAGCCAAATCCATTTTTTTGGATTTACTCACAGGATGTGGGCATATCTGGCTGGGCGAATATTTATTGCCCCATCCGTAATTGCCCAGACGGCAGTTCAGAGTCAATCACATTGCTGTGGATCTGGAGTCACATGTGGGTCAGACCAGGTAAGGATGGCAGTTTCCTTCCCGAATGGATATAAATGAACCAGATGGATTTTTCCAACAATCGACAATGGTTTCATGGTCATTATTAGAACCTTAATTCCAGATTCTTTATTGAATTCAAATTCCACCATCTGCCATGGCAGGATTTGAACCCATGTCCCCAGAACATTAGCTGGTTTCTGGATTAATAGTATCATGATAATACCACTAAGCCGTCACCTTCTCGAGCCTCCTCTAAAAGTAATAATTTTTTTTGGATTCTTTATTAAACAGAAGTGCAATTACTTCACCCGCAAATGTAACTTTCCCATAATGTCTTATATCCCAGTAGACCTCGATGGCAATGAAATGGTAGTAATACCACTGCACTCGTAACGCAGAGCCCCAGGCTAATGTTCTAGGAACGTGTTCAAATCCCATCATATTAGATGGTGACATTTGAATTCAGTAAAAGGAAAAGAAAGTCTGGAATATCAATTCAGGAGAGAAAGGTAGCAGTAATATTTAACTAATGTCGATTGTCATGCAAAAAACCCGGGAGAAAGTGAGGACTGCAAATGCTGGAGATCAGAGTTGAAAAGTGTGGTGCTGGAAAAGCACAGCCGGTCAGGCAACTGATGAAGAGCTTATGCTCAAACGTCAATTCTCCTGCTCCTTGGTTACTGCCTGACCAGCTGTGCTTTTCCAGCATCACATTTTTCAACAACGGTGCAAAAAAACCCATCAAGTTCACTAATTTATTTTAGAGAAGGAACTCAACTAGATATATCTGGTGTGGCCTGCATGCAACTTCAGTCCCAAAGCAATGTGGGGAATGAGGGAATGGGCAATAAATGCCTACCAATGATGCCCACATTCCATGAATAAGTCAAAAAACAAACCCATTGTTTGATGCATTAGATTGAATTGGCTTTACACCAGCTCCACCTGCTGGTAAGGCATTCCCTGGAGAAATATCAAACACACAAAAGCAAGTGACTTGGATTTTAATTTCCATCAATCTGCTTTTTTTTAATTTAACCTATTTTTCTAAGCAGCTATTCAGAATTGTTATTATACACCTCTGGAGCAAGTGGGACTTGAACTCCCTTTCCAGTGGTAGGGATGCTACCAATGCACCACAAGCAGGGCCCTCTGCTTTTACATGTTGTAACATTTTCTTTTACAGCAAAAGTAACAAGTTGGTCTTGTTGAAATTAATGTTTTATCTATTCTGAGAACCGTTTGCCTTTTCAATTTTGCCCTTCCAATTATTACGTAATTAGTGTCCAATTCAGTAGACATTTGTGTATGCCTCCAGCTTTTCCGTGGATTTGCAACTGCTTCTGCTGATGTGTTTTCAAAATACTTGATAAATATCAGCCAAATGCAGCATGTCTCCCTAATATTATACAGTCATCATCTTCTAGGCAGTGTTTGATTCTAATAGGAATTCTATGGAGACCTGGGGTGCAGTGCACAGTTCTTTGAAAGTGGACTTGCAGGTGGTGAAAAAGGCATTTGGCAAGCTTGCCTTCATTGGTCTGAACATTGAGTATAGGAGTTAGGACAACATTTTGTAGCTGTGCAGGACATTAGTGAGGCCTCTTTTAAAATACTACAAACAATTCTGGTCACCCTCCTATAAGGATGTTGTTAAACTTGAGAAGGTGCAGAAAAGATTCACAAAGATGTTGCTGGGACTAGACAGTTTGAGTTATAGGGAGAGGCTGAATAGGCTGATGCTTTTTTTCCCAGGAGTGTTGGAGGCCAAGGGGTGACCATATAAAGGTTTATAAAATCATAAGGGGCGTGGATAGGGTGAATAGCCAAGGTCTTTTCCCCAGGATAGTGGAGTCCAAAATGGGAGGGCATAGGTTTAAAGTAAGAGGGGAAAGATTTAAAATGGATCTGAGGGGTAGAGGATGGTGCGTGTGTGGAATGAGCTGCCAGAGGAAGTGGTGGAGGCTGGCACAATTACTGCATTTGAAAGGCATCTGGATAGACACATGAATAGGGAGGGTTATGAGCAAAATGCTGGCAAATGGGACTTGGTCAGATTGGGATGTCTGGTCTTTGTAGCTGTGTTGGACCAAAGGATCAATTTTCATGCTATTGGGCCGAAGGGCTTGTTTCCACACTAGGGATTCTTAAAAAAAACTCTTTCCAAATTCTTCCATGAGCAACTTCTCTCTAAGGCTCCCTAAATCTATCTATAACTATGTCCTCCAAACCAGCCACCATTTATTTCTCTCTAGAAAATTCCACAATTTTATTTTTGTCTCTTCCTCAATCTATAAGCTTCTGCAACTGAAATGCATCAAGCACAGCAGTCCTCAATGTGCTATAATCTGCAGACTATTCCTCATAAAAAGTTGCAGAAGTCCCCAGTGTTTTTTCTACCAAAACATTTTGTGATAGGCTTGTCCAGTTTTCTTGTGGCCACTGTAAAAAGGTATTTCAGTTTCTTCCTCAATAAAGTAAAGGTCCTTGCCAAATCAAAACCAGAAGTTAAGTGTCACACCTTTCCAAACCTATCTATTACTCCCCATAAAAGTTATGTTAACATTTTTGTATCCAGTTTATAGTTCCTTTCTTCTCTTTCTCTGGGAAATTACTTCTTTCCCTTTCTCTTGCTCTTTGAAATTCAAATTTAAGTTCTTGCCTTTCCCTTTGATTTTCACTTTATTTCTCTTTTGGGTTCCACACTTGCCTTTCCCATTTTTTTATGTCTTCTCTCTTTTGAGTTCAAAGGTTGTTTTATTTGTAACTGAATTCCAGTGAATGCTCTGCATTTTTTTTCTCTGTGTCTTCAGGCACCATGACCTGACAGGGAATTGGCAAACATGGACATCTTTGGTCCATGACTATGCACAGCAAGGTAGTGCCATGTTTTGCCATTGCTTTCGGCAGATAGGGACATGTGTTTGAATTCCATCAGGACAGATGGTGAAATCTGAATTCAATTTTTTAAAAGCAGCCTGGACCCAAAAGCTAGCCTAATGGCAACTGTGCAACCACTGTCAATTGCCTTAAAATCCCATCTGGTTCACTAATGAGCTTTGAAGGAAAGAAATATGCCATTCTTACCTGGTCTGGCCTACGTGTAGCTTCAGACCCACAGCAATGTGGTTGACTGTTAATTGCTCTGTAAAATGCCTCAAGCAGTCCATTTTAATTAAGGTACAATTAGGGACCAGCAATAAATGCTGGCCCACCCAAAGATGTCCACATTCCATGCATGATTTTTAAAAAAAATCCTTGGGTGACAACAAGGAGCTATTTGATTACTTTCTCTAATGTTCAAAAGGTTCTGTTTTTCATGTATTAATTTCATGTTGAATTGTTGGTGAACGATCTCAATGCATCCATTTCCTTGTTTAACTAAAAAACAACTTTCTGAATGGATGTATCCCCAGGTTGGGGCTACACATTTCATTTCAGATTTTGCATTTGCCAAACAACTGAGAGGGCAAGAATTTCAAACCTGGAGTACAGATTAATCAAATGCTCAGCTCTACTGCTTAAATAAATTTGACAGTGTACCTTACACATGAACAGAGTAATTTCTTAGAATGAAGTCCACTTGTATATTATGTTCTTAGTTTAGGGTCTATTGAACTCAGATTAGGCCACTTTAAAAGAGTCCACAATATCATGCTGAAAGGTACACATGGAAAAATCAATGAACAGCAGCAATTTTATTAACTAGCACATTGAAATTCTATCAGTGCTTTAGCAAACAAGAATAGCTAAGTGCATAGATCCAGAATTTGAACCATTCAGCAAATATTTTTTAATCAACTGGCTGTAGTGACATTGAAGGAAAATAGGCTTTTTATATCATCCAGGCCACTTTAATGTGCAGTTGCTTGCTCATGATGTCGATAGATCATTTTCACCTCCTCAGCTTATTGCCAAGCCTGTAGGCCTGTATTTCCTGCTGTGTTACTCATTTCTGCATCTTGTTTCCCACTGCTTCATTTGAGCCATCATTTCTCAGACTAAATGGAAATCTATCAAATAAACTAATAACTCTTAAATATGAAGAGGTTGATCCATCTTACATTTAGCTTGTGCTTTCCTTAGCTGCATTCACACAATAAAATCAAAATCGATGATTGTTAGTACTTTCAATGTGCCTCATATTTCCTTTTCCATTGGGACCATTCAAGGGATGGCATGGTGGCTCAGTGGAAGCACTGCTGCCTCACAATGCCAAGAAACTGGGTTTGATTCCACCCAAAGGCAACTGTTTGTGTGGAGTTTGCACATTCTCTCAGTGTCTGTGTGGGTTTCCTCTGGGTGCTGTGGTTTTGTTCAACACTCCAAGATGTGCAGGTTAGGTGGGTTGGTCATATTAAATTGTCCATAATGTCCAGGGATGTGTAGGTTGGGTGAATTAGCCATGGGGAATGCAGGGATATCGGGATAGGGTAGGGGTGGATGCTCTTCAGACAGTCAGTGTGAATTCGATGGGTTGAATGGCCTGCTTTCATACTGTATGGATTCTATAATTCTATTCTATGAAGCTTCTTCAGTATTTTTCATTATTCAAAATCTGAATGCCATTATATTTTTTAAATGCAATGATCAAAATTAGATACAATATTCCTTGTGGTCTTAGTCATATTTTTAATACATTATTGACAATTTAGATTTATGCTGAATTGGGCTGCTAACATGGGCATTAATCTATCGGTTTTGGCAGTAAAATACAGTGTGATAGCATTTTCAATACTTTGTCAATTCTCACATTTCAATCTTCTTCATTTGCCATTTTAAAAATGTGCTCTTCATAGAATCATAGTGATCCACAGCACAGAAAAAGGCCCTTTGGCCAAGTCAAAAACAAACTCCTAACTATTCTGATTCCATTCTCCAGAGTTGGCCCATAGTTTTGTATGCCTTGGCATCGCAAGTCTAAATACTACATCAACATCTATATACTCCTGCCTGTACCATCCCTACAGGCAGTCATTTCCAGATTCCCATCACCCTCTGAGTGTTAACATGTTTCCTCACAGCTCTTCTAAACCTTCTGCCCCTTGCCTTAAATCTATGTCCAGTCATTGATCCCTATATCAAGGGGAGAAGTTTATTCCTGCCTGCCCCGTCTATGCCCCTCACAATTTTATACATCTCAATTATGCTGCCTCTCGAGCTTGCACTGCTCGAAGGAAAAAACCCCAATCTGTCCAATCCCTGTTCATAATTGAAATTCTCCAACCCAGGCAGCATCCTGTTAAATCTCTGCTGCACCCTCTCCAGTGCTATTACATCCCTTCTAAAATGTGGATTCCAGAAGTGCACACAATATGTAGCTGTGGCCTAACCAATGTTTTATACAATTCCAGCATAACCTTCCCGCTCTTAAACTCTATGCCTCAACTAAAAGAAGGCAAGTATACCATGTGCCTCCTTAACCACTTGACCTAATAACCTAAGGGACTAAAGGACATGCACACCAAGGTCCTTCTGGTCATGCAACAAGATATAAAAATTCCAGTATGAAATTAGATATTGATCAAATAAGTTAAGTCAAGTACTGGACGGTATAGGAAAGAACTTGTGGAGTAACATGTCAGTCTCATTGACCCAGCAGAAAATCTGTTCTTATCGGGAGTTCAGGTCATAGATGAGGCTACAACATAGTACCCTCAGAACTTTGAATCACACCTGGTGGCATAGCTCACAACCAAGAGGATAGGATTTTGAATTCTTATTTGAATTAGGATTCTTATTTCTAATAAATTATGGCACCTAGTAACACTAACGGTGGCAGTTTGCAATTGCAAACTACCTTCAATACAGAGAAGCACCACAAGCTGCTCCAGAAACATAAGGAAATCCAGGTGAAAGGCCAAAAACGGTATCGGGAAAAGTGGCTAACAGGATTATCAAAGAGATGGGCTTTCAGGAAGGCCTTGAAATAGAAGTAGGCTGTGAATTTAGAGAAGTGTACAAAGAATGGGCAGCTAAGAATATACCCAGGCAAAAGCAAAGTTGTCTGCCTTTGGCAGAACAATAATTTGATATTTCCAGAGGAATTAAAATGCAAAAATTAGTCAATAATTTGTTTGTTCATAACTTGATTATTGCTAAAAACAAGGCTCATTTTGTTGAAACTTTCCATCTTGCATTCATCAGCACAATTCACAAGAACTGCCAATGTAAAGGGAAGACAGCGTTAATATTGTTTGAGAGGAGAGTGCTGACTAGTTGGCAGATGGACTCTGATTGGTAGAGTTGTTGCTATGGAGATGCATCAGTTATACGAAGACTAGCAGTTAATTGCAAGCATTGTTTAGATTTTTAACCAGGCAGGGTGACTCTAGTTGATCGAAGCATTGCCCTGAGAAATTAACCAGAGAATGGTTCTGACCTATTTTTTTGAGTTGAAACAAACACAATATATGTACATTTTCACACTTTGTTTACTGGAAGTGAGATATATTAATGCACAGACCCCTCTTCTTTGTAGACTGAAAGAACATATACACATCCTGCACCGGCCTCAATACACCTCACTCCAAACTGGCTATATGGTAATTTAAAAATTATAACAACTACCATTTACAAATACAAACCATTAGGAGGTTATTTATAAGGGAACTGTGAACCAAAATATAACATGTAAGGAGTATTAGCAACATAGGGAGAGGAGTAGGCCATTCAACATGTCAGGTCTGCTCCACAATTCAATATGGTCATGAATAATAATCCACTTCATTGCCTTTTCCCCACACTATCCCCCTACCCCTCATTGTCATTGGTAGTTAGAAATCTTTCAATCTCTACACATAGTTAGTGACTGAACTTCCACAGCCCTCCAGGGTAAAGAATTCCAAAGGTTCGTAACCCTCTGAATAAAACAAATTCTCTTCATCTTGGTCCTAAGTGACTTCCCCCTTAGTTCGAAATTGTGCCCTTTTCGTTCTAGGCTTCCTAATCAGGAGAAACATCTGTACTCATCCAGTTGACCTTTTCTTGCAGTCTTCAAACGCAACTGAATACCGGCCCAGTTTTCCCAATTTCTCTCCATTACACAGTACTACCATCTAGGGAACAAATCTGTTGGACCTTCGTTACACACCTGTTATGGCAACAAAATTGGACCAAAATTGCACACAGTACTCCAGGTGTGGTCTAACCAATGTTCTATACAATTGAAGCAAACTTCTTTACACCTGCACTCCTATCTTATTACAATAAAGGACTATTAAACATTTATTTAATGTTCCTAATGGTTTGCTGCTCCTGCATGTTAGCCCTTCAGTTTTTCATTGACAAGTACATCTACACTTCATAATCCTTTATCATTTAAGAAGTGCTCTGAACATCTGTTGCTCCCATCAAAGTCAATAACCACGCATTTTTCTACATTACAATCGACTTGCTAAGTTCTTGCCCACTCAGTAAGTCTGTCCAAATCCACCTGAAACCAATTTGTATATTTTTTGGAAATATTACATTTTCTCCCCAAATCCAGGTTATTGATATATATTGTGAATAGCTACATTCTGACTACTGATCCTTACTGAGCCCACTGGTTACAGCCCAATAAGGGAGAATGACCATTTATTCCTATTGTCTGTCTTCTGTCTGTTAGCCAATCCTTAAACCATGCCAGTACATTGTCTTCAAAATGTGTGCTTTAATTTTGCCAACCAATTTCCTGTGGTGACCTTATCAATAGCTTTGTGGAAATCAATTGAATTAGTAATATCCTTTTAGAAACTGCAACAGGTTCATCAAACATAATTTTTCATTCACAAATCCATGCTGACTATGCCTAATCAGATCCTTACTTTTCAAGTGTCCACTTATTATGATGTTTCTAATTGACACTATTGCTTTCTCCACACTGATGTGAGGTCTGTGGTTCCCCATTTAGGCCTTCCCTACTTTTTAAACAGCAGGGTGGTATTTTTGATTTTTCAAACTGCAGGAATCATTCCAGAATCTGTAGCGCTTTGGAAGATGCATTCACTGACTACAAGTCATATGACAAATGCTTGGTTAAATGGGTGGCCTTTAAGGAGTGTCTTAATGGAGGAAAGCAAGGTAGAGAGGCAGAGATTTTCAGGGAAGGAATTAAACCCAGGTAGTTGAAGGCATAGTTATCGACTGTGCAGTGATTAAAATTGAGGCTAGAATCCAAGGGACTGTAGTCGCTCAATCTACATACCTCCAACCGAGGAATTAGTTTACCTGTGCCTACCCTATCTCCTTAGTTCTTTGAACATCTTAATTATATTACTTCTCAATAGGCTAAACGTAAAGGAATACAAATTACATTTATACTGCTCATGCGAAAGACGTATGTTGTGAAGGGCCACAGCATTTGGAGAAACCTGTACTTCTGGGATTTCTGACTGTAACTTTGCCTCTGATGTCTATATAACCTGTCCCTGTTAAATCTAAACTAATATTTGTGTTCACCCATCCCTCAATGGAGAGGAAAATTTAAAATTATGGATCATGATCTAGAGTGAAACGAGTTTGTGCAACCTAATCTTAATTAGCAAGGAAAATGCCAGTTTTGAACCTTTGTTAAAAAAGGTTACTTTTCTCTCTGCCTACTAATTTTAGTGAAAGTGTATGCACTAAAGATAGCAAACAGAGGAAAATATGCCTCTGTAAGTCTTCCTTTATTCATGCCAGTTGATTGGAGCGTATCTGCCCTTGAAAATATACTTTGCACCTTAGTAGAGTGTTTTCTTTGATGTGAACATACTTGACATGTTGTATTTTTTGCAAGTGACTATTTTAATAATGGCTTGTTAATTGCGACACTTCTATAAAAAAAACTGCTGCATGATCTAGCATGTCATAGCATATGAAGAAACACACCACAATATTCCTTGTATATTTGTAAACTGTTTATGTTACTGAACAGTACTATCAGTCTTAGATTGGTGACTAGCTGGATTTCTGTATTAGGTGGGTTACAGCAACATCAACCTTTAATTTTATTTTTAACATTGAACAAGTTAAATGGTAATCACTAAAAGTTGTGACTGCATGATATCCATGTACATGCTTATCAATCAAATTAAAACAACCTGCCATGATTCTAATGACAAGGAAAATCTAATATTTAGTCCTTATGTACACTGAGGTTGAAACTGGTCCAAATTGCAGCTGTTTTCTGGTAGGATAGCATGTGGCAAAGAATACTAATTTCATGGGGCTATGTCCTGCAGCCAAAAAAATGCCTGAAATGTGTCCCACCCTGTTTGGAGTGATTTCATAGGCATCTCTGATGACCACGGAAAACATATGCTTGCCCCTTTACATATTTTAATAAGGGGCTTATTGCTTGGTTGAGGATGACTCTGCCAAATTGAGCTGACTGGACTTTCCTGGCACAGTTGCAAGACAGATGCCAGCAGCTCATACAATTTGTTGAAATGGGGCTCAAAGATCTGTTTCAGGGACCTGGAAAAATGCCATAACTGATATTTACCCAATTTCCTTTCTACAAGATATCTGGTGCTAGGTTTAGCCAACTTTTGCTGGTGCATCATCAGCTGATTGCTATTGTAGTTAAGAGCTACTAAAATTTGTGAATGATGAACCTTCTCCCGTTAATCATAAATTCTTGCTGAGTATTCACACGGAGTCTTGGTTCCTTTTCATCTTACAGAGCTGTGATTTCGGGGACATGTTGTAGTATAAGTAAAATGATGCGGGTATCTCCATAGGCATAGAACACCATTTTGAGGTAGTTTGGACTTTCTGCCTCTGAGGGCAAAGTACACCAATGTCACTTTTCTATTATATTCAAATTTTATTCCGGGTATGGATTGGCTTTTAGCCTCAGCTGACACATACAGACCAAGCTATCAGTCTGCCCACAAGCATTAGAAATATGAGTTTTGACGGTGGTGGCCAGGAGAACCATTCTAATGGGGAAAGATCCATAGCACAAAAGAGCAATGAAATGGCACCACCTCATAACAGTGTGAGACAACAGGGATATTAAATTAGGTAGTTCCATACCCGATACAGAATGAACAGTTTGTCATAAAGGTTGTTTGGTATTTGTAAGTCTTGTGCTATCAATCATTACAGTATTTCTACTTTGAAATGTATACCACTTCATATCTATTAGTTTGGGTACTGGAAGCTGTGTGCCGAACCTGAAACAGTATGATTTACCCATTAACAACTCTTATTAGGCTTTCAGTGCTCCTTAAGTTGGCTGTTTTTATATTTGAAATATTCTGATTTTAACCAAAAGCTTTCTGATTTTAATCAAAAGTTCCCACCGAAAGTGAATGAATTTGGATCAAATGCCCATTTTACCTTCATTTCTCCTTTGGCTCCACTGATCCAAAATTAAACTGGATGTAATCGGGCATTCATGCCAAGCTCAGCTATTTCCCACCAGGCACATCTGATTAAATTCAGAGTAGAACTTGTTTCAAAAAGAAGAGGTGAGATTATCTCTACCTCTTAACCTGAGGTGATACTCCTTAAAGTGGATTGTAATCATGTCATACACTCCTCCAATCAAAGTTATATGCCTAGAAATTTATAAACAACAAATTACATTTTGAATTGGTTGATTTTTCACTTAATGCAATCCAATCCATTCTATGATAGTTATTACAGTAATCCTCTATTTATTTGGTGTGCTACAAAACAAATCCTGTGTAACAATCATGGGTTTGTTGATTCAGAATTCTTGCTGATAAGTAGATCAATGGGAAAGGTATACTGCCATTTTAATTGTGTTAAATACAAATTCTACCTTTGAAAAAGCAAAATGTATTAACAAAGTTATCATATTTTGATCTTAGAAAATGAAATAAATACTGTACAATTAGTAAAGTTTAAAGGTGTCAGTAGCTCGTCTTCCATTTCTAGTTTTCAAGGTACAAATCTTTCTGCAAAAAACTGCAACTCCCTATTTGTAGCTGTCTTACAAATTGTGTTGAAAGTTTGGAATAACTGAAGCCTGTCAGAAGAAAATATAACATAATATTTTAAATAAAAATCTCACCTTTTAGAATTTGGGATTACAAACTTTAAAAAGTGCTATATAATAGATATTTTTTGTATTAGAAATAAATCTTTACAATTCAAATATACAGTAGCACTTTACTTACCTTTAGTACTTTCATTAGCTAATTAAAAAAAAAGATCTAATGCTGTACTATATTTAGAATACCTCAGTGTGATAAGGGTCAAAGTAAGTCATATGAAAATTATTATTGTAAAATGACAAAAATGAATACACATTGTTACTTTTTAAATTTAATTTTCATTTCAAATAGGAGTTTTGAATGATGTTTTCAGACACAATACATGGAATTGAATTTGCTAAGACTTGGATTGGAAGATGGGCTACACGCAGTTCCTACGTATTGCTGTTACAGATGTTTTGTCAAATGCCTTGCCTGTCAAATTTTTTTTGAAAGTGTTATCAAGTAAGGCTGTTCCTGCCAACCTATTATATGGAGGACATTACTCAACAATGAGAGGACAAGTTTAGCAACATTCCTTCCTTCAACATCTTATTCACCAGGGTTACTGGACACCCTGAGGACTTAATAGCATGTTAAAACAAAAGTATAAGACCTTTTTTGCACATTTCTAATACGAGTTTACAAAAAAAGTGGGAAAAAAAGCTTGTATATAAATAGTCGCTGCTTTAATTGGTATGGAAATTATTAATAATAAATATATTTAACATACTATACAACAGAGTTACCCTGTGCAGGGTTCTATGAAAGGTTTCCTTCTGTGTAAGGTCTATAGCATTGTTCCTTACAGCACACAGTTTATAGTATTTTCAGTATTCTGAAGAGCATGTTGGGTGACTTCCATTTCCTATGCAAATGTGCACTGTGTTGCATGTTATGCTGACTATTCCCTCAGCTTTTCAGTGGCATTTTGTTTTTGAAATTTCAGAGATTGATTGCTTCGCTATTTTTTGTGTACAGAGAATTGGGAAATGAAATGTAAATGGCGTGCATGGAATTATAACTTTCTGAAAAATATGGTTTCTGGAAATTAGATGTTAAAATCAGCTGCATTTTCAATATAGATTAGAATTTTTCTAAAGTAATAAAAAATGTTTCTTCAACCTGGTGGTTTTGTATTGAATTTCCTTTATGTTCCTTATAATTTAAGAGAATACAGTCAGAGCTGGAATATTAATTCTTGGGGGTGTGGACCACCTCCCAGTCCCTCGATTGTTCCACGCTGCATTAACAGAGAATCATAACGCAATTTAAATTGCAGGATGTTGTGATCCCAGTTGGACAGATCAAATCCCGGAATGAAATTTAGCTTGATGGATCATTTATCTTTATTTAACATGGTGATCATTCACTGAAACATTAGGCACACAAGGTTGCAGAGTTTCCTTAGCAATAATAAAAAAAGGATCTTCCTCTGGTTAGGAAATTTAGAGCTAGGCTTCACAGGGTAGACCATATACAATTGAAATGAGGCAACATTTCCTCACTCAAAGGATGTTCACCCTGCAGAGTTTACAACCGCAGAAGGCTGTGGAGGTTGGTTCACTAAGCATATTCAAGAAAGAAGTAGATAAGTTTTTAAAGTCCAAAGATGTGCAGGTTAGGTGGATTGGCCATGCTAAATTTCCCATAATGTCCAGAGGTGTGTCGGCTAAGTGGATTAGCCATGAGAAAAGCAGGGTTACAGAGCTAGGGTAGAGGTGGTGGGTCTGGGTGAAATGCTCTTAAGAGGGATTGGTGTGGACTCAGTGAGCTGAATGGCCTGCTTCCACATTGTAAGGATTCTATGATTCTCTGATTTAGATATTAAGGATCAAGGGGTGTGGAGAAAAGGCAGGTATATGGCACTGAGTTAGAAAATCAACCATGATCATGTTGAATGGTATAGTGGGCTCAAAGGGCTGAATAGCCTCATCTTGCTCCTAGTTTCCATGTTTCTATTACATAGAAATAAACCAAGTTGTCTAAACATAGGACTCAATTTGAAAAATCTTAAAACCCAAAGCAAAACAAAGACTCATTTGCTGTCATACGTCATTATTTTATGGTCATTCAAGACTAGACAAATTACCCGTCTAAATTCAATCTTTAGTTTGTACTCATTGTTGAATTCTGTCTGGTGAACTATGAAGTCTTCTTACATGAGTACTCACAAAATTGAAAACTTAGACTTGCTCAGTCTTTTGATAATTTGCAGATTTCTAAACAAACACTCCTGATCTAAAAGTCTCACAAACTAAACTTTTACATTATGGTAACTGTATTTTCCTTGAACAAACTTTTAATCTCTGGCCTGTACTATCTAGAGTTTAGAAGAATGAGAGGAGATCCAGTAAAGTTATATAAAATACGAAAGGGGATTGACATAGAAAGAATGTTGGCAAATCTAGAATGAGAGATCATGATTTTAGGATGAGGGATAAATTTAAACCAGAGATGAGCAATTACTTCTTTCAAAGGGTCATGAATCTCTGGAATACCCCAGAGAGTGTTGAATGCTGGAACACTCAGTAAATGTCAGGAAGAGAGAGACAGATTTTTAATTAGTAATGGGTTGGAGGGTTATGGGGAGCAGGAAGTAAAGTGGGATTGAAGCCAAGATAAGATCCTTAATTGCATCAAATGGTGGAGCAGGCTTGAGGGTTTGAACCACCTAGTCCTGGTCATAGTTCTTAAGTTCTTAATTTATTTCTAGGATAAATACTATATTTGCTTCTGACCTCAGTCCTGCCTCCTTCAAAACTACCCTACAAACTTTCAGTCTCTGGATTTTCTCAGCTAAAATCAATCCTTTCAATCTTTACACCCCTGTCAGAAACCCTACAGTTTCATCAACCTTCTGTTCACACTCCAGGAGTTTGCAATCAACTACTGTCTGACACAAATGGAGTTAGGTCACTGTTCTAGAAAGAATTGTTTGATTTGAAATCTAAGCTCTAGAAATGGTAGTAAAATAAATCCCAAAGTTTCATCACAAGGAATAATTTGATCCAACTCTTTTTTGCGTTATACTGGGTTTTACAGGCATGCCACATCTGAAAAGGTATATCTAAATCTAATCATTCTCGGCATCTAAGCATCGTCAGTAAAGCCAGCACTGAATGCCTGTCTATAGTTCCCCTGAGAAAATGATACTGTGCCTTTTTAATAAAATTGCAGCAGTTGGAACATAGGATTGCAACTTACTAAACCTGGAAAAAAGCTTTTTTAGATCCAGAAGATATATATAAGCAGGAAAGTGAGATGGCATTCAACTCATCCAACTGGTCCAAAGCATGAGTCTTTATCCGGCAAGTATGAAATTACAATTCAGCTATTTTTAGCCTGCTGAACACAATTATGCTTTTATCTTATTTCACTCATGCACAAATATGCAACATAAAAGCTTAAGAAATAGGACCAAGAATGAACAATACAGGCCTTGAAGCCTGCACACCTGTTCATTCATTCAATAAGATTATAGACGAAGTTCTCCCTCGCAATGCTTCTTTGCCCCTTATTATTCTCAATCTTGAAGTCAGTGAACATGTACATCCCCTCGGGTGGAGAATTATTCACAGCCCTCTGTGTGAAGACATTTCTTCCTTGTTCTAATTGGTTTATCCCTTAGCCTGAGACAACATTCCATAGTGCTAGACACTCCAGCGGAATAAAATAGGTTCACAGCATGTGATATTATAGACTTCAAAACTTTAATAACTGTTCATGGATTGAATGGATCAACAAAAGATAAACTGTTACACACAAAGAAGCAGCAATACCTCTCTCTGGAATAAGCTATTATGGGACAGGGATCTAAAGCAATTAGCCATGCCTGGAAGTTGAAGCTACATGAATAAAACTGTTTTGACATCTGCTTGATAACTGGATGCTTGATGACACAAGGACAACTGATTGCCCTGCAGAAGAAATTAAGGAGTTAATTGCAGGAAAGCTGTGTCTTCAAACAAACAGTCAATATCAAATGTAATAAGGACCAAAAAACCTACTTTTGATAAGAAGACAAGCTGCAGCCTTGCTATAATTTGGATGAAAGTATTTAAAGAATCGTCAGTATTACCACATCACAGACCTGGAGGACGAAAATCTGTATCAGAATCTAAAACCAGAACTTCCCTTTGGCAGAACTTCATCTTGTGTTCTACGTAGTAAGCCTATTCTAAGAGGAAATGTGGCAAAATGAGGAAGGGTGAAAATCCATTATGTCTTAAAAAAGACATTTCTAGCAGAGTCGCATTCCTGCTGCTCTGACTAGTGCAGTCATATTTATATAGTACATCCACTTTCCTTGAATAACAGGCTATTGTCAATCCAACTGGTCTGAGGGGAAAGGAACCAGTTGAATCAAGAATGCAATATGTGTAAAGTTGTCTAGCCACATAGAACATTCCCATGTCACCTGTAAGAAGTTGTAACAGTTAATGAGTTCTGAGGTTGATCATAAATGAAGAAACTGGTGAGGTTCACTGTTCTCTTATCATGGTCACTTGGATTGCTGACAATATGGACTAACGTCTTAAGGAAGAGTAGAAACATCAGGGCTAGAGGGCTGAAGGGAACCCAAAATTAAAATGAAAGGAGGCATACTAAGGACTGAGAACATTGTAACTTGAACAAAACTTGCATAAGTGCCATCAGCATTGGCAAGGTCCATCAAGGATTCATAATGGCGAGGACGTCAATGGAGGTGAGATGGCACTAATGATTGGCAACTTTCATTCCAGCAGCAGTGGTGAAGGGGAATTATGCATGGCAAAATGACCCATGACAGAGCACTTAACAAAAAGAACTGTAAATTTGAATGCTTTTTAAAAATTTCTTCATTTCTGTGACTTTGTATTCTATGTTTTTGGTTTATTTTTCAGCATTTTAACAATGGCATCAGAGTGGTGACACTGTACAATACTTTTCACTGCATTTTGTAACAAAATACATGTGACAATAAATAAATGAATATTTACTCAACACCTTGAGATCAACTTTCCCTTTAACCCAGCAAGCTGTTTGCAACACATATTTCCTCAAAAGAGCATGTTCATTTAATAAATGCAATTCAATCAACATTGACAATTTATGCTAACATCTCATTTCTTCTTTGACAGCTGGAATTTAGACAAAACTGGGTAGTCTGCATAATGAGAGGATATTTGCATGTAATTATGGCAATTTTACAATTCAACCTATCTCATTTTGTCAGTAATAACAAGTTAATTGCATCTTCAATCTAGCTGAGCCAGGAGTTTGACTTTACAAACTTTAACAAGCTTGTTATAATTTGTAAATTTCTGTTGGGAATTCAATCATAGTATACTCAAGTACTTGGATTGAGTAAAGTGACTCAAGGATGACATTGAGACCTATACAATGGTATATAGAAAATACAGCTGAACGTGATTTAACTTCATATAATTACAAATCTATCTGTATAGGTACGTGGTGCACAACACTTTCTGAACGCTTCAATGCTTATTTTTAGTAGATGTTTCACTTAGTATTTCTTGTCCTGCGTGGAACATTCGTAACTGTAAAACTGACTTAAAAAATTCAGCACAGTAATAAACTAAACAAGCTTATCCTAGTTTGAAGCCAGTCATTTTGTTTAAGGGTCAACAATTATAAAAATAAATGTAATTATTTGAAGATGCTTTTTTGATTAAATCTTTTATATTGACAGCCCACCAGCCATTCTGCTAATGGCTTCATTTAGGAACCAGCAGAGTGCAATTATTCAGTCGGAGATGTCGGCTTCGCTAGCTTTCCACCATTTATTCTTTATTCCAAATAGCAAGGCAGAGATGAGTGATTTCTGGAACAATGGTAATCAAGTGTAGGTGCTCAAAGTATATTTAAGGAGAGAGTACCAAGATTCCGACCTAGTGACAAGAAAAACAATATTAGTCCAAGTCAGGATGATGATTGATTTGGAGTGAAACTTTCAGGTGATGGTATTCCCATGTATCTGATGCCCTTGTCCTCTTAGTCAGTAATGATCATGATAAGCTGTAAGGCATTTCAGCCTTAAGTGTTGTTTCTCCAGCTTGTGTTGAGCATGACTGGAGCACTGCAGCGGACCAGTGACTCAATATATAGTTTAACAATTCAAGACCTCCTTCCGTGTCTATTACTTACCCACACAACCTCAGGTCCTGTCACGGAATGGGTTGCTCTCAGTACCCATTTTCAATTACTCATAGTCCCCATTATCAACTATCTAGCTCTTTTTGTCCCTGGCTTTCCATCAACAATTTCTTCATCTGCCTATCCTTTCTTTCGAGGCTTTGTCTCTATCTCTCCCCCACTCCTATCATCAGCTTTTCCTAGTTGGTTCTAGTTCTGAAAAAGTGACATTGGACTTGAAAGGTTAACACTGTGTTCTATTCAATGCCTTCTGCTTCCATTGGTGAGGATGTCCTTGGATTCTGCAGAAGTACTAGAAGATTGGAAAACTGCCAATGTGACACCCCTATTGAAAACGTATTGTTGAAAATTTATTGGAATCAATTCTTAAGGAACAATACAAAGGAGGAGAACACGCCCCCATCTACATCAATGGTGCAGAGGTTGAGATGGTTGAGAATGTCACGTTTCTCGGAGTGATGATACCGACACTCTGTCCTGGACTTCCTATGTAAATGTGACAGTTAAGAAGGCACAACAATGCCTCTTCTTTCTCAGACAGCTCAGGAAACATGGCATGTCCATAAGGACCCTCACCAACTTTTACAGATGTATCACAGAAAGCATACTGTCCAGGTGCATAGTGGCCAGGTCTTCCCAGGACAGTATGAAACTATAGAAGGTTGTGTGCACACCCCAGACCATCACAGAAGCCAACCTTCGGTCCATGGACTCCACTTACACCTCTCGTTGCTGTGTAAAGGCTGCCAACATCATCAAAGACCAATCTCACTCTGGTAATGCTCTCCCAGGACCTCTTCCGTCAGGCAGAAGGTAGAGAAACTTGAACACTGCACCAGCAAGTTCTAGAATAGCTTCTTCCCAACCATTATTAGAATGAAGAATGGATTCTCTAACTTCAAATAATACTGATCTTGTTAATGTGTATCTTGCCTTGCTCACGTCCTATGTTGTTTAACTTGTTTGCCTCACCTTTCCAAGTTCTTTTTCATCCTACAATTTGTATGTCCTTGTTTACTATGATCTGCCTGCTCTGCTCACCTACAAAGCTTTTCATTGTACTTAGGTATGCATGACAATAAATCCAATTATATCATAGCAGAAAATTTGGAAATTCATAACTTAGTCAAGCAGAGTCAACATGGCTTCATGAAAGGGAAATCATGTCGGACTAATTTATTAGAGTTTTTTGAAGAAGTGGATCAGAGTGGATAGAGGGGAACCAGTAGATGTATTGCATTTGGACTTCCAGAAGGCATTCAACAAGGTATCTCACAATAGGTTAAGTCGTAAGATCCCACAGCGTTTGGGATATGATATTGGCATGGATAGAGTACTGGCTAATGAATAGAAAAGAGTGAGTGGGATGCGGGGTTCTTTTTAGGTTGATGACCCATAACCAGTAGAGGTCTACAGGGATCAATTCTAGGTAGGAAGTGAACGTACAGCAGTCAATTTTGCAGACAATACAAAAATAAATAGAAGACAGGTTGAGAGGGATACAGTTTGCAGAGAGATACTTAAAGGTTAAGTGAGCAAGAAGTTGGCAAATGGAGTAAAATATGGGAAAATGTGAAGTTGTCCATTTTAGAAGGGAGAACCAAAGAACATTATTATTTAAATGGAGGAAAACTGCAGAAAGCTGCAACACAAAGGGTGGAAGGAGTACTTGTGCATGAAACACAGAAAGCTAGCACACGGGTGCTGCAAGTAATCAGAAAGGCTAATGGAAGCTTAGCTCTTATTTCAAACAAGTTGACGTATAGAATCATAAATCCCTACAGTGCAGAAAGAGGCCATTTGGCCCATTTAGTCTGCACTGAACCTGCAAAGAGCATCCCATCCAGACCCACACTCCACCCAATCCCTGTAACACCACATTTACCATGGCTAATCCAACGAGCCTGCACATCCCTGGATGCTACGATGTAACTTATTACAAGAATAGGGAAATCTTACTGCAACAAGGTGTTCATGAAATCATATTGGAAGTATTGAGTAGTTTTAGTGCCAATAATGAAGAAAAACTTCTTATTTCATTGTAGGCTGTTCAGAGAAGAATCACTGGAATGATTAGACTAGATTAGATTCCCTACAATGTGTAAACAGCCCTTCAGCCCAACAATTCCACACTGACTCTCCGAACAGTAACCCACTCCCCTACATTTACCCCTGACTAATGCATCTAACACTATGAGCAATTTAGCATGACAATTCACTTAACCTGCACATCTTTGGATTGTGGGAGGAAACCAGAGCACCTGGAGGAAACCCACGCAGACATGGGGAGAACGTGCAAACACCACACAAACAGTTGTTTGAGACCAGAATCAAACCCTGGTCCCTGGCCAATGATCCTTGGTACAGATGGACAGTCTTATGAATAACGGTTAATCGGACTCTATCATTGGTGTATAGAAGAATGAGAGATGATCGTATTGAAACATATAGAATTCTTAAGAGAAAACGTTTCTCCCCTGTGGGAGAGTCTAGGGCCAGAAGACATACTCTCAGAATTTTGTCATCACTTTCCTAAAAGCAACTGCTGGTCGGCGACATGTGTCCCAAAGCAAATCCATACCAGCCTTTATCTTCAATCTCATTTGCTGGAGATGCCAACTACACATGCCCAGAAAGCCTGGACATTCATAAACAAATGCTCAGGGGAGAAATTTCCTTTCTCAAAAGATTGTGAGTCTTGACACATTGATTCGTAATCAGTCAGGAGTAACTGGGTGAAAGGGAAGGTTCAAGTTAGGAATATAGGATCCTCCTCTTAAATAGCAGAGCGACTCAATGGTCTGATTGGCCTACTCCTGTTCCTTTTTCTTATGGTCTTATATCAAAGTGCACACATCTTGTGCGAGTTGGTGACGGAGAGGTAAAAATCACAGAACGCAAACCAATTTGGAGAGGCCGTTTATGCTACAGGTGCAGCCCCATCATGCAGGCATTCAAATTTCAGCGCGCAGGCGCATTCCCGTAAAGTTAAACCTGCAACGTCAGCGGCTGCGCGAGAGGTGTGACGGCACACAGATTGCAGGACCAGCTGTGGAGCGGTGCAAATGGTCCGAGAAACGGGCAGCCTGCGCGTGCGCGTTATTCTGCTTCGGTGCGGGTGACAGGTGTAGCCCGCCGGCGCAGCCGCAGTATGTGAAATAGGTTGGATGAGGCGGGGTAGGGAGAAAAGCAATACGGGCTGCGCAGGCGCAATTGCGTGTCCGGCCCCGGGCTGGGTGCGCATGTGCAGTCGGGATCCCCCGGCGCTTAGCGCTAGCGGATGAGACGGAACGTGAGGGGCTGGTGGCGATGGAATTTGCTTCGGGAGACACGTCGCTGACCGGCGGTTGCCATTAGGAAAGTGGCGTCGCGAACCAGACGGGTGGTCTGATATTTGTCTTTTCGCTGTGTAAACGGAGAGCATAAGGCGAGAGGCCGGAGTCCGGGACCACAGGCGCCAACCGCCGCCGCTGTTGTTGTTGTAGCCGGGCTCCTGGGCAGGAGGCCCCGGCCTTGTCGCTGGCGAGACCGTTGCTACAGGCCCTGCCTGCCTGGAGAATGGGAATCATCTTCACCAAACTCTGGAGACTCTTCAACCACCAAGGTGGGGCCCAGACCTGGTAATCTGGCCGGGAGACTGCTGAGGATTGTCTTGCTGCTTACTCGACCCCTTCCTTTGCACAGTCCAAGAGTGTGGCGCTGGAAAAGCACAGCCGGTCAGGCAGCATCCGAGGAGCAGGAGAGTCGGCATAAAGCTCATCAGGAATGAAGGGCTTATGCTCGAAACGTCGACTCTCCTGCTCCTTGGCTGCTGCCTGACCGGCTGTGCTTTTCAAACGCCACACTCTTGTGCTCTGATCTCCAGTATCTACAGTCCTCACTTTTACCTTCCATCGCGCACTTGGGTGTTTCACGGTGTACTACCAGTGCACTTAACGCTGAACAGTCCCGATAACAACTTCAGAGATCAGGCGTCTGCAGTTCCCGCTAGTTGTTAAACTTGATTCATTCATTCAATACCCCATCTGTTATCTCTCGATCAATCGCATTCCTATCAATTTTATCCAATTATTTATTTCAAAATGAACCCCAGTCTAACTTATAGGGCACGTGTTATAAGAAATAGGACAGGGGAGTGCAGTTCGGCCCCTCGAGCTTGCTCTGTCATTCACTAGGATCATGGCTTATCCAATATTCCTCAAGTTTACTTTCCTGCCCTGTACCAGAAACCTTGATTCTCTTACTGATTAAGAATCTATCTATCTATCTGAACTTTATCTATACACAAGGACTCTGCTCTATAGCTCTCTGGCAAGGAGTTACAAGGACTGTAAATCTCTGCAAAAAGAAATTCATCCTCTTCTCAGAGTTAAATTGGTGTCCCTTTATTCTGAATCTATTTATTAGACACTTCTAGGTAAAAAAATTATCTCACTTATGTTTGATTTGTCATATATGATTCACTTAATTTCAGATCCATTGAGCTTCACTGGTATCTGAGATACCCAATCTGTTTCAATTTATTTACCTTTGGTCTAATTGAAATGGTGGGGCTGAACTTTTAATTAGTCTGATTTTATTACTTTCTGTTTCTGTTTGGCTATTCAAGTGCTAACTTTCATATAAGTATGAAAAGGTAAACAGTCATTATAATTTTTTGATTGCCACTGCAATGCATTTTTATTGGGATGTGAAATACTTCAAATATTCCAGTGTTACACTTAGCTCTGTGTGAAATTGAAGGTGATTTTGTTATTTGTACAAAGTTAAAAATCACACAACACCAGGTTATAGTCCAACAGGTTTAATTGGAAGCACACTAGCTTTCGGAGCGACGCTCCTTCATCAGGTGATTGTGGAGGGCTCGATCTTAACACAGAATTTATAGCCTATATTCTGTGTTATAAATTCTGTGTTATGATCGAGCCCTCCACAATCACCTGATGAAGGAGCGTCGCTCCGAAAGCTAGTGTGCTTCCAATTAAACCTGTTGGACTATAACCTGGTGTTGTGTGATTTTTAACTTTGTACACCCCAGTCCAACACCGGCATCTCCGAATCATTGTTATTTGTATTTTGACTTTCCCTGAAGTAAATAGGTTTTTTTCTTTCAGTATAAAATTAAACTTCTGGAACTGCAAATAAAAGTCAGAACAGTTCTCTATTATTAGTAATATTAATGAATTCTGTAGAAAATCAGAAATGAGCAACAGGAGTTAGGGGAAATGGAAGCATTGCAATAAATTTTGTCGATGTGGCAAAATAGATAAGACAAGTTCTGATTTGCAATACAGGGCAAGTGATTGACCTTAAAATTCTGGTTTATTATACTGCAGTTGGTCACAGCCTGATAGCTGTAAACATCAAAGTGCAACTAATAATAAGATATATTGCAGGCTGGGAATATATTTAGCTCAAATTGGAAGTGTTATTTCCCCTTCAGAAAAAGAACCAGAAGTGATATCACCCATTGCAACAGACCAAGACACACACATAGCAAGCGAGATAGAACACCAGCACTTCATTGGAGGCTTAGATGATGTTACTATCATAGTGACGAAATGCATGAGAACAAATCTACCAGTTCAGTGAGCTACTTACAACCTGGTGATTTCCGCAATAGCTACCTTTTTTTAAAGGAGAGGAGGGGTGTGGGTCTCATTGCTTTACTTGTGCTCTATGCAAAGCCATCTTCACTCCTCATCTCTCATAATGAAGTACACCACATTCAGACTCAAATGATCTGAACTCCAGAAGGTCATTCATAATAGGTTTGATTTTAAATCCAGAGGTGATCTGTTTGAGTTAGAGGCCCACATACAGATGATTTCTTTAATTTCTTAACTGCTATAAATGAGCTTTTAACTAAGATATTTTCTATTTGTATTGATGCATTGTGCCACAATTAGTTTCCTGTAATATGAGAGACATTTTACAGTAGAAATAATCATAGAACATAGAACATAGAACAATACAGCGCAGTACAGGCCCTTCGGCCCTCGATGTTGCGCCGATCAAAGCCCACCTAACCTACACTAACCCACTATCCTCCATATACCTATCCAATGCCCGCTTAAATACGCATATAGAGGGAGAGTCCACCATCATGTTATGGTTTTGCCAAGTTAAAGATGTAAAATGACAGAAGTTGCAGATTGGATGTGGAATCAGATATTGGCATGTTCAGCCTAATGTTTGTGTGAGGCGACAAGAACCAATTCCCACTTTTCAGTTGTTGGTTATTGTCCTTGTGGGTGATCGCATTTTAAGTTCCAAACTTAAGTATTTTAGAAAGGTGTGGGTTTCTAACTTCGTCACTCTTCAACTTTTGGGTTCCAGATCCTTATCAGCCTCTGGGTGAACACATTTCTCCTTAATTCAGCTTCACTTCTCTTCCCAGGTAAACATCTCCTGTAACTTTAAAATAAATATAGGTCTGGAAGTATCTGTAAAAAGAGATTAATATTTGGGATACTATTCCTTTAAACTGACATTCAATAGCATTGGACACAGAAGAGCAAACAAATTCTACTAATTGCAGATGAGAGGTTTATTGACTGTATATTGCTTATTTGATAAACAAAGTTGGTGGATGTAAATGAACATATATAAAGTAATATAAAGACATTTAAAACAATCTGTGCAGTACTATTGGCAAATCATTGTATATCATAGTACAAATTCTTCCATTATTTAATGGTGTGAGTTAAATATGTTGAGCGTTGTTTGTTTGTTGTATCTGAGAACAACAGTATATATTGTACAAGGCATGATTGCTCAGGCACACAATATAAACAATGGGGTTTATGCTAGCTAAACCACTGAGTGGCACTATGAACTTTATATGAGTATATTAACATGAATTAGGAGACCACTTAGCCCCTTGAATCTGCTCTGTCATTGAAGAAGATCTGGCTGCTCCAATTACTCCACCTTTCTTCAATAATCTTTCAACAACTTCCTTACCAATAATCTTTATATACCTGCTTTGAAAAGATTCTGTTCCTCAAAAGCAAGTAGACGTGGAATCCTATGGCCTCATCACCCTCTGAGGGGGACAAAATAATTCTTCTTTCTGTGCATTTAAAGGGTGACCCTTATTTTGAAATAATGACCCATGGTTCTTGAATTTTCCAAAAAAAAATCTTTTCACATCCAACCTAAAAGGATCCCTCAATATCTTGGTGTTTTAATCCGAAATCTTGGACCTCTTCTAAACTCCAGTGGATTCAAGCCCTGCCCGACAATCTATCCATTCAGGGACAACCTCTCCAAACTATTCCCAATGCATTTACATCCTTTCTTAAATGAGACCAGTATTATACATGATACTGAAGTAATATTCAATTTAATATTTTAATTTTCAGTTCATTGGTTTGCATATATCTGCCATACTGCTGTTAGGTGTTATACCATCATTCTGGATTGAATTTAATCCTGAGTTAGAAGGATAATTTGAACATCAATTCACATTCTTCAAATGGTAATTTTGTCTTCTGTCTCTAAATCTATCAAATTGGCGAAAATGAGAACCAACTGTTTGCTTCAATTATTATTCTATGTAATATGCTACATTATTCTGATAACTTCATCTACCAAAGTCTGTTCTGCCAATACACAAAGGAGGCTAAGGCTTGAAATGAGTCTTTTGGGGGCGAGGATCAAAAATTGATTTTTCAGATTAAACTTCAAAATGGAAATAAATAGCACTTGCTCGTGATAGGCAGACAGTAGTCGACAACCTAATAAATGCATTTAGTTTCTTATCTTCTAAAGTTACTAAGGTGTGTCTGAAATGGAACACTGCACAAAGTCTGCATCACCTTGAATAATGAGCCAAAAAATAGCTGTTGAGTCTTGTAGTCATTGCAGACAGCTACTTTAAGGGAACATTTTGAGCTAGATAATTTTGGCAGTGTCTATTGAGTAGTTGTGTTTTTAAACAAAAATTTTCAAACACTCGGGAAGTTTACAATTTTCATATTTTGATTAAAATAAAAGAATTGTTAAAGTTTGGATTATTAATCTAACTTGCTTTTGAGTCAAGGAATTGGGTTTCATTGTCCTTCTGGATTTGAGCCCATAATCTAAACTGACATGTAACTGAGGGTGTGTTCTACTGCTGGAAGTATTGTATCACCTTCAGGCTTAACTGATCGTTGAAAAATAATCCTGGCAACCTAACAGCCTAACATGTTGAGTGCAAACTTTGACTGTGATGCGTAGTGATAATGTCAGTGGCCTGATTATCCAGAGGTGGTGGTGATGAGGGGTGGGGGGGGTGGAGAGGAGAGACTAGTTTGACTAATAACTCTTGGAATTGAAAGCTAGCCCCTGTAATGATACTATAAAACTGACATTGCTGAAAAAATGTATTTGGTTTGCTAATGTTCTTTGCGGGAAAGAAATCTGCCATTGTTCTGTCTCACTATTAAGCCATTTTGAATAATTGTCAAGTCACCGTTTTGAACATTCAGTAACAAGCTCCTCCCAGTCTGGAAGTCAATGATGCTGGACTTCAAGAAGAGCCTTTCTTTATCTGTCCCTGAATGTATGTCATTTGGGAGTTAAGAAAACAGGACCTGACATAGAAAAATGCTTTTTGGTCATCTGGGCACAGTGTCCAGTTAATTTTGCAGGAGATGATTTCAAGAATGTTGATTTGTTTTTAACTGGACCTCATTGAATCTGTGGAATGCAACCGAGGTATTGCTGGTAGAATTCCTCAAACTCTGCACTGCTCATACACAGTCCAGGTCTTGCTGCAAGAGTGTGGTGACAATAAAATGACTTTGGCTTGTGGATGTCTCCATTGTCAAATGCTTTTTGCAATATATAGAAGGCTGAGCAGGTCCAGTGATCGAATGCAGCCAATTTCTTTGTTCAAAGTGGCTTTTTTTTTGAGAAGTGGCTGCCAAGGTAAGGGAAGTACTCAACATATTGCAGCATCTCATTCAACAGAGTGGAATATTTGATTGACAATGTTTTGCCAATGTTCAACGATTGGCAGAGTTTCTAAATAGAAAGTTGAAAAGGTTAAGGGTGTCTTGCAAATGCAGAGTGGGTAGCAACATTGCAGTCTTCTGAAATATGGATCATGTAGTCAATTGTGGTCAATTTAGTTTTGGCATGGAGATGACAGGTTCAAGTTTTCTATCCATAAACCAGAATACTAGAAACCAGCTGAACTGTGAGGTGAATAACTCTTTCAGGTAATTGATAAACCACATCTGGGCTATTACACAGCACATGTTTTTATCTTGGTCTGGATTGTGTTTTAGATCTTCCCCTCAATGCTGCTGTGGTTATGTCATCATAAAGTAGTTGCATGATTATGAAGTTTCTTGAACACTGAAATTTTTGGAAAACATTCTTCAGAGTCTTGCGATTAACTGATGCTTTAGCAAAATTGAATGCAGTAAAGAGTTTCTTATGTTCAAATTTTGAAAACTCTTTTGATAAAGAAATGTAAAACAAACAAAAAAAAGTAGCAATTTGGATTAAGGGGACATAGATAAGAGATAGCAATATTCCTTACAGAGATCATAAACCACCTACGTCCATAGTTTTGTTCCTATTTTGATGTAAAGATCTTTAAATCTGATCCCTTGGTACCCATTGATGGTATTGAACTGTAAGACTAATTAACATATCTTTCTGTTAGACCATTTATTTCTAAAAGTATTTCCAATACCTATTCACCTACTGGAAAATCTGACATTTTTCATTTTGGTTTTTGAAACAGTAGTGTTGATGTCTTTGAAATTCATTAAGATTATTGATCCATTTCTCTTTCAGAACATAAAGTAATTATTGTTGGGTTGGATAATGCTGGGAAGACAACAATTCTTTATCAGTTGTAAGTATTAAGAAAACTCGAGAATACTTCACTTTCAGCTATCTCCTTGAATGCAAATATGTGGTGGATAATGTTCTTTCCTATTTTAATGTTTCACAGTTTTCAAAGTTAAACTTTAATCTAACAAGCTCAAGTTGTTGCAGTTATGTTTTGGGTAAAACAAACTAGTATTTAAGCATTTTGTTTTCTAAAAAGAAAAGTCGTTTCTAATTTAATTTTATGCATTTGGTTCAAGGTATAATTAATTATTCAATATTTTTGCTGGTGGTCTAAGCTTTCACCTGTTGAATGTTGGTAATAAAGCAACATTATGGCAAAGCTTCTTATCGTCAGGACTAGTGATCTTAACCCTTATCTATAAAACTTATTTTTACAGATTTAAATACTTTTAAATACTGCAAGTTTGCCCAATATATTTGTATTTCTTTGCTGCATCCTGTTTTTCTCATTATTTTTTAATGTTCAATTTCTTTTACTCAGTTCATCTTTTCTAAACTTTACTTCCATATAAACAATGGTCCAATCTTTTTGTGAGACATAAACTGTTGTAATGGTGTATCAATGTTTAAGGACCCACTTTGCAGGGGAAAAGTCCCAGAATTTTGGCATGAATATCACATTTCATGTGATTTTAGTGAATTAATATTGCTATTCTCCATGTTGAAGCAGTGGAATAACTATTGTCAATTCTAATCATTGTTTAGGTTGCATTAATGCTACTGTAATTGCCACTTTGACTGCAGCAGAATAGCCCCAATGGCTGAGTGCGTTTGGAGTTTCATGTTATGTAATATGTGCAAATTCCTTTTGAAAAGCATTTCCTATTAATTTTATAAATTAATTGCCGGATAACTGCGAAATGTTTGGAAAACCGGCACTCATACATTACTGCTTGTTTCCGGTTATCCAAATAATCAATTATCCAAACAAAATCCTCCTTGCTTGTTTCGTTTGGATAATTAAAGTTCTACTGTGTACAGAATGTGATACAGCAATTTTACTTCTGTGTCAATAACTATTATAAGTAACATTATATCTAACATTGTGCAAATATTTAATTGTTGCAAAAGTTACTTTTACTGTTACTGTCTTTAAACAATCTTAATATTAGCATGTACTCAATTGATACCAGTGCACTAGCATTGCAGTTCCCCTGCTACTAATACTTTCTGTTATGGCGAGAACACTGTTTGTTAGTCGTACCATTCAGTCCGAGCATCAGGATCAACTTTGCTAAAAGAAACCCACGTTTACTGTTTTGTTAATTACTTTTTCTCATTAATAGTTATTGATAAAGAAGTGTGGGCATTTTTTGGATATTCAGCAGGAAGTACTGTAGAATCTCAATTATCCGAACATCAATCATCTGAATTTTGGATTATCCAAGCACGATCTCACGGCATTGGGCAACTCAGCATTCCGTTATCAGTTTAATGGCATTATGGGGTACGTTGCCGGATAACTGAGAAATGTTTGGAAAACCGGCACGCATAGATTACTGCTTGTTTCCGGTTATCCAAATAATCAATTATCCAAACAAAATACTCCCTGCCTGTTTCGTTTGGATAATTAAGGTTCTACTGTGTACAGGATGTGATAGAGCAATATCACTTCTGTGTCAATAACTATTATAAGTAACAGTAATCAGCAAAACAGTGAATGTGAATTTAAAAGTGTTTCTTTTCTAAATCCGCACTCACTGTTTTGCTGATTGCTTTTTCTCATAATTATTGATATAGAAGTTTTGTTCCTCTATCGCATCCTGTACGCTTCCTTCTAAATGTAAAAAAAAAGCGCAGTTCCGAACTAAATTCCAATTTGTATGCATGGAATTCTTACTATTTAGGTCAGGGCTTCCCAAATTGTGGGCCGCAATCATTGTTGGGATAGTGAAATGAAACTCTGGGGGCAGCTTCAAAGTAGCAATAAGTGTCATTGACCTTGAATAGAATGCTAACAGCCCCTTCTAATTTTTTTTAATGGTATGTGTGATCTAACTTTGAGGCTGAATTTCTGCTCCAAAAAAGGTTACAGAAAAGATCACTTTTTTTTCTCTCTAAAATCCATGTTAAACATGTCCCTCCTTATAATGGATTTATTTCCTTCATAACTAATACCATTTAAATAAATTATTTCATGAAGTATGCTGATTAATAGAATAAAGATTTGGCTTAAACTAGTGCAAAATGTGGATTTATTTTTATATGAAGTGCAAGTGGATTAAGTTCAACAAAATTAAATGCAATTATATTGTTACAGCTGAAACGCAAAGTGTTGCAGTATTTAGCTTATGGTCATGTCCTGATTGTTTTGTAGTACCTGCTGACTCAGTTTAGATATCAGTAATCATTTTCAAATAAAAGTGGAAATTCATAACTATTGACACTATATTTTATTTTCTAACTCCACTGGTTTGTTCATTAATAAGAGAATTTTGTTAAAATGGATACAGATCCCTGAGAACAAAGTATATCTAATGGAAAACTCTCTTGTCTCCATATTACTAAACATATGTTATTTGCATTGCTGTGTCTAATTTGCAATGCTATTTGTGCAGTATGTTCTGATAAGTTTTTTCAGAACACTTAGGGTACCTTTTCCACTGGAGAGCCAAGCTGTAAAATGTCCTTTGTAGCCCATATAGACCACAGCAATTATGTTACTCTCATCAACACTCCTTACATTGCAGGAAATTTGTCAAATGTGGCCTTCCCTAAACAAATCCTTGCTGATTAACTATGGTTTAATCTGTGTTTCCTCAAATGCAGATATTTTCTTTCCCTTGAATTCTTTATATCTTTGCCACCATTTTACACTTGCCTGGATGAATGTGACTCCAACAATGCAAGGAGAAGCCACAGAGGGAAAAATAGTTCTCTTGATCGGCACCCTGGACACAACCTTCCACATCCATTCTGTTCACTACCAGTGACCACTAGTAGAAGTGTGTACCATCTACAAGATGCACTGCACGCAGCTCACTAAGGCTGCCATGACAGCACCTTTCCAACCCATGAACTCTGATACCCAGAAAAACAAGGCTGGCAGATGCATAAGAGTACCACAAATCCATTCCAGCTACACCCAATCCTGACATGGAACGAAATTACTACTCCTTTGCTTTCACTGGATCAAGATCCTGGACATTTGTTCCTCATGGCACTGAGTGTGTTCTTACACTGAGGTTCAAGAAAGTACTCAGATGGTAATAAACGTTAACTGCATCTCATGATTGAATTAAAATAAGAACTGCTCAATTTCAAGTTTGTGCCGAGTTTCCCTTTTGCATCCAAGTAGGTTTTCAGTGAGGTAAACCTGATTGTAAAAACATTTTTGAAGAGCAAAGATAAAATGCCATGCATCTTCCCAGATGAATTTAAAGTGTACGAATATCAAAGATAAATGAACATACTTTTTAATTATATATTTGTAGCAACAAATGCAAACTGCACTGGTAGTGCATTACATTTTAGATTAGATGAGTTCCTGATTTTTAATCCAGTTCATGAGTGCACCTAGTTTCCTTTTTAAATAGGATAGGTGAAGAAAAAGTAATAAAATGAGTTGTTGCTTCTCCTATGGTTACTCAGTTATTCCAAAGAACAAGATGATCAATCTGCTTTCCAGGCAGCAAATGATCATTCTCACAGGATGGAATTGTGCAAAGAAAATGTTTTTAGAAGGGTGTGGGACTAGTATAGAATGATAAACTGCGTCATGGGCTCTTTATTGAAAGCAATAATCCTATTGCATTCATAGAATTACACCAATATTGTTTACGTGGTCAAATAAGATCCACTGTGCTTGTAGCTAGATTGGATTACCTGATCTTTGGCAAACGCGCTCTCATTCCATGACGTTTGAATAGTATTTGCCAGCATTCTCTGTGATATGGATTTAGTTGTTGAATGAGATACTTATCTGGTACTCATCTTGCCTGTTTTCTTTTCAGCTTGATAGCTTTGTAGTAATACTTAGTTTATGGCTGAGTTGATGGTGAAATAATTTTGTCTGATTTAAAAGAATGGGAAATATTTCCCATCTGAAGCTTTCTCTCATTTACTTATTTTTCTTCTTGCATTACTTTGCACATATTAGATTTCAACCACTCATAAACACCTAATGATGAGCAGAATAACCTGTAACTGCAAAATAATATAAATGCACACTTGTAATAGTTAACACTGGAAAAATTGCTGTTTGTAACTAGAATTCCTAAAAAAAATAGTTAAACGGCAGGGGAATAGAATTGCAAATTTACTTCGGTTCAATGGATGTAGTGTGTCGCTCAGACTACTTCAAGTTTCATACACGCCCCAAGAAAAATTAGATTGAGCACTACATTTCGGGTATGATCCTTTGTCAATTTTGGTATAATGTCGTATTTGTCCATTTTTCACACTGGTTTGTACAATGAGTGGCTAAAATCTTTTTCTTGAACTCTTGAAGTTGTGCAAAAACATTTTAGTTCTCATGGAAATATACTACATACATGTTTTGACTTCTCCTGTACAGGCTCATATAAACTGAAGCAAACTGTACATTAGGATAGACAATAGTACTGACTACCTCAAATAATGTTCACAATCCAAAAGTTAATATTGCTTGTTAAGAGATCTTGTCAACTTGGACTGTGAAGGAAAAATGGTCTATTTCTGCACTTCAGCTTGTTACTTTCTGATTGCAAAACAAAGTTGACAGATTTTCATGTTTCCTTCTGTAGTTCTGAAGGAAGATATATGTATATGTATATGTAACAATTTTTAAAAATATCTTGGGACTTATTGGAAATAATCTTGGGATTTGGCAAAATTGTGTAAATAGTAAGTGCTTACCAAAGCCCATCAGCTCTGTATATAGCTTTTATTTGTTCATAGGTCATCACTGACTTGGCCAGCATTTATTGTTCATCTCTAATTTTCATTGCAAAAGTTGTTGGTGAGCTATTGCCTTAAATTGCTGCAGTCAAATTGAGTAAAAACACCCACGATACTGGGAGGAGGGGGAAGTCTGAGATTTTGACTCAGCGGTAGCGAAAGCCAGGTGGACTAAGTGAATGATTTGTTTCTGCCTTTTCCTGAGGGCTTCAGCATCACAGATGCCACTCTTCAACCAATTGATTCACTTTATGTGATGTCAAGCAATAACTGAAGGTATTGGTGCTACAAAGGGTCATGAGAGCAATCTGGCAATAGTACTGATGACTTGTGCCCAGAACTTGCATGCCCTGGTCTCAGCCATTCTAGTACAGCTACAACAGCAATGTGGAAGTTCTGCTAATACATCTTGATTACAAAAAGTGCAACAAATAAAAGCCAACTAATTACTGCATGGTCAGTCCACACTTCATCACTTTGCTGATGGTTGAAAGTGTTGTCCACAGTACTATAAAGCAGTGGCAAAACAATAACCTGTTCGCTGATTTGCTGGAAACACTTAGCAGGTTTGACAACATCTGTGGGGAGAAAGCAGAGTTAATGTTTTGAGTCCAGTTAATTTTGATCAAGTAATTGGATTCAAAACATTAACTCTGCTTCTTTCCCACAGATGCTGCCCGATGTGCTGAGTTTCTCCAGAAATTTCTGTTCTTATTTCACATAACCAGCATTTGCAGTTCTTTGTTTTATTTCACTTATTCTCATTTTGGTTTCTGCCTAGACCATTCAACTCCTGATTTCATTGCAGCCTTGGTTCAAATATGCACAAAAGGGTTAAAAGTCCAGAAGTAATATGGAAGTGACTGTCTCGATAACGAGGTAGCATTTAATCAGGTGTGGCTAAAGGCGCCTGAACAGAATTGGAGTCAATGGGATTCGGGTAAACCCCACTGGTTGGAATCATACTTAGCACACAACAAGATGGCTTTGGTAGTTGAAGGTCAATCATCTCTTCAGGTATTCCTCAGGATTCCTCTTTAGCCCAAACATCTTCAGATGCTTTCTTAAATGACCTTCTCTTAATCATAAGGTCTGACGTGGCAAAATTTGCTACTGATTGCGTAATGTTCAGAACCATTCGCAACTCCTCAGGCAATGAAACCGCCCATGTCTATGAGCAGTTTGACCTGGATAACATCAAGGTTTAGACTGATAAGTAGCAAATTACATTCATGCCACATGAGTGTTTATAATAACTTCCAATAGACAAGAATTCAGCCATCATCCCTTTAAGTTCAATGGCACTACCAATGCTGAATCCTCCATTATCAACATTGAGGTCACCATTCAGCAGAAATGGAACTGGACTATCTATATAAAGTATTGTTACCTCCAAGATCAGGTTAAAGGCTGTGAATTATGTGGCAAGTAACTTGCCTCCTATCCACAATCTATAAATGCAAATCAGGAGTGTAATTGAATACCCTCCATCAATGTCCAAGGAGCTTGACACCATTCTGGAAAACGCGGCCTGCCTGATTGGCATACTATTCACCTTCAAAGTTCTCACCCATTGAGACATAGTGGCAGCAGTGTGTTCCATTTATAAGACAATGACGTATTCGTGAAGGCTTTTCGATAGCATGCTCCAACCTCGTGACCTGTACCAACGAGGAGAAGGAGGGCTATAGATGCGTGCGAACATCACTGTTCAAGTCCCCTCCAAGCCACACTCCATCCTGACTTGGAGCTATGTTGTTGTTCCTTCACAATCGCTGGTCAAAATCCTGGAACTCTGTAACACCACTGTTGGTTTACCAACACTCAGCAGTTCAAGAAGGCAGCTCACCTCTGCCTTCTCCGGAGTGGTTAGGGATAGATAGTAAATGCTGATCTGACCACATCCCAATAACAAATAAAGAAAAATCAAATGGACAACTTTTTTTTTTAAATTCACTCGTGGGTGAGGGGATCACTGCCTGGCCAGCATTTATTGTCCATCCCTAGTTTCCCATGAGAAGGTAATGATGAACTTGGTGAAGTTTCCATATGCTGTAGATTGATGCCCAATGCCCTTAAGGAGGGAATTCCAGAAGTTTAACCTAATGACAATTAAGGAGCAGCTATGTATTTCCAAGTCAGGGTGGTGAGCGAAGAGAACTTGCAGGTGGTGATGTTGCCATATATGTGCTGCCCTTGTCTTTCAAGATGGAAGTGGTCATGGGTTTGGAAGGTGCTGTCTAAGAATCTTTGGTGAATTTCTGCAGTGCATCTTCTAGATAGTACACACTCCCACTAGTGAGCATCAGTGGTGGAAGGAGTGGGTGCTTATGGATGTGGTGCCAATCAAGCAGGCTGCTTTGTCCCGGACGGTGTTAAGATTCTTGAGTGTTGTTGGAGCTGCACCCATTCAGATAAGTGGAGAGTATCACCCATCACACTTCTAACTTGTGTGTCTTTTTAAAGATTGTCAGGTTTCTTGCTTATTTGTCATGGTGTATTTTTCTTTCCAGTTCCATGAATGAAGTTGTACATACATCACCTACAATAGGCAGCAACGTAGAAGAGATAGTGGTGAATAATACACATTTCCTGATGTGGGATATCGGAGGTCAGGAGTCATTGCGTTCATCGTGGAATACCTATTATACTAATACAGAGGTGAGATTCAATTTGGGGCTTTTTACTGATCTATCAAACCAAAAACATCTTGTGTAGTCTGATGTTCTTTGATTGTATATTCTGTGAATTTTATTAAAGTGCATTAAGATTACCTCAAACCTTTTTAAGCTAATGAAGCCATTGTTAGTCCAATGTGTCTGTTAAGAATATGAGAAAGTTATCTTAAATAAATCTATCTTTCTGTTGTCTCCTTATTATGCTTTTGCTTCATATTCCAACCCAATAAATCATCCAGATCTCATTCTTGTGTTATCTGTCCTATTCTGGAACCATTTAGTATAGATTCAGATTGTAGTTCATTCCCTTACTTATTAATATCATCTTGCACTATTCTACATTAATAACCATTTTTTTCTTGATCAATCTTGCATTCCAAACTATCCAAATCTCTTAGTTGATTTGTTTCCTTCGTATTGTGTACATTTTCAAACAAAGCTAGTTGGGGAAATACATAGCAAGCAGAATTCAAAGGAATATTCACAGATTAAATGAAAGGGCATGAATGTGACAGGGGATAGAATGTGGGAAAATTTGGAATAATCCACTTTGGCAACTGTAAAAAAAGCAGATCAAATTTTTTTTTCAAAACAAAAAGGTGCACAGGTTGGTAGGCAAACACAAAATTTAACATGCAGGTACAGCAAGAAGTTAGGAAGGTAATTGCCATGAAAGCCTTTATTGCAAGAAGACTGGAGCATAACAGTAAGGGAATTTGGATGCATTTATGTAGGGCTTTGATGAAATCACATCTAGAGTTGTGTGGACAGTTTTGGCCAACTTACCTAAATGAAGATATATATGCTTTTATCTTCCACTTGTAGTTTATAGTGGGTCTTAAAAGAAGAGTTTTTACTCATTCCATCCAATATTTGCCTCTTTGAAAAAAATCTAGGGAAACAGATGAAACAAAGTTTCACTATGTAATCAAATCTGTATATCAAACATCTACCTTGCTCTGAACAATTGCCGTCTAGATTAGAGTGGTGTTGGAAAAGCACAGCAGCATCTGAGGAGCAGGAAACTTGACGCTTCGGGCAATTCTGAACAATTGCTGTCAACTTTGTTTTAAATATCTCTCATCAATTTCTTTTCCTCCTTCCTGTTTGTTTGTTTTAATGCTTTTCTGTCCTAGTTGTCTTAAATTCTCCCGATTACCTTATGAGCCATTTTATAAAGACATTAAATATATGAGGACAGACTTTTGAGGCAAAGTATGACTTCTAGATTCATAGAGTTTTATAGCACAGAAAGGAATCATCTGTCCAACTCATCCATTCCAATCAGACATCCCAATCAGACCTAGTCCTATTTGCTTGTCTTTGGCCCATATCCCTCTAAACCCTTCCTATTCAGATGCCTTTTAAATATTGTAATTGTAACTGGCTCCACCACTTTCTCTGGCAGCTAATTCCATAAACTCACCATTCTCTGTCTGAAAACGTTGCCCTTGAGGTCCTTTTAAAATTTTTCTACTCTTGCATCATGCCTTTGCCCTCTAGTTTTGGACTCCCCTACTCTAGGAAAAACACCCTGACTATTCACCCTATCCATGCCCTTCATGATTTTATAAATCTGTATAAGGCCACCCCTCAGGCCAGGGGAAAAAATGCCACAGTCTATTCAGCCTCTCCTGACAGTTGAAACCCTCCAATCCTAGCAACATCCTTGAAAATCTTTTCTGCACCCTATCAAGAATAACAACACCATTCCTATAGAAGGTTGACTAGAATTATACGCAGTATTCCGAAAGTGGCCTCACCAGTGTCTTATGTGCCCATAACATGACATCCTAACTCGTCTATTCAATGTTATGAACAATGAAGGTAAGCATGCCAAATGCTGCCTTCACCACCCTGCGACTCCATTTTCCAGGAACTATGCACCTGCACCTTTAGGTCCCTTGGTTCAGCAACACTTCCCAAGACCCTACCATTAAATGTATAATGCCTTGGTTTGCCTTGCCAAACTGCAACATCTCGCGTTTTATCTAAATTAAAATGCATTTGCCACTCCTTGGCCCATCTGATCAATGTCCCATTGTATTCTGAAATAATCTTTTTCACTATCCACTAGACCACCAATTTTAATGTCATCTGCAAACTTGCTAACTGTACCTCCTAAATTCACATCTAAATTATTGGTGACTTGAACCCAAAGGTTCTGGTCCAGTGGTAGATACACTATCACTGCACCAAAACAGCCCTTACAAAGATGCAGTTTTTCATCCTCCTTGAAATCAGGTGTAATTTACCCCAAATAGTTCTGGTTCTACATATTTCTTCAGTCAGCGATGATATTCCATCTAAGATCACAACTATTTGTGCCTTCAGTATTGCTTGTCATATTTTCTGTAGATATTTTCCAATCAACTTGTGAGAGATAGTAATACACGTCTCTGTACGTGAACCCGAACTTACTGGTCCAGAACTAAGGACAGGAATGAGGACCCAAACATGACAACAGACCCTTTCCTACTATCTTCATCTGTGAAGAATCTGCCATCATCACTAGCAATCCAATTCACATGAACCTTCACAAATGGCATAGCCTCCAGGGTTTGCCCCAGAGTTTCCAGAATAAGTAATAAGACACAGTATGGAAACAGTCAGGAAGGGACAACTATGAGAAGGTGGGTGGGAGAGGCAGTCAATGCAGGACTGATGGTTTTTATGTAACAGGAAGGCTGCTGAAGGATTTGGTCATGCTTGGCAAGTGGGCAAAGAAATGACAGTTGGAATACAATGCGGCCAAGTGTGAGGAAAATTTTGGTAGGAAGAATAAAGGCATAGACTTATTTTCTAAATAGGGAAAGGCTTCAGAAATCCAAAGCGCAAGAGAGACTTAGGACTCCTAGTTCAGAATTCTTTTGTTTAACATGCAGGTTAGTTTGATGGTTAGGAAGGCAAATGCAATGTTAGCATTCATTTCAAGAGGACTAGATTACAAGAACAGAGATGTACTGCTCAGGCTGTATAAGGCTCTGGTCAGACCGCATTTGGAATATTGTGAGCGGTTTTGGGCCCGGTATCTAAGGAAAGATGTGCTGGCATTGGAGGGGGTCCAAAAGAGGTTTACAAGGATGATCCTGGGATCGAGGACTTGTCACATGAGGGACAGTTGAAGACTGAAACTTCTATTCCGAGAGTGGCCTGGGTGTGGAGAAGATGTTTTCAGTAGTAGGAGAAACTAGGACCCAGGGGCAAAACCTCAGGGTGAAGGAACTACTCTTTTTAGAACTGAGATGAGGAAGTTATTCAGCTAGAGGATTGTGACTGTATGGAACTCATTGCTTCAGGGGACTGTGGAAGTTATTGAAGTATTTAAGACAGAGATAGATATGTTCTTGATTAGTAATGGGATCAAGAGTTAGAGGGAGAAGGTGGGAGAATGGGATTGAGAAACATCAGCCATGATCAAATGGCAGAGCAGATTTTGAGCTGAATGGCCTAATTCTGCTCCTATATCTTATGATTACAATTTACCATGATTTGAAAGCCTAGCTATTACAGTAACCTTTTGGTTGTGTCTTTGACTCATCTAATCTGCTTCTCACTCAATTGGATACGTGGAATAAACATTTTAGTTTGTTAAATCCTAATCCTATCATATTTTATCTTAAATTAATTGGTAGATGTATTCATTCCCAGCTGGAAATCAGCCAGACATACAGCTGACCCATTAAGAAATTTGATTCTAAAACAGAAATTGTTGGACAAACTCAGCAGTATCAGCACCTCGAGTGGCAGCATCTGTGGAGAGAAAATAAAGTTAATGTTTTGAGATCGGTGACCCTTCACTGAAATTTGACTTTCTGGACAGTTTTTAAATGTCTTACTCTGCATTTAACATGTAACCACCAGCCACGCTGCACAGTGGTGCAATAAGATTTTCCATGCTGTCAGTTAAATGTACTTGTTTTATTTATTTATGGGATGTGGGTATTGCTGGCTGGCCAGCATTTATTGCCTGACCCTGATTACCCTTGGTGTTGGTGTTGAGAGTTTACCCTTGCAATGAAAATAAAACATTAATCACCAATATAATTCATGTTTTTTGGAGGATTGACCCATTCACATGATTTGGGTATGAATTAAAAATCTCACCCTTTCTGAGTTAGTCCTTTGCAGACTCAGAAGCTTCAGAACTTAGCTTTGTATACTTGCAAGATCTGCCCTAAGCTGGGTTCTACAGTTGGTTTTATAAGTAGTGTAATCATATTGTAAAGAAAAATCAGTGCATTCATTTTTGCTCTTAATTAATGTGTTTCAGTTTGTAATCGTGGTTGTAGACAGTATGGACAGGGAGAGGATAGCAATAACCAGAGATGAGCTTTACAAAATGTTGGCGCACGAGGTAAGGAAGCATTTTGATTATCTGTTTAAACTGTCCAATTTTTCTTAAGTTCCTTATCTGAATTGTAGATTGCTTGGAAATAGTAAAGAAGGTAAATTAAACATTCCTCCACTATCTTATAGAAATGCCTTATTTTTTGATACATTTTTTTATGTAATAATGCCTGAAACTGTCAATACATATGAGAGTGTTTTTAATATCAGTTATGGAAATAACATTTTATTAAAGGAGTCCAAGCACTTCGCAATTCAATGTATTTCCCTTGTTCAGTCTTCTCTGGTTATTTACTGAATGTTGAATTTGTTTATTTATTTAAAGCAGTAAAATGTCCAGTTTAGAATTGTACCCCAATTTGGTCTGAAGGTCATAATTGGAATGGATTATATACATCTCTCTTTATGCTATGAAAGTAATATGTCTTCATTCTGAAGTTGCGCTCCATCTACAGAGAGAGCGTTTTTTTTCCATCAGATTATTTCTTTCTTGTTCCCTTTAAGTGTTTCCCAAAAAGCATTTTTCTAACTTTTAAATTTGCATTCATCTATCTGTGAATCTTGCACTCTCAAAACATTCATTGTGTCACATGCAAAGGTGTTGCATTAGAAAGTGTCCTCAGTTTCTGTCTGTCATCCTTACAAATTCATACGTAGTTGAAATTAGGCTTTGTTACTATAATTTGACATTTATTTGACTAAATGCAAATGAATCTAAAGATATTTGATTCAGTTAGTGTTTAGTAGTGAGAAATAAGCAAGCAGTAGCAAAAGCAATCAAGTCCCTAAATTCCCTCAATCCACATACCAGGAGCAACCTACTGTAAACTAAGTTACTCAACTTGTACCCCAATGAATGTTATAGTTGGGCCTAAACTTTCATCATCTGCCATATTGGATATTTTGTGTATGTTTATTAATATTATCAGGGTGTCATGTTCTCTTGATTTCATTCTTGAAAGCCCAATTTCAAGTCCAGGTTTTCATCAAATCAATGACACAGAAGGACAGTTCAAAAGAAGAGGGTATTCGAGTTGTTTACCATGAACACCAGACTGGAGAGGATCAGAAATTGAGGAATTTTGTTTTGAATAACATGGGTGAGACCTCTCTATGCCGGAGTTTGTAAAGGTTTCTGTCTCAATGGAGAGATAAAAATTGTATCTTTGTGGGGGAAGAGGAGGAAGTGAATGTGAAGATCATAGTACATAATTGGTTGAGGGAGGGTGACCGAAAGTGAAAATAAAATTATCGAAAATAAGCTGCAAAGGTAGCAATCCTATGAAAAGGAAATGTTTGTCACAGAAAATTGGTTCTGTTGGTATAGAAGTGGTACTATTGGTAATTAACTATCTTTCCTGTGATGATTATAAATGTAACCTCTTCCTTACAGGAATTTCTTTAATCTTGTATTAGTTCCTTGGGATGTCCAAAGGTGCTTCATGACCAGTCACTGTAGTGTCAGTAAACATAGCTGTCAATTTTTAAGTTCTGAGATCTCTGAAACAGCAGCTGAAATGAATGACTGATTGAAAAATGAATATTTATTGCATTCATCTGATAATCCTTTGGCAATTCTGTTCACATTTTATTTTGATTAATTTTGTCCCAGAATGACAGCATTTCCTTCGTGCAACATTCAAAGCAAACCAAGTTCCTGCACTGTTCTCTAATCCAGAAGTGGACCTTAATCTACAGGCTTTTCACTCTTCTGAATATCGTTAGCTGATACAGCCCATTATTTTAAATTATAATTTATATTTTTAGCTCAAAGTTGCTTTATTTAGCCAATTGGAAGTTCAGTTTTTTTTTTGTTCAGAGGAGAAATTATTAGGAAAGCACAAGACTGAAATATGGAGAGAAGTGTTAAGTGTGGAAATTACTAATTGTATACAAATCTATATATGATTTGGAGATGCCGGTGTTGTACTGGGGTGTAAAAGTTAAAAATCACATAACACCAAGTTATAGTCCAACAGTTTAATTGGAAGCACTAGCTTTCGGAGCAGCGAAAGCTGGTGTGTGATTTTTAACTTTGAATCTATATAAGTTTGTTGCTTTGGCATGGATTATCTGGATCCTAAAATACACTGAACTCACTCCAGCCTCAAATAGGTGTTGGCATTAATAAGTCTTATTTTAATAGTTATAGGTAGTATTAGATTTTAACATGTACCCCTGAAGGCTCAAGGTTACAAGTAAGGGTTGTTCTGCAGTTTTATCTTTTTAATGGGGGGCGGGGAGAGAATAGGACAATTTGGGAAGGTTGCAACTTCAGGCTGTTTGGAAGCCATAATTCAAATGCTCATGAGATGTTAAGTCTTGAGCCACTGGTTTTTTATTTCATCCCTGAGCATAGTCTTGAATACAAGGTTTTAACTTTTTAACATGCACCCTTTAGATTGACACTGCATCTTGGTAGTATTGCTTTTAATTAATTTGATTGTTTGATACCTCCTTCTCATAGATTCATAGAGATGTACAGAATGTAAACAGACACTTCAGTCCAACCCGTCCATGCCGACCAAATATTCCAACCTAATCTAGTCCCACCTGCCAGCACCCGGCCCATATCCCTCCAAACTTTTCCTATTCATATGGATTTAATACTGCATTCAAATGTTTACTTATCTCTGACATAATACATCCTGCAAGTATGTTAATTTCTGTGAGACTTTTAAAAATGAGTAAGCTGTAATATATACTGTTTCCTTGTTTGTTCATGCTTTACTACCATATTTTGACTAGAACTTTGAGAGAAGTTAATTTACTCATGTCACCTGAATTCCCACTAGATTTGTGAAGTTAAAGAAATGGCATGGGGGTTGGCCTGCACATTTTGATGGGTTTGGAGTTTAATTTTGATTTTGAGTAATTGTGACAAATAAAGTATTCTCCTTCTAAAAGTGAGTTTATGGTTCAGAAACATGAATGTAAAAAGAGTCGGCATTGGCTTGGGTTATTCAAAATGAAAAAGAGAGTATGGTTGAAATAAATGTGTTAATTGTTCTTCAAAAACTCACTGAGAAGAAAATTAGATTTGCACCATCAAGGGAGATAACCCAGATTTTATCTTGGAATGTCAAAAGAATGTTATGGGTTCAACCTGATGGTTATTGATGTAGTTGATCTTTGGATTCAGTTAAAGCCTAACTTTATTATGATTCTATGAAAATCAAAAATCTGAACAGCAGCCTACAGCTGTTTTCTTAATTTATTAAAGCAGCACATGGTCCTTGATGGATTTTGCTTCTCATGTCCAACCTTAGATGCGATTCCATAATTGAATATTCACTACAAAATCCTGAATGTGCAAGAATTGTACCAACAACCAGTTCAGGATCATCACTCGGGCTAACTATGTGACACATTTTGTACATACTTGAAGTGGCGTATATGAATATACAGGGTCTTGCTCTTTGCAAACAGAACATGTACATGCCCTGTGCCTGTTTGAGTGTAACAAAGGGGTGATTTCCATTCTCTGATTCATTAGTTAAGGCATTGCTTTGAGAAATCAGTCACTCTGCCTTGTTTAAAATTTAAACAAATCATGGCTGTTAACTGCCAGCCATCATTAAGTGATGCAAAACTTCCACCAGTCACTGTTCACTTGCCAACAAAGCAGTCGGACTCTGACTTTAAATGTTATTTTCCCCTTATTTTTGGTATTTCTTGTGAATGGTCCTGTTGAAAGCATGATAAAGATGTTGAAAAGGTATAGGTTTTTAAAAACTCTTGTCATGAAAACTGCTGCATTATTTTTTTAGATATTTGATCCTTTGGCTGCCTCCTATCTTTGAAAAACATATCAGTATCCTCCCACTGTACCAGCCATCATGCTTTCTCTAACGTATATGATCAAATTGATTCACAAAGGGCACTGCTGTTTTTGAAGCTCTTGATACATGGGAAATTGTTGTCTCATCAAGTGATGTAGAAATTATACTGGAAGCAGTTTGTTTAATCTGAATAATTCACATTGGTGCTTAACTTCCATATGAGCTGTCATTCAGCTGAATAGCCCTTTTGTTTTAAAAAGTTTTGTCATATACCTTAAAATGTAATCTGTGTGCCTTATTTTCAAATCCTCAGTTACTGGAAAATGCCTTTCTATGTAATAGAACAAAGAACTGCACTTGCTGGAGACCAGAAACAAACAAGTATAGAAAATTCTGGAGAAACTCAGCATGCAGAGAGAGAAACAAAAGTTAATGCTTCAAGTCCTGTGACTCTTCTGAAGAAAGGTTACTAGACTCGAAATGTGAATAGTTTACTCTCCACAAATGCTGCCAAACCTGCTGAATTTCTCTAGCATTTTCTGTTTTTGTCTATTTCTGTTTAGCTTGCACAGTTTCAGAGTTTTTCCTTCTGCTGACTCCAACTTTCATTCTCTGTAAAGAGCCCCAGTTTTTCTATGTATTTCTGCACACACTGCAGTAATCCAAGTGAACTTGTACTGAACCTATACATTAGCTTCAACATTCTTCCTGTAGTGCAAAAATATATACAACATGCAAGCCATGATCTTAAGCTTTATATGCATGCATATTGCAATTCATTTTTATTTTCTATAATTTTGAATAAATCATTGCGCTTGAAAGCACATACATAATCTGTTAAAGAACAAGAGATTGTTAAAAAGTAAAGTTGCCATAGTCTTCAGACCATAGGGCCACACAGTCATTAAAGAGACCAACTAGTGTTGGTTTAGACTGAGGGTCACCACACCTCCGGCGTGGATAGTGGTTGAGAAGGAGAGTCCTCCATGGTAACCTTAGCTGATATATGAATTGAACACATGCTATTGGCATTGCATATTAATTCAACATGCCTCTTGAATGAAGATTTTATTTTTGTGTGTATACTTGGGTGTCCATGTATGTATTATCCCCCAACAAAAGTTTTTATTAATTCATAACATGTAGGTGTCATTGGTTGGGCCTGAGTTTGCTGTCCATTTATGGTTGCTCTTGAAGTGTAGGTGCTGAGCTGTTTTCTTGAACTGCTACAGTTACCTGATTTAGGTACACCCATGATGCTGTTGGGAGGGAGCTCTTGAGCTTTGACTGAACAAAATTGAAGGAATAATATTTCCGAGTCAGGACGGCGAATGGCTTGAAGAGAAAAATGCAGGTGGCGGTGTTCCTATGTATTTGTTGCCTTTGTCCTTCTAGATGATAGTAATCATAGGTTTGGAAGATACTGTCTTAGGAGTCTTGGTGAATTTCTGTGCATTTGTAGATGGTAAAAATGCTGTTGCTGGTGAGGGAGTGAATGTGGTTGTGATGCCAGTCAAGGAGGCTGCTTTGCTCTGAATAGTTCCAAGCTTGTGTTGTTGGGGCTGCACTCATCTAGTCTAGTGGGGAATATTGTATCACACTTGTGCTTTACAGATGGTAGACAGTGTTTGAAGAGTCAGGAGATGTTCTTTGAGTTGCTCACTGCCTGGTTCCTAGACTCTGACCTTCTCTCTCAGCTGTAGAATCAAATGACGAATTTAGTTCAGTTTCTGGTTAATGGTAATTCCCATGATATTATTAATGGGGATTCAATGATGATATCACCATTGAATGGCAAAGGTGATGGTTTGATTCTTTTTTGCTTAAGGTAATCATTATCTGACACTTAGCTAATGTTGGAATTTTTTTGCCCAAGTTTGGAGATGGTCCAGGTCTTACTGCAATAGTCCAAACATAACTTCTGAGGAGTCATGAATGATGCTGAACATTGTATATCAGTGAACTAATGTGAAAGAAATCAGTCTTTCTGACCATGTGATGGAGAGAATGTCATTGATGCAACAGCCATAAGAGCAGATGATATAATAGGCTTTCTCTATGTTAAAATGTTTCTATGCAAGTTGGTGGTTTGGTCAGACACTTAGTATTGAACTTAATGTGGATTTGATTCTAGGCATTCATTTTGAGAATACAACCTTACTCAGCCACACCATCTTGCTATTTTACATCCTGCAGTTCTGATGTAAAGATGAACTTTTGAACATATGAATAGACGTTCTACGATCAGTATTAAAATATTGAGAAAATAAAAGTTAAAAATCACACAACACCAGGTTATAGTCCAACAGGTTTAATTGGAAGCAGTAGCTTTCGGAGCGCCGCTCCTTCATCAAGTGATTGTGGAGGACACAATTGTAAGACACAATTTATCGCAAAAGTTTACAGTGTGATGTAACTGAAATTATACATTGAAAAATACCTTGTTTGTTGAGTCTTTCATCTGTTTGAACACCATGATTGTTTCACTTCTTTCATGTGTAAATCACAAAACTTTTGTTTTAAAAGTTGCATTCTCAGGTTAACTGTAACAATTGATGTTAGTGAGACAATATGTTGAAGTTGTTAGCCCCATGTGTTCTCTGCCTGTGCCATGATGTTCAGACTGATTCTAATCTACAGAGTGAGATAACAGAGTCTTACATGAATTCATGCAGTTTTTGAGCAAAGTACAATGTAACTCTGCAAGTACAAATTCACCACACAAACGTATCTGTATATGTGTGCACGTGGGTCTTTGTGTGTCTGTCTGTCTGAGTTGGGGGGTTGAGTGTGAGAGAGTGTATATGTGAGTGTAGAGTGCCTTAAGTCTGTGAGGGGGTGGATGTGAGAGTGTGGGAGTGTGTGTGTGTCTGTCTGTCTGGGGTGGGGGGTTGAGAGTGTCTGAGAGAGAGAGAGAGTGTATATGTTTGTGCGTGAGTGTAGATTGGTCTAAGTCTCTGAGAGGATGCATGTGGCAGTGTGTCTCTCTAAGGGTGTGTGAATGTGTGTGTGTGCATGTCTGTGTATACATGTGCGTATAGGAATGTCTGTGTGTGTGTGTATAGTGCAATGGTGGTCACCTGTAGTGTGACATGAACCCAAGGTCCCGGTTGAGTCCTCCCTTTGGGTATGGAATTTAGTTATCAGCCTCTGCTCGGCCATTTTTCGCTGCTGCCTGGCCTGAAGTCTGCCTTGGAGGATGGTCACCCGAAGGTCTGAGGTTGAATGTCCTGGACTGCTGAAGTGTTCCCCAACTGGGAGGGAACACTCCTGTCTGTTGATTGTTGTGCGGTGCCCATTCATCCGTTGTCGTAGCCTTTGCTCGGTTTCCCCATTGTACCATCCTTGCCTGCAACATATAAGATAGACAATATTGGCTGAGTCACATGAGTACCTGCCACATATATGGTGGCAGGTAATCATGTGACATCAGTTAACCTGAGAATGCAACTATTAAAAAAAGTTTTGTGATTTACACATGAAAAAAGTGAAACTATCATGATATTTGAACAGATGAAAGACTCAACAGACAATCAAGGTATTTTTCAACGTATAATTTCAGTTACATCACACTGTAAACTTTTGCTATAAATTCTGTCATACAATTGTCCTCCACAACCACCTGATGAAGGAGCGGTACTCTGAAAGCTACTGCTTCCAATTAAACCTGTTGAACTATAACTTGGTGTTTTGTGATTTTTAACTTTGTACACCCCAGTCCAACACCGGTGTCTCCAAATCAAGAAAATACAATGTAGAGAATGTCTATAAAAGAATGAAACTACTTTTTTCTTCCCTTTGCCACATTGACATCTTGAAGCAACCAGTGTACTGTATTTCTTTCGTATTAGCTTACATGTGATAGCCCAGAGTTTTAAGGAAAGTAGCTCACAATGCTTTTACTTCAGTCTTTATTGGGGTCTGTTCTTAAAAGTTAAAACTTGAAAATCAAGTCTGTAGAAATAACAAGATATACTGTTAAGAATAAAACAATATTTTGTGTTTTGCAATTCAGGATTTGAAGAAAGCAGGACTGCTGATCTTTGCCAACAAACAAGATGTTAAAGAATGCATGACTGTAGCTGAAATTTCTCAATACCTTAAATTGACCTCAATTAAAGACCATCAATGGCATATTCAAGCTTGTTGTGCTCTAACAGGAGAAGGGTGAGTGGTTAGAATTGTACTATTTAGGTGTTTTCTTTTATCTGCGAGCTTATATGACAGAATTAAAATCTAGGATTGGACATCATAGGCTATGGGCAACTGGTGGGAAATAGTATTAAGATAGATGGCTGTTTATTGCCCCACATCATGATGGGCAGAATGGCCTATTTCAATGTTGTAAAAAAAATCAATCTGATATCTGTTGACATTTTTAGTAGTGCTCAACTGCTCTAAAGTAACTATTTGTAATCATTTCTTTATGGGGGTTAGCTATGGATAGGAGCTTGCTTTTTGCAGTATTCCTATGCACCTAGTTTGCTTTTTTGTTCAAGGTAGTGTGCATGTGCTTTCTGGGTGAGGGAAGAGAGGGGACTAACCTCAATTTATTTTTCTGTAATTAAGCATATTGAACAATACTTCTAGTAAGTGCTTTGTCTACCTTTGCAGGTTATGTCAGGGATTAGAATGGATGACATCAAGACTTAAAGTCAGATGACCTCCATGGATGCGGATGCATGGACCATTAATTTCTAAACTGTATATTTCTTCCAGCGCTAACAGCTCCATGCTTGCTGGATTTATTGGTATTTATTTTTTCGACTGAATAAAGTTTACTACTTTCACACTTGCTTCAAGTACAAGTTTGGAAAGACTTTCCTTAAGGATCAAGATTGAGTTCAAGACTCCGAATTCAATTGATCATTTGTAGCTTTTCTTTTAAAGATGGCTGTGATTAATTGACACTTTTTTTTTGGAACCAGCACATTCTGCTCAGGGTAGAGTTTTATAATATTTGGTAAGTATTCGGAGGGGAAGAAGTAAATTTGTATTTCAGCATCATCATATTAATTGCCATTTACTTTGTTAAATAAAAGAAACTATGATCTCAATGGAACACTGTTATAATGTTCACAGCTGGAATCAGCAAGTTCTGGCTGAGCTACCTGTTGCTATTTTGATCTGGTTATGAATGACATTGCTGTGCTGTGAAGAAACTCAAATATTATAACCATTTTTGTTGTTTAAGTGAACAACAAGCAGAATGTTTTATATAATTTTCACTAAACTACATAGGAATGCTTTGGAAATGAATTGCATGATGTAAGAAAGATTAATACTAAAGCCACTAAAAATATTATCAATGTTTAACTGAGAAAAAGGTGTACAAGTAATTTGGTTTTAAATCCTCTTCTTGATTATTTACCTAAACACTACTTCACATAAATTATATTAGTGCAATTATCATAGAGAATTTGGCAAATTTTTAATACTTTTGCATACCTTCATACTGAATATGACAGTTTAGCACAATGAAACTTTGATCCTGCAAAATTTGAAAATGCACTTCGGACTTGGTGATCTTGTTCTGTACTTTCATCAAAGTGAAGATGTGCTTTTAGATTTTGAAATCAAATTTTTCTTTTAGTAAAATGGGGATTTGAAACTTGAGGATATCTGGACAATATTGAAACTGTCAAAGGTGATAACCTGCTTTCTTATAGCTTTATTTGAATTCCCAGCAGAAGTTATTTTCTTGTAATTTAAAAACACTTGGCAATTTTGTGGTACCAGGTTGATTGGAATTGGTATAGAGAATATCCCTCGGGTCCCAATTACAATCTGATAGATCTTTTTTTAAAGTTGTATCAAGCTAGTACATAGCAACTGGGTATGAAATCAAGACTTGAAATCCACTGCTTTTAGCATTTGTGGCCAATATAACTTTGCACAGAAGCTTCTTTCAGGGCTTTGAATTGTGTGGAAGGCTGAGACGCTAAATTATTTGTAGTACTGAAAGATGTCAGTGACAAAGTGGAAAGATCAATCCCAAATGCCTGAACCCAGAAGTTTTGTGTTATGTTTTGGCCTGGGTAGTGGGATGTTGTTGTGATACATAGTTATTAAATAGGAAATCTTGTATTAAACTCTAAATGGAAATGTTGTTTCTAATATATACATATATTTGTATGTGGCAATTCTCCTTACTGATATGGGCAGATCTATTTTTCCGATCTGTAACTAGCATCCAAATTGCAATGTTGCGTATTTACTATATTATTTTAAAAAACTTGTGCATATCTCCAAATTTTAGCACGAGAAGGAACAAGCACATTTTAAAGCAAATGCTTGTACTAAAGGCTTATTTATTCTTCTCTCAAGTGTTCAAAGCACATTTCATTAGATGAAAAATGTTCCAGATTGGTAAGAAGACATTAAATGTTAAATGATCAGCCTTTCTTTGGTACCAGTACATTACTGATAATGGTTTATGGAATAACTATTCCAATTCACAGGGCGAGACTAATTTTTTTTTCTACAATTATTTGTGAAACCAGTGATGTATATTGTGAATCTGACTTCGTGAAAGCAATCAATATGATTAGTAAAATTGGATTTCACCAACCCCGATGTGCTATAATTTGTTTTACAGTACAGGTGAAAAATGTACCAATGACATTTTATTTATGTTGCACATTCAATTTGTGGGAATGCAAGCTAATATTATGATTTTGACATCTGCATTCTGGTATCAATTTGAATTGAGTTTTCAAAAATATTTGCTGCGTTGTAGTTTGATTTTCCTTTTTCTTGAGAGGTAGACAACATAATATAATACAGAGTAACCTTGATTATCCGAACAAGACGGACAGGGAATATTTTGTTTGGATAACGTTTTTAAAGGACCATGACATCTTGTTCGGATAATCTGAAATTCGAATAATTGACGTTTGGTTAATCGAGGCTGCCATGTATGCAGTTATCAGTATTATTTTCATTGTGGATTTTTGAATCAGTCTGGCCTGTTAGCCAAACTGGATTTTGGTGGTAGGCACCCTTTCCTAAGGGATATAACTGAACTCGTTATGATGGTGGACATGGTGGACAACCTTGCAGGGACCTACAATTCAATACTTATGGCCTTCATACAAATTTGGAAGTCTTAATATGATTTTGCATTGCAGTGTGCCTTTGTGCATGGGAAATTGTCTTGCTAACTTGACTGAATTCTTTGAGGAGGTGACAAAGAAGTTTGAAGGCAGAGTAGTAGATGTTTTCTACATGGACTTCAGTAAAGTGTTCGACAAGGTTCCACATGGGAGACTGAATAGTAAGGCCAGATCACATGAGGGAGCTAGCCAATTGGATGCAAAAATTGGCTTGAAGGTGGAGACAGAGGGTGGTGATGGAGGGATGTTTTTCAGACTAGAGGCCTGTGACAAGTGGTGTGTCTCAAGGATCAGTGCTTTTTTGTTGTTTATGTAAATGATTTGGATGTGAATATAGAAGATATGGTTAGTAAGTTTGCAGATGACATCAAAATTGGTAGTCTAGTGGATAGCGAAAAAGATTGAGTACAATGGGACAGCGCTCAGGTGGGCAAGTGGGCCAAGGAGTGGCAGGTGGAGTTTAATTCCGATAAATATGAGGTGTTGTAATTTGGTAAAGCAAACTTGGCAGGACTTGTATGCTCAATGGCAGGGCCCTGGGAGCGTTGCCAAACAGAGACCTGCAGGTGTAACTGTACAGTGCCTGGAAAGTAGAGTTGCAGGTAGATGAAGTGGTGAAGAACGCATTTGGCATGCTTACTCTGTTATGAATAAAAGAAGTATGAATTGGGATGTCGTGGCTGTACAGGACATTGGGTGAGGCCACTTTTGGAATAGTGCGTACAATTCCGGCTGCCCATCTATAGGAAGGATGTTGTTAAACTTGAGAGGGTGCAGAAAGGATTTACAAGGACGGTGCTGGGAGTAGAGGGTTTGAGTTAGAAGTAGAGGCTGTATAGGCTGGGGCTTATTTTCCATGGAGCATCGGAGGCTGAGGGGTGACCATGTAAAGATTTATAGAATCATGTTGAGTAGCCAAGCTTTATTGCTTTGGTAGAGGAAGAGTCCAAAACTAGAGGACACAGGTTTAACCTTAGAACCCCTACAGTGTGGAAACAGGCCATTTGGCCCAACAAATCCACACGGACCCTCCGAAGAGTAACCTACCCAGACCCATTCCTCTACTTTATTATGGTACATTTACCTCTGACTAATGTGGCTAACCTACATATTCCTGAACACAATGGGCAATTTAGCATGGCCTATTCACCTAACCTGCACATCTTTGGATTGTGGGAGAAAACTGAAGCACTTGGAGGAAACCCATGCACACATGGAGAGAATGCGCAAACTCCACACACAGTTGCCAGAGACTGGAATTGAACCCAGGTCTCTGGAGCTGTGAGGCTGCAGTGCTAACCACTGAGTCACTGTGCTGCCATTTAAAGTGAGAGGGAAAGATTTCAAAAGGACCCGAGGGGTAACTTTTTTCACGCAAGGGGTGATGTGTGTATAGAATGAACTACCAAAGGAAGTGATGGAGCTACCAATGGAAGTGATGGAGGCTGGTACAATTACGACATTTAAAGGGCACATGGATCGGTGTATGAATACGAAGATTTCAGAGGGATATGGTCCAAATGCTGGCAAATGGGATATCTGGTCAGTGTGATTTGGACCAAAGGGTCTGTTTCTATGCTGTATGTCTCCATAATTTCCATCATATTTTAATTACATATTTGACTCATTTTTAAATTGCAGAGAAGCCAGATTCCATTTTTGTGATTAACTGAACTAAATACTGGCCAACTGACATTGCGTGCTGTCAAGGTTTCAGATGATTTTTTCACTTCTTTCATCAGATGAGTGTCCCTCAGCATGTCTTTCATCTTCTGCTTCTGTACATACCCTAGGATAGATAACTTATAATGTAAGCTACACAATGTAAAAACAAGCCATTAATTCCATTCAGTCCAGGTGAATCACCTCCTTGCTTTCCACAACTAAACGTATCAACATAAGTCTCACTTACTTCACCTTTGTATAGTTTCCAGCATCCCCTTAACCACAGCTATACTCTAGATCTATATCATTTAGTCATTTCCTGTGCTATATTGTTTTACATCATCTTCACTCTCCAGATTAAGAAGTCGATCTTAATTTTCTGACAACTGAACGCCATGTAAAAAATATAACATACAGTCCTGATGCTGCCACAGTTTTTAAAAGTTTAAACATATTATTTGCTAATGTTGGATCAAAATGTGCTAAGAGAGTATGAATTTCAAATGGATTAAACTTTCACAACCTTCTGATTGGTGTTATCAACTAAGTCACTTATTTTAAAACAAAACCTGTTCGCTTGTACTTCAAATGCCTTGAGAATTTTTCAACAAATTGAATACTGTAACTTGTACAGAAAAGGTAGTTGTATTACATTCAATTTTTCTCTGCTAAATTAGTAATTTGACTAGATTGGAAAAATTTCACATCTAACATTACAGCACAATCCCTCTGCATTTTATAAGCTAGTTACTATCTAAGTCCTTGAATTTATCTTGCTTTGCTGGTACTGCAGATCAAGTTGGTAAACTCATGTTAGGTCTGTGTTCAGTGTGGATGTTAGCTAGATTTTAATTAAGACTCCATTATTGAATTGCTTTTGGTAACATTCTGCAGAAAGTCATTAAAGCTTTATTCATTGTTTTCAGCTCAGGAAAAGGAAAACATTAAAACAAAAGTCTGGAATCATTCCAGTGTACAGTATTTTTGATATGTGAATGAGGAAAAAAAATCAAACTGAATTTTTTTTAAAGAAAGTAACCAAAAGTATTTGGTTCACATTTACTCTTTATCAGTCTCTATCTCAAGTTTGTTTTATTTCAAAACATAGAAACTTACAAAAAGATGATGTGCCCATAAGGAAATGAATTTTTTTTTGGAGGCATGGTTGGGTTATGTATTGGTTGGGGTAGAAATTTAGTTTTCCTGCATTCTGCCACTGAATCACCAGATATGATCTTGAAATTCAACTGACCTCAACCATAAGCAATCCAGCTGTTTTTTTTAACGAGATTTACAAGTGGATTCAATAAATATGAATCTTCTAAACAATGGCACTTCTGACAATGTAGCACTATTTGAGTTAAATATCTCAGGTCCTGGAGAAAATGTGGAACTTGACTAAGGCATAGGTATTGCCAAGTGGCATTTAGAATGAAAATGTCTGTAGAAAATTGAGAGCACGAAGAATATACTTAATATCATCTGACTTTTTGAGTCTCTGTATAATGTCAAAACAGAACCATTTTTCAGGCTGAAACACACAGCTGGCATTTAACACAGCCAATTGTATGTAGACTAATCTGATTGGACAAATATATCTTGGTAGCCACATTGACAGATTGAAAGAGGTAATGGTAAAACTGCCATACTTTTGCCATTGGGCTGTTCTCTCATTAGAGAGAGACGACGAGTGGTGATTCATCCTGACACTCGCCATGCCTCAGGCAAGGGGAAAGTTTGAGCGAGAGAGTCATTCATGGTCACCTCAGCTGGCATGGGATTTGTCCTCAGTTTGAGTTACAAGCCACACTGTCCAGCCAACTGAGCTAAACGACCTCTTGAAAGATGTGAACAACTATATTTAATCTTTAGGGTTAATCTGTAAGGTGTTTGGAATCAGTACACATTTTTCTTTGCATAATGAGCTGAACACCTTGCTTCTTTAATGCAAATTTGAAGCTTCAGTCCCATTAGCATTTTACTATTTACACATAGAATTTTTTAAGCTCCTGAGGTGGCAACATTTACCAAAGTTTGATGATTGCTGTGTTGAACTGGAATGGATGCGTTTTGTGGGAAAGCAGTTTTGGAATCTTGAAAATTCTTGAGGTTTGAACATCACTGACAAGGCCAGCATTTGTATCTGATCCCTTATTGCCTTTGAATTGAATGGCTTGCTAGTGATGAGTTCTGACTGTGATAAGTTGAACAAAAAGCATTTTGTATTATCAACCCTTTTGTATCTTTAGGCCTCCCCACCACATACTTTCTAAAACTAGAGAAAATGAAATATAAATCCAACTTGCAGCTAGGTTAAGCTATTCTAATAGATATAACTGTATCAACTGTATTTAAGACCTGCTCCACCATACTTTTAGGGCTCCATGTATGTAGATTACGAGGGTAAGGAGATTGTATTGACCCAAATGTTACCTCCATTCTGTCACTCCAAAGATGCTGCCTGACCTGCTGAGTATTTTTTGACATTTTCTGTTTCTCGTTTACTGGACATGAGGTAGAAAAATTGGATCAATATTCTGCCTAACGTTTTTATAAAACATCTGCACTGTTTGTAATTCTTCGATTATCTGAAGATACAGTTTTTGTTTGCTTGTTTTGTAGAATCTGTCCAATGCATTGCACAGAGATCCAGAGGAAGATGTCTATCAGATGTTTAAATAATTTTCTGTAAATTACAAGAAATACCCTCAAATATTGCCTATGTAAATGTGTGTATTATCTACATATAAGGATTGCACATGGTTAAACATGTGATAGACTTAACTATCTCAAAGTTTATTTTTAAATTCTCTCTTTCTCGATAAATGTCACTTCTTTTGCGTATACAAGTTCTGGTATTTGAATAAAACCTAAAATGCTGTTGTAATGTAGATCATACTTTCTGTCCTGCAAAGGGTGCACCAGCTTTATATTTTTTAAGAAACAGAAAACACAGAAATCCTCCAAAAATTTCTCCACTTGTGTCCAGTGTGGGTATTCAATGCCTTCGTGGTCTTTTTTAAGTGTGGTTCAGTAAAGACATCTCTTATGAGACTTCAACAAAAAATGTAATTTAAAACTACTTCATAATGAGCATGAATGATTTCTTACTGTTTCTTGGTTTACAAATCACTTAAATGATGTCTTATTTCAGATTGCCTACTGCAATCTTTCTGCTTTTCTACTATCTACTGTAACTGTTAAAGCTGTCGCATGCAAAACTAAGCTTAACTTCTGGCACAACCTGCTGAAACATGCTGTATAGCAGTTGGAAGGATGTACTAGCAAGCAAGAAATTGTGAACCACATATTTAACAATAAAATAAATACAAATTTAATGCAGTAAATTAGTCTAATTTGAACATACTTAACATGTTAAGTGTAACTTCTGATTCATTTGGATCCTAAATCTACAGAAGGAAGATTGCTGATATTATTTTTAAGTAAATTTATCAGTTTATTATCTAAGTGAATTCACTTTCTGACCGGTATTTATTTCTTCTTAATAAGGGACCTCTTGTAGCCCCGCAGTTTCTCCCTGCCTGGAATGTACAAGAAGAGCCTACAGTATGCAGTTCCTCTGTAGCAGGAATGCCAGCACACTGAGCCAGTAGGGGGCATTATAGCCAAATCCAATTTCGCTGTCAGCCATGTGTACAGTTTTAAACATGCCATTAACTTGTAATCAAGGGAAACTGTGATAAAAATAGTTGAGGTCAAAATGGAGGTGGTAATCTGGTATATTTTAATCATGTAAGTAGCAAGAATTTAGTCTCTAAGCCATTTAGGTTGATCAAGTAAACTGAAACTAAGGAGCTTCATTCTAGCTACAATTTCAATTGTATGCTGTCAAAATCCAGTGGAGTTATGGTTAATTGCTTATTAGCAATCTATATAATCACTCCTTTGGCAACACTGCCTGCAAATGCTGTTGATTTGTGTAATACTTGTAATATTTGTGTAAGGGTGAATAATTTTGTGGGTACCTGGGAGTTTGTCCTCCAAGTGTTCCGTCTCTTAAAAGACAAGCTCATTCTTTCAGCAAAACTGTACTGCCAGTAAATAGCTTTCTAATCTATTATCTGTTCTGTAAGTATTGTACTGTTAAATACTTTGATGTTTTTTTGCTTCTGTATTTTTTCAATAAATATGAACTGGTATTTTTAGTCTGTACATTTTTCTGCCACTTTGACGAATATGGTAAGCATCCCACATACTGAGTGTAAATTGTCGTTATTATTTCTAGTGCTGAATTAACACCAGAAAGCTAGCATTATTTTATGTATATATTAGTGAGTTGGAGTTCTTTTTGTTAATATGACTTCATTTTGAGGAATGCTTTGAATTGCTATATTGTTAGGTCTAAAGTGAATTTACATACGTTTCTAGTTTTGCTTTTAAGTCCAATTTCAGGACAATTCTATAAATTTTCAATACTTAAATTGTGAAATTTCATAATCAGCAATCTGGAACTCTTTCTCTTACAGTATACTAAGACATCCCACTTAAGCTATTTTACTCATGTGATACGATATTGTAATACCAACAGTTAAGTGGTAATTTGAAGTGGTAGTACTACCGTTAATTACATAAGATGAATTAAGCTGAAACCAGCTTATAATTAAAAATTTAATTGTGTGGTATTTTTGACAGTATTCTTTAAAACATCAAAAGACAGTAGTCCTCATCTGTTTAACTCGGATAGTTAGAAGCATTAGCCTACATTATCAATTACGCATGTCTTGAATTGGACCTATTTCTTCTTAGTTACCTAACTAACCTTCAGCCATACATATTAAAACGGTTTACTGTGTGCCCCTCCAGTTAATTCAGTACATCTTAATCTGTGGATGAAGATGAAGTACAGTAATGTTAGTTTCAAGTAATAAGTGCTTTACTGCTTAGTTTGGAGTTGAACAAAAGGAATGATGAATTTATTTTGTAAGGTAAAAGGTATTGTTGCAAAATAAAACTGTGTTCTTTGTTTAGTACCTTACATAATTGAGAGACCAGTTAGAGCAAATTTCATGTAGATATTAAGTTGTTATAGTAAAGTACCTTGTTTCTAGAGGAAACTGCCTACAAATGAAATATTTTCTGCAACAAGTTGCTTAAGCATGAACTATGAAAAGCGAATTATGAAATGGGAGCAGAAGTAGACCATTCAGTTCCTCTAGTCTATGCCAGCATCCCATAAGATCAAGGCTGATCTGATTTTGTTATAAATTACCCATCTGCCCTCCAACTCGTGATTTCCTTGCCTAACAGAAATCTATATACTTCTGACTTTAAAATGTTCAATGAATCACAAGAGGAAACATCGTCCCATATTCACTTTAAGACCCTTCAGGGGTCAAATCACCCCTCTTCTAAATTCCAGTGGAAACAAGACCAGTCTGTCCAACCTTTCTTGTAAGATAACTAATTCATTGTAATTTTCAATCTAGTAAAACTGAACTGCCTCAAATGTTACTCTGCAAGTTGCTCAGAAAATTATGATTTCTATTCCAAGAAAATAACTTGGTTATTTAAGTTGAGAAAAGGGAATCATGCAAAGGTCCCTTATGTTTGGTTCACTAATAAAATCAATGCCGATCTTTCATCTGAACTTCCCTTTCAAGCAACTTCCTGATCAAGCATCTGAATTCAATAGGTTTCAAAAATCTATTGATCCCAGCCCCAAACCTATTCCAAGCTTGTGCAACGCTCTAAAGCTGAGATTTATAAAGACTTGGGGAGCCTCCTGAAGAAATTTCTTACCTCAGTCTGGAAGGACAATCCTGGATCCTGAAATGACCCAGAGTTCTCGATTTCAAGTGGTGAAAATAGGTTTTCATAATCATAAGCTGTTCTGAAGGCTCACTGGCCTTAACTTCAATTCTGTTTTCTCTCCCCAGATGCTACCAGACCCGCTGAGCTTCTCCAGCAATTTTTGTTTCAGATTTCCAGCACCTGTAGTTTTCATATTATTTCGTAATCTACTTTGTAAGATAGCCTCTTATTTTTTTGAACTTGAGAATTGTACTGTTCAGTTACACACTATTTCTAGGATGAGATTTTCCAATATTCAGTGAACAATCATAGCTTTTTTTTCCATCCTTCCTTGGTTGTAGCGATCAAAACTAAATGGTCAATATGGACTCCCCAAAGTTCTGTATAATTGTGGAAAGACCACTAATTATTCTGCACAAAGCTCCTATCAATTTGATTCCTAATTGCTCCTTGTTTAATAGGCATGCTAACTTGTTTCATGTAAAGAAAATTCAAATGTCTCTGAACACCAACATTTAAATAGTTCTTTGTGATTATAATCCAAGAGGGAATTAGAAATCAAGAGTTCAGGAAAAGTGTTTCCCCAAAGAGTAGTAAGAATTGGAACTTGTCACCATTGGAAGTGGTTGAATTGGATAGTACAAATGTTTTCAGGAAAAGCCAAGTAGTAATGAAGGGGAGAATGAAATGGATGGTTACACTGGTTGGTTACATGCATTAAAAATAGGAGAAAAGTTGAGGAAGCATCTTCATGCATGGTTGGACCAAATGGCCTATTGCATTATCCTACATAGTTTCTCATTCTTTTCTTTTTCTATTTCTACTTAAGTAATCTCACATTTCACTTCATTTCGATTCTATGCATGAACTTAATGCCAATCAAGTTATAAATCTGGCTTTTGTTTTGGATACCGATTGAGTTCTCTTCACAAGTTACTTAAACTTTTTATTGTCCGTGATCTTGCATGGATTGCACTTGGTTTCCTTCATCTAATCTTTTTAAATAAAGCAAAGTTGCCATAGTTCCATAGGACTTCTCTCTCAGTAGACTGAGCCCTTAGGGTCACCACACCTCAGATGAGGGGAGAGTTTGAGAAAGAGAATCCATCATGGTAACCTCAACCAGTGCAGGAATTGCTGTTGGCATCCCTTTCCATTGCAAACCAGTATTCCAACCAATTCAGCTAACTAATCCCAATGTTTAAAATAGATTGTGAATAATTAAAGCCTTCTACCATGCTACTAGTAACAAACTGACAATGACCTGCTAATTCTTACATTCTCACATTAAATGTAATGGTAAGAAATGGTCCAGAGTACAGATATTCAAATCAAAATACTAGTATTACAAGTTAATAAGGTAATTAAAATAAGCAAACAGACCCAGCATTGATTTCTCGATGGTTAGAACTGTAATGCAATAATGTGCTGAACTTGTGTAGAACCTTTGGTAGGCCATAGTTAGAATGCTATGCACAAGTCTAGACATCCATTTGTTAGTTTTGCTATTGTCCTTGAAAATACTTTGAGGTTATACCCAACAAAGAGATGTGGCTTTTGGAAAAGTGAGAACTTCCTAACAGCATAAAATAATTTGCTAAGGTAGATGAAAAGAGAGTACTTCCACTGGGGTGCTCCAAAACTAAAGGTTATACATTGCCAAAGAACAAAGAAAATTTACAGCTCAGGAACAGGCCCTTCGGCCCTCCAGGTCTGAACCGATCCAAATGTATTGTCTAAAACTGTCGGTCAATTCCTAAGCATCTGTATCCCTCTGCTCCCCACCTTCTCATGCATCTGACCAGATACATCGTAAATGAATCTACCATGCCTGCCTCTACCACCTTTGCTGGCAACGTGTTCCAACGCCCACCAACCTTTGTGAAGTACTTGCTGGGTGTATCCCCCTTATGCTTTCAAAGTGACAAGTGGAAAGTTTGACGTCTCATTATTGAATCCTTCACCCTGGGAAAAAGCTAGTGTCTATCCACTCTCTATACCCTTCATGATTTTGTAAACCTCAATCAGGTCCCCCTTCAATCTCCTTTTTTCTAGTGAAAATAAACATAACCTACTCAACCACTCTTCATAGCTAGCACTTTCCATACCAGGTAACATCCTCGTAAACCTTCTCTGCACCCTCTCCAAAGCGTCCACATCCTTTTGGTAATGTGGCGACCAGAACTGTACACAGTATTCTAACTGCGGCCGAACCAATGTCTTGTACAATTTTAACATGACTTGCCAGCTCTTATACTCAATACCCCTCCAATGAAGGCAAGCATACTATATGCCTTTTTGACCACTCTATCCACATGTGCAGCAACCTTCAGGGTACAGTGGACCTGCACTCCCACATCTTTCTGCTTATCAACTTTTCCCAAGGCTCTTCCATTCATTGTATAATTCGCTCTAGAATTAGACTTGCCTAAATGCATCACCTCACATTTTTCTGGATTGAAAGCCATCTGCCACTTTTTTTGCTCAACTCTTCAGTCTATGTATATCCTCCTGTATTCTCTGACAGTCCCTTATGCTTTCTGCCACTCCACCAATCTTTGTGTCATCTGCAAACTTGCTGATCATATCAACAGTGCCCTCTTCTAGATCATTTATGTATATTACAAACAACAGTGGCCCCAATACTGACCCCTGTGGAACACCACTGGTCACCTTTCTCCATTTCAAGAAACACCCTTCAACTACTACTCTGTCTCCTGTTGCTCAACCAGTTCTTTAACCACCTAGCTAGAACACCCTGCACACCATGTGACTTAAGGTTCCCCATTGTAGACTAATGGAGAAAGTTAGCAAACACCTTACTAAAGTCCATGTATACGACATCAACAGCCCTTCCTTCATCTAACAACTTTGTCACTTCCTCAAAGAACTCTATCTTTGATCTCCCCTGCACAAATCCATGTCGCCCATCACCGATAAGCTCATTCCTTTCCAAATATCAATAGATCCTATCTCTCAGTACCCTCTCCAGCAACTTCCCTACCACCGATGTCAGACTCACTGGTCTGTAGTTACCTGGAATATCCCTACTACCCTTCTTGTATAGGGGGACAACATGAGCAACCTTCCAGTCCTCCGGCACCTCATCTGTATTAAAGGATGCCACAAAGATCTGTCAGGGCCCCAGCTATTTCCCCTCTCACCTCCCTCAGCAACCTGGGATAGATCCCATACAATCCTGGGGATTTGTCCACCTTAATAGCCTCTAGCATTCCCAACACATCTTCCCTACTTATGCCAACGTGATCCAGACCAATCAAACTTCTATCTCTAATCTCAAGATTCATCATGTCCCTCTCCTCTGTGAACACTGATGCAAAGTTACCATTCAGAATCTCACCCATTCTCTCAGGTCTGGCACATAGGCTTCCTTCATTATCTTTTAGTGGACCAATCCTTTCTCTAGTTACCTGCTTGCTTCTTATATAAGAATAAAATGTTTTGGGATTTTCCTTAATTCTGCTAGCTAAAGCCATTTTCATGACCCTTTTTAGTCCACTTGGTTCCTTGTTTAAGACTTGTCTGACTCTTCCGATATTCCTCCAGGGCCTGGTCTGTCCTCAGCTGCCTAGACCTTACGTACACTTCCCTTTTCCTTTTGGCTAGTCACAATTTCTCCTGTCATCCACGGTTCATGAATCTTGCCTTTCCTATCCTTTACCTTCAATGGGACATGCCTATCCTGCACTATCTTTAACCTATCTTTGAAAGTCTCCCACATCTCAAATGTGGACTTCCCTTCAAATAGCTGTGTCCAATCCACATTTCCAAGCCCCTGCCTAATGTTGATAGAATTGGCTTTGGCCCAGTTTAGCATGCTTCCCTTAGGACCACTCTCTTCTTTATGGACGAGTATTCTAAAATTTACAGAATTGTGGTCACTGTTCCCAAAGAAATCCCCCACTGCAACTTCTACCACTTGTCCTGGCTCGTTCCCCAGTACCAGGTCCAATATGGCCCCTTCCCTTGTCGGACTACTGCTCTGGAAAACTCTCCTGGACACTTCATACAAATTCTACTCCATCCAGACTTCTGGCGCTAAGTGTATCCCAGTCAATGTTGGGAAAATTAAAATCTCCCATCACCACTACCCTATTGCCTTTACATCTATTCATAATCTGTTTACCTATTTGTTCTTCTACCTCACGCTCACTGTTGGGAAGTCTGTAATACAGCCCCAACAATGTAACTGCACGCTTCTTATTTCTCAGCTCCACCCATAATGCCTCACTACCCAAGACCGCCTTTAGCACAGCCGTGATATTAGATTAGATTAGATTACTTACAGTGTGGAAACAGGCCCTTCGGCCCAACAAGTCCACACCGACCCGCCGAAGCGCAACCCACCCATGCCCCTACATTTACCCCTTACCTAACACTACGGGCAATTTAGCATGGCCAATTCACCTGACCTGTACATCTTTGGACTGTGGGAGGAAACCGGAGCACCCGGGGGAAATCCACGCAGACACGGGGAGAATGTGCAAACTCCACACAGTCAGTCGCCTAAAGCGGGAATTGAACCCGGGTCTCTGGCGCTGTGAGGCACCAGTGCTAACCACTGTGCCACCGTGCCGCCCTAATGTCCCTGACCAGCAATGCAACTCCACCCCCTCTTTTACTTCCCTCCCTGTCCTGTCTGCAATGTCTATATCCTGGAACATTAGTTGCCAATCATCATGCCCTTCCTTCAACCAAGTCTCTGAATGGCAATAACATCATACTCCCAGGCACCAATCCAAGCCTTAATTCATCTGCCTTACACACTATACTCCTTGCATTAAAGTAGATGCATTTCAGGCCACCAGTTCTTTTGCGCTCACCTGCTCTCTGTCTATTCTTCCCTTTATTAATGCTATCTTCATGATTCTTACAGTCTCCAGTCTCCACCTCACTGCCTACTTGTTTTCTCTCTGGTTCCCAGCCCTCTGCCACATTAGTTTAAAACCTTCCCAACAACAGTAGCAAAAACTCCCCCAAGGACATTGGTTCCGGTCTGGTTCAGATGTAGACCGTCCCTTTTGTAATAGTCCCACCTTCCCCAGAACCGGTCCTAATGTCCAACAAATCTGAACCCCTCCCTCCTACACCATCTCGCAAGCCACATGTTCATCCTGCCTATTTTTTCATTTCTACACTGGCTAGCACGTGGCACTGGTAGTAATCCAGAGATCACCACCTTTGAGGTCCTCCCTTTTAACTTCTCTCCTAGCTCCCCGAATTCTTCTTTCAGGACCTCATCTTGCTTTCTACTTATATCGTTGGTGCCTATATGCACCAACGCAACAAGCTGTTAACCCTCCCCTTTTAGAATGCTCTGCAGCCAATCAATGACATCTCCGACTCGAGCACCTGGGAGGCAACATACCATCCAGGAGTCCTGTTTTCAGCCACAGAATAGCCTATCTACTCCCCTCACAATAGAATCCCCTATGACTATGGCCCTACGTGACTTTTTCCTGACCTTCTGAACAGCAGTGCCCACCACGGTGCCATGATCTTGACAACTGCTGCCCTCCCCTGGTGAGCCACCTCCCCCAACAGTATCCAAAACGGTATACCTGTTTTGGAGGGAGATGACCGCAGGGGACACCTGCACTGCCTTCCTCCTCTTTTTCTGTCATTCCTGATGACAGACCGTAAGGAAACTAAGATGGAATAGTAAGGATGTGGAATTGGCCACCATGAGGAGTCATTGCAATGAATGATGGACAAATTTTAAGTTAGAAGCTTAAACATTAAGGAGAAAAAAATAGGTTATGGGAATTGGTTTATATGAAGAAACCAGGAAGATGGTTTGTGTGGAATATAAATATTGGCATAAACCAGTAGTGGCAATGGTCTGTGGGTGGTATAAATTCTGTAATTTACTTGGCAAGTATGTAGTTTACTGTTACTGTGATGTTCTGTTGCTACAGCTAATTTCCCAAGTGTACAACCTTTCCATGTACAGGACAAGGATGCACTCTGAGTTGGTCACATTATCCTCTTGAAACCTTTTTGTTATTTCATCCATTTTTGTGGGATGATTTGCTTTACCATGAGATTATAAATAAGGGGTAGAAAAGCCCACTCTCTTTAAAGAATAATCTGTAGTATTTTGAGAACTTGTTGTAAAGTATAATTTGAATCTTAGAATGAAGAGTACAGAAATGACCTTCAGCACTACTGGACTAACCATAGCCAGCTTTCCATCCTGTGAATATTTGCTTCCTTCATTTCAGCTGTCATTTATTGTCTCAATCTTGTGGCCGGATGTCACATTCCAATCCTATTCTGCTCTTTCTATTTTAAATTACTATGATAAATAACAATACTGATATCATAGTCTGCTGAGCAAAATAGATGTTTACGCCATGGTTATCTGAATTCTGACGGGGAGAATCATGATGAATATTGGAAGAATGGTGAATCATTCATACATCTAAAATATTAATCTGCAGTGAATTTGCAGATCTCCACTTTTTTGTCCAACTTTAAATCTTTTTATGTAGCATTTTTCCATTCCGTCCTAATTTTCCAAACATTTTATCGTAAAGTGTTTCTTTTCATTCAAAATACAAGAATCCATCAGCTTTAGCTTTGTACTGTTTGGAAGCCTTTGTCATCTTAGTTACTGTTATTCTTATCTATTAATAACAAAACAATTTTATTCAGTTGATAGTACAGACTGCCCCAGTCTGAGAGCTATGTATTTACACTCCAAATTCGGACACTTCACTATAGGTTTTCCAATGTTCTGGCTGGATTGTTTTACATCCTTATGTTTATCTGATTTAGGAACAAGTGATTCTCAGACCTGCTGGGTTTCCCATTAAAAAGTTACTTGTCCAATTCAGGACAAGAACTGCAGTCAGGGATGCCCTATAGAGTAGCAACACTTGAGGCTCTTCAACACCGTTTCAACAAAACATAGGCAGTAAAAGCTGCCCAAGTATTTAAGTAAAATAATGCCAATTATATAGGCCTTTTATTGCTCTTGAAGCCTACTCCACTATTTGCTACAATCATAGCTGACCCTGGGCTTCAACTTGACTTTTCCACCTTAATATCTTGAGAGATCAAAAGTCTGTCTATTTTAGCCTTAAATATAAGCAATAATGGAATGTTAATAACCTTTTCAGGTACATAATTCCAAATATAAATGTCAAACATTTCTCATCTCAGTTGTGACTGATAGCTCACTTTGTCTGAGATTCATTCTCTATTCTAAATTCCCCAGCAGAAACAACCTCTCTGTCTACTTTGTCAAGCCCCTTGGGATTCTTGCGTATTTTTCATAAGATCATTTCTCTTCTCTTAACTCCAGACAACGTGGGTCCAATTTACTCACCCTGTGATCACAAAACATCCCTTGGAGGAATTAAGTGAATGTTTGTTATTGTCTTCCAGTACATCCTTTCTTAACTATGGAAACAAAACATTTGTATAAAAACCCTGTATGATTGTGTGAACACTTCTTTATTTCTGTTGCTCATTATTCCCCTTATAATGAAGGTCACTGTACCATTCACCATCCTAATTGATTGTTGGATCTGCATGCTGTCTATGTAGTTGCTCATACAACTACATCCAAGTCTCTGAATATCAATATTTACATGTTTAGTGGTTTTGAAAAAATCTATAACCGTGCATAACCTCACATGTTATCTTAAATTTGCCACATTGTCCACTCACTTAACCTGCCCTTTCTCCCCTTGTAGCCTTTTTGTCCTCCCAAATTACACTCTACCTAATTTTGTATTGTAAGCAAACTTATGTATGCTACTTTCATAGAAACATAAACATAGAAAAAAAAGTGCAGGAGTAAGCCATCCAGCTCTTCACTACTGTGCCACTTAGACGGTGACCCCTAGTTCTGAACTTCCCCAACGTCAGGAACATTCTTCCCATACCTAGCCTGTTCAGTCCCATACATTTTTGAGATTTCGCACTCCCCAGTCTTCTAAATGCCAGTGAGTACAAGCCCAGTCGACCCAGTCTTTATTAATTTGTCAGTCCTGCCCTCGTGGAATCAGGAGTAGAGTGGTGCTGGAAAAGCACAGCAGTTCAGGCAGCATCTGAGGAGCAGTAAAATCAATGATTCTGGCAAAAGGCCTTCATCAGGAATACAGGTAGAGTGCCTAAAGGGTGGAGGGATAAATGAAAGGGGGGGTGGGGAGAAAGTAGCATAGAGTACAATAGGTGAGTGGGGATGGGGGTGAAGGTGATAGGTCAGGGAAGAGGATGGGGGAAGGTAGCAAAGAGTACAGTGGGTGGATGGGGGTGGGATGAAGGTGATCGGTCGGAGAGGAGGGTGGAGTGGATAGGTGGAAAAGAAGATAGGCCGGTAGGACAGGTCTTGGGGATGGTGCTGAGGTGGGGGGGGGAAGGGGAAATGAGGAAACTGGTGAAGTTCACATTGATGCCTTGGGGTTGTAGTGTTTCGAGGCAGAAGATGAGGCATTCTTCCTCCAGGCGTCGGGTGGTGAGGGAGCGGTGGTGAAGGAGGCCCAGAACCTCCATGTCCTCGGCTGAGTGGGAGGGGGAAGTTTAAATGTTGGACCACAGGCCGGTGTGGTTGATTGGTGCAGGTGTCCCAGAGATGTTCCCTAAAGCGCTCTGCAAGGAGGCGCCCAGTTTCCCCAATGTAGAGGAGACCACATTGGGAGCAACGGATACAATAAATGATACTGGTGGATGTGCAGGTAAAACTTTTGATGGATGTGGAAGGCTCCTTTAGGGCCTTGGAGGGAGGTGAGGGAGGAGGTGTGGGTGCAGGTTTTGCAGTTCCTGCGGTGGCAGGGGAAGGTGCCAGGATGGGAGGGTGGGTTGTTGGAGGGTGTGAACCTGACCAGGTAGTCACGGAGGGAACGGTCTTTGCGGAAGGTGGGGAGGGAAATATATCCCTGGTGGTGGGGTCCGTTTGGAGGTGGCGGAAATGTTGGTGGATGATTTGGTTTATGCGAAGGTTGGTAGGGTGGAAGGTGAGCACCAGGGGCGTTCTGTCCTTGTTACGGTTGGAGGGGTGGGGTCTGAGAGCAGAGGTGCAGGATGTGGACAAGATGCGTTGGGGGGCATCTTTAACCATGTGGGAAGGGAAATTGTGGTCTCTAAAGAAGGAGGCCATCTGGTGTGTTCTGTGGTGGAACTGGTCCTCATAGGAGCAGAGTCGGAGAAATTAGGAATACAGGATGGCATTTTTGCAGGCGATAGGGTATGAAGAGGTGTAATCCAGGTAGCTGTGGGTGTCGGTGGGTTTGTCAAAAATGTCAGTGTCAAGTCAGTCGTCATTAATGGAGATGGAGAGGTCCAGGAAGGGGAGGGAGGTGTCAGAGATAGTCCAGGTAAATTTAAGGTCAGGGTGGAATGTGTTGGTGAAGTTGATGAATTGCTCAACCTCCTCACGGGAGCGCGAGGTGGTGCCAATGCAGTCATCAATGTAGCGGAGGAAGAGGTGGGTTGTGGTGCCGGTGTAACTACGGAAGATGGACTGTTCTACGTAGCCAACAAAGAGACTGGCAAAGCTGGGGCCCATATGGGTGCCCATGGCTACCCCTTTGGTCTGGAGGGAGTGGGGGGATTCAAAGGAGAAATTGTTAAGGGTAAGGACCAGTTCGGCCAAACGAATGAGAGTGTCGGTGGAAGGGTACTGTTGGGGACGTCGGGAGAGGAAGAAACAGAGGGCTTGGAGGCCCTGGTCATGATTGATGGAGGTGTAGAGGGATTGGATATCCATGGTGAAGATGAAGCGTTGGGGCTGGGGAAATGGAAGTATTGGAGGAGGTGGAGGGCATGGGTGGTGTCTCGAACGTATGTGAGGAGTTCCTGGACGAGGGGGGGGGGGGATAGGACAGTGTTGAGGTAGGTACTAGGGGGAATAGGACAGTGTCGAGGTAGTTCAGTCTGGTGCACCTTTGCTGGACTCCCTCAATAACGAGAATGTCCTTCCTCAGACTAGGAGATTAAAACTGAACACAGTACTCGGATTGTTGCCTCACCAAGGCCCTGTACAACTGCAGCAAGGCATTCTTACTCCAATACTCAAATCCTCTTGCTATGAAGGCCAGCATGCCATCAGCTTTCCTCACCACCTGGTGCATCTGCATACCAACCTTCAGCAAGGGTTCAGAAGAGATTTACCAGGATGTTGCCGGATATGGAAAGTTTGAGTTATAAAACTGGGACATAGAACTTTGAGAGATGACCTTATTGAAGTTTCTTAAAATAATGAGGGGTATAGATAGAGTTAATGGTAGTTGTCTTTTCTCCAGGATGGGGGATTTTTAGATTAGGGAGCACAATTTTAACTCTTCCAGAGACTGCACAATGCTGGAAAATAATCACCAACACATTCACCACTTCAAAGATCACTTCCTTAACTACTCTGGGATGTGGAGTATCAGGCCCTAGGGCCTTGTCAGGCTTTTAACCCCAACAATTTCCCCAATTCCATTTCCTGACTAATAAGGAATTCCTTAAGTTCCTCTTTCATGTTTGATCCTCTGTCCCCTGAAAATTATTTGTGTCCTTATCAGTGAAGACAGATCCAAAGTATTTGTTCAACTGGTGAGTCACTTCTTTGTTATCCATTATGAGTTCACTTAATTCTAGCTGCAAGGGACGTACATTTGACTTCACCAGTGCTTTTCTCTTCACATATCTGTAGAAGCTTTTTCAGTCAGTTTTTATGTTTACTGCAAGCTTTCTCTCCTATTCTACTTTTCCCTTTACAAATTAAACCCTTTGTTCTCCTCTGCTAAATTTTAAATTACTCCCAAGTCCTCAGGTGCTGCTTTTTCTGGCCAATGTATATGCCACCTCTGTGGCTTTAACACAATCCCTGATTTCCCTTGTTAGCTGTGGTTCCCTGTTTTACCCCAGGTAGGGATGGACAATTGTTGAAGTGCATCCATGTGTTCTTTAAATGTCTGCCATTAGCCTATTCATCATCCACTCTTCAGCATCCTTGGACAGCTTATCCTAGCCAATGCAAGCCAAAGTTAACTTTAATCTCAAAGCGGAGGCTTCCTGTGTCTTCTACTCAGTCATTAAGGTAGATTTTAAAAAGTTGAGTTAACAGACTGCTAACAGTAGAGTATCTTACAAATGCCTACTTTTTGCTTCTCGACTATTAACCAATCCTGTATCCATGCTAATAAATTACATCTGACTAAAAAAACCCTTATCTTGCAAATAAACCTAGCATGTAACACTTTATTGACTGCATTGAACAATCCCTTCATTTAGCCTAATAAATTCCTCCTCAAAAACCTTTAAGAAATTGGTCAAACAATTGCTGACTCTGCCTCATTGTGCCATGATTTTATAAGTATATTATTAAGACTTCCTGAAGATTTGTTCATATTTTAATTGAAAATGTATGTTTTTACTTCCCTTTGCACTACCTCCACCAAATTAATCTTTCTGAATGCTTAGTATTGTTATGTTCTTTGGTTTATCATGGAATTGATATAGAAAAGGAGCAGCTCACAAAATATAGGTCAAATAAGAATTTTGATGAAAAAGATTTTACTGAAAATAGTGATATTAATGTTCAATAAAAGTTTGACTTTTAAGCAATTATTAATTCTTTGCATTTCAACATACGCTGATACCTATTCTATTTATAATTTATATTGTTCATACATTTCAATTTGAATCTGATTTGCAATGTGTTGCTGTTGACACTGAAAACTTGGCTGACAAAGTTAGGTTGGTGTTTTTTCTGCCTTTTAACCACGATTCCAAGTGATTTCAATTGTGCAGGGACAATTAAACAATGGAGAGCCAATGAAAGTAATGCTCAACATGCAACAAATAAAGTAATTTAGGTATCTTAAGTTCTACTTTGAAATAACTAATGAAAACCTAGAAGCAAGCATTTCCTGAAAACAAAAAAGTAGTGCTGGAAATCGCAGCTTCATCAAAGTCATCTAAATTTGAAATGTTCGCTTGCTCTCTCCCCATGATACTGCCTGACCCGCTTGTTTTCAGCAAGCTTTCCTTGTCCATTTTCAAAAGAAAGTGCAAGAGATACAAACCAGTTACTTATTCTGTAGGTTAGTCAGGTGCTAACTGCCAATATTTTAAATTTGTCATTACTTTAAAAATATTTTTTAAAAAGGAATTTACAGCTTAACAACCGATTATTCACTTCCAATAGTCTATTCCAATGATTTTGATCCACACAGGCTTCCTTCGCCTCTCTTCATCTCCACTTATCAGTATTTCTTTCAAGTGTTTATCTACCTTCTGCGTTAAATATGCCCCTGATACATGGTTCAATTTACTTGTAGGAAGATCCATATTCTTGCTACTCTTTGGACTCTCCTTTTCTTTCTTACTATTGACTATCTTGCACCTATGCCCTCTGGTTTTGATGATAGGTATTTTATTTATGGACTGCAGCACATACAAGTGTCTATATATGTAAGCTTGCCATCTCATATATTCCATTCCAAGTGACCCAGACCATATATTTAGAAGTGCTTAAGAACATTGCTTCTTGAGAACTGTTAATATTAGCACCCTTGCTTATTCCCATGGAGTGGCAAGATTAGCTTACGCTTCCTACCTTTGTCTGGGAACTTTACCAACTCTTTAAACTAAAATATTGAGGTAAACCAGGTAAAATCTTGATTAATTTCTACAATTGAAACTGCCGATTGTGTATTAATGTTGGGGTTGGCCAACCATGTAAATCTTTGAAAAATCTTACAAATATTACTCGTTTGGTCTATTCTTTTTCTTTTACCCACAATTCCAAGGAATTTCAATTGGACGGGAACAATTAAGCAGTGGAGCCATTTAAAGTAATGCTCATCAGGCAACAATTTAAAAAAAAGAAAGCTTTTCCTGCCCAACATGAACAGAGAGATGAAGAGATACAAGCTAGCTTTGATTCCAAACCAGTTATTCATCCTGAAGATTAGTCAGGTGCTAACCGCAATGTGTTTTGGCTGTAGAATGAGTGTTTTATGAGAAGGCATGCAACCCACTGTGGGCTGATTCCATTTACTTTTAGCTTTCATGTGGTTACTTTTCTTGTAAGTTAAAGCCCAGTCACTAACACAATTGATTTACTACATGGTATTTTGAACAGAGAGGAGAATGTTGTGGACATTCAATCAAGTCATTTTTAGTCCTGTAGTTAGTTTTTTAGATTCGATTAGATTACTTACAGTGTGGAAACAGGCCCTTCGGCCCAACAAGTCCACACCGCCCCGCCGAAGCGTAACCCACCCATACCCCTACATCTACATTTACCCCTTACCTAACACTATGGGCAATTTAGCATGGCCAATTCACCTGGCCTGCACATCTTTGGACTGTGGGAGGAAACCGGAGCACCCGGAGGAAACCCACGCAGACACGGGGAGAACGTGCAAACTCCACACAGTCAGTCGCCTGAGGCGGGAATTGAACCCGGGTCTCTGACGCTGTGAGGCCGCAGTGCTAACCACTGTGCCACCGTGCCGCCCACCTCAAGAGTCACAATCAATAGTCTGGATGCAAATGTTTGAACAGTAGGTTCAAGCTATGAAACTGGTATGTCCATTCATCCAATATATAGTTCAGAGAAACATTAATCCCATAGTGACAATTGGATGCATTTAAAAAATCTCAAAAAAATCATTTCGTATATTCCGCATTAAACAAACATTTTAATGCAAATCAATAAATGTCCGTCATGCAGACCTTTTGAAATATCAATGATAGTAATCACAAGCATTCAAAACATCTTTATCATGTGGAAATAAACATTGTGCAATAAACAGATCAAAGATTCAGATCTATCAGAATTTTTTGTGGGTTCAGGTGTTTTGACAGACTAATGGATGCCTAGGCTCTTAGTTGAGCCTCAATGTGCATTCTTGGTGTTTTTAGAGTTTTACAGCATTTCTTCTATCTTCACTTAAAGCCTAATCTTTATTTTTCACTGCAGGGGTGCAAACAGAAACATAACTGCTAACCCCTGTAGAATGTCCCTAGATTGTTCGGCATCAGTCTGAATATCTTTTAAAAATGCTGTCTTATAGTTAATCTTTGCCTCCAATTTATGCTGTCTAAATCTTCTTCCATTAACCCTGCTGGTTTTCTCAGTTCTATTCTATTAATTTTATATTCTACTCATTTCTTTTTTTAAATTCCAGTTTTCTGACCTGTTTTGAATCATTAGCCAAACCCTAATTCTAAGTGATCTTTTGCATCTACTCTATTCATCTCACCTACACTCATAGCAGTTTACTACAGGTTTTCTGTTTGTAGTGAAACTTACAATCTGATCCATATTTTCCTCTGGAGTTCCCTTTTCAGACTCCCTCTTATGAATGACAGCAAGAACCATGGACTTCACTTTCCAGCATTCTGAATGAAGATATCCCACTTTAGTAACAGGGAAATACTTTGGATTTTCACCCATTGAGGAATGGTCACCGGACCTGAAACGTTCACTCTGATTTCTCTGCACAGATGCTGCCAGACCTGCTGAGCTTTTCCGACAATTCCTATTTTGATTCCTGATTTACAGCATCTGTGGTTCTTTTGGTTTTCATTTTGGATTTTCACCTCACCTTCAACACCTTCCTTTCTGATCTGATGAGAAGATCTTGAGGCATGCTGAGAGGTCCTTCCTTTAACAAAAACACAAATTGCTGGGGAAACTCAACAGGTCTGGTTGCATCTGTGGAAAGAAATAGATTTAATGTTTCAGGTCCAGTGACCCTCCTTTCATTACCTTGGCTTTTTGTCTTCCTTTCGCTCTTTTTTAGTTTATGGATCAGATTATCAGCAGCAGCTATTATTATTATCTGTCTAGCTATGACTTCAAATTTATTCACCCCCATAATAGGTAATAATGATTTGAGGAACACTGTCTACAGCCGACTACTCACATTAAATGGTCAATAACAGCCGGCTCTGCTAGATTCTCTGTCATAAAGGCAGAACTGATTAGCAATACTTTAGAGTTGATCAAATGCTATGAAGGTTCAAACTTTTGTCATTGCAAATTCTGTAAAGCCCACTCTCAAATGTACATGAAATTAAATCTCGCAAAGATGAATTCAACATGTATTGATAGAGAAGTCAGCAGCCTTTCTGGTTAGGCAGTAATTTTATTTGTCTGTACCAAGACGAATAGGCCTGAATGAGTGGACACAATTTTGTAAATGATGATGGGTGTCTCTCAGTGAAAGTAATTCTGCTCAAAAATCTCTGGCACTCTAACAAAGCTAATAGGCAGACTCGTTGATCATCTACAGAAATCCTAGTTATGGCTGCTGTCAGAACTCTGGGATAGTGCCCTGGAAATCAGGCCCCACAATTGCTGCAGTCATCACAAATATGAAAAGATTGAATCAAGCTATGCTGGTGAGAAACTAGACAACTCTGAAAGTCAGAGTGGGTACTGGGCAGTTCCAGTTACCTCTTGGTCCTATGGATCTCTAGCCTGGACAGAATTCACCAACATCTCTGCTTATACTTCATGGACAGCAACTGCCTGCAGCCACCACCACCCTCCCCCCCCCAACCCAGTCCAAAGTGTTTGGCTTTAGACACACACCAGTCTCAGCAAACCATCATGGTTCATCTCCAGTCCACTTAGAATTGAGTTCTCCATTTTAATACTGTCCTCCAGAACGTACTGGCACTTCTCACTGTTGCTGCCAGGAAACTTTCCACAGTGAGAAACATCCATTTCAAGAACTGGACCAGAGTGTTTCTCAGAGCTCCTCGCTTGTTCCCTTTATGGTCACTCATTTTAGACCTACTTGGATGCTCACATCATCTATTCCTTGCCTTTTTTCACTCTGTGTTGCCTTAACATTTAGTACAGCCACAAAGCCAGGCACCTTGGCATGATTGTCAGCAGTGACCAGTAAAGAATGTGGATGTGTTGCTATCCGGCTCTGTGCTACATCAGTGTTATATGAGTCATAGAGATGTACAGCATGGAAACAGACCCTTCGCTCCAACCCATCCATACCGACCAGATATCCCAACCCAGTCTAGCCCCACCTGCCAACACCGGCCCATACCCCTCCAAACACTTCCTATTCATATACCCATCCAAATGGCTCTTAAATGTTGCAATTGTACCAGCGTCCACTGCTTCCTCTAGCAGCACATTTGGTACATGTACCACCCTCTGTGTGAAAAAGTTCAACCAAATGGCCACATTTCAAAATCCAAGGCAGCAGTATTCTCTCTAATACTTTGTTCAACTATGCAGATCTCTGATGTCTGTGCATGACAGTGAAGGAGATATTGATGAGCTGATATGCTGATTAGAGTACATGGAAGCTCCCAGTGGCTGTGCAGCCTCGAGGGAATACTGGAGGGGGACTGTCATCAGTCAGGGGTAGCATTTGATCTCAATCCAGTGGTATGAACATGGTAATTCAGCCATTTGGGCCAGGGATTCTATAAATCAATATAGCTTAGAGAGTGAGCCAAGATCAGTCCTGCTGGCCTAGTGCAACCTATCCTGAGATTTGTGATAACTCATACAGGGAACTGCTCCATGGCAATCAGTCAAGGCTACCTGTCCAAGTTGGTCGGTGGGAGAACAGGGACAATTTGTGGAAAACCCTAGTCTTTCCTAGGGGCCACAGAACCATACAGCATAGAAAGAGATCCTTTAGCCCAGTCCATGCCAAATATAATTCCAAAAGAAAATAGTTCGACTTGCTTGCTTCTGGCCCACATTTGTATAAAAAAATTTCCCCCATGTCATTTTTTAAATCTTTCTTCTCTCAGCTTAAAAATGTACCCCCTAGTCTTAATCTCCCATCCTAGGGAAAAGACAATTACCATTAACTCTATCTATACCCCTCATTATTTTACAATCTTCTATAAAGTCACGTCTCAACCTCCTATACACCAGTGAGAAAAGCCCCAGCCTTTCTTTATAACTCATTCCATACCCGCAACATCCCGGTAAATCTCTTCTGAACATTCTCCAGCTTCATAATATCCTACATTCAGAGGAGTTATTAGGGGCCAGGGCTGTCATCTGTGGGGAATGGATGCAGCGGACTGGGAGGGGGAGCTGAACATATTGGGCGGCACGGCGGCACAGTGGTTAGCACTGCTGCCTCACAGCGCTAGAGACCAGAGTTCAATTCCCGCCTCAAGCGACTGACTGTGTGGAGTTTGCACATTCTCCCTGTGTCTGCGTGGGTTTCCTCCGGCTAATCCGGTTTCCTCCCACAGTCCGAAAATGTGCAGGTTAGATGAATTGGCTGTGCTAAATTGCCCGTAGTGTTAGGTGCAGGGGTAAATGTAGAGGAATGGGTCTGGGTGGGTTTGCTTCGGTGGGTCGGTGAGGACTTGTTGGGCCGGAGGGCCTGTTTCCACATTGTAACTAATCTAATCTAATCTAATAGTGGGAAGTGTGATGAAGCTGCTCCTTTTTTCAGAGACATCATAAACAACAAACATCGTAACATCTGGGGTTGAAGGGTTTTAGAGTCAATCCGTTTACAACTAACAGATACTGCCTCAGGCAGACGGCTTTCTAGTTTTAAAAAAGAACATCTGTACAATGAAAGGGAAGTGGTTTTCAGCTTTTTCTCTGGTTTGGTTTGGTTTGGTTTTAGCAGTAGTGTCAAAAAAGCTGCTGCACCCAAAGAAGCAGCTCCAGGCTGGTACTCTCTCTAACTTCTGTCCTGTAAGAATCTGCGTTGGATTTTACCTTTTGTGCCAAGGGCTGTTTATGGGGAATGTTGCAAGTTTTGGAACAGCATCATTTATGTTGGGATAATCTATTGGGTTTTCCGAGGGGTTAAGTTATTCGGTATTCTGTTATTTGTGTTTCTGTCAGTAATTTTGTAAATAAACTCTGTTTTGTTTAAAACTACATGGTTTGACCATTGGCATTTCTCCTGGAATATCCGCGTTACATTTGCTTAAAACAACTAGCAAGGTTAGGCTCTGGGCGACCTTCTTGAAATGTTTTGAGAGGTTCGGCCTGGTCCATAACAGAAGTGATCGTGCATTGAAGGATGTGGATGACTGCAGTGGGAAGGGGGATGGTGAGAGTGGAGATTATCAATGGTAATAACAACCTTAATGGGGGAGCAGTACATCCCGATGTTTGGCATGGCTAAGCTGCAGTGCCAAGGCTCAAATATTTTAGGAGATGACAATATAAATTAAAGAGATAGGCAGAGATGTACGGAAGCTCCGTTTTGATGGAGTAAGCAGGGAGTGAAAGGAAAGAAGGAACTTGGTAGGGTTGGGAGTGGCCAATTGGTTACTTCACTGATTCTGCAGCTCACTCTGCTAAACATGATTGTGTGCCAACTCCAATCCTTATCTGAAACACAAAAGTGTGATTGAATGTGGAAAATGGCTGCAAAGACACTCACTATTTCTTCATGGGAAATGAATATCATTGGCTGATCCAGCATTAATTGCCTGTCTCTAGTTGCCCTTGAGGAGAAGGTGATAAACCTTTTTGAATGGCTGTAGCCCACTTGCTATAGGGAGACCCACATTGCCATTAGGGTGGGAGTTCTAGGATTTTGGTCCAGCAACACTGAAGAAACAGTGAGAATCTGTGGTGGTAAATGGCTTGTAGGATTGGTAGTTAGCAACTTGGTGATGTTCCAATTTGTTTGCTGCCCTTGTCTCTCTAGGTCATAGTGTTGGGTTTGGAAGGTGTTGTCTCAGATGATTTGGTGAGTTTCTGCAGTGCATGGGTTGTCCACACAGCTGCTACTGAATGTTGATGGTGGAGAATGGCTGCTTGTGGATGTGAAGCAAATGAAGTGGGCTGGTTGTACTGCATGGTGTCAACCTTCTTGAGTGTTGTTGGAGCTGCACCCATCCAGGCAAGTGGAGAGTATTCCATCATACTCCTGACGTCTGACTTGTAGAAGGTGGACTGCCTATTTGCTCAAATACAAGCTTCCAGGTTAAGACAAAACTTCTGGTCTAAAATAAATGCTTTTGCTAAGGCCAAGTCAGAAGAAATTGTAAACAATTTGTACTTTTTTAAACTAATATTGTACATATGTGTCATAATTAAAAGTTACCTGACCATTTTAATGAAGTATTTGGAGATCTCGTGATTAATAAACAGAAGAGGCAGATCGTACTTTGTTGGATTTTGAAACCTTCTTTGTCTCTCATCATTTTCACCCTTGACAGCTCTACCTCCTTATTACACTGCATTCAGTATATGTAGCGGATGAAAACCAGCTTTAAGCCATCTTTAGCCACAGTGCCAATGCATCTTTTCCAACAGTAGCAAGACCCAGACGGCTGCTCCTGTCAATCATGAAAAAAGAACACAGAGAAATTCTCTTTTAAAAAAACTATGGTGAGATTATCAAAGACGAAGACATCCTGAATTGTTTATACTTGTGCAGTCCGTAATCAGTCAACTTGGGAATCAGACTCCAATAATCATCCAGAATATCAAGTGTAAGAACTTTTTGATTCTAAACTGAATGTAAATAGCATGGTCTTGATCTCTGAACTCAAACCGAGTTATTTATAAACTCATGCAGCAATGAATTACATTATTTTTATGTAACAGCCTGGAGACAACGTTTGGACAGAGGAGTTTCTGTACAATGTATTTGATAAGTATCTATATGGTAGCACTAATTTCTAACTGCTGATGTACTTCAACACTGACTATTAACATATTGCATAGCTATGAGTATATTTTTGTAATGACAAGAAAAAGGTACCCAAAGCAAATAGTAAAACAATTTTAAAAACCTTATAAACCTCAACAAAGAATTTAGACATCTTTGAGAAACCTTAAAATTTTATAGAGGGCAACTTACTAATAGCATTCTTTTGTCACTGATACATGATTGTTCCAAATGTTAAGGCTCTTAAAATAATTAGATGAATTTCAGGGTTACTTGAGGTCACAGTGCTTCTTGATAATGTTGATCTGCAGTGTCAGGATTTTCATTGTAAAGTCCAGATTTAGTCAAGAGCCCAAAATGCAAGTAATTAACTGATACTAGCAGATCTCCCTTGGTGCTGCTGAAAGTGATGTACGATATTAACCTGACAATGTGAGATTGGTGAAGTGCTTATAAATGGTGACGGCAATTGGGCCCTAGGTAGAAAGCTCTTAACACTTTACAAATTAATCTCTTCCATCATTGCATATGGAGACATAGAATATCTTCTGTGAGCATTAATGGAAGTTATTACAGCACCATTCTGCAGATATTAACTACACTAAAATTTCCAGCTAAAAGTATTAGAATTCATGAAACTTAAAATGGTGTAAATGAGCAGAAACAATTACAACACAAGTGCTGAACCCAAACCGAAATATTTGAAGACATATGGAAATATACTTCACAGCACAGAAACAGGCTGTTCAGCCCAAGAGACCACACCAACATATTTACTCCATCTTTTCTCATCTAACTCCATCTGTAGAATCCTCTATCCTCTTTGTTCTCATATGCTAATGTAGCTTCCCTTTAAATCAGTGCTTCACAAACTATCTTTCAAAATGGTCCCATTTTAACACTTGAAAATTAAGATGCCAAACAGAAACATTACAGTAATAAAATATCAAATTAACATTCAGTATATAATTGTTAAAGTTTGTGTGTTCTCGATCAACATTTAAACACATCATACAAAACGTGCATGTGTGCTTTGAAAGTAATTTGTAAAAATATGGTTTTACCTACTCACTGGTCCATTATTGTGAGCTGTTCCAGCTCTTGTACTTGACATGGTAATAGTAGATGAGTTTGCATTCAGCACGACTGATCAAGAGCACCATCAAGTTCCCTAAATGCCATCTGGACCTCATTGATTCCAATGTAACACAAGTGAAATAAACTTTTAATTTTCTATTACATTGACTATCTTTGCAGCTACTTCCTTTTAAATCCAAGGGTACAACCCATTAACCTTTAGCCTCAATTTTCAAAGTACTTTTTCTTTAGTGATAGTTATTGTGATTTTCTCTGCCCTACCTTTAGCCTCTTCATTATTAATATGTATGAAGTGCTATTAGTATCTTCTGCAATGAAGACTGAGGCAAAGTATTTATTAAACACCATTTCCTGCCTCCCCATTATTATTTCTCCAGCCTCATTCTTTGACATACTAATGTTCATTGTTGCTTCTCTCTTCCTTTTTATATATTTGAAGATGCTCTTACTATCTGTTTTTATCTTACTTGCCAGTTTACTTATAGTTCGTCTTCTCCCTCTTAATTATATTTGGGTTCCATTTTGGTGCATTTTTAAAGCTTTCCCAGCTCCCTGATTTACCACATATCTTTGGAACACATTATATGTTATTTTCTTTCAACTTGATATAATCCCAACTTCCCTGGTTCTTCATGTTTGGTTTGCTCATTCCTGATGAAGGGCTTTTGCCTGAGACTGCTCCTCAGATACTGCCTGACCTGCTTTAATCTTGACTCATGTTTGGTCTATCCCTATCCTAGTATCCATGTTCCTCGCTGGGATTTATGAGTCATGAACTTTTCTTTTAAACTTGTCATTGTTCGTCAACTGTCTTTCCGATTCACTCCCTTCCTGGTCGACTCCAACCCCAAGTCTACCCTCATTCCCATGGAATTACCCTTATTTAAGTTTAGTCATTGATTCCAACATACGTTTCTCTCTCTCAAATTGCTAGATTCTACCACGGTATTGTCACAGTTCCCTTTTAGTCTGAGGTCATTTATTAAACCTGCCTCATTACACATTGCCAGGTCAAAAATAGCTTGACCCAACAATTTGCTTTAGGAAACTATCCTGAATGCACTCTATGAATATGTCCTTACAGCTCATTTGCTAATTTGTTTTACCCAATTGATATGAAGATTAAAGTCATCCATGATTAATATATGGCTTTTTTCATTTGTTCTCATTACCTTCTGATATATTCTCTGTGCTATCAAGCATTTATTGTTAGAAAGCCTAGATTCCTACAGTGTCTTCTTCCCTTTGTTGTTTCTCTCCTCCAACTATCTGGATTCTATATCATTAGATCCAAGATCATTTCTTGCTAATGTACTAATTCCATCTTGTACTAACAATATTACCCCTTCATCCTTCTCTTCCTGTGTTTTTCAAAAGGTCACATACCTCTGAAGGTTCACTTTGATCTTTTAATTCTCACTCCACAATGATTGTCAGACCATATCCATTAACCTCATTTGTGTCATTAATTTACCTTATTCCAAGTCCTACATGCATTCAAGGGCCATTGATTTTGTCGTATTAGCATTTGTTTTCCTATTTGTTCCTATTTGCCTTTTTTACACTTATATACTTTGTCTCTTTCTGTCCCCTATTTGTCAAAATAGTTGTCCCACAATGCTGTCTTATCCCTTTGTTATAAAAACTTAGTTCCCTTGTCTCAAACCTCTCACCCTCTAATTAGTTTGAAGTCTCTCTACAGCCTTATTTATTTGATTTGTCAGGACTTGTTCCCAACACAGTTCAAGTGAAGACCATTATTCCACCAAAGCAGATCTTTATATACCAGTACTGGTCTCAGTGCTTCATTGCCAAAACTTAACCACCTGATTCCTGGAGGAAGAATGCCTCATCTTCCGCCTTGGGACCTTACAACCACATGGGATCAATGTGGACTTCACCAGTTTCCTCATTTTCCCTCTCCCCCACCTTATCCCAATCCCAAGCCTCCAAACTCGGCACCACCCTTGACTGGTCCTACCTGTCCATCTTCCCTCCTTCCCACCTATCTGTTCCACCTTCCCCTCCAACCTATCACTTCCACTCGCACCTTCATCTATTTATCACATTCCTAGCTACCTTCTCCCCAGCCTCATTCCCCCCTCCCACTTATCTCTCAGCGTCCTGGTGCACAAGCCTAATTTCTGATGAAGGACTTATGCCCAAAATGTCCACTCTCCTGCTCCTCTGATGCTGCCTGACCTGCTGTGCTTTTCCAGTACCACACTCACGACTCTGATCTCCAGCATCTGCAGTCCTCACTTTCTCTTAGCTTGGAAAGAGGAAAGGCTTATTGGGATGTTATGACATTTGAGTCCCAGGTAAGCCAGCCTATGGTTTCACCCTGGATCTAGAATCATCAACTTGTGACATGAACGTTCAGAGACATGGAGAAGATATTAGCGCCTTTGGAGGCTAACCTTCTGCATCCAACTAACTGGAGCTAACAATGAGAAACAGTTGCTTCCTCGTACATGTATCTATATATAACATCACAGTATCGATAATCAATGTCTCCATGTGGATTAAGGCACGAAGGGTGAATCTCGATCTGCCAACCCAAAATTTCCTCTGCTGTTTTGTTTCTGAACATGAAATAAATCTAGGATAGAACCAGTAACTTGCAAAAACATCAGTTAAAAAGATCCTGCAGATCAAAGAAATAGAAGGAAAAAAAGCAAAAGTCAGACAAGTGTGCCCCATATTACCGGGTACATAACATCAGTCAGAAACTTTGATTGAGGATGTTGGTTCTTTTAGTAGCTGCCAAAGTTTGATATCAACTTTTCTAATAACCTTAGCATGTTAACTATGATATATAATCAAGAAATTAGGGAACGAAACTTGTACTTTAAAAATAGATAGGTTAGTTAAAACTTAGTTGAAAGAAGTCAGTAAGGATGTTTCCTTCTCAATAGGGGACCAGTTGGAAATCTGAACCCTCTTTAAATCTGAATTCTATTAGTATTTTCCATGCAACATGAGTGCCACAGCTGAATTTCACCTTCTACAAATGTAAACAAATCACTAGCGTATAAAAACAAAAGGAAAGAAGACAAGGATCACAAGAATCACTGAGGTCACCATTCCCGATTGAATTGGTATTAACAGTACCATATCTGGCACCATATATACTCTATTATCAATGTATTGTTTGGGAAAACAAGAAGCTTTTGGTCTTAGAAAGAATGGTTAACTAACTCAAAGATAAAGATGGGCAAGGGCTCAATGGTCACTAAGGTGTGTGAGAGAGAGCAAGAAATGAACAAAGACGTACTATTAAAATCTGTTACCATCAAGCACCACAAAACCTCAGAACTCCAAAACACATGGGTTGACGGTCTCAGTTTCTGCATTTTACAGAACAGCTTCAGGACTGGTAAAGCACACTCAACTGCAATAGGTCATAAATTTCCTTTCCTTGTCTGATTAAATACTGTTTCATACTTAAACTGCTGCTTCTTAAACTCAATAAACTTGCAAAATAATTGAGTGTCAATATTGCAGGTAACTGTGATCATGAAACCCCTGGCCAAAGCCAACAGAGCTGTGAAACAGGGGTAGAAGTTTTAACAATACATTCACAGTGATGATAATGGGAGAGCAGCACAGCATTTGACAATGAATTGGCTCAGGCTTAGATGGCCGAAGGGCCTGTTCCTGGGCTGTAAATTTTCTTTGTTCTTTCTTCTTTGAATCCTACTTGGTTGCTGGGAACATGGACGTCTTGGCTTCACTGCCTGAGCAATTGCTACCTTCTCCTATAAAAGCAAAGATCTTGATGGAGAAAGATGTTGGGCATCCTATCAACCATCTTGGCTGTCTTTGGTACATTATGGCTGTTTTCTTCTGGAATAAGACAAAAAGAGGGATGGAATGAGACTAAAGTAGCTGACAGGAATGGTGGTATGTTGGGAGGGGGTGTGGGGGCAATGTGATTGGATGTTCTGAGTCAGTAGGCAGTATAGCAAGCATACAAGGTTAGTAGTGTGGGGCTTTGGGGCAGTGAGAGCAAATGAGAGAAGATGTTCCAGCAATAGTGGTGATGAGAGCCTTGGTGGGAGGTGGGTGCACTGGCAGAGTTTGCAGGAATATGGGGTTTTCTGTAGAAAGTCTTCAAATTATCAACAACAGAAAGGATTGATTATGATAACTATTCCACTGGTTAGTGATTCTGGAACTAGGGGTGTAGCCTGAGAATTTGAGCCTGACCTTTCAGGAGAGCAGTTAGGAAGCACTTCTACACGCAAAGGGTGGTAGAGGTTTGGAATGCTCCTCCCAAAATGGCAGTAGATGCTGGATCAGTTCCTAGTTTTCAATATAAGATAGATTTGTTTTTTTATCAAGCACCATTATTAAGGGATATGGGCCAAAGGCACGAATATGGAGTTGGGCCACAGAGCAGCCATGAACTCACTGAATGACAGAACAGACTTGAGGGGCTGACTGGCCTACTCCTATTCCTAGAGAGAAGATGGTGGTCATTTCCCTCACAGAGCATAGAAGGTCATTAGCCATGTTGCAACATTACTGGGTGTTTGTCCCCACTGTGGACACTGCACTGATCTGGGTGGCAATTTCAGGCCAGGATCTCGTGCTGTGGTCTCCTCAGATGGACCTGAGGGAAGAGCACAGACTTCTTCCACCCTACCATGTATAGTAGCCTCTCCGGGTTAGCAAATTAGGGAGCTAATGTCTCTTCCTCAAGTATCTCTGGGTAATTCTTCACACCCAGGATCTGTAAAGGGCAGTTCCCAATTGACAGCATGTGACATGATAGGTGGCTACATTTTAAACATACTGCTAAGATTCACAGGCAGTCCCTGTAATGCTGAGTACATCCACCATTGCTGAACGTATGATAGCATGAGTGGAGTACAATACAGGGTGCTGCAATACAGGGTGATGTGAGCTGCAGAGAAATTCCTGCATGAGAAAACGTACTAGAGTTCATGTAGGAACACTTCATGAAACGTAGCTGATTTTTGGTAAAGTTCAGATAAGCTCTCTATATTCCCTGGCAGCAGAACACTCAATGCATCATCATTCCTACCATCCCCTCACAGTTACAATGCAGGCCAGTGAGCTGGTTGAAGGAGAAAGTTAGGGGTTCAGCTCTGATGGCCTCAGCCTGAGCCCAAGTGCTGCTTCTGCCCTTTGGGTAACAATTTTCAATGGTATTCAGAAGAAGGCCAGCAGTGCCATAACTGGATCCAGTAGCAAGGTTTAAGAGGAGAAGGAATATTTTTTTCTTCAACTAGTTTATTTCACACCAATAATGCACAATGATATGATCTGGAGAGAGAGAGGCCAAGAGAAGAACAGGGCAAGTGTTGCTGCCTGGCCGTTACAAGGGCCATTCTCAGGGGAGGGGGAGCTTGCAATTCCAATCATCTCTCTGCAACCCCAGGTGGGGGTCACCCCATAGTTTTGGAGCCACTGCCTTAAATGCATCAAAAGTATTGACCATTTATGTATTATCTATGTCTACACGACCACTCCCTCTAGTAGTTCTACATTGTCACCACTGCCTGGGGGTAAACAAGTTACACTGCATGACCAGCATGGTAGCTCAATGATGAGGACTGCTGCCTCCCGTTGCCAGGGATCCAGGTTCGATTCCAGCCCTCTGCTGCCTGTCTGTGTGGAGTTTGCACATTTTCCGTGTGTTTGTGTAGGCTTCTTCCAGGTGCTCTGGTTTCCTCCCACAGTCAAAAGATGTGCAATTTAAGCGGATTGGCCACGCTTTGTGGGCGGCACGGTGGCACAGTGGTTAGCACTGCTGCCTCACAGCGCCTGAGACCCGGGTTCAATTCCCGCCTCAGGTGACTCTCTGTGTGGAGTTTGCACATTCTCCCCGTGTCTGCGTGGGTTTCCTCCGGGTGCTCCGGTTTCCTCCCACAGTCCAAAGATGTGCAGGTCAGGTGAATTGACCATGCTAAATTGCCCATAGTGTTAGGTAAGGGGTAGATGTAGATGTAGGGGTATGGGTGGGTTGCGCTTCGGCGGGGCGGTGTGGACTTGTTGGGCCGAAGGGCCTGTTTCCACACTGTAAGTAATCTAATCTAATCTAAAGTGTCCAGGCGAAAGTTGGTCCTGCAGATGCTGGAGATTAGAGTAGAGCTGGAAAAGCCCAGCAGGTCAGGCAGGATCCGAGGAACAAGAAAATCAATGTTTCGGGCAAAAGCCCTTCACCAGAAGTGAGGCAGGGAGCCCCCCATGCTAAGGTGTCCCAAAGTGTCCAGGAATGTGTAGTCTAAATGGATTAAGCATGGGGTTATGGGATATAGTAGGAGGCTAGGTCTGGGTGAAACATTTTTCAAAGGATTGGTATGGACTCAGTGGGCTATATAGCCTCCTTCTGCACTGTCGAAATTCTATGAAGCCTACTGGATTTTTTATATTAATGGCACCTAGTCATGCTGTTTCCCACTAATCCACTTATTCCAAGAAAAAGATTTCATCATATAGAAGACCTCTTTTAGCTCATGCTTTAGTCACCTCATCTCAAGAAAATGTGATCGAGTTTTCTCAATGGATATAAACTTCCCAATCCCATTTCTTGATATTCTTGTAAATCTTTTCTTTTAACAAATATGAGTTTCAACTCATTCAGCTACCTTTCAGGTGCACAGGTACAGTGCCCTGGTGACCAGTGCAGCTTCAAATTTTTAATTTTTAACCTAGGCTAAACCTCCTTTAAAAAGTTAATGAAATCAGGTTGTTATATGAAGGCAGCTTCTCAGTTCATGCAATAGCAGGAATCTACAACAAGAGAATCTATAAAGTCACGTTCTGGCGAGTGTGCACTCATGCTTTTAGGCAGGTGAATGTTGATCAATCAATTAATTTCGTTACCTGTCCTACGTTAAATAAATCATGCCTCAATTGCAGACTAAACGTTGACCTGTTAAGAATGTGCACTTAAGCTGCCAATCAAGCATAAAGTTAGTCCTGTGGGCAATATTTGGTGTATTCCTGTAGATCTGAGTAGAGGCCGAGGGTGACTTTCTATCACTTACTTAAAAAATGAACAGATAAAAGAGGCATACTCTATTTTCTAGGAGACATGCAGCCTGCCTGTTTGAATAGTTGTGGTGCTGAATCTGACCAAATTACCAAATATGGGACATAAAAATTTGCACATTTGATAAATAATTTGCAAGATCTAAAACTCCCCCCTGAATCGCTCCATCTCCTTCTCCTTCTTTAAGGCACATCTTAAAACATACAACTTAAACCAAGCTTCTGAACACTTATTTTCATTACTCTTCATATGGCTTGATGTGATGTTTTGTCTAATAATGCACATGTCAAATGGCTTTGGATGTAGCTCTTGTATTATGGCAGTGAACTGAGAATAGTCAACTGAAAAGTTAGATCATATGTTGGCCATTTGCTGTACACCACCACTATCTCTAACTATTGCTTTTGTTTTTAAAAACATAATAATAATTTGCTCAATTTGAACTATATTATCAATGTTTTGGTTACATCTAGTCATTCATAGCCATTCAATGCAACTGCGCAATCTCAAAAGGTATAAGCTAGAAAGATTTCAGCAGATGACACAAATCCCTGTTATAGGGTATCAAGAATGGGCAGCATTGATCAGGACTAACTGTCATCAGCTCACCTGAAAATAATTCATTCATAAAATATATCTCCAAACAGACAAACAGAAATCATGTCCAAACCATGGACCATGTACAAAATGGTGCAGTTGGGGTGATATGGTGCGTTTGAAAATCTAAAGAAAATGAATGAGGGGCAGCCTGAAAATAAACAAATATATTGTCTGAAGAGCATTGGGTGGAAGGAATTGTCCAGTGGAAGAGACTAAATATAACTTAGAATTTCCGTCACATTGCTACTAATTCACTAATCCAATTAATTATACTTAACTCAAACATTTCAGAAATAAGCCTTTTTCTGATTAAGTGCACCATATTTATGGAAACAAAAGAAAGCGCTGTGGATGCTGGAAATACTCAGCAGACCAAGTGGGCATCTATGAAGAGAAAGAGTTAACCTTCCTTTAGATCTGATGGAATATCGTTGACCTGAAGTATTCATACTGTTTCTCTCTGCATACATTGCCTTATCTATTGACAGTTCCCAGCAATTTCAGTTCAAATTTTACATTTGTTGAACTTATTTCCATCCATCCTTTCCATGCAACTACTGGATCATAAAATGTGTCAAAATTAAACATTAGCAACATGAAGAGAAATGATGAAACATTGTTAAGTTTAATGTTTTGAACTCACTGCCTTATACTTAATATACCAATGAAAATGATGAATTGTAAAATTTAGGAGGAAAACTCTCCACTGCTGCAAATTTGAAAAGAAAGCAACACTTCCCTGGAAGCTTCAGCCACTGAATTTGCATTGTCTGAGGTCATCCAAGCTTTTGACCAGCGTCACTGGTGTCCCTCCTCGGGTTTGCTGAACAGGTGGCTATTAAAGGGGTCACTAGGTATATTTAGCAACTGAAACTTGAGTAAAATCGCTCTGTGATTGGTCTGCCAGTTCACATGTTAATTTAGACGCTGATGCAGCCTGTAGCTCTTGCCCAGCGTTTCTTGGGAGGGGAACGTTGGGGAGGCTGTAGCTGCTGGGGAAAATTACTTTTAAATATCACGGGTAAGATTTTGTGATTTGTCTTCATGTCCGGATTGTAAGATGTTCTTGCAAAGAGGTGCTATACTTACTATGTGCTTTAATTACTATACAGTATATCTGATCAGATCAGAATCGATTTGGTCTTCAATTAGTGCACAGTAAATCTTTGAAGTTATTATTCTGTTTGATCCTTTGTTTAAGGATATTTCCAACATGGTGTAACAGCCACTCTGGTTTTGTTGTAATTGTGGAATCGTGTAGAAGATGCTGCTTATTTTATTAGAATATTAGAACATCCAGAGAGAAAAAAAAGTTCAACGGACTCTGTTCCTAAATTTAACTCTGTGCACTTTGCTTGCCTCAGAAGGAATTGCAACTCAGCTAGCTAAACTAAACCAGCCAATCGCACAGTACCATTAACTTATGTGACAAATTTCTCGAAGCATAGGAGCAGCTGTTGCAAACCCTTGCTACTTGATCTAAACACTTCCCTCCCCTCCCCATGTATTGTGCCATCCATGGAGACTTAATACTGACAGTGCAAGCAAATCATTCCTTGAACAAAACTTTGCAAATAAATACTTAGATCTTCATTTTGTTTAATTATTTGTCATCAGCACTTAACTTACTTTCCCCCTCCTTTTTACAGCTGTAAATTTAAGAGTGCAGAAACTGAAGGGAGTACATTCCTATGGTAATTGGACAGTGTCAAGTCTCATTTCTATGAGGTCGTTAGTTATACTTTTTTGCTGACGCCCAGCAAGTATTTTTGTACGGTATGTCTGCCATACATTATTTGTCTATCTAGATGTGTATATAGAGCACCTCAAGGGTTGATTCTTTCTGGATCCCATAACGGAGCCCTTTAAGATAATTTACATTTACAGATTTTCTTTAATGCATCTTCTTTGACTTACCTGTGCATTTTAATCTTCCATTTGGTGCATTGTACTAGAATCTAACAACTTGCTTTGCTTTAGGACGCTCAACCAGTGATAAACAGTAAAAATGGAAGACGATGAGGGAGAATATGAGGAATATGAAGAGTATGAGGAGTATGAAGTGGAGGAGTATATTACGGTAAGAAATGTAAAAGGGTTGTGAGAAACAGGATCAGCTAGGGAAAAAAACAGCAACAAATCTTCTTTCTTACTGCAGTTTTGACTAATATAGTGAACACTTAAAGAGCTATTTTCTAATTATATAGTCCACCAATCAACATAGTCATTTTGATACTGGTTAAATCATTATAGCAATGATTTTTTGAAAACCATTAATGTTAGCACAAGTACACTCTCAAGTCTGGCTGTCCAAACCTCATGCGATCAGAAAACAGGACTGTTTTATGATTGTTCCCCCCCCCCATTCTAAATGGGTTGCACTGATGTATGAAACTTGTAGAGCCATGCGACTTACTAAATCCATTGTATTTTCTCAACAAACCTGGTCAGAGGTGGTATTACACACCTTTGGAACAGGTGGGACTTGAACCCTGGCACTGCTGCACCACAAAAGCCCTTTTTATGAAAAAAAACTCTATTTTTCTAATCAACCTGTTTAGAGGTGTTCTTACACAGTTCTAGAGCAGATGGAACTTGAGCACAGTCCTCCCCGTCTGGAGTATGGACACTACCACTGCACTACAGAGCCATTATTGAAAAAGTACCTTTAATCAACCTGTTCAGAATTGCTATAATTCATCTCTGGAACAGGTGGGACATGAATCCAGGCCTCTCGGTTCAGAGTTAGGGACATTATCACTGCACCGCAAAAGCTCTTATTAATGGGTAAGAGATCAATTAATATCAGCAGTAATACTGCCATTAAGCTGAAGTGTTTTGCAATCAGATCATTTGGTTTCCTTCCAGCGCCTTGGGGTTCCGATCTGTACCAATTTATTACTGAAAACGGCCAAGTTTCACAATTAGGCATTGCCTCCTTTCTGAAGCTGTTGGTTGTTATGAATAAGTCTACCTGCATTTAATCTGCAAAAAATTCACCTTAATGATCAAGTACAGTTATATGTAATCTCCAGCTAAAATTGGGAGGTTGACCTCAACAATTAAGCGATATCTTTTCCCCTAACAGCACAAAAATGTTTCTTCACATCAACAAACAGCAGGCATGTTGTTATTTCTGTATACAGACTCCAACCCCCCCAATAGCAGCAACTCTTTATCTTACAGCTCTTAAATAGAAACGTACGTTTCATATGAAAACAGAACTGAATAAGATTAAACAAAAATGGATTTTTCAACAATTAAAATAAAGTTACACTTGCCTCAAGGTACCGAAATAAAAACTTCAAGTCAAGTTATTTTAATTACTCATTGCAGCTTTCTCAGTTCGTGCCAGAGTCATTCGCTGGACTCAGATAGTTTAGCAGTCAGCATTTAATAAAAGGCACGCTGAACATGCAGAAAGAATTCAGCATCCGTGTTCAATCCGGCTGAGCACTCACTTCTCAAGTGGTTGATAGGGTAAAAGCTGCTCTAACAGATCTGGAATAAAATAATCGGCGATCAAATCCAACGGGAACTAACCGGTCTTCAGTATCGTTATATATTACATACATATACCGTGCCTCGAGAATTGGGCGATGTCCGAAAATCAGGCTTTTTTAAAAAGCTGCGACCACGATTTTTATTTTAAAAAGTTATGAATAACGAAGAAAATAACTTCCTGGCCTTTCAGGCTCAGCTAGATGTTGCTTTGGCTTGGCGCCGCACCGACTAGTTGTTGGTCTTTTCAGGCATTCCAAGTACTCCCTTGAGCCGACCCGAACCCCCCCAACACTTTTCCCCATCCTCTCACCACCCCCATCTGTATTCCTGCATGGATTCAGTCCCAAGTTTGTTTTAGTTTTGAAACGCTGCACTTGTATTGATTTTAGATAAATAATGGACAGTCATAGAGATGTACAGCATAAAAACTGCCTCTTTGGTCCAATTTGTCCATACTGACCAGATGTTCTAAATTAATCTAGTCCCATTTGCCAGCTTTTGGCCCATGTCTCTCCAAACCCTTCCTATTCATGTACCCATCCAGATGCCTTTTAAATGCTGTACCACTTCCACCAGCCTCCACCACTTCCTCTGGCAGCTCATTCCATGCATGCACCACCCTTTGTGTGAAAAAGTTGCCCCTAAGCTTCCTTTTAAGTCTTTTCCCTCTCCCTTAAACTTAGTTATAAATCACATATCACCAGGTTATAGTCCAATAGGTTTACTTGGACTATAACCTGGTGTTGTGTGATTTTTACCTTTGTCCACCCCAGTCCAACACTGGCACTTCCACATCATGGCTACCCTTAAGTCTATGCCTTTAGTTTTGGACTCTCCCACCCTGGGGAAAAGACCTTGGCTATTCACCCTATCCATCTCCCTTATGATTTTATACAGTAATGTAAGGTCACCCCTTAACCTCAAGCTCCAAGGAAAATAGCCCTAGCCTTTTCAGTCTCTCCCAGCAGCTCAAGCCCTCCAGCCCTGGCAAAACCCTAGTAAATCTTTTCTGAACCCTTTCAAGTTTCATAACATTTTTCTATAGCATGGAGACCAGGATTGAACATGATATTCCAAAAGTAGTCTAACCAAATTCCTGTACAACCACAACATGATCTCCCAACTCTTATACTCAATGCTCTAACCAATAATGGCAAGCGCACCAAACACTTTCTTCACTATCCTATCCACCTCCAATTCCACTTTCAAGGACCTATGAACCCAGCACTCCAAGGTCTCTTTGTTTGGCAATACTGCCTAGGACTTTCCCATTAAGTGTATAAGTCCTGCGCTGATTTGCCTGACCAAAATGTAGAACCTCACATTTATCTAAATTAATCTGCTACTTCTCAGCTCATCGGGCCATCCAATCAAGGTCCCATTTTACTCTGGGGTAACCTTCATGGCTGTCCATGACACCATATTCATTATTTATCAGGAATAAGTGATCAAATCTTAATTTCTTCCTTTTTGACAGTTTGCTAATATGTTTTCATAATATTCTGTGATAACTGAAATTTATACTTGGTCAACTTCCTCAATATTTTTAAAATCATTGTTTATTGTCATGGTGAGACTTTGTTTCCTTCCATCTTGTAGACTGCTAATTTACAGCAAAAATCAATCTTTAATTAAACCAATGAATATACATTTGATTTGTTCAATCTATATATTTTTACCTGCAGCTTGAAATTTTCTGATGAATTATAGTGGCAGCCAATCCTTGTTAGCAGGAGTTTTATTAGATTATTCACTTTAGAAAGCAGGATGATTAGTGTTGAATTGGCACGCTGATAGAATAATTTCTCCAAATATAAAGCTCACACCAATAGCACAGAGTTCTCCTGTTTAACTCTTACTAATTAAGTGCACAGATTAATGTATTGAGCTGTTAGATGCACTTTGGAGGTTGGTCTAGACTTGATGAGCTGAATGGTCTCTATCTGCACTGTAGGAATTCTCTGAATTGGTGGCAGGGTTCTGTAATTGACTGTAACATCATGGATTTAGGAAGGAAAACAACTCATGACAATTTTCACTGTTGGTCACCAGGAAGTGACATCTAGTGGAAAATATATGCACGCAGTCAGTGTAAGGTGACTGATCAGGCTCAGTTGTAATTCCCTCAAGAATCAAAAGTGCTCACTGAAATTGTCTGCGTTCTAATGAACAGTTGTGAGAAACTACATTGGGCATTTCAACCTTAGAAGAGGACAGAAAGAAATTTGGACAAAATTATTAATCACCCCTCCCAAATGCAGTATTTGGTGCTGAAATATACCAGTTTTCTTTCCCCCACTTTCTCCTCCAGGAATAAAAATGACAATTAGAACATAGCAACTATTGCTTCAGGTGAAATTAGGAAATGTAGCATAGGCTGAGAATTAAACTTAGTCCCACTAATTCTATAGTACAATATACTACAAATGCTATAATCAACAATCAACAAATCATAGTATGATGTACTATGTTTATTTTCAACCACAATAACTAATAAAAATGATAATTGAAATATATAGAATTCATAGAGGGCTGCATGGATTAGATGGTGTAGGGTTTACTCTTCTGATGATCTAGAACTGGAGATCATTCAAGTTAATCAATCACATATAGGATTTGAAAATTTGGAAATCTTTGGAATTCTGCAGCCCAGAGGACTTTGCATATATCTATTGCGCACTTTCATAACTGAGATTGTTGGATCTTTAAGCATAAAGGATATGGTGATAGGGGGAGAATGTGGAGTTATGAAGTTCAGCCGTGATCTTGAATCATATGGCGTACTCTTAATCCTTTATCTTATGTTATTTATATGCTTGATTTTTCTCACGGCAGTTATCTAGCTAATCCTTCAGTTCCATTAAGATATACAATCAATGTCAGGGCAATGGGATGAACAATAAATTTTGAAATACAAAATTTGAGAGTACATTTGCCTATCAAGCCATCATGGAAATTGGGAAAAAGGTTAGTCAATTGTATTATTCTAAAATGAGAGCACAGAGAAATATTAGTCTTGCAAATATTGAGAGGTGGATAAAGTAATAGGACTTATAATAGGGTATAGTTTGGTTATATTAGAAATCTGTCATAATAACATTGTGTCTTCTAGAAAAAATATGCCACATTTAGCATAATCAGAGTCAGGGAGTCATGCAGCGTAGAAACAGGCCTTTCAGCCCATCAAATCTGTGCTGACCAAAAAGAACAAGAATAACGATTGGCAGCCCTTATAATATATTCTGTTCAAAATCAAAACTAACAAGATTAATCCAAATAAAAAAGTGATGCTGATAAAGAACTGTGATTAAGTGTTCCCAAATCCAAATGTAAAAGTTGTGAGAATATTTTAAGAACCAAGTGCAAATATGTTAATCTATGTTGAGCTAGTTTTCCTGTTGATTGTGTTGATGAATAAAAAAAACTTTATTCATTTTATTGTGTATGTATTGTTTAGCACTCCACTCGCTTGAATGAAGGTGTCATAAGTCACCGCATGCCTCCATTGTGATATGTGTACTTTTTATCTGCTCGTTATGCATTTTTCCATACCCAGGATGCTGGTAATCTTGTAATCATTTTCCCAGCTACATTCTCCATCATTCAGATAATAATCATAATCATGGCCTTTTGTTGAACACTTTCACGTTACTTTCAGAGAAACGTTTGCAGTGTTGTATCAAGCAATAAATGTTGTCCAAGTCAAAGATTGTTTTTCATACCATCAACACGATGAGTGGCTCATTTTCATCCATGCCAAATTTGTTCCATGTTGTCATTGTTTTCTTGACAATGGCTGAGAACCAGCTCTGGAGCGAGTCCATGCAGTCTTGTTAAATAATTGAATTTGAAGTTGCAGCCAGTTACACGACAATGTTTCAAACCTTAAACTGAGTGGGAGATTCTAGTCTAGTGACAGGAGATCGTAGAAAATATGAGTCAGCCTCAGGCTAGTTATAATGAGCTAAATCCACCAAAAATAGACTTGGGTACACAATTACACCAGCTTCAAAATGACTGATGTGAATCAGGTAGCTTGCACTATGGGGATTACAAAAGGTCATCTGAACAGTCTATCCATATCCCAGTTCAGCTACTGACATCATAACAAAATAACTCATGCAGTTGATGTTTTCTTAATGATCTACAGACTTTTTTTTAAACCAGCCTGTTCAGAGATATCATTACATGTGCTTGGAGTAGGTGTGACTTTAAATCAAGCCTCCTAGCCTAGAGGTAGAGACACCATCAGTATACCACAAGGGCCCTTAAGAAATTTGCATTCGATCCACAGTTCCCATCAGATCAATAAGCAGTCATTCCTCGACTGGGAATCAAACATGGGCCGTGGTGATAGCACCAAATTCCAACCATTAGACCATCAGAGAAACTCTTCATGATCGATGATAGACCAAATGTTATTAATTATAGCTGGGAAAATATTGCTGATTTCAGCCATTTAAAGCATTGTCCACTTTAATTTAATTGAATAAACCTCATTTTATTTTGAATAATAACTAATAAATACAATGAAATAATAAATGAAGCTGCTCAGCAATATTTTGTATGTGTTATTTTATTTAAACATCAAGATTTTAACTAATTTTACAATGATTACAACATATAATTAGATAGCTTTAGATATGTTCTGTTGATTAATTGCCTGCACTGGAATAATCCCTTCCCACTGATAATTCTAAAGTTTTGATAAACTTGATTTCTAAACACTCTCTAAGTTGCAAAGTTCAAAGTTCAAGAACCATGCCAGGGCTTGAACACAACAATCCAGGCTAACATAGTTTTGCAAAGCTGTAGGAGTGCTATACTATCAGAGGCGCTGTCTTTTGGATGAAGTGTTAGACAGAGGCACCATGTGCTCTCTTAGATGTAAAGATCCCATGGCATTATTCCAAAGAAGAGCAGGAGAGTTATCCCTGATATTGCGGCCAATATTTATCCTTCAATCAGCATCCCAGCAAAACAAATTATCTGGTCATTATCACGTTGCTGTTTGCGGAAGTTTGCACTGTGCAAATTGGCTGCTGTGTTTCCTATAATACACCAGTGTTGACACTTTAGAAGTTCTTCATTGGCCATTATGTTTGGTGGGCATATCTCCATTCCTACTAGTTGCAGTATGCTCATTTCTCTCATTGGGCAGAGAGAAAAAAAAAATACTTTTGAACTATTTTGGGACACTCTGATGCGAAAGGTGTCTATTTATATCTGCTTTTTGAGGAGATAATTGCCTGTAGTTCCCAGGGATGGGGGATTTCAGTTATGTGAGAGCAGAGGTGATTAACGTGTGATTTAACAGAAGTCATCAAAATTATGAGGGGTTTTGATAGAGGGAATAAAAAGAAACTATTTCCACAAATGAGAAGGTGGTAACCAGAGAGCACAGATTTATGATAATTAGCAAAAGAACCAAAGGGGATATCATCAGAATTTTGCTTTGTACATCGAGTGCTATGATCTCGAATGGTGGAAACAGATTCAGTAGTATCTTGAAAAATTTGAGGAATAAATAAGCAAGAGTTAACTGTATCAAAATGCCATCACATGGATGATGAGCCAAATGTCACCAGTCAGTGTTGTAAGGTTCTGAGATTATGTCTTTGCATTCAGTTTAGCACGGAAAGTAAATCTTCACTCATAATCTTCAAATATAGGGACCCACATGATATTGTATTGAACTCTCATTCTTCTGTCTCCCTTAGTGTAAGTCAAGAGCATTTTTGTCTTGTTGAAAGTATACTCCAGAGATTGCTTCTTAGTAATAAAGAAAATGTTGCTGTCAATATAGTTCAATCAGCCATCAAGCCATAGAGCTTTTATGGCACAGAAGATTATTCAGTCAATGGAGTTTCTGTAGAGGAATCCAATCAGTTCCATTCCTCTCTTAGCTAATTTCCCTCAAGTACTATCTTTATTGAATCATTCTCCCTATTATTGTTTATAAAACTTTACCCATCTCTGAGGTGAAATAGTTCAGTCTAAACTTGCTAGGAGAGACTTTCTTGAATAAATGTCACATTTCCCATTTTTTATCCCTTTGGCACCTTGAAATGTTCAATAGAAATTGGAAAATTAAGGAAAACCTTTCTTCATTTTCCCCAGCCGATTAGATACATGAATAAAAGAACCAACGTATACTTAAAGATAAGTGATTAACACCATCAATTGCATGTGATCTAAACTGAAACAATGTAAGTGTCTGACTGTGACCTCAGAAGCTACGTCCTTTCTTCTATAATACCAGGAGTTACTGTAGTTCAACTGAGTAGTCATTAATTTCAATCACTCCATAGCAAGTTGTAAGCTTATTTTAATAAATCTTCTGGCACCAGGGGAGGGGAATAAGATGTTCATTTAAGATACATTTTAAAAAGTCATCTCCTTCACCGATAATATTCAGGAAAGGAAACCTGTAGATTCCAGGTCCACACTAAATGGTTGCTTCTTATAAACTCACCCAGCCATTCGATTGCAAACAGTAAAAGAAAGAACTGGTATTTTATATCGTGACTTTCACAACCTTAGGACACAACAAAGCACTTCAAAACCATCAAGTGCTCTTTAAGAATTTTGTTTGTAGGAAATCTGATTTTATGCACAGACAGGTCTAATAGCAGCATTGAGAAAAATGACAAGATAGTCTGTTTTAGTCAGGCCCATTGAGGGATGATATTGTCCCAGGGGCCAAGAATAATTCCTTTGCTTTGCTGAAATAGAGAACCTTTTATGTTCACCTGAGAGAGCAGATGTTTAAAGACTCATCTGTTGGTAATGTAGCACTGATGATCCAACCGAACTGTTCTGCCCAAGTCTCTGGAAAAGGCCTTTAACCCCAAACCCTTTGATAGAGATCTGAGTAAGGCTGCTGAACTGGAACAAATACATTTTTATCACCATGAAAGGATGGGTAATAAGGAAAGCCTTGAAAGAATTAACCACATCCCTAACAGATTGCATTAATGGAAACCAGGAAAAGCCTTTAAAAGACACTGAAGTTTCATCACATGTTCGTATTTATATTAGCCCTCATAGAATTACATGAAGAATACAAAATGAAAATCGATGGTTAATCCAATGTAGCATTTTGCATATCTCCCACATGAACAAAACTGCTAATCATGTGTACCCACACTCCCCAATGACAATTTGATTTCCCATTCTTTCAACCAACGATCATAGCCTATTCTGAAAAGTTGACCTGATCTCGCTTCAGTGTCATGGAAATCTGAATTGCTCTCCTCTAAGGTCTGTTGAGCTGAGGTCAGCTGAAATGATAAAAGTAAAATTAATAAGAGTTTTTATCAGCCAAGCATATTCATTAATGTAGGGCAAAGTTATGTTAGTAGAGTTTCAATACAACACATCCACAACTCAATCTATTGATGGAACAGGTTCATGGGGTTGAATAGCCTACCATTGACTCTATAATCCTAATCATAAATTGATGCAATGCAAGTATCCCCAGGTAGTTTGAAGAATATCAATTACAATAAGTCAATCTTGAAGGCTTTTAATGGACTCGCACAAGAGTTGGAAAATAATGGGATAAAGTGATAACTTTTTTTGTCTTTGATTCTCTGTGGGATTTGGCCTGTTGTAGTACCATACATATGAAGGTGAAAAGGTGATAAAGGGAAAAGAGATTACAAAGGTTACAGAGGTAACAAAGGTAATTGCCTGTACCCTATATGTTACAGGCATGCATGAAACAGTTGGTTATGTGGGCTGCTGAGTTAAATATAGTGGCTGAAGTGAACTGTCTAGCTGGAAAAAGCCAAATTTGCCAACTTGCATGAGAGCTTCCTGATAGTCGTTTTATCATTATCCTTTCCTGAGAAGCATCAGGTGTGCAGTTAAACAGGCTGCTATTGATATGTCCGATTCAGATGCTGTCTGACTGAAACCCTTACCCTGAAGCCATATGCTTTGCTGATCTTCAAAGCCACCAGAGTGATACACAACACAAGCCAAATGTTAGCATTTCTATGTGAATAAATTAATCTCCAAAAGAACAGGTTGTGTACAGAATTAAGTAAATTACCACGTTCAAATGCACTTTCAAGTCACTTACTGATTACTATCATCATCACAACTTCCTTATGAGCAATTCAGACCAGTTTCCCAATTCAGATAAATGAATGGAATGTTGTTGTTTCAACCATTGTTGTGAAAGACTTGGAATTTACTTGAATTAGCCTTTGCTCTGGGTGTAATCAGCCTATGAAAACCAACAAAAGAGAAGTGAATGAAAAAGATTGAATGAACTGAATTATATAATGTCATAAATGTGGCTAAGAGTTAAATCTAAGAAATGCATAGCATAACAAACTTTAGAGATCTTCATGCAAGCTGATAGATATTGGTCCAACCTCAGGTAGTATCTTTCCACTGTATACATCCTGTAATAGTGAACATTCTCTCATTGGTGCCGCATTGTAATGTGGTGCTGGTCATACTGGGTAAGTGTCAGTAAGGTGAAGGCATGATTTGTGATTTCTTTAACGACCTGCTAAAACATTTGGAAACTCAATCTGTTTAGAATTGAAAATGCTTGCGGTATCGGACTGTGTCTGATGAGCAGCATTGGGTCTTCACAATAAGCTGCATGGATAATGTTTGATGGATTGTCTGGCTAGAGACCAAGGTTCGAGTTTATGGTTTGAAATATTGTAGAAGAATTCTTCTGAAGAAATTTTTTTTCCCCAGATTTTAAAATGTGTGCATTATTGCTTACTTTGGTTTCAGGCTCACTCTTACATAACTGGCTTATGTAAATTTACAACGTAGTCTTTACCAAGTCGGAAATTATCACGGTTGTTTCTGTCGTACACAATGTACTTGCAAGCAACTTTGTTGCACCTTAGCATTTTTTCTTAAATTGCATCCAATAATTCATAGAATAATTAGTATCAAACACTTTAATTGTCTTTGTATGTCTTGACTTAAAAATAACAAAAGAAGAACTGTACAGAACTGCCAAAATTAGTTGGGGTCGTGGTGACAACATCTCCATCACTAAAAAAAAAAATTCAGACTAGAAAACCTTATTCTTTAAGGCTGATGAACACTTTCAGGAATAGTGTCCACACCTTTTATTCTAATTCTTTCATGGGATGTGGGTATTGCTGGAGAGGTCAGCATTTTGTAGTCCAGCCCTAATTACCTCCAAACTGGTAGAACATTTGAGAGCACAGTTGATAAAGAGTCAACCACGTTACTGTAGATCTGGATTCAGACCATATAAGGTGGCAGACTTACACCCCAAAAGAACATTAATGCACCAAATGAATTTTAAACAACAATCAATGATAGTTTCATGGTACTATTACAGAGAATAACTTTACATTCCAGAATTATCCACTGAATCTAAATTCCATCAGCTGTTGCAGTAGAGTTTGAACCCATGCCCACAGAACCTGGAATACTAGACATTTTCCTATGCCATCTCTCTGCTCAAGAAAAAGGCTAATCTTAATGAGATGATAAACAGCTGAAAAAATGGCATGCCAAAAGTATTGGAAATTCAGAGCTCCAATCAGCTTTTGAGATATATGGATAAGTTAATATATTAGATGTGCCATTTATTATTAGAATCTTGAGATCAAATGTTTCAAACATATGGGTTGATAGTAATGCATGATATTACTAACAAATACAGTGAACCTGATTTTACTCAACCCCCATATCCTAACATTGTTAAAATAGCTCTCAGCACTGCATTATGAAATTTCCCTTGTCTTCAACTTTAAAAATCCTTAATGGCACATCTGTTGTCAACAGGTTAGAAATGAACTGAAAAATGTAAAGTAACCATAGTCTTACCAGACCTTAAGACTACTCTCTTAATAGATAGAAACAAAACGACTAGTGGTGGTTTATCCTGAGAGATATCATGTCTCAGGTGTGGGAAGAGGTTGAGAAGGAGAATCTTCCATAATTACCTCAGCTGGTGCAGGAATTGAACCCACACTGTTGGTATCACTCTTTGTTGTAAACCAGCCATCCAGCCAACTGAACTTGGACAATGTGTTCAACTTGTTTGTGATAAAGCACACAACAATTTCATCCCATTAGCCTTTCTATTCAGGTTTAATTACAGGTAATTTCCTTGGTTTTAAACAAAGAAAGTAAATAATATGTCAAAGTTTCCTGCTTTATGCTTCATAAAAATAAAATTGCCAGCATGGCAATTAAAAAATGAGTTTATTGAATGCTTTGTAACAGGCTGGGTATTGCATGGCTATTCTAAGTAGACTATCTGCCTATCAGCAAAAGTACTGCATGTAACTTAAATGTGACAATGTTTATTTCACTGCTCAGTCAACATGTCTCTTTCCTTGAAGGGGTCAGAGCCACAAACAATCATTCGAGAAGTGAGAACAGTAAGTAACAAGTTGAATATTTTGTGACTGTCAGCTTTTAAATTAAATTTAATCATTTTTTTTCCTGCTGTAAATACTCTGAAAGAACTCTGCAAGTAACCATGTTATGAGCTGCTGTAGCTAGGTCTATGGAACATGTTTTTTTCCACAGACCCAAGATTGTCTGTTGTCCTTTCACGATTTCTATACAATCTCCAGTCTTTGGTGCATTGGGTCGCTACACTGCACTCTTAGAGGCTGTACTGATACTGCTCAGAGTTCATTGCATCTCTAGCTAACTAGGATTAAGGCCCCCTCACTTGCAGTGATACTGAAAAGTCTTTATTTAGATTGTGGTACATGTTTTACTGAATGTAGCTTTCTTGTAAGTTTCATCTTCTGCTCTTTTCAAGTCTCAATCACATGCTTCTCTTTGCTGTGCACTGCTAATGTCAGGTTAGTATGTATCTTCCATCTAAAGGCATATAAATCTAATGATAGCGTCTGTCAACATCTATCCAGAAGTGGAGACAGTTGGAGGCAGGAATAGCTCCAATGGCATGGACTATTGATGGCATCTATATGACAAGGTTATATAAAATTCTTTCTTGGTTTTAGAATCACTGGCCTCTATACAAACTGTTGAATACATGCTCTGTAGTTAGTGATTCCTTGCCATCTACAATTGTCATTTTAGGACTTCTTCCTTGTGGACTCTGGTATAATCAATCTGCAGTTTCATCATTGAAGATGAAGATTTGTCTGTCAGCCTGATCCACTATTGCTCCTGATAGTGCATCAGCTATAACCTGGGCCTTAACTGGGATACAGATTGTCATGTACTCATATATCAGCAATCTGATTCAGAATCTCGATATTCCCAATGGCATTGTCAATTCTTCTTGATTCTACCATAGTGGTCATGGTCTGTTTTATCCTGAAATCTCAACCCCATGAGACGATCCAAGAACATTCGCATACCAGTGTGATTACTAATGCCTCTTCCTCAGCGGTGGCATAGAACTGCTTCATTTCTGCCTATGATTGTGATGCAAAGTACACATGTCTCCTGCTTCTATCATGCTGAACTTGAATGAGTACTGCACCTAATCCTATTGTAGATAATCTTGTGTTGTATTGAGATAACATGTCTGAGAAGAATAGATACTTATTATTCTCCTTAAAAACTGTAGTTGCTCCCCCACTTCAATGCGATTGTTGGCCTTCCTTTAGAAGCTCTCTTAATTGGTTGTGTAAGACTAGCTAGGGTAGAAATTAACTCTCTACTTAGTTTGCCATTCTTTAGAAGAGTTAACTATGATTGATGCATTTCCATTGTGGAACTCACTTATGACTCTTGTCTTTTTGGGGTCCATTGCCATGCCATGCTCTTGAGTCACATGTTCCAAAATCATGATTTTCGTCTTTGAGAATTGACAGTTTTCATTGAGAATAAGGCTGGCATTTTGTTGTGCTTGTAAGACTTCTCTGACTCTGTGGTCATGTTCCTTTCTGGTCTCACCATGGTCTAGTATGTCATCTATATGACAGCTTGTACATTGCTTGCTTTTAAGAAACTGTGACATGGCACACTGGAAGATTTCTAGAGCTGATAAATTTCCAAAAGATAGATGATTGAAATAAATTCATCCAATTAGTGTGGCAAAAGTAATTAAGAATCTTGACTTGTCATCTCGGGTTATTGACCAAAAAACTGTTCTTCACCTCCAATTTCTCGAGTCCTATTCTTTCACATTACTACCACTGAGCTCCCTCTGCTGGACATTCATTGCATTTGTGATATTGCCTCGAACACATTCTTGTAAATCCTAATATGGGATTGTTTCTCCCTTTTTTACTATTTTGTCAGGATTTCTGGAGGCTAAGGTACTATCTTTGGGTACTACATTGGAATAAGCCACAGTATTATTTCCAACAATTGATCAGTTTTGGACACTAGGCTTCGCTTCTGTGGAATATTGCATCGGTTACATGAGTTCCTCTTTTGACTGAAGAAAATAGGACATTTCTCATCCCGAATGCCTGCAATGACCTGATCTCTTATTATTCAACCTGTTCAGGGATGTTATTACACAGCTTTAGAGTAGACAGTACTTAAAGCCAGGCTTACCACTGCACCACAAGTCCTCACCCTTACCTCTTCTAAGCTTATTTTTAAGAGCTCTGCATTCACAGCAACCCACTAATGTCATTTAAAGTGATTCAATCAGATCCTCTTGTTTCTGCAATCTTTCATTAAATCATAGAATCCCTACAGTGTGGAAAATGGCCATTTGGCCCAACAGGTCAACACTGACCCTCCGAAGAGTAACCCATCCAGACCCATTCCCTGACCCTATTACTCTACATTTACCCCTGACTAATGCATCTAACCTACACATCTCTGGACCCTATGGGCAATGTAGCATGGCCAATTCACCTAACCTGCACATCTTTGGAATGTGGGAGGAAAGATTAGATTAGATTACATTACAGTGTGGAAACAGACCCTTCGGCCCAACAAGTCCACACCGACCTGCCAAAGTGCAACCCACCCATACCCCTACATTTATCCCTTACCTAACACTACGGGCAATTTTAGCATAGCCAAATCACCTGACCTGCACATCTTTGGACTGTGAGAGGAAACCGGAGCACCCGGAGGAAACCCACGCAGACACTGGGAGAACGTGCAAACTCCACACAGACAGTCGGCCAAGGCTGGAATTGAATCCAGATCCCTGGTGCTATGAGGCAGCAGTACTAACCACTGAGCCACCGTGCCACCTGATGTACTTGTTCTTACCTGTTCTATTACAGATTCCTCTGTGGACTGAAATGCACATTAAATGTCTTGATTAGAGATTCAGTGGTGCATGAGAACATAATTGACTATAGGTTCAATTGCTTGTAGGTACATACTAACCTGATAGTTTTGTTCTTTTGTGTGCAACCCTGATGCTACCCTGGATCTCACCTTCTACTGTTCTGCCATTGAATTCTTCCAACTTTCTGTTCATCATGGCGGGGTCTTCTTCTGCTTTGTGGACCATGATCTGGCTTAAATTCAATGATATTGAAGTTTCACATGTTGTCACCATACTTTGAGAGAACTCTGTGCTATCAATGCTTTGTACTACTGTAGCTAAGCGAAAGGATTTGCTTTTCCTACACATGCGAGGCTCTCTGGTTGACCTGTATGAATTCTATGCACTTTTGATTCACGAGAGCACTGTGTGTCTACACTGCACTCTTAGAGGTTGCACAGTCTTATCAGACTTCTACTGTTATGAGTAGCTTGCATCTCCATCTTATTATATATGTCATTCATTTTTGAGCTTGAATTGGGAACTAATGGTATGTAGGTTATGATTGAACCAGATTTCAGTCTGAAATCTGACCAGTCCAGGAACAACATCATCTGGGATCATAACACTCGTAAGTCTCTCTCCTTATCAGTAATACTGTAATAATTTTAATTATAATATAGTATACATTATACTGAATGCTCCCCTTCGAGACTCAGATGTATGATTCTCTTTGCTTTGCTGATGTCAGAGAAGCATGATCTTTTATATAATCATCATCATTTACATCATCTTTAACATCATCATCATTAATATATTCACACTCGATTATACTAAAGTAAACATGACCCATTTTTATTTATCTAATCAAAAACATTCTCCTTTCCCCAAGGTTTCTGAACCACAAACATTCATTCGAGAGGTGAGCATTATAAAACACAATATTTGCAAATACAAGTATTAGTAAATAATACCTTTAGTAAGGTGTTAAATGACTTTTGTTCTCTCCTAAAAGTTTTACAACCACATAGAGTCATCCGAGATGTAAGATGTTAACATTTTAAACAGGTTAAAAGATTGGTAAATGGCCGAGATTTTGCTGTGAAATTGTTAGATCTCGTCATCATTGTATGTGTTAATTTTTATTTTGCTTTTGCTAAAATGATTAAAAAGAGGAGGTACTAGTGTTTTTACTTAATGTTTTGCTGTCTTTGAGAATTGTTCAAAATACCTGACAGCTTAGCATGCTTAGTGACATCATTGATCCTGGGTGCAGGAAAGCTCCGTGAACTGATTAAAAACCGAAAGAACTGTGGATGTTGTAAATCAGAAACAAAAATAGAAATTGCTGGAAAAGCTCAGCAAGTCATGCAGCATCTGTGGAAAGAAATCAGAGTTAACCTTTTGGGTCAAGTGACCGTTTCTCAAAACTGATGATAGCTATGAAACAATTAGTTCATATACAGAAGATGGGGTAGGGGAAGAGGTTAAAGAGTAAATAATAGGTGGGGATAGAGCCCAAAGAAAGGAAATAACTATTGGATAGACGTTAATTCTCATTTCTCCTCACAGATGCTGTCAGAGCTGCTGAGTTTTTCCAGAAACTTCTGTTTTTGATTCAGAATTAATGCTATACCTATTGCAATAATTTATTCATCTACTAAAGGACAATTTTTCTTCCCATAGGTCACGCAACCATACACGGTGGTTGAAGAGGTGAGCATAAGTGACATGTTAACCGAATATTGAAAGTTTTTTTTAGTTAATTGTGTAAAACTAATATTATGAAAATGCTGGCTTATATGCAGAAGAGAGGGTGAGGGAAAGGGGGTAAGGAGTAAATGATAGGTGGGGATAGAGCGCAAAGAAAGAAAAGAACAGTTTGACAGAAAAAGACATGGATAACGATTTGGTTAGAAGGGTGAATGGCTGTTAGTGGAGACTGTTAATGGTTAAGGTAGGTTGTGTGTAATAGCAGACTATGTAATAACAAGAAATGATACTGGAATCAAACTAAAATTGGGAAGGGGAAATTCATGCCTCAGAGATCACTGCATCTTTCGGGTAGCTTTCATAAAGTTACCATCGTTTTGCCATTGATTTTGGTGGTGCGTTTGTTCATTCAAACAGAATTAACACTATAAAATAAAAACTAAAAGAACTGTGAATGTTGTAAACCAGAAACAAAAGCAAGAATGAGTGGAAAATCTCAGCGGGTCTGGCAGCATCCACGGAAACAAATCAGAGTTAACTTTTCGAGTCGAGTGACCCTTCCTCAGACCTGATGGTTGCTATGAAGCAATTAGTTCATATGCAGAAGATGTGATGGGGGAAGAGGTTAAAGAGTAAATGATAGATGGGGATAGAGCCCAAAGAAAGAAAATAACTATTGGATAGACGTTAATTCTCATTTCTCCTCACAGATGCTGTCAAAGCTGCTGAGTTTTTCCAGCAACTTCTGTTTTGATTCAGAATTAACACTATACCTGTTGCAATCATTTATTCATCTACTAAAGGACAATTTTCCTTCCCATAGATTACGCAACCATACACGGTTGTTCAAGAGGTGAGCATAAGTGACACATTAACTGAATATGGAAAACTTGTTTTTTTTAGTTAACTGTGTAAAACTAATATTATTTTATTCATTTTATTAGGTGGTTCATAAGTCTGGCTCAGGTCTACCTGTCAGAGAAGTGAGAAGGAGGAAGAAGGTGGACAAGTCAAAGTTTACGACTCCTTACCTTGAACACAGCCATAAGATGAAGGACCTGTTCAGTTCGGTAAGAAGTTTGAATCAACGATTTGCTTTGTGCATCCATTTATTGGTTAAGTCTCAGAAGCACCAAAGGAGTTTTGTCCACTTTGGTCCAAGTTATTAAAGGAACAACTTATAGTGTTAAAGCACATTGAGTGTGCAACTGGTACAATGAGAATTGCTAAGGGAAGACATCACTAGAAATATGCTTTGTTTTTCTTTTGTAAAATAGTTGGCCAAATGACATGACTACAAACGAGAAGCTAGGAGCAGGGGTGGGCCATTAACCCCTTTAAGCCCAAGGAGGCCTGCGTAATAAGATTGGTAATTGCACAGTACACAGTCTGCATTGGCGTGTTCCCTGGCTGCTTTCTCAGTGGAGAGGTCTAAAAAACTGTCATGTATACACTCCAGGGAATGTTCCTCCACAATACCATTGCTAGTTTGTTTTATTCAATCTATGTGTGATTACAGTTGTACTCTTGTTACATGCATCCCTGATTTCTTGTTTAATACCTTCCCTTAAATCTCCACTACTGTTTGGAGACCTATAACAAAACCCCTCAAACAATATTTTCTGCCCCTTGGTGTTTCGTATCTCCCTCCACACAGATTTCATGCCATGATTTTCTGTGACAATATCCTTCCTCACTATTGCATTGAATTCTTCCTTTATTAACAATGTTACTCCACCTCCCTCCCTTCATCTGTCCTTCCTTAATAATGAGTACCCCTGGATTTTCTCTTCCTATCCTTGGTCACCCTGCAGCCATGTCTCTGTATTTGCAACTATATCATGACCATTTATATTTATTCATCTACCCTATTTCAAATGCTCTGTGCATTAAGACACAAAGACTTTAAAATCTAAGGGTTGTGGAATGATATCCTGCATATTTTAAAAGAAAGTCACCTGACACACATTGCAATTGCTGTTCACACTGTTATTTGTTTGAGCAGTGAATGAGGTTAATCAGGAAAGCTGGAGATAAGGACATGTATATAGATGGAAATTCAGCTGAAAACAAATAGCTGATTGGTCCATGGTGTGATAGCCACTTGCTGATGACAAAGGCTTTCAGCCTGCCAACAGCTATGTGATTGGCTCTCAGGCAGCTGAACCGCTTGTGAGTGTAGATGTTTGGTCAGAGGACATCAGATCTTCAAAGGAAGCAATGCTCCTGTTCTTTGCAGTGAAAATATACCTCAAACATGAAGAAAACCATTTTATTTTCCCTTGTCACATTCTGTAAGCTGCAGTTATTAACAAAGTCTAACATACTGGTCCAGATGCAGCCATTTGTATGTTAAAGTTACAATTGTGATCCTTAAGGCTCTTGTGGTGCAGTGATAGTGTCCCTATCTCTGAGCCAGGAGGCTTAGGCCCAAATCTCTCCTGCTCTGAATATTTCTGAACTGATTGATTAAGGAAAATATCTACAATTGTGTTCCTACAGCCAATTGACAGGTCCTCTTTTAAAAACCTTGTTGAAAATTAAATCAGGCAGGAAAATGGGTATGTAAAATGTCTGCTCTAACTTCCTCTGTTGGTCACCAATTGTTTTACATACAAAGCATAATTTTTCATCTTGTAATTAGTGTTATCTTTTCAAAATTATCAAGTCATATATTTTTCCATGGATTAATATGTAACCCATTTCAAGCCTCCATCTCCCTCCCCCAAGAACGTTGACTATTGTCGAAGGGAGACGGGACCTGAGCAGACCTGTGCTGTGATCTGCAATATGACAGCAGACCATTCCTGATTGTTTCTGCTGTGTCAAAGGCTTTGATTAACACTCTGCAGCTTGTAGAATTTGTTAACATGCTCACGTTTCCCCAGAACCTTTTGGGTTATACAAGCACTGTCTGTAGTGCAATAATTTCCCCTGAAATGACATTGTACCTCAGGGAGAACAGAAGCAATGAGCATAAAAGCGAATGTTTAAGAAATACTCGTGTATTTTCCCAGCAATTGTCACCATATCAATGGATTTTTTTAAAAAAAACTGACAATGTTGTTGTTTTTAGAACAAGTATAAGGAAGAATTTGAGAAGGAGAAAGGAAAGCCGTATGCTGTTATCTCAGACACTCCGGAGCTGAAGAGAATTCGGAAGGCTCAGGAACAGCTGAGTGAGGTGAAGAAAATAGATTTGACAAGGTTGGCTCATCCATTTGGGCTAGTGGTTATCAAAACTGACCTATACATTGGAAAATGTATATTAACTAACGTTAATTAGTTACCGTTTTTTTCTCCCTGTTCCATCAGTCGCATTAATCTCTGCTCCACCATGAGCTAGAAACCTTTCCTGTTCATGCAGTACTCAAATCAATGTCCTTGCATCTACATGAGATGATGAACATTCTCCAAATCAGACCTGTTTGAGATGGGAAAAGCTTTATGTAGTAACATTGCTGATGGCTGCAGACAGCAATTCCTGAAGGGCAGGTCCTTCCATTAGTGTCAAACAGGAAATGGATACAAGTTAATACCCCTGCTGCATACTTATCCTTCAGCTCAGCAATGCCAATGGAACCAAATACCAACAAAATGATACACCTGAATGTTGATGGAAAGGATCTTTCTCTAGAACTGTTTCTGCACATAATTGAGCTTGATTGGCCTGGGTAGATCATCGAATGGAGGTTCATTCAAGTAAAAATCACAAAGTTTAAAGTGCAGTTTTCTGTTACGGTATTACTCCCACAACTCCATAAGATCATGGAGATAGGAGCAGAAGTGATCTGTTCGGCCCTTCATGTCTGCTCTGCCATTCAATGAGATGGCTGATCTGATAATCCATAACTCCACTTTCCTGCCTTATTCCCAAAATCCTTACTTCCCTTACTGATTAAAAATATGTCTACCTCAGCTTTGAATATGCTCAATGATCAAGCCTCGGTAGCCTCGGATTAACTTGTTATTTAAATTATAAAGGTCAAGTATCGTTCAGATGGTGACAAGGCAAAGACAATGTGCCACGTTGATGGGACGGCCCGGGATATTGAACACGCCAAAAATGTTTCACAGTTGGTTAGCAAGGTAATATTGCCAACATTAGCTGTCAACATCAAGACCGGGTTTGGGTTGTACCCTAAGTTATTCTTTTGTGTAATACAAATTTATGGCATCTCCTAATCAGCTTAGTGACGTATCTGTTGAACTGTCTGCTTCAGGTGCTGTACAAACAGAAATGGGAAGATACCAAGGATGTTTATCAACTGCCACCAGATGCTCCAGAGCTTGTCCGAGCTGTGAAATTTGCCGAAAACTTCAGTCCGGTAAAGAAATCTAATCAAAATAAGCAGTATCAAATGCCTAGCAAATATCACTCTTGCAATCTTCTTCATCTTTTGTCAGAATTGTGGCATTGTTTTCACATAAAATTCATTCTGCAAATGAATAACTAAGTTGCCCTGGTGATTAACAGAGGGGTTGAACTGATAGTGGAGAGGTTTAACTCTCGTGTGAGTCTTGCTGGATTGCCTGCAAACCAATGTCACCTAATTTTGAGAATTTGCAGTTTTATTGGATAGCCTTGTGAAGGTGAGGTCTCTGCCAGACCCTTTGGTAAGAAGTTACAGTAACAAGGGAGAAGACTCACAGTTGCACGTACTGGTGCCCCACATCCCATTGCAGATCATTTACCTGCTCCTCCAGGGGCAACTAGCTGGTCCAGAGCAAGCAGGTCTCTCTTGGGTTCAAGTAACTTTGGGGATGCAGATCTCTGAAACATGGAGATGTTAAAGTTGTGCTCAGAAAGCCTTTGTAAAGGTGAGTTTGGGTGAGGGTCCATGGGGGGAAGGTGTTCATGGGCAGCACATATATTAAGATAGTTCTGCTACTTTGCTACTTGAAGGTTTTGCACCACACGCAAGTGCACCTTTTCTCCCCCTTTAAAATCGTTGTGAATCTAGAATCTTCCGTAGATGGGTGGGTGGGTGGAGGTGCTCTAGGATTGATCTATAAGTTCTAAGACCATACTGAGACTTGCTCTTGTTTTATATTCAGTGCTCACCAGCTTTGGTGGTATCGATTCACTGTGGTTATGACCTTGGTATATTAGTGAGCTGACGCCCCCATACATTTTCCAGGTCAAAATGTTTATTATTATCTTCTGGGGAGCCATTTCAAGAATATCAAAGAATGATAAAAGCATAATATTTGCCAACAGAGAAATGTCTGCTACAGAAAATGCCCACACAATGAAAGTTCAAGATCATGAATTGAGTCGACAAATGAAGATTATTAGACCAAAGTTTCCAGCTTCTTAATTCTTCAAAGGCAAATTCTGCTACTCAAGGCACCAATGAGCTATCTGATACCTCTCTGACCCTTACTTTGAACTGTTACTGTACCAGTTACAAGAAGTGTTTCAGTTTCAATGTTGGCATTTATTTCATGAAAAAAACAATTATTTTTGATGCCAAGTTGTATGCCACTGTTAGAGTTATAACTTTCATTCTACAATTAAGTTAAATTAATATTGACTGTTTTTCTCCCCATGAAGAAATTATATAAAGAGGCCTGGGAAGAAGAAAAGCCTTTCTATTACCCTTACACTGACAGTCCAGAGCTGAGACGAGTTGCCAATGCTCAGAAAGCTCTGAGTGATGTAAGTGACTTGAAAATGAAGTGTTTGGGGCTTTTGAGTGTGTCAGTTTTTGATGTAATGATCACAAAAATTAAAATGATGTTTGATTAGTTCTGCAGTTATCAACAAAGGAAGGACAATGAGGAAGAAATGCTTTACAAGGTTACAGAGACATGCAGGGCAGCAGGCCATTTGATATATCATTCCCGTGTTGGCTCTTTGAATAAGAAATCCAATCAGTCTCAGTCCCCCAGTTCCTTTACAACCAACTAGAAAATGTCTCCTTTCCAACTACATCTCTAAAATCCTTTTAAAAATTGTGAGTGAGTTGAGTTTCGGACTCCATCATGAGTGCATTCCATTGTGGAAATAAAATGGAAATTCATCCTCATAGTTGTAATAAGATAAAAGATTGAAGCTTGTGCTATTTTCTATTACTCTCAGGGTTTCATTCAATAATATTTTAAAGTCCTAAATATGTTCACTTTAACCCTTCCAAGTTATTTCTCTGAAAAGCTGAAAATACCCAACCTTCTTTAGCTGCTAGTTACTCTTGACACTCTCAAAGCCAGTCCATATCTACAAGGTACAAAGGACGGCATGGTGACTCAGTGATTATCACTGCTGCTTCACAGCGCCAGGGACCCGGGTTTGATTCCGGCCTTGGGCGACTGTATGGAGTTTGCACATTCTCCCTGTGTCTGTGTGGGTTTCCTCCGGTTTTCTCTCACAGTCCAAAGATGTGCAGGTTAGGTGAATTGGCTAAGTTAAATTGCTCATAGTGTTAGGTGCATTAGTCAGGGGTAAATGTAGGGAAATGAGTCTAGGTGGGTTTCTCTCTGGAGGATCGGTGTGGACTTGTTGGCCCGAAGGGCCTGTTTCCACACTGTAGGGAATCTAATCTAATCTAAAAATCAGGAGTGTGGTGGAATACTTCCCACTTGCCTAGATCAGTGCAGCTCCAGTAACACTCAGTAAACCCAACACCATCCAGGACAAAGCAGCCTGCTTGATTGGTATACCACCTTCAACACTCACTCTACCCATCCTGGCAATAGGATGTACCATCTACAAGATGTACTGCACCAACTTACCAAGGCTCCTTCAACTACTTCTTCCACACATGTGACCTTCACTACCACGAAGGGCAAGAGCAACAGATGCCATTTGCAAGTTCCCCTCCAAGCCAAACACCACCCTGACTTGGAACCATATCACTGTTGTGATCAAAATCCTGGACCTTCAATCATACCAGCATTTGGGATTTCCTCTAATTCACAGACTGCAGCAGGCTACAGAAAGCAGCTCACCACCATTTTCTCCAGGGCAATAAATGCTGGCCTAGGCAACGATGCCCACAACCCATGAATACATTTTAACAAATTGAGCAGTTTTGATGCTCTGTTTTCCATCCTCCTGACCTGAATATATCCTATCTGATCAAAACTGATGACAACACTCTGGTGATCAGTATACTGTACAATTTATCACAACTTCCATTAAAACTGTGCAGTTTTGTCAATATAGATGGTTGGTTGCTGTTCTACAATTATCTGGCATATTATAACATCACCACATCTCTTTCAAATTGAGAATCAACTATTTCAGCCTTTTCTATTAAACACTTGTGTTGCTGGTTGCTTGGATCTGTGTGCAGGATTTATATAGTTAAGTACTAACTATATATTTTATTACTAAAATGGCAAGTATCAAATCATTAAGTATTGGGAAAGAGGAACTATCCACATCTCAATGAGGAGTCCAAGGAGTCAAGCTATTTATTTTCATTCATAAGCCAATTTTCTCTTTCTACCCAGATTGAGTACAAGAAAAACCACAATGAACATCTGTCAAAATACACCTCATTGCCCGATCCACCAGATGTCGAGATGGCAAAAAAGGTTGTCAATCAGCTCAGTGATGTGAGTACCAGTAACAACAACAAATATAAGAGCAAATACTATTCCAAGGCATGTGATAAAACGGAATCGAGCAACAAATAGATGACGAGTTTAAGAAGGGGTTATTATACTGACTAATATTATAGCGAAAGGGATATTTCAAAGTGGACTTTCAAGGTGGAGAGGCTGGAGGATGGTTGAGTAGGATGTGTGGTTGAGAGATGGAACTTTATCAAGGATCCATCAGTGACCCCTTGTCTGATGCATCCATGTCATGTCCCTTGATGACAAAATTCAATGACATGACTTCCCTTTCACATATGTGTTGAAGGTCTCACATGTACCTCTGCAGCTTTTCTTTCCACTCTTGCATTGATCCTCTTTGTCCATCGACTGTCCAATAGCCAGCTCCAAATTCCTCCAAAGTCATTGGCTTCAGATTCCAGCTCATGCTCTCATTTCAAGCATTTACAATAACTAGAGAGGTGGTACTGTATAATTATACCCACTGGCGGTTAGCAGAATGACAAGCATGTCAGATTCTGAGGCACTTTGATAGGATAGATGTGGAAAGGGCGGTTCCTGTTACGGGAGAATCTAGAACTTAGGGCTACTGTTTGAAAATAAGGAGTGATTCTTTCAAAATAAAGATGAGGCAAAAATTATTTTCTCACAAAGTGTTATGAATGTTTGGAACTTCCTTTCTGAAAAGGCAGTGGAAGCAGAATCTTTGAATGATTTTAAGGCAGAGTGGGATGGATTCTTGTTCAGTAAAGGAGTAAAAGTTTATTGGGTAGGTGAATTTTAAGTACAATCTGATTAAGCATGGTCTCGTCAGCCAACTTGAGAGTCCGAATAGACTACCTCTGCCCCTTAATTATATGACAATGGCATCAAATGTAAAGAAGAAGGATTGGTTGAGTGGATTGACAGCAGCAGGAGTAACTCAGCTGGTAGTTGTTCAAGGCTAAGCAGTTAGTCAGGTTTAATTTTAATTGTAGTGACTATGGAGTGGGATTCAATCAGCTCCTGGAGGTTTTATCACATGACCTGACCCACACTCCAGCTATCAGTTGGCCAACCCTTAAGAAATACCGACACACTATCCAAATTGGAAAGCAAATTGTTTGAATGAACACATTTGGATTTTCCTCATTTGTGTCTCAAATGAACAGGTATTTAGTATGTGGGAGTTAACTTTGCATCTTCCAATATCCAGTGGGCTACTTCATATTGTAATTCTGCTTTCGGCAAAATTTGTCCAGAGAATAATTGTATTGATAGATGTGTCTTTTACATTAGTTGATTTTTTTTTCAAACAAACAATCTGAAGTAGAAAGCGTTGGTTCAAGGAATGAACAACTGCTCCAGAAATGTGTAATAATGTCTCTGAACAGGTTAATTTGTAAATATCTACCAAGAATCAGATTTGGAGCTTTAAGATATGTGCATTGCTCCACTCTTATTAATCTTAATCCTGTCTCTGGCATCTAATCGTTAGGGTTATTTGAGTATCTTAATAATAGTTGAAATAAATATTCACCAGGTATTGTATTAGAACTGATTAGAATGCCGGAGAGAGTGAACCTCATCCAATTTAATCAATCAAGCAAGAAACTATCTCAGATGTGTTTAACAATTGAAAATTCTCTAGTAATTCTTCTGCACTCCTGAAGTGTTATCAAGGAGAAATACCTTTAAGATTAGCCAAATTTAGATTATTTTTCTTTTGTCACTTTAATAAACTCTTTTCATAATTTTTGCATCCATTTTACCTATATCTTACATCAAGTCTACTTGATTTCCCAAATATAATTAAGAATGACAATAATTTGGCCTTCTATTTTCTTGCAGATTAAGTACCACAAAGACTACAACAAAAATAAGGGCAAGTGGAGCCAGACACCTTGCTATGATGTCGCAGTAGCCCGAATGAATGCTGACAATTTGAGCACTGTAAGTACTCTTTTAATTTCTGTCCTGCTATTCATGTAAAATATGCTGAGGTGAAGAAGAAGCTAAGGGAATTGGTATGTATGCTGTCCAGTCACTAAACCAGCTCAATCCCAGGTTCAGTTTCCTCTCTGTTGATCTAATTGGCCTCGCATTGCCATAGGTTCCAACCAGAAAGGGAGAAAAACAATTTAAAGTTTTCATTTTGATCTCTATTATTGGGTTCAGAGATATCTGTCTCCAGTGCATAACCTAATATAAACATGTATATAGATTGGCTCCAGTTGTATCCTTCACTAGTTGGTTTATCTGGAGAAGGAAAGGTTGAAATCTACAGATTGTAGGGTAGAACATAGAACATAGAACAATACAGCGCAGAACAGACTCTTCGGCCCTCTTGTTGCGCCGACATGTGAACTATTCTCAGCTCATCCCCCAACACGATCCCATCATCATCCATGTGCTTATCCAAGGATTGTTTAAATCTTCCTAATTGGCAGGTAGGGCATTCCACGCCCTTGCCACTCTCTGAGTAAAGAACCTGCGTCTGATATCTGTCTTAAATCTATCACCCCTCAATTTGTAGTTAGGCCCTCTCGTACAACCTGACGTCATCAATCGAGGAACAAGACTTTCACTGTCTACCCTATCTAATCCTCTGATCATCTTGTATGTCTCTATCAAATCCCCTCTTCGCCTTCTTTTTTCCAATGAGAACATTCCTAAGTTTCTCAGCCTTTCCTCATAAGACCTTCTCTCCAGACCAGGCAACATCCTGGTAAATCTCCTCTGCACCTTTTCCAATGCTTCCACATCTTTCCCGAAATATGGTGACCAGAACTGTACACAATATTCCAAGTGTGGCCGCACCAGCATTTTGTATATTTTCAGCATGATATTGCAGTTCCGGAACTCAATCCCTCTACCAATGAAACCTAACACACCGTATGTCTTCTTAACAGCACTATCAACCTGGATGGCAACTTTCAGGGATCTATGTACATGGACTCCGAGATCACTCTGCACATGCATACTACCAAGAATCTTTCCATTGACCCAGTCCTCTGCCTTCGTGTTATTCTTTCCAAAGTGAATCACCTCACATGTAGCTGCATTGAACTCCATTTGTCACTTCTCAACCCAATTCTACAGTTTATCCAAGTCCCCCTGCAACCTGAAACATTCTTTCAAACTGTCCACTACTCTACTGACTTTAGTGTCATCTACAAATTTACTAATCCATCCACCTATGCCTGTGTCTAAGTAATTTATAAAAATGACCAACAGCAGTGTGGTCCCAAAACAAATCCGTGTCACACACCACTCATAACCGGACACCAGGCTGAATATTTTCCATCAACCACCACTCACTGCCTTCTTACAGAAAGCCAGTTTCTAATCCAAACTGCTAAATCACCCTCAATTCCATTTCTCCACATTTTCTCCAACAGCTTACCATGTGGAATTTTATCAAAGGCTTTACTGAAGTCCATGTACACCATGTCAACTGCCCTACCCTCATCTACATGCTTGGTCACCTTCTCAAAAACCCAATGAGGTTTGTGAGACACGACCTGCCCTTGACGAAACCATGTTGACTATCTGAAATCAAAATGTTGCTTGCTAGATGATGATAAATCTTATCTCTTATAATCCTTTCCAAAACCTTTCCTACAACAGAAGTAAGGCTCACTGGTCTATAATCACCTGGGTCATTTCTACTGCCCTTCTTGAACAAGGGCACAAGATTTGCAATCCTCCAGTCCTCTGGTACTAAACCTGTTGACAATGATGACTCATTCCTATACTGCGCTGTATTCTTCTATGTTCTATAGTGTAGGTTAGGTGGGCTTTGATCGGCGCAACATCGAGGGCCGAAGGGCCTGTACTGCGCTGTATTCTTCTATGTTCTATGTTCTATGTAAAGATCAAAGCCAAAGGCTCTGCTATCTCCTTCCTAGCTTCCCAGAGAATCCTTGGATAAATCCCATCCAGTCCAGGGGACTTATCTACTTTCACTCCTTCTAGAACTGATAACACTTGTTCGTAACTGACCTCGATCCTTTCAAGTCTAATATCTCATATCTCATTCTTCTCCTCTACAATATTCTCCTTTTCCTGAGTGAACACCGATGAGAAATGTTCATTTAGTACATCTCCGATCTCGATAGGATCCACACTCAACTTCCCACTTCTGTCTTTGACTGGCCCTATTCCTATCCTGGTCATCCTTTTATTCCTCATATACCTATAGAAAGCTTTAGGGTTCTCCTTTATTCTATTTGCTAAAGACTGCTCGTGTCCTCTCTTTGCTCTTCTTAGCTCTCTGTTTAAATCCTTCCTAGCTGATCTGTAACTCTCCATCGCCTCATCTGTACCATCTTGTCTCATTCCTCTTCCGCTTAACAAGTGATGCAATTTCTGTAGTAAACCACGGTTCCCTTACCCTATCACTTCCTCCCTGCCTGACAAGGACATACCTATCAAGGACATGCAATATCTGTTCCTTAAACCAGCTCCACATTTCCATTGCCTGCATCCCCTGCATTTTATTACACCTTTCTATGCATCCTGATTTTTGCCTAATTGCATTATAATTGCTCTTGCCCCATCGATAATTCTTGACCTGTGGCATGTACCTATCCCTTTCCATCGCTAAACTAAATGTAACTAAATTATGGTCACTCTCTCCAAAGTGTTCACATGCCACTAAATCAAACACCTGGCCTAGTTCATTACCAAGCACCAGATCCAGTGTGGCCTCCCCTCTTGTCGGCCCTTCAACATACTGTGTCAGGAAACCCTCCTGAACACGTTGGACAGAGTGGGATAAGGGTGTTTTGAGCTGAATATTTAAAGGAAGTGGAGATGTATTTAGAACAAAGAACAAAGAAGATCAGGAACAGGCCCATCGGCCCTCTAAGCCTGAGCCGATCCAAATGTACTGTTCAAACCTGTTGGTCAATTCCTAAGCATTTGTATCCCTCTGCTCTCTACCTACTCATACATCTGTCCAGACACATCTTAAATGAATCTAATGTGCCTGCCTCTACCATGTCTGCTGGCAACATGTTCCAAATGCCCACCACCCTCCATGTGAAGTACTTGCCGCGTGTATCCCCCTTAAACTTTCCACCTCTCACCTTGAAAGCATGACCTCTCATCATTGAATCCTTCACCCTGGGAAAAGCTTGTCTCTATCCACCCTGTCTATACCCTTCATGATTTTGTAAACCTCAATCAGGTCCCCCTTAATCTCCTTTTTCCTAGTGAAAAAAACCTAACCTACTCAACCTCTGTCACATATTTGTCACATATTGAATTGCAACTCAGAATCATGGAACTAGAAGGCGGAAGATTGACCAATTGCAAACAGTGAGGAGGTATCATTATTGGCAGAAGACCTGCTTGAGGAGTTCTGGGGACCACTCCTCTCCATCTTGGTCCACAAGGCCTAGAAAGTACAGGTAGCTCCTTTTTCTGTTTGAGTCCAGGGGAATTCCAGCTATCAGCAGCTCAATTTAAATCAGACTCTCAGTTGATCCCTTAAATGATGAGTCCTCCCTCTCCAGGACAGATACACAACACAATTCATTGCACTCAAAAATAAAGTAGTTGTGTATATGGGATTACTATCATAGACTCCCTACAGTGAGGAAACAGGCCATTTGGCCAATCAAGTCCACACCAACCCTCCAAAGAGTATCCCAGCCAGACCTATTCCCCGATCCTTTCATTTTATATTTTTTCTGACGAATGCACCTAACCTATACATCCCTGGACACTACGGACAATTTAGCTTGGCCAATTCACATAACCTGCACTTTTTTGGACTGTGGGAGGAAACTGGAGCACCCAGAGGAAACCCACACAGACACATGGAGAATCTGCAAACTCCACACAGTTGTCCAAGACTAGAATTGTGCACATACTTCTGGTGCTGTGAGGCAGCCGTGTTAACCACTGAGCCACCATATCAACCATATGTCTGTAAAGTGAAGAAAACCAAATTTTAAGTCTATCTGAGATAATTAAGATTGAAGCAAAGAATCATTCTTGCAGCACCCCTGTAAATCTATTCTAAAGACCTCATAATAATTCACAGTTTGAAGGTAAAACAGATGCAGGATCTTAAATATGGTCAAGCCAAGGTTCTGTGGAAGAAACAGGATTTTGTTTTATCCTGAATGATCTTATTAGTATAACCACACAAACTATTTGCTTTGATAATGGCTTCTCAGCTTGAGTTAGTGAACTATCAGATGATGATGAACCATCTGAAACAATAGCTTGATTTATGTTTTTGTACTTTTAATTAGAAAAAATACAATGAGGGCTATGAGGAAATGAAAGACCAAATTTACTTCATGCAAACTGAAACTCCCGAATATGTAGCCAACAAGCGTACTCAGGCAGCTACTAGTCCGGTAAGTGATTCCCGCTTGAATATATTCATCTGATGTTCTGACTGCCACTTCCTTTGTACCAAAATTAATCAATGCTCCTTCTGTGGAAATTTGGAGTGGTACTTAGTGGAAGTAATAGGTATCTCAGCTATTGGCTGGATAGCTGATGAAAACTGCACATCAACACTTTTACTGGGTTATGAGTGAGGTTCAGATAAAACAAATTGATCTAATATAGAAAGTGAGACAACACAGTGAGATCATTGGTTTGCATTTGCAGCAAATATGAATGGTCAAGTGTGGGAAGAAGCATTTCATTTTGGGTGGGTTTTCAGGTAGCTGACCACATTGAGAAGGTAAACTTCAGAAGTATTTTGTTATTGGTATCCAATACTCTTCTTTCATGTTTTCTATGATTAAGACTAGAAAGCTGGTTTCTTTGAAAGTTGTCCTTGTGCCTCATAAGTTCAAATCACATTAGATACAGTAGTTCCCCTATACACGTGCGGGATACATTCCAATACCTACCACAGAAGTCCGAAAACACGGATATGAGTGAATGCATTCATTTAACTGGGAAATGTACCTTCCTGGCTGCCTCTTGGTCCTTGGTTCTGGAACATTCCCTTTTATATGTTTGGGCCACAGTAAACTAGGTAAGTGAAACTGCGGTAACCGGAACCGCGAATACAGGGTCGTCCTGTATTGGCACCTCTGCACTTCAACCATCAGCTGACCTGTCTCCAAAAACACATGTTGGCTTTATGCATTAAGTACCAGCTATCTTATAAGTGAAAGAATTCTATTAATTATTATCCTCTCTTGCTTCTTTAGGTAAAATACAGACAAGATTATGAGAAGACCAAAGATAAAACTGATTACAACACCCTACCAGCTACAGAAAATCCTCTGCTTCAGCAGTTGAAGAAAGCCGGTGATATAGCAAGTGACGTAAGTATTTACAAGCACAATATGCCTTTAAACAGTGAGCACCATTCCTATTGCACATTATCATGGTGCAGAAAGGGGCCACTTGGTCCATTGAGCCTGTACCGGCTCTATTATCTGTCTGTCTTTATTATCCCAGGACTAATCTACTGCCTGTTCCCAAAGTCCCTACATACCATTACTATCCAAATTAAATATCCAATGCCATTATGAATGCATCAATTGAATCTGCCTCCTCCACATTTACAGGCAGTGTATCCCATACATGAACAACCCACTTCATGAAAAATACTTTTTTCACATCGCCCTTGTTTCATTTGCACATTACTTTAAATTTAAGCCCTCTTGTTCTTGTCTTTTTTTAACAAGAAAAACAGCTTCTTCCTACTTACTCTGTGCAGCCCGCTCAATGGTTTTGAACACCTCAATCAGAGCTTCTCTCATCCTCATTCTATGCAGGGACAACAGTCCCAACATGTTCAATCTATCCTCAGGAGTTTCTCATACCTGGGACCATGCTAGTAAATTGTTTCTCTCCAATGTATTCATATGATGTGCAACCCACAACAGTACTCAATACTCCTGCTGGGACAATCCCTTGACAATGCACCAGTGGAAAAAAATACAGAGGACAAAGGAATAAAAATACAAAGGAGGCATGGAAAAATTAAAAATTGCTCATGCTGGAGGTCGAAATTAAAAGACAAACAAGCTGGAAACATTCTGCAGCATTTACAGAGTGAGAATCAGAAATGACTATTCAAGTCAATGACAAACCATGGGAAGGTGTAGGAAAGATTTTTAAAATTTATTTTTGTGGAATATGGGTGTTGCAGGCTGGCCAGCATTAATGGCCTGTCCCTTGCTGCCCCTTGAGAAGGTGGGGGTGAGCTGCCTCTGCAATCCACCTGCTATGGGTTGACCCATAATGCTATAAGGGTGGGAATCCCAGGATGTTGACCCAGTGACAGTGAAGGAGTGGTCAGCATAGTGAGTAGCTTGAAGAGGCATTTGAAGATGGTGGTGTTCCCATGTATGTGCTGTCCTTGTCCTTCCAGATATAAGTGGTCATGTTTTTTTTTAGATTACTTACAGCGTGGAAACAGGCCCTTCGGCCCAACAAGTCCACACCGACCCACCGAAGCGTAATCCACCCAGACCCATTCTCCTACATTTACCCCTTCACCTAACACCACGGGCAATTTAGCATGGTCAATTCACCTAACCTGCACATTTTTGGATTGTGGGAGGAAACCGGAGCACCTGGAGGAAACCCACGCAGACACGGGGAGAATGTGCAAACTCCACACAGAGGCGGGAATTGAACCCAGGTCTCTGGCGCTGTGAGGCAGCAGTGTTAACCACTGTGCCACCGTGCCGCCCACCTTCCCGTTTTGGAAGGTGCTGTCTGAAGATCCTTGGTGAATTTATGCAGTGCATCTTGTACTTAGTACACACTGCTGCCACTGTGCATTGGTGATGGAGAAAGTGGATGCTTGTAGATATGGTGCCAATCAAAAATGCTGCTTGGTCCAGGATGGTGCCAAGCTTCTTGAGTGTTGCTAGAACTGCACCATCCAGGCAAATGGGAAGTATTCCATCACACTCCTGATCTGAGGCTTGTAGATGGTGGACAGGTTTTGGTGCGTCAGGAGATGAGTCACTCACTACTGTAATCCTAGCGTCTAGCCTGCTTTTATAGTCACTGTGTTCATGTGGTGAGTCCAGTTCAGTTTCTGGTCAATGGTAACCCCCAGGATATTGGTCTTAGGGGATTCAGTGATGACAACACCATTGAATGTCGAGGAACAGTGGTTAGTTTGATGGTCATAGCCTAGCATTTGTGTAGTGCAAATGCTACTTGCTTCTTGATAGCACAAGCCTGAATATTGTCCAGATCTTGATGCACTTCAACAAGGATTGCTTCAGTATCTGAGGAGTCATGAATGGTGCTGAACATTGTGCTATTGTAAGCGAACATCCCACTTCTGATCTTATGCTAGAAGGAAGGTCATGGAATGAACAGCTGAAGATGGGTAGGCCTAGGACACTATCTTTAGGAACTCCTGCAGAGATGTCCTGGAGCTGAGCTGACTGACCACCGACACCCATGACCATCTTCCTATGTGTCAGGTATGACTCAGCCAGTGGAGAGTTTGCTCCCTATTACCCACTGATTCCAGTTTTGCTAAGGCTCCTTGATATCATACTTGGTCAAATGCAGCCTTGATGTCAAGGCTGTTATCCTCACCTCACCTCTGGAATTCAACTCTTTTGTTCATGTTTGAACCAAGGCAGTACTAACATCAGGAGTTCAGTGCTCCTGGCGGAACTGAAACTGGGTTTCACTGAGCAGGTTATTGCTGATCAGGTGCTGCGTGATAGCACTGTTGATGATACCTTCCATCATTTTACTGACGATTGAGAGAAGGCTGATGGGGTGGTATTTGGTTGGGTTGGATTTGTCCTGCTTTTTATGTATAGGATATATCTGGACAATTTTCCACATTGTCAGGAAGATATCAGTGATGTAACTGTGCTGTAAGAGCTTGGCTAGGGGAATGTCATATTCTGAAGCACCAATCTTCAGTACTATTGCTGGAATGTTGTCAGGGCCTGCAGTCTTTCCAGTATCCAGTGCCTTCATTTCTTGATATAACATAGAATGAAGCGAATTGGCTGAAGACTGGTATCTGTGATGCTTGGGACCACTGGAGGAGCCTGAGATGGATCATCCGTGCAGCACTTCTGACTGAAGATTGCTGTTAATGCTTCAGCCTTACATTTTTCACTGATGTGCTGTGCTCCTCCACCTTTGAGGATGGGGATATTTGTGGATCCTTCTCCTCCAGTGAGCTGTTTAATTGTCCATCACCATTCTCAAATCTGTTTATGCTGTATTGCATGCAAACAGTCCTGTTTGGTACTTTCACTAAGCTGACACCTCATTTTTATGTATGCGTCAAGCTGCTCCTGGCATATCCTCCTGCATTCTCCATTAAACCAGGGTTGATCCCTTGGCTTGATGGTAATGGTTGAGTGGCAGATATGTTGGGCCATAAGGTTACTGATTTGTGCTGGAGTACAATTCTGCTTCTGTTGGTGGCCCACAGTACCTCATGGATGCCCAGTCTTGAGTTGCCTGATCTGTTTGAAGTCTATTCTGTTTAGCACAGTGATAGTGCCATGCATAACAATGGAGGTTATTCTCAATAGGAAGGCAGGATTTCGTCTCAACAAGGACTGTGTGGTGGTTGCTCTTACTGATAATGGAATGGATAGCTGCATCTGCAGCTGTCAGATTGGAAAGGATGAGGTCAAGTATGTTTATTTTCCTCTTGTTGGTTCCCTCACCACCTGCTGCAGACCCAATTAGTAACTATGTCCCTTAGGACCCAACCAGCTCGATCAGTGTTACGGTTTCCGAGCCACTCTTGGTGGTGTGCATCAAAATCCCCGACCTAGAGTATATTTTGTACTCTTGCCATCCTCAGTGCTTCTTCCAAGTATTGTTCAACATGGGGGAGTATCAATTTGTCAGCTGAGTAAGGTAAGTACGTGATAATCAGCAGGAGTTTTCCTTGAACATGTTTAACCTGAAGCCATGAAGTTTCATAGGGCCCGGGGTCAATGTTGAGGACTCCCAGGATAATTCCCTCTCAACTGTATACCACTGTGCAAATACCTCTGCTGGGTCTGTCTTGCTGGGGGACAGGACATATCCAGGGGTGATGATGATGGTGTCTGGGACATTTTCTGTAAAACATGATTCTGTGAGTACGACTATATCAGACTAGTCCGTGAGACAGATCTCTCAATTTTGTCACTAGCCCCCAGTTGTTAGGACCTTGCAGGGTTGACAGGGCTTATTCTGCCCTCGTCTTTTCTGGTGCTGAGGTCAAGGCCAGGTGATACGTGTGGTTTCATTTCTTTGAGACTTTGTAGTGATTGATACAAATCAATGGCTTGCTAGTCCATTTCAGAGGGAAATTGAGAGTCAACTACATTGCTGTGGGTCTGGGGTCACATGTAGGCCAGACCAGGTAAGAACATTACAAACCAGATGGGTTTTCCGACAATGGAGAATGGTTTCAAGGTCGTTCGTAGATGCTTAATTTTTTTCATTGAATTCAAATTTAACAATCTGCTATGTTGGGATTGAAACCTGGGTTCCCAGAACATAAGTTGAGTTTCTGGATTAATAGTTTTGCAGCAATTCCAAACAGCCATCGCATCCCCAGTCAAAAGCTTGGTGGTGAGAGGTATGGGGAGATAGAAAGGTTTAGGGGGAGCATTCAGAAGGTGCAGCTGAAACAGCTGAAGGATCTGCCATAATATTAAAGGTGGCGTTGGGTGCACTTGATGAAGAAAGAACAAAGTGGGAGTCCAGACACATGTGGGAAGGTATGGTCACAGATATTGGTTGGGCTGAGACATTGAGGAGTTTGAAGATGACATTGAGCATTTTAATTTCTATTGAGTATCAAATAAGTAAATTCTACTTTGCAAACCTGTCACTCGTTGCTTTACTTTTGCAGAAGAAGTACAAGGATGATTACGAAAAGGCTCGCAAAAGTAGCATGAACTACTGTGAAACGCCAAAATTCAAAACTGACCAAACGCTGGCAAATCTCAGTGATGTAAGTACAGGAGTGGTCCACTAACCTAAGGGGTAAAGTACAGTATTTGAACTCAGCTGACATCGCTGCTCTGGATATTTCCATTTTAGGTCAAGTATAAACAGATTTATGAAGATAATATCAAGGGCCATTATGTTGGCAGTCATGAGGATCCATACATGATTCACTGTTTGAAAGTTGGAGCAATGAAGAGTGATGTAAGTAAACAAAATTTAGTTTGGGAACAACCAGTAAATTGATTATGGCCTATCATGTTATCTCTGCCAATAAATAATACTATATTATCTTCTCCTGAAGAAAAATTATAAGGCCGACTATGAGATGGATAAAGGAAACTGTTATTTCCCTCAAACTGTTACCCCAGAGTATGAAGCTATGAAGAATTCTTACCAGTGTAAAGATGTAAGTATCTAAAATGTGTATGATCATGAGCATCTCAATTCAACCACTTCATTCAGAATTCTCATTGTCTGTTCACAAAACCAGCTCCTAATGTTTCATTGAACTAACGTTTTTGAAGAACAGAAGAGTTAACATTTCATGTGATTCTAAGAGTCAAGTGAGAGGGACAGCTTTTCCTCACTGTAGATGAAGTTCAAAAAAGTTCAGATAACTTTGCTTTAGAGTAAAGAAACTACCTCTGACATCTATACTAAATCTGTCACCTCTCAATTTAAAGCTATGTCTCCTTGTGCTAGCAATCGCCATCCGAGAAAAAAGGCTCTCATTGTCCACCCAAGCTAATCCTCTGATTAAATCAATTAAATCACCTCTCACCCTTCTTCTCTCTGACGAAAACAGCCTCAAGTCCTTCAACATTTCCTCAGAAGACCTTCCCTCCATATCAGGCAATGTCCTAATAAATTTCCTCTGCACCCTTTCGAAAGCTTCCACGTCCTTCCTACAATGCGGTGACCAGAACTGTATGCAATACTCTAAGTGAGGCTGTACCAGAGTTTTGTACAGCTGCAGCATGAATTCATAGATCTGAGACTCAATACCTCTACCAATAAAAGCTAACACACCATATGCCTTAACAACCCTATCAACCTGGCTGGCAACTTTCAAGGTTCAATGGAGCTGGACACTGAGATCCCTCTGCTCATCTACACTACTAAGGATCTTACCATTAGCCCAATAATCTGCATTCCTGTTAATCCTTCCAAAGTGAATCACCTAACACTTTTCCACATTAAACTCCATTTGTCATCTCTCAGCCCAGGTCTACAGCTTACTTATGTCCCTCTGTAACCTACAATGTCCTTCGTCAGTATACACAACTCTACCAACCTGAGTGGCATCTGCAAATTTACGAACACATCCTTCGATGCCCTCATCCAGGTCAATTATAAGAATGACAAACAGCAGTGGCCCCAAAACAGATCCTTGCGTTACACTACTAGTAACTGAACTCCAAGATGAATATTTCCCGTCAGCTACCACCCTCTCTCTTCTTTCAGCTAGCCAATTTCTGATCCAAACTGCTAAATCACCCTCAACCCCATGTCTCCATATGTTGTGCAATAGCCTATGGTGGGGAACCTTTTCAATTGCCTTACTGAAATCCATATACACCAAATCAACTGCTTTACCCTTATCCACCTGTTTGATCCCCTTCCCAAAGAACTCAATAAGGTTTATGAGGCACAACCTCCCCTTCACAAAACATTGTTAACTATCAATTTATCAACTTATTCCTTTCTAGATGATTATAAATCGTATCTCTTATAACCCCTTCCAACACTTTACCCACAACTGAAGTAAGGCTCACTGATTTATAATTACCAGTGTTGTCTCTATTCCCCTTCTTGAACAAGGGGAATCCTCCCTTTTGGCACTATTCCTGTAGACAACGACGACATAAAGATCAAAACCAAAGGCTCGGCAATCTCCTCCCTGGCTTCCAGAGAATTCTAGGATAAATCCCATCCGGCCCAATGAACTTATCTATTTTTACACTTTCCAGAATTGCTAACAACTCCTCCTTTGTGAATCTCAATCCCATCTAGGTTCTGGATTAGTGGTGCTGGAAGAGCACAGCAGTTCAGGCAGCATCCAAGGAGCAGTGAAATTGACGTTTCGGGCAAAAGCCCTTCATCAGTAATAAAGGCAGTGAGCCTGAAGTGTGGAGAGGTCAGGTCAGGTCCCCCTCCCCCCTACAACCCACCCTCCCATCCTGGCACCTTCCCCTGCCACCGCAGGAACTGTAAAGCCTGCGTCCACACCTCCTCCCTCACCTCTATCCAAGGCCCTAAAGGAGCCTTTTACATCCATCAAAGTTTTACTTGCACATCCACTAATATCATTTATTGTATCCGTTGCTCCCGATGCGGTCTCCTCTACATTGGGGAGACCGGGCGTCTCCGAGCAGAGTGCTTTAGGGAACATCTCCAGGACACCTGCACCAATCAACTACACCGCCCCATGGCCCAACATTTCAACTCCCCCTCCCACTCTGCCGAGGACATGGAGGTCCTGGGCTTCCTTCACCGCCGCTCCCTCACCACCAGACGCCTGGAGGAAGAACACCTCATCTTCTGCCTCGGACCACTTCAACCCCAGGGCATCAATGTGGACTTCAACAGTTTCCTCATTTCCCCTTCCCCCACCTCACCCTAGTTCCAAATTTCCAGCTCAGCACTGTCCCCATAACTTGTCCGGACCTGTCCTACCTGCCTATCTCCTTTGCCACCTATCCACTCCACCCTCTCCTCCCTGACCTATCACCTTCATCCCCTCCCCCACTCACCCTTTGTACTCTATGCTACTTTCTCCCCACCCCCAATCTCCTCTAGCTTATCTCTCCACGCTTCAAACTCACTTTATTTCTGATGAAGGGCTTTTGCCCGAAACGTCGATTTTGCTGCTCCTTGGATGCTCCCTGAACTGCTGTACTCTTCCAGCACCACTAATCCAGAATCTGGTTTCCAGCATCTGCAGTCATTGTTTTTACCTCAATCCCATCTAGTCTAGTAGCCTGTATCTCAGTATTCTCCTTGATGACATTGTCTTTTTCTAGTGTGAATACTGATGAAAAGTATTCATTTAGTGCTTCCCCTATCTCCTCTGACTCCATGCACAACTTCCCACTACTATCCTGCTTGGTCCTAATCTTACTCTCATCATTCTTTTATTCCTGATATACCAATAGAAAGCTTTTCCTTGATTCTGTTTCAAGGTTTTCCTTGATCCTGTCCATCAATAACTTATCATGTCCCCTCCTGGCTCTTCTTAGTTTTCTCTTTAGGTCTTTCCTAGCTAACTTGTAACTCTAAAGCGCCTAAACTGAGCCATGATATCTCATCGTAACATAAGCCTTCTTCTTCCTCTTGACGAGTTTCAACTTTCTTAGTAAAGCATGGCTCCCGCGCTCGACAACTTCCTCCCTGCCTGACCGGTACATACTTATCAAAGATCTGCAATGGCTGTTCCTTGAATAAGCTCCACGTTTCAATTGTATCCATCCCCTACCGTTTCCTTCCCCATCCTATGCATCCTAAATCCTGCCTAATTGCATCGTAATTGCCTTTTCCCCCAGCTATAACTCCTGCCCTGTGGTATATACCTATCCCTTTCCATCATGAAAGCAAACATAACCGAATTATGGTCGCTATCACCAAAGTGCTCACCTACCTCCAAATCTAACACCTGGCCAGGTTCATTAACCTGTACCAAATCTAATGTGGCCTCACTCATTGTTGGCCTGTCTACATACTGTGTCAGGAAACCCTGCTGCACACATTGGATAAAAACTGACCCAAATAAAGCACTTGAACTGTAGTATTCCCAAACGAGAGTGCAGTGCTGGAAAAGCACAGCAGGTCATACAGCATCCAAGGAGCAGGAGAATCAATGTTTCAGGCATAAGCTCTTCCTGATGAAGGGCTTAAGCCAGAAACATCGATTCATCTGCTCCTCGGATGCTGCTTGATCTGCTGTGCTTTTCTAGCACCATACTTTTTGACTCTGATCTCCAGCACCTGCAGTCCTCACTTTCTTTTAATATTCCCAGTCAATATATGGAAAGTTAAAGTCCCCCATAACAACTACCCTGTCACTCTCGCTCCTACCGAGGATCACCTTTGCTATCCTTTGCTGTACATCTCTGGAACTATTCAGAGGCCTGTAAAAAAACTCACAACAGGATGACATCTTCTTTCCTGTCTCTAACCTCAGCCCATATTACTTCAGTAGACGAGTCCTCAAACGTCCTTTCTGCAACCATAATACTGTCCTTGACTAACAGTGCCAAACTACTCCCTCTTTTTCCATTTTCTCTGTTCTTAATGAAACATGTAAATCCCGGACCTTCAATAACCATTCCTGCCCCTGCTCTATCCATGTCTCCAAAATGGCCACACTAATGAAATCCCAAGTACCAACCCATGCTGCAAATTCACCCACCTTATTTCAAATGCTCTTGGCGTTGAAGTAGACACACTTTAAACCAACTTTTTGCTGGCCAATACCTTCTTGCAACCCTGAAATCTTATTTCTGACCTCACTACTCTCAATCGCCTATATACTCCAACTACAATCCCCCTGCTGAGTTAGTTTAAACCTACCCGAAGCGCATTCGTAAATTCATCCCCCAGGATATTGGTACCCCTCTGGTTCAGGTGAAGACTGTCTTATTTGTAGAGGTCCCACCTACCCCAGAAAGAGCCCCAATTATCCAGGAATACTTTGATTATACAGAATTTACTTTGCAAAATAAATACAATCCCATATTTTAAGTGGAGGTTTTCCTTCCTTTAAAATTATATGTTATATTTTGCTGATGCTCACAGTTCTACAAAACATGCCTTAGTAAATCTATTCAACTGAACACAGCTCTTTTTAGTTATCCAAAGGGAACAGCCTCTAATTCTATTATGTGCTATAACAGATCCTTTGTGTGGAGAACAGCACCCAACTAGTGGGCAGAGTATAGACTGACATGGGAGATAACTTCATCTTCCAATATTCAGAAAAGCTTATTCTTAAAATAAAACAATTAGATTATTTTAGCAATTACAATAAAACATGATGCAATTAAATGTTTGAAACCTAGCTCAATTGGAAAATATATTTGATGTAATGGATAATTTGCTTGATTAGCACAACTCTCCATGTTGTATCTAACCTTATGAGTAGCTTCATTATGAAAACCTAACCCAGCAGAATGTAGCCAAGTTTTCCTTGGCAAAGAATGGTATTACCAAAATTTAATGGGAGCATTGGCAAAACTATATAGCTTTGGATCTCCTCATAACTGGGTCCATTGCTTAGTTGAAACAGGGAGATGGCCTCTGTCTAACTCCTCTTTAAAACAAAATAATTTATTGATTGGTATACCAATGTCCATCAATGAATTGGTGCTATCAGTTTGAACGGTATTTGTTCTAAACTATGTACAAACTGTTTTTGTTCCTTATTTTAATTACAGCAAGTCTATAAGATGCATCCTGATAAAATCAAGTTTACTCAAGTGGCTGATTCTCCAGTGATGTTGCAAGCACAGCTCAATGCTAAACAACTGAGTGACGTGAGTATCTATAAATGCGGCAACTTTCTCACAAGTGTTATTAAAGTTAAATAGTTCTCCTGATTTTGGTCTCGTACATTCTTATATATTTGACTTGAAATGTTCTATCAATTCTAAGACCTCTGTATCCAAGCATTTGCACAATTTTGTGAGTATTGAAATTTGTACAGGCTCAAACACTTGCAAGTATATCATTATATTTTCCACTTCATCACTACAATTAGTGATCTAAAGTAAAAAATATCATCCACAATTTCTTGTTTTAACTAAGAAAGGAAGGTTTACATTAATAAAGTTTCTTCCAAATATGTGTTGCATGTGGGAAGTATTCAGTATGAACCATCTGTTACCAGCAACTCATAAAGTCAACATTATAGGTTATATTGTCCAGCCACAAACAAGTTTATATTTGCAGTCAATGCTTTTCAAATATTATGTGCTGTGGTCCAGTGCTGCATGAAGTATTTTCCACATTATTTATCATCCTAAATTTCATTTTGTTATTTTCCACAGCTAAATTACAAAGCAGACTATGAGAAGAAGAAGTTCAAATGCACTATGCCTCCTGATAACCCCTTTTTCATCCAGTCAAGGGTGAATGCATACAACCTGAGTGATGTAAGTACTTTCAGGGCTTCAGATATTTTCTTTTATTCCAGTTTTCATTCTCATTTTATTGTAAATGGAGATTTCTGACTATGGGTGGATCTTGGTTTACAAGATGTCAAAAATGCCATTGTTTTTGTAAAATCCCTCTTTAAAATAATTAAATTTATTATAGTAGTTAAAGCTTGGGGGTGTGGGATGGTTGGAAGATTGCGGGATGAGAAGAAAGTTGTTGATCAGGTCCCATTTTGAACTGGACCCATTTATTCATTGACCTACTCTATGGGGAATCATTAGTACCTGGATCACTTCAATGGGATGAAAATTGGGGAATTTTGGTAATGGTGGGCAATTTGAATCAGCTTATTCCTTCTGGGGATGCACATGCAAATCACATTCCTTGTGCCATCCATTTCAGGAAACACAGGAGACAGTCTGAGTAACCTGGGGAAGCAAGCTTGGTTGACACTTTGTGACCAACTCCAGATAAGACATGTGGTCAAGAACCAAATTGAAAGACAGATGGAAAGCAAGTGGATAGGGTCCCATACATTGGGAAGTTAACTGGGGATGTTTACTGAGAAGGCCTATTGCAAAAATCACAGTAGCTATATCAAATCACAAGATGGGTGTTTCAGAATATGGCTTCGGTTTCACTATCATGCTACACACCCACCATTAGGTGTCTGCCGAGTGCTCATAGGGATGTATTTTATGCTCTCCCATCAGCAGATTTGAAAGTGGGGAAATAGATAACATATATGTTTGCTGTTTAAGTGAGTTGAGCCCTTTAAGTTGCCATTAAATAGCCTCACCCCAGCCATGCAAGTATTTCCCCAGACTGTGGAGGGCCAATACAGGAAAGCCTACTGACATTTTAACTGTATGTTAGAGGATTATAATGGGAATCATGGGACCCAGGAAAATCCAGCCCTCTGTCTATAAGGTGTCTTTGAACCAATCTCATGCTTTGCTGTGGAATCTTCTGCTTTTAGTTGAATTCAAAATCGTTTGACTAAAGGCTTGCTTTGTTGTCAAGGGGGAGTGATGAACTCATTCTAATTTTACGTTGGCTTTAACACACATAGACTTGCAACCCAGCTGTTTAGAATAGTTTCCAATTGCCTGTATGTGATGTTTGACTTGTATCCATGCTGACTGTGATCAAATTTATTGCTTTTCAAACATTGATTTGCATGGTACAAATACCTTTTCTGATTTGTCTACTGCAAATGTCTCCCTGGCCTCATCTGAAGGATTTCATTAGTTTTTCATCCCTTTAACTCATTAAGTAGATCTATGATACTGATTTTCAATCTGTCCTGGATACAGTATATCCTACTAAAATTCAACTTATTCTTGATTTTTGCTGAGTAATTGTAGTAAAGTATTAATTTAATATTTTATCAGTTGAACCTTCAGTTCCTATGTCCCGTTCAAAACTGAATTGTAACTCCACCTCTAAAAATTCTTACTCTGTGAATGTTTCAGTGTCAGATTAAACATTCATCACTCTGCTGGCCTCTGGAGCCCTTTAGACACATCTAATATCCTTCTTCGTCTATTATGGCTTAACTCCAGACATCTTGAGTTCATCTATTCCTTTTTCTTGTACTCTTTGTATGACTTTGTTGTAATATTAGTTGTTAATTCCCCTTAAACTTTAATTTATATTTATTTTACTTCCATATTTGGTGTTCTATGTTTTCTTAACCAAGAAATCTTGCAGGAAAATTCCACAATTAAATTATTTGAATTAATCTTCTGTGCTTTGAAATTTTCCATTGTAAAATCATATATTTTCTGGTTTGATGACCATACTCTTGACTTTTATTGTGTTGTCATTAATGGTACCCAAAACGTCCCCTGTTGACATTTTTTATCACTAACTGTTGGGACACATTTCCACGCAAACTGAGAGTTCAAAAATATGCACGTGAAGAATTTCAAATACCATTTTGAGTCTTGCAACTCATGGTAGATCACACACTGTAAAGCTACATATTGACATGTAAATTTTGAAATCATTAACAATTGTTGGACATTTAGGGCTAGGTTTTTTTATTTGGTGTCGAAACTCTGATGTTTGAATCATGTCTGGTTCCGATGTTGCACTCTGTCAGAAATAATTACCTGACGCAATTTTGGAAGGAACAACAAGTTAGTGAATAGGCGGTGAACTTGCCATCCAATTAAAGAGGTTCCAGTGATACTTAGCAGCTACACAGTCCCTAGTGGGAGCTGCTGATGTAGGTCAGAGGAAAAGAAAGGGCACTTTGAACTTGAAGCATTCTTTGAGCACCTTTGAGATAAAAATGTAAGCAGATGAGAAAAGGTCAGAGTTGGCAGATCATCCTCAGAAGGGGGAGGCCTTGCATTGGGTGGACTGAGGCCTCAGCTGTGGACATCAAATACAGTATGGTGACTGAAGTGAGATCTAGCCCTGGGATTGCCCTAATATGCCTAATAATGGCCTCAATTGGCTACACATCAGTTGTAGGATGAGTAGATCCTGTGCCCTCTACCTGACCCTTTTGGAAAATGGTTTGGGATTGGAAAAATGCTGACAAAATGGTAGCTAAAGGATGGGAAATCCTGGTCATCCCCAATTCAAGATCTGCCCCCAACACACTTTGTAAGATTGGCTATTACATTTATTATTTGTTTCTTTCTTGCTAGAATTGTTACAACTATGACTGGAACAGAGAAAAAGCCAAACATTGCAACATTAGAGAGGATTCAATCCCTGTTGTTGCAGCAAAGGCACATGCAGAGATTGCAAGTGATGTAAGTAATCTTGGGTGATGTTTAACCTCAATATTTGGAGCCAATTGGAAAATTCTTTGAAAAAGCAATCAACAAAGAGGTGCTGTCACAGGGCACCATGCTGACCACAAGAAGTTGAGGTTAATAGGTTAATGTCAGGACGAGCAAGATAAACAGACAGGGAAGAATGGGAATGAAGGACCATACTGGTGGGGTTAAGTGAAATAGAGATGGAAGATTTTGTTCAAATCTATGGGATGAATGCTTTCTCTGTTTACTGGCTCTAAGGGGCAAATCAGATTTGATTTGTAAAACTATGTGATTGTAATAATTGCGGATTTTAATGTTCCACATATTGACTGGGACTGCCATAGTATTTAAGGTTTGGATGGTGAGGAATTTGTTAAATGTATTCAAGAAAATTACTTGATCAACATATAAATGTTCCTACCAGGGAAGGAACAAAACTTGATCTTCTCTTGGGAAATTAAGACAGGGCAAGTAACTGAAGTGTTAGTGGTCATAATTCTATTAGTTTTAAAATAGTTATGGAAAAGGATAAGCTTTCCATAAAAGTCAAAGTTCTTAATTGGTGTAAGGCAAATTTTAATAGTATGAGACAAGAACTTTCAAAAGTCGATTGGAGTAAACTGTTCACAGTTAAGTTAAAGGAATGACAGACAACAAGGAGGCTTTCAAAAGTGTGATAATAAGAGTTCAGATGTATTTGTTCCTGTTAGAGTAAAAGGTAAGACTAGTAAGATTAGGGAATAATGGATGAATAAAGATATTGAGGTTCTAGTCAAGGATAAAAAAGAATCATATGTTAGATATAGACAGCTGAGATCAAATGAATCTCTTAAAGAGTATAAAAGACTTGGGTTATTCTTAAGAGGGAATTCAGAAAGGCAAAGAGGGATATGAGAGAGCCTTGGTAGATAAGGTTAAGCATAATCCAAAGAGCAAAAGAGCAACTGGAGAGAGAGTAGAACCTCTTAAAGATCAACGAGGTTGTCATTGTGTTGAACCTCAACACGTGAGAAAGATATTAAATGAATACTTTTTGGTCAACTTTTACTGTAGAAAGAAATGGAGGCTAGAGAACTCAGAGAAATAAATATTGATGTTTTGAAAACTGTTCACATTATAGAAGAGGAAGTGCTGGAATTTTTAGAAAACATAAAGGTGGATAAATCTCTGAGATATGACCTAGTGTATCCCAGGATGTTGTGAGAAGTTTGGGAGGAAGTTGTGGCATCTCAGGAGAAATATTTGTGTTATCTATAACCACAAGTGAGGACTGGAAGGTAGCTAATGTTGTGCCTTTATTTAAGAAAGTTTGTAAGGCGAAGCCTTGGAGCTATAAACCTGTGAGTCTGACATCATTGGTGAAGAGGTTGGTGGAAGTGATTCTGAAAGATAGAAATCACATACATTTAGAGAGGCAAGGACTAATTAGGGATAGCCAGATGGTTTTTATGTGAGGGAAATCATGTCTCACAAACTTGATTGTGTTTTTTGAGAAAGTGACCAAACACTTGAGGACAGAGCGATAGATGTTGCTTAGTTGGACTTTACTAAAGCCTTTTATGAGGTTCAGCATGGTAGATTAATTGGTAAAGTTAGATCACATGGAATTGAGGGTGAGTTTACCAATTGGATACAAAATTGGCTTGATGGTAGGAGATAGAGGGTGGTGGCACAGGGATTTTTTTGGACTGTAGACCTGTAGCCTGGGGAGTTCCACAGGGATTGGCACTGGGTCCTTTTTTTATTTGTCATTTATATAAATGATTTTGATGAGAATATAGATGGCATCGTTAGTAAGTTTGCAGATGAGACCAAAATCGGTGGCATAGTGGACAGTGAAGAAGATTATCTAAGATTACCAAAGAGATTTTGATAAATTAGGTAAGTGGACTGAGGTGCATCAAATGAAGTTTAATTTGGATAAATGTGAGGTATTGCATTTAAAACAAACAAGGCTTATACAGTTAATGGTGGAAACCTGGATAGTGTTGTAGAACAGAAAGACCTAGGGGTCCAGATAAATTTCAAAATATTATGTATGTCATAGGCACACAGGGTAGCTGAGAAGGCATTTAGTATGCTTGCCTTCATTTCTCAGACCTTTGAGTAAAGAACGTAGATTCCTGCTTTCTATAGAACATAGAACAGTACAGCACAGTATAGGCCCTTTGGTCCTTGATGTTATGCCAGTGTTCTATCTTACTGTAAGATCAGACTAACCTACGTACCCTTCAGTGTACTGACTTCCATGTGCCATAGGAATTGGGATGTCATGTTGAAGTTATATGGAATGTTAGTGAGGCCTCTTCTGGACTGCTGTATGCAGTTCTGGGTGTCCTTAATAGGAAGAATATAATTACAGTGATTTTAGAAAAGATTCAGAAAAGATTTACCAGGATGTTGTTGGGAATGGAGAGTTTGAGTTATAAAAATACTTTGGGACTTTTTTTCACTGGAGTGTAGGAGGTTGAGGCATGACTTTGTAGGGGTTTCTAAAATCATGAAGGGCATAGATAAGATGAATTGCAAATTATTTTCCTGAAGAAGGGATACGTTCAAACCTAGGGTTTTTTTTAAGGTGAGAGGAGAAAGATTTAAAAGAACCTGAGGGGCTACTTGTTTACACCGAATGGTTAGTGTGTGAAATGAACTGCCGGAGGAAGTAATGAATGTAGGCACAGTTACAACATTTAAAAGACATTTGGATAAGTACATGAATAGGACAGGTTTGGAGGGATATGGACCAAATGCAGGCAGAAAGGACTAGTTTAGGACTAGGGACATGGTTGTGGACTAGTTGGACTGAAGGGTCTGTTTCCATGCAGTATGACTCTCTGCTAGTTTTGCATTAGGTAATTTTTCATGGATGTGGGTTTGTTTACTGAGCTAGGAGGTTCATTTCCAAACGTTTTGTCACCCTACTAGTAACATTTCCAGTGGGCCTCAGTAGAAGCAGTGTACGTGATTCCTGCTTTCTATTTATATGTTTGGGTTTCTTTGGGTTGGTGATGTTATTTCCTGGTTGGTTGTTCACCATAGGAAATAACATCACCAACCCAAAGAGACCCAAACATATAAATAGAAAGCAGGAATCATGTACGTTGCTTCGCATGAGGCCCACTGAAAATGTTACCTAGTAGGATGACGAAACATCTAGAAATGAACCTCCCAGCTCAGCAAGCAAATTTACATCCAGAACCTCAACCTGAGCTGCAAATCCTCTCAAAACTCATCATTTTTCATGTATACAACCATTATGTGGGAAATGTACTTGTTCATTGAAGTTGGAAATGAGATGCATCTTTAACACAGAAAAGAAAGAACTTTGTCTTGTGTTAAACTGTAAAATGTCTTCCCAGAATACTCTAATAATCTTGAAACTGATAATGGCTATTAAAATGGAATTAATGTATGATTTCTTTTCATCTAATCTTCTCACTTGATACTCTTAAATCAAGTATTGAAATGAAATTCTCACCTTATTAACTCTCAGTGTCTACCTTTCAGGTCAAATATAAACAAAGCTATGAAAAGGCTCGTGGGAAGCATATTGGAGCTCGCTCAATAGAAGATGATCCTAAGATCTTACACTCTGTGCATGTGGCAAAGATGCAGAGTGAGGTGAGCAAAAAGTCTGACTGGAAGGATTCAAATGTGGACTTTAAACAAAAAAATAGCATGAGAAGCAAAACATTAGAACAAACAAAATAGAGCACTATTCGACCATTTGGACAATCAAACCTGTTCTGCCATTCAGTAAGATCTTAGCTGGTCTGCCTATGTCTCAAATTTCACCTTCCCTTCTCTTCATGATAACCTTTGATTCCCTTGCCCAACAAGAATCATCAACACCTCTGTCTTAAAAATATCCAATGACCTCGCCTGTACTGCTTTCTGAGGCAGAGAATTCCAAAGCTGCACAACCCTTTGAGAGAAATTTAAATTCCTAACATCTCCATCTCAAATGAACAACTCTTAAGTTTAGTACAGTGCCACTTAGTTCTGGACTCATCCTAAAAAGGAGACATTCTTTCCACATCTATTTTGTCAGAACCATTCACTATCCTGTATTTTTTCCATTAAGACACTCCTTACTCTTAGAGTCATAGTTGTACAGCACAGAAACAGACCCTTTGGTTCAACATGCCAACCAGATATCTTAAATTAATCTAGTCCCATTTGCCAGTACTTGGCCCATATGCCTTTAAATCCTTCCTATTTATATACCCATCCAGATGCCTCTTAAATGTTGTAATTGTACCAGCTTCCACCATCTCCTCTGGCAGCTAAATTCATACATGTACCACCCTTTGCGTGAAAAAGTTACCCCTAAAGTCACTTTTAAATCTTTCTCTTCTCACCGTCAACCTATGCCCTCTAGTTTTGGACTCCTTCACCCTGAGAACAAAACCTTTACTATTCAACCTATCTATGCCCATCATGATTTTATAAACCTCTATAAGGTCACCCCTCAGCCTCTGACACTCCAGGGAAAACAGCCCCAGCCTATTCAGCCTCTCCCTATAGCTCAAACCTTCCAACCCTGGCAACATCCTTGTAAATCTTTTCTGAACCCTTTCAAGCCTCATAACTCCAGTGGAAATAAGCCCATCCTGTCCAACTTAACCTTTTGAGACATGTTGAAGGGTATTCAAGAAGAAGGGAAAGTTTGAGGAGATGATAGCTTTCAAGGACACTGGGGTCAACGTGACATGCAAATGAAGGCTGATGGATTAATTATCCATGGTCCTTTTGCTGGCCTCCTTAGCCAAGCACCAAACTCACTGCACGCAGGGTATGCTTTAATACTTTTGCAAACGTTTGCACGTGGATACAGTTTTGTTGTTGACTTACAACACAAAGCCTACCGACACTTTAAAGGCACGCCTCAACCAGAACTGCAAAGTTGAGAATGTCACATTAATCAAAACAGATTAATATCAAAAGAGTTATCCCTCTGGACAGTAAACTTAATACCAAAGTTTTTATTTCAGGTTGTAGTTGAATGAGCCACAAATTTCCTCAATTCCCAGACCAGTTTGTCTATTTTCCTGTAACTCTGATTTCTATTTTGACAGGTTGAGGTCAGGGACTGATAGTTTGGCACCAAAAGATGGTGCAAATGCATTTGGGTTTAACATTTCAAAAGCCAAATTCAGTTGCTGATATAATCAATCGGAAAAATGTGTTGCTGGAAAAGCGCAGCAGGTCAGGCAGCATCCAAGGAGCAGGAGAATCGACATTTCGGGCATAAGCCCTTCTTCAGGAATGAGGAAGGTGTGCCAAGCAAGCTAAGATAAAAGGTAGGGAGGAGAGACTTGTGGGAGGGGTGTTGGGAATGCGATAGGTGGAAGGAGGTTAAGGTGAGGGTGATAGGCTGGAGAGGGGGTGGGGGCGGAGAGGTAGGGAAGAAGATCGCAGGTCAAGAAGGCGGTGCTGAGCCTGAGGTATAGGACTGAGATAAGCAGGGGGGGAGGGGAAATGAGGAAGCAGGAGAAATCTGCATTCATCCCGTGTGGTTGGGGTTCCTAGGCGGAAGATGAGGCGCTCTTTCTCCAGGCGTCGTGTTGCCATGGTCTGGCGATGGAAGAGGCCAAGGACTTACATGTCCTTGGTGGAGTGGGAGGGGGAGTTAAAGTGTTCAACCACAGGGTGGTTGGGTTGGTTGGTGCGGGTGTCCCAGAGGTGTTCTCTGAAACGTTCTACAAGTAGGCAGCCTGTCTCCCCATGTAGAGGAGGCCACATTGGGTGCAGCGGATGCAGTAAATGATGTGTGTGGAGGTGCAGGTGAATTTGTGATGGATATGGAAGGATCCCTTGGGGCCTTGGAGGGAAGTGAGGGTGGGAGGGGGTGTAATCTAGGTAGCTGTGGGAGTCGGTTCGTTTATAGTGCACCTCCTCCCACCCTGCCCCCTGTAAAAACGCCATCCCATATTCCCAATCCCTTCACCTCCGCCGCATCTGCTCCCAGGAGGACCAATTCCAATACCGAACAACCCAGATGGCCTCCTTCTTCAAAGACCACAATTTCCCCTCAGACATGGTTGATGATGCTTTCCACCACATCTCCTCCACTTCCTGCTCCTCCGCCCTTGAGCCCCGCCCCTCCAATCGCCACCAGGACAGAACCCCACTGGTCCTCACCTACCACCCCACCAACCTCCAGATACATCGTATCATCCTTCATCATTTCCGCCACCTCCAAACGGACCCCAGCACCAAGGATATATTTCCCTCCCCTCCCCTATCAGCATTCCGGAAAGACCACTCCCTCTGCGACTCCCTTGTCAGGTCCACACCCCCCACCAACCCAACCTCCACTCCCGGCACCTTCCCCTGCAACCGCAAGAAATGCAAAACTTGCGCCCACACCTCCCCCCGATGAGAGCATTGTCAACCACGTCTGAGGGGAAATTGCGGTCTTTGAAGAAGGAGGCTATCTGGGTTGTTCGGTATTGGAATAGGTCCTCCTGGGAGCAGATGCGGCGGAGGCGAAGGAATTGGAAATATGGGATGGCGTTTTTACAGGGGGCAAGGTGGGAGGAGGTGTAGTATAGGTTTATAAACCGACCGATTCCCACAGCTACCTAGATTACACCTCCTCCCTCCCTCACTTCCCTCCAAGGTCCCAAGGGATCCTTCCATATCCATCACAAATTCACCTGCACCTCCACACACATCATTTACTGCATCTGCTGCACCCAATGTGGCCTCCTCTACATTGGGGAGACAGGCCGCCTACTTGCGGAACGTTTCAGAGAACACCTCTGGGACACCCACACCAACCAACCCAACCGCCCTGTGGTTGAACACTTTAACTCCCTCTCCCATTCCGCCAAGAACATGCAGGTCCTTGGCCTCCTCCATTGCCAGACCATGGCAACACGACGCCTGGAGGAAGAGCGCCTCATCTTCCGCGTAGGAACCCTCCAACCACAAGGGATGAATGCAGATTTCTCCTGCTTCTTCATTTCCCCTCACCCCCTCCTTATCTCAGTCCCATACCTCGGACTCAGCACCGCCTTCTTGACCTGCGATCTTCTTCCCGACCTCTCTGCCCCCACCCTCTCTCCGGCCTATCACCCTCACCTTAACCTCCTTCCACCTATTGCATTCCCAACACTCCTCCCTACCTTTTATCTTAGCCGGCAAGGTACACCTTCCTCATTGCTGAAGAAGGGCTTATGCCCGAAACGTCGATTCTCCTGCTCCTTGGATGTTGCCTGACCTGCTGCGCTTTTCCAGCAACACATTTTTCAGCTCTGATCTCCAGCATCTGCAGTCCTCACTTTCTCATAATCAATCAGAAGTAAATGACACATCAGAGGCTGAGGGGTGACCTTGTAGAGGCTTATAAAATCAATAGGGGCATGCTTGGGAGAAATAGACAAGGTCTTTTCCCTGGGGTGGGTGAGTTCAGAGCTAGAGGGCGTAGGTTTAGGGTGAGAGGGGAAAGATATAAAAGTGACCTAAGGGGCAACCTTTTCATACAGAGGGCGGTGCATGTATAGAATGAGCTGCCAGAGAAGTGGTAGAGGTTGGTACAATTGCAGCATTTAAAAGGCATCTGTTTGGATATATGAATAACAATGCCATTCAGGGGTATGGGCCACGTGCTGGCAAATGGGATTAGATTAGGCTAGGATATCTGTTTGGCATGGACGAATTGGTCCGAAGGGTTTGTTTCCGTGCTGTATATCTCTGATTCTATGAGTCTAAGTAATGCTCATCACCTTTCAGAGATCAATTCGGCCTCCTTTGAAAGCTGTCTGGACCGTATTTATATGTTCACTGAGTCCCAAGTAGCAAGACAGAAATCATCGCTTCAACAAGCAGCTAATACAGTTTTATTTAAAACTCACAATGTATTAGCTCATGTAAAATTCACATGACAGTTAAATTGACAATTTATGATTTGAACTGAGGTGGGTTCTGCTCCTATCAAGAAAGGTGCATGGATGCTTTCAGATCAGCTTTAGCAGAATAGACAGCATCAGAAAGATTTGACAGTCTTACTTTTATATTGTATATCTAATACACTCAAATCTTAATTGTGGCTGAAGACAGCAAGCTGAACTCACCTCAAGACCTTTCGTAAGGTGCTGCATTATTGTCAGATCTTATCCCCATCTCTCTCAACTCCCTGTTTTGGTCAAGTGCAATCTGCCAATTGTGTCATGATTTGAGAATGTGAGATGGTCTGAAAAGCAAAAATTTATCTGTTTATTCTCTCATTTCAGCGTGCTTATAAAAAGGACTATGAAGACACAAAGACTAAGTATCATACTCCACTTGATATGATCAATGTCTCCCAGGCCAAAAAGGCTCAGGAAATTGCCAGCAACTCATTCTATAAGCAACCAATAAGTCATTATTGTATGCCTCCTGACAGTTTGCCTCTGAATTTGGCTAAGAAATCCTACAGTTTGCAGAGCGATGTAAGTATTTGGTTTAGTTGTTTAATTTAATTCACTTTGTTATTATTTGGGCTCAAGCTGTTTCTTCCCTATATTATTGGACTCACAGGTTCAAATTAGATATCCAAAGCCCTGCTGGGACCTGAATAACAATGTATTGATTATTGATAAGATTGATTATTAGTAAGTAATGTTCCTCTCTGTGTATTTGCTTAACAGAATGAGTATAAAGCTGATTATAATAACTGGCAAAAAGGCATCGGTTGGGTTCCTTTTGGCTCCTTGGATGTTGAAAAGGCTAAGAGAGCTATGGATATCCTCAATGAGGTAGGTCACAATACTGGAGTATCTTTGCATTTGACTGTTCTAAAGCAGCAATTGAACACATTACATGAGCACAACAGTGATTCAGTAGAACTGCGAAAGGAAGAAATTCTCTCACTGTGGTGTAATAATGTATGTTGAGCTTAATAACGCAAACACATTAAAGGATACATGTACCTGAATCTGATTTTACTATGAAGCATCCGATGGCGCTAAATGGAATGATACCTTAACAAGAATCTTTCTTTATCTATAACAGAGAAAGTACCGCCAGCCACCAGACACCATTAAATTCACTTCAATAGAAGATGCCCCAGAAACAGTCTTGGCAAAGGCTAACCAAGCACAGAGGAGTGATGTGAGTAGAGCACTTAGTAAATCTCTTCATCTCAGTTCTAAGGAGCAAAAAAAATTGAACCCTGGAGTACTTTGTAAAAATGGATAAAACTGCTTTGCCTCTCATTCTAAAACATGCTGAAATTAAATGCTTGATTAATGATTATTTCTCTGCAAGATATTTGTTCTTCTACTGGTATTCTTCACTCAATGTTTACTTGCATGGAAACTCTAATTCAACAAGTAAGTTACGCTGTTAAAAATCAACTACGTGAAAGTGAGGGTTGCAGATGCTGGAGATTAGAGTTGAGAGTGTGGTGCTGGAAAAGCACAGCAGGTCAGGCAGCATCCGAAGAGCAGGAGAATTGACGTTTCAGGCAAAAATCCTTCATCAGCATTCAGAAAAAAAATTCAGATGTCAAAATTACTAGACATAACAACATAAGCTTATACGAAGTCGGAGCAGAATTAGCCGTTCAGCTTATTGAGCCTGCCCTGCCAATCAATGAGATCATCGTTCCATGACACATCCATTTTCCCCCAACCCTTGACTCCCTTATCAATCAAGTTTCGGTCAAGCTTGAACTTGAATATAGTCTATGACCAATCCTCCACTGCTCACTTGGGAGTGAATTCTACTGACTAATGATCCTCTGAGGAAAAAAAAATCTTTCTAATCTCCATCTTCAGTGTGAGATTGTTTATTCTGCAAGTGTGCCACCCCGTCTTGCATTTGTCAGTGACAGGAAGCTCCCCAGAACCTTGCATGTTTGAATAAGACCACATCTCTTTTGCTAAACTTTAATGAGTATTGCTTAACAGCTCAACATTCTTCATAAGACTTGTCCTTCATCCCAGGAATCAGTCTCGTGAATCTTCTTTGATCTATTTTCAATATTTCTGATGTATGTATGCAAATGCGTGTAACCAACATTGCACACACCTGTCTCAATAATGCAGTTGTAGCAAGAATTGCCTTTTCTCACTCTAACCCCCTCCCAATAAACACCAGCATTCTGTTTGCCTTCTTAATTACTTGCTGTACTTTCGAGCTGAATTTTTATTATTCATGAACAATGACAGCTATATCCCACTGTACTGTAGCATTCAGCAACCTCCGTCTGCTTAAACTATATACTGGTTTTCTAATCTTCCTGCTAAGGTGGACAAGTTCATATTTTCCCATATTATATTCCAACTGCCAAATTTTGTCCATCGACTTAAGCTACCTTTGTTGCTAATTCTTGTATCCTCCTCAGAACTTGTTTTCCAATCTATCTCCATATCTTCAGTAAATATAGTTATAATACAGTTAATCACTTCATCACAGCCATGAATATTGTTTATAATTAGTTGAAGACACAGCAATAATCCCTTCACTACTGCACTCATTACAATTGTCAACCATAACTGATCTATTTATCCACATTCTCTGTTATGTTTAGTTGGTCAGCCTTGTACCCAATGCTAATATATCACACTCAACATCATATGCTCTTCTTGTTTTGTCGTCAATGTTTCACTGTTGACAGCATCATAAATAATCCCATTGTTGTCCTAAAATTCTGGTGGAGTTGCCTTCTGGAACTACTAGATAATGATTAAGAGGAGGAACTGTGTTTGCTTTTCTCTTCTACAGAACATTTTCTCACCTCTGCTTCAGATACGCTGATGAAGCACAGATCAAGCAACAACTCCAACACGTTTATGATCCATGTGGCATGTTGCAGACTGAGCAGTGCTACATGTTTTTATACATTTGAAACCATTCCACGAGCAATGTAATAATGTGCAACAGACTCAAATCTCTGAAAGACTCAACAATTGTCTCGTCTCCTCATTTACCTGTACATTTAACATGCTTCACGTTTCAATGCTAACAGCCTGTTAACTTATTCTGAATATTAGTTTTGTAATGCTAACAATTTCTTAAAAATCACAGTCTCACATTTTTGAATTTTTGTTTTACCATTTAGATAAACTACAAAGCCAAAGGAGAGAAGATCATTCACAAGTACACTTATCCACCCGATGTGCCAGAGTTTATTCAGGCTAAAGTCAATGCTATTAATGCCAGTGATGTAAGTATATTTGAGTGAATCTGTTCAAACACTGCAGCCACTTTTCCTACCAAATGGAGTTGAGGTTCTCCATGCCCTAACTGAATGACAGAGTAGGCTCATAGGATTCCATTTGTTGCATTACTATGTAGCAATAGTCGATTATGAACAAACAAGTGACAGTTAGTGGTACTTTATATTCAATAATATTCAAAGTGCAGCTGTTTCAATGTCTCAATAGTATTCAGAACATACGCCTAACAAGCACACAAGGAAGTTCCAATATTTCAGACATATTTCAAGAGTCAGACTCAGGTTCTCAGCTTATCCACTTGCCAGTTTCCATTGCTGCCATTTCTTTTAATACACAGGTAAATCACGGGCTGATAGCATAGAAGTAGAAAGCCTGAGCCTTCAACTCCAGATATAGAAGGCATGGTTAAAAAAGCATTTGGCACGCTTGTCTTCATTGCTCAGTCCTTTGAGTATAAGAGATGGGAAGTCATGTAGAAATTGTACAGGACATTGGTGAGGCCTTTCTTGGAATAATGTGTTCAGTTCTGGTTGCCCAGTTATGGGAAGAATATTATTAAGCTGGAGAGAGTTCAGAAGAGATTTACCAGGATGTTGCCAGGTATGGAACGTTTGAGTTATACAAAAAGCCTCGAAAGGCCAGGACGTTTTTCACTGGAACGTAGGAGGTTGAGAAGCAACCTGACGAAAGTTTATAAAATAATGAGAGCACAAATAAAGTTAATAGTAATTGTCTTTTCTCTAGGATGGGGAATCTTGAGACCAGGGGGCACATTTTTTAAAGTAAGAGAGAGATTTAAATAAGACTTGAGAAGCAGTTTTTTTCCACCAAAGTGGTTTGCATGTGGAATGAACTTCCTGCTTAAAAGATATTTGGAGAGGGCCATAAATAGGGAAGGTTTGGACGGATTTGAGCCAGGAGCAGGCAGGTAGGTTTAGTTTAATTTGGGATTATGTCAGGCATGGACTGGTTGCACTGAAGGGTCTGTTTCCATACAGTATGACTCTATGGAATCAACATCAGAGATTTCAGAGGTTTAATATAAAAACCTAGATCTTAATTATGTTAAAATATAGTTGGAAATGAAAACCTGGTATCAGTAAACATGACTGTGACACTGTCAGATGATCAGGAAAAGACAATTCATTCACCAATGTCCTGCAGGAAACAGTAAATACTGTCTTAAACAGAACTCCAATATAGTTGTCACTTAGTTCTCTCCCTGATGTGACATGGCAACCATTTCATTGTATCCAAATCAGGGCATCAAGAGACGGCCAGTAAATATTGCCCGTAATGCAGAAATGGATATTATTTTTAAAACTCTCCTCATTGCACAAAACAATAATTTCCTCTTTTGTTTTAATGCTTTAGAGATATAACCAAGGGGTTCAACACAATATGAGGTGATAGGGATCTTTTGTCAGTCAGAATGGTTACACAGCAGACCAAATAATATACCAGCTCAGCTCAATATATGGCTTTTTTCTTGTAGTCCTGAGTCTACAATGTGATTTAAAAAAAAAATAATTTAATGATCATTTTCCTTTGCAGAATTGCTACAAAGAAGCATGGAAAAAGGATTTATCAAAGGGCTGTAGCATAACTTTTGACGCTATTCCAATTATTGCTGCTAAATCTGCCCGGCATAATGCTAGTGATGTAAGTATATAGTATTCATACTTTTAAATGTACTTTATTATACTATTTCCCCTATAGTATTTTATTTTCCCAATTTTCATTCACCTTACATTGTGTGGTAAGGATAAATTGCAGAAACAAGAATGATAAAATTAATCTTATTGATCTTGTACAAGGAATGTAGGAGGAAAGAACAAAAAAGCAAAATTCACAAGCCTATGGCAGATCAAAGGAGAGAATAAAATTTAGCCTCACGATGTAGCTATGTGAAACAAATGTCGAGACAGAGTATTTGACAAAATTGTATTTAAGTCTTTATATAGGTGACAGGGTTCAACAATTGTTGGACCAGTTGTCTGCAAAAGTTCTGGGATCCTGTTGGAAAGAAGGATTGAGTTCTATCATGATATTAATACTGCAGATGTTATCCAAATGGGATAGGGGAGGGAGTTAGTGATAAGGGATCAACAGGGAGCAATGGAGATAAGTCCATAAAGGAGGAAGTAGGCATAGCTCAGAATCTCCTTAGTATTTCTTATGTTTGTAGTCACAATTTTGACTTAAATGTAGCAAAATCTGAGCATAAATGCATTTCTCTGTATTTTCACCAAAGTTAGAGGGTAAAGTTGGAGAGGTTTGGAGGAAATTTTCACCTCCTCTTTGGATGGAATAGGCTTATTGGATTGGGTGACCGTTATTTACTCCACATCCTCTAATGCATCATGTTCTTGAAAAGACATTCAAACAGCCGTGTAGGCCCTTTTTAATGGTCCATCATCACTTGTGTCTTACATTTCCCTAGTGGATGTGAAGGTACATAGGGATACTTCTCTGATCCAGGAGGATCTTCAGAAAATGTGTGCTGGTGAACTCAGGCCTCATGTCACAGATCCATGCCCAGTCTATGCTAAGTATAAATCTGGAATCTATTGGATCATGGAATCATCCCTGCTGTTTCTGCTCACTCTTATTGCACTCTAAGCTGGACAGAATGCGCGTTGACTGTGGGCGTTTATTTGAACACTGTGATTTGATGCTATTTGACAGAAATATTAGGCTGTTTAATATCTGCAATTTTCTGCTGCAATACTGTTTAAGACTGTACTAATAAACAAGTTTAATCAAAATGAAAATTCAAGACTGAAGAAGTATCCTGTAATATCAGTTTTAGTTCACAATCCTCCAAATTTTGTAAAGTAATTACAATGGTGTTTGGAAAATATTTGTACCCTATTTTAGAAAATACTACATGAACTAAAGGTGCTAAAGTTGCAGTAGCATGGCAAATATAAACATTTCAAAGAAGCATGCTAGGCTTATATTTGAAAAGCAACTTACAATGTAAATGTTACAATGTTTGTTGACAAAATTAAAAAATCACACAACACCAGATTATAGTCCAACAGGTTTAATTGGGAGCACTAGCTTTCGGAGCGCTGCTCCTTCATCAGGTGGCTGTGTCACAAATGTCAAAACCACCTGATGAAGTACCAGCGCTATGAAAGCTAGTGCTTCTAAATAAACCTGTTGGACTACAACCTGGTGTTGTGATTTTCAACTTTGTCCACCCCAGTCCAACACTGGCACCTCCAAATAATGTTTGTTGAGATGTTATTATTGATTGCTTACAGAAACCCAAGGCTGTTAATATTTTTATCTTTGTGTACATACTTTTTATTTTAATGGTGATATTGCTCAGTTGCTGAGATGAGTACTTGTGCTGTACCACCTTCTGTAGTAATTTGAACAATTACCTTACAGGTAAAATACAAGAAAGCTTATGAGCAAGAGAAGGGAAAACATTTCGGCTTCCAGAGCCTCCAAGATGATCCAAAGCTGGTCCATTCCATGCATGTAGCCAAGCTTCAGTCTGACCGTGAATACAAAAAAGACTATGAGAAAAGCAAGACCAAATACCACACGCCACTGGACATGGTCAACATTTCCACTGCCAAAAAGTCCCAGGAAGTAGCCAGCAACAGTAACTACAAGCAACCGATCCATCACTATACCTATCTGCCAGATGCCATGAGCTTGAAACTGTCAAAGAACATGATGAATTTACAGAGTGACGTAAGTCACAATGTTAATTTTTGCTTTATATTATTATAATATTTAAATATTTATCGTGACTTGAATGGGTAAAGAGTACAGATAGATGGAGCGGAGAGGGATTTGGAGGTCTTTGTGCATGAAACAACAAAAAAAGCTAGAACAAAGTTCAGTGGGTAATAGGGAAGGCAAATAGAATCTTTGCCTTTATTTCCAATGGAATGGAATATAAACGTAAGGAGGTCTAGCTAAAGCTATACAAGACACTACTCAGATCACAGCTGGAATATCGTGAACAGTTTTGGTCCCTTTATCCAAGGGAAGGTATACTGACACAGGAGGCAGTCCAAAGAAGGCTCACATGGTTTGGAGTGATTTTCTCATGAGAAGAGGTTGAGTAGATTGAGCTTGTACTCCTTGCTGTTTGGAAGAATAGGAGAAGATCTTATTCAATGGTATTCAAGATACTTAGGGGCTCAACAAGATAAATGCTGAGAGATTATTTCTCCTTTTGAGAGGGGGGGTCATCCATTTATGACAGATGTGGAGGAATTTATTCTTTCAGTGGGTAGTGAATCTAATAGTAATCTTCACCATGCAGGGCTGTCGAGGTTGGATCATTAAGTATATTCAAGTATAGGCAGGTTTTTAATCAATAAGGGAATCGAGATTTATAAGGAAAAGGCAGGAAAGTGTGGAGTTGTGCAATATTGGATCTCACTGATCTTAATAAGTGGAGGAGCAGACTCAAACTCAATTGGCAAATGATCCACTTCTGCTCCAACAACTTATGGTCTTTCTTTCTACTGCAGCACAGGGGGCTTCGATTTCCAAACAGCTCAAGAATTCTGCAGCACCTTTGCTGTGCTCAGTTGGTAGTGTGTGTGCTTCCATACATAGGGAGAGATGTAAAATAACTAATCTGAGAACGTGAAAACAATAGCAGCAGAAATTGTTTTAAATAAAGTGAAGGCTGCAAAAGTTACTCATCTTTCTTTCCATAAAGTCAGAGAATCAAATCTTGAAAACAGAAGTTTGCATAGATAGCTCTTGGTATTTTCCAGCACACTGAGGATTGCTCTGAGCTTGTACTTTATCAAGATGGAGTCATAGAGTCATAAAGATGTGCAGCACAAAAACAGACCCTTCGGTCCAATTCGTCCATGCTGACCAGATATCCTAAATTAATCTAGCCCCATTTGCCAGTAGTTGGCCTGTATCTCTTGAAGCTCTTCCTATTCATACACCCATCCAGTTGCCTTTTAAATGATGTAATAGTACCAGCCTCTACCATCTCCTCTGGCAGCTCATTTCATACGTGCGCCACCCTTCACGTGAAAACATTGTCCCTTAGGTCACTTAAATCATTCTCCCCTCACCTTAAACCTATGTCCTCTAGTTTTGGACTTCCCTACTCTGGGGCGATGTAGACAGTTATTAACCAAGAAAACAGCTTTCATTTGTATGTCACTGTAAATGTAGTAAAACATCTGAAATAATTTCTTAAAACCATTAACAGACAAAATTTGGCACTGAGCCAGAGGTTTTAGGGCAGTAGCAAAAAGCATGAAGAAATAAATAGTTGGAAAAGCCAGAAAACCATCTTAAAGAATTAAAAGATGAAAGAATGTTGAATATATGGAGGTTTTTGAGACAGTTCTAAAGCTGAGGCATAGCAAACTGTAATCTTGTCCACCAATAATGACATAAAAAAACATTAGGATGCACAGCTCCATAACAGGATTGCAAAGTTTCAGGAGGTTTCAGAGATTCAAAGCAATGACATTAATAAACATAAATTACAACAGACTGACAAATCAAGTCAGTTCGAGAGAATGCAAGGAGCAAGTCTAATAAGTTGTCTAGGGACCAAGTAGTTAAGGGACCACAAGCCAATGAGGAAGATACACTGCATTGCCCAAAAAGGATGGACATGTAATCAAATAACTCTGACTTTAAATGAAAGACCCATTATAACACGCTGTATTGGTTCAAAGACGAGATAGACAGGAGTCATTAGTAATGACTTAAAGAATTGTGGAGAATTGGCAGGAAAGTGGAGTTGGCGCTGAGGTGAGATAAGCCATGATCGTGTCAAAGGATGGGGTTAAATTGCCGACTCCTGCTCCTGGTTCTTGTATTGGTGAGTGTATGAAAAATTATTTAACTGAATGTTTATTGAAAATAGAACAAATGCTTACTTATTATGTATGGTTTGTTCATTTCTACATGGAAAAGTCTCAATAAGTCTTTCCTGGGGTACGTTAATGATACAATAGAAATCCTAACCAATATAATGAATTCTCAGTCTTGCTGGACAGGAGCAGATGTTATACATAGTGTTAAACAGAATTCAATCCAAAAGGTATGACAGAAACAAAGCAAGACAATACAAATGGATTCTGAGATATTTATAAAATCATGAGAGACATTCATAGGGTGAATAGCCAAGGTCTTATCTCCAGGGTAATGGAGTCTAAAACTAGAGGGCATAGGTTTAAGGTGAAAGAGGAAAAATTTAAAAGGGACCAAAGTGACAACTTTTTTGCGCAGAGGGTGGTGCGTGTATTGAATGAGCTGCCAGAGGAAGTGATAGAGGCTGGTACAATTACAACATTTAAAAGGCATCTGGATGGGTTTATGAAAGGAAGGGTTTAGAGGGATATTTGCTGTCAAATGGAACCAGATTGATTTGGAATATCTGATCAGCATGGACAGGTTGGACTGAAGGGTCTGTTTTATGCTGTACAGCTCTATGGTTCTATGACTGAAGAGAAGCAGGGCCAATCTTGGGGTTGATGTTTACAGACCCCAGAGGATGAAAATCAGTTAAGAAAGATGGTCAAGACTGTAAATGTTGCTTTTAAGAAAGATGGTCAAGACTGTAAATGTTGCAGAACCCTCATTGCATTTAAATAACACTTGGATCAGCATTTGAGCACTTGAGATTGTAACCTACAGGGCTGTGGACCATGAGTTGGAAGGTGGAATGAGAACAGATAGCTCTTGTTCAGTCAACACAGACACAAAGTATGCCTAATAGCCTTATGGGTGCCATAAATTGTCTTGTGTTTCTAATTCACTGTATTGTTAGGCCAATTAATTCTGTGAACTATAGACCGGTGAACCTGATGTCGGTGGTGGGCAAGTTGTTGGAGGGAATCCTGAGGGACAGGATGTACATGTATTTGGAAAGGCAAGGACTGATTAGGGATAGTTAACATGGCTTTATGCGTGGGAAATCATGTCTCACAAACTTGATTGAGTTTTTAAAGGAAGTAACAAAGAGGACTGATGAGGGCAGAGCAGTAGATGTGATCTATATGGACATCAGTAAGGCGCTCGACAAAGTTCCCCATGGGAGACTGATTAGCAAGGTTAGATCGCATGGAATACAGGGAGAACTAGCCATTTAGATACAGAACATGCCTCAAGGGTAGAAGACAGAGGGTGGTGATGGAGGGTTGTTTTTCAGACTGGAGGCCTGTGACCAGTGGAGTGCCACAAGGATCGGTGCTGGGTCCTCTACTTTTTGTCATTTACATAAATGATTTGGATGCGAGTATAAGAGGTGCAGTTTGTAAGTTTGCAGATGACTCCAAAATTGGAGGTGGAGTGGACAGTGAAGAGGGTTACCTCAGATTACAACAGGATCTTGACCAGATGGGCCAACGGGCTGAGAAGTGTCAGATGGAGTTTAATTTGGATAAATGCGAGGTGCTGCATTTTGGGAAAGCAAATCTTAGCAGGACTTATACACTTAATGGTAAGGTCTGAGGCAGTGTTGCTGAACAAAGAGACATTGGAGTGCAGGTTCTTAGCTCCTTGAAAGTGGAGTCACAGGTAGATAGGATAGTGAAGAAGGCATTTGGTATGCTTTCCTTTATTGGTCAGAATATTGAGAACAGGAGTTGGGAGGTCATGTTGCGGCTGTACAGGACATTGGCTAGGCCACTGTTGGAATATTGCATCCAATTCTGGTCTCCTTCCTATCGGAAAGATGTTGTGAAACTTGAAAGTGTTCAGAAAAGATGTTGCCAGGGTTGGAGGATTTGAGATATAGGGAGAGGATGGATTGGCTGGGACTGTTTTCCCTGGAGCGTCGGAGGTTGAGGGTTGACCTTATAGAGGTTTACAAAATTATGAGGGGCATGGATAGGGTAAATAGGCAAAGTCTCTTCCCTGGGGTCAGGGAGTCCAGAATTAGAGTGCTTAGTTTTAAGGTGAGAGGGGAAAGATATAAAAGAGACCTAAGGGGCAACTTTTTCACACATATAGTGGTATGTGTATGGAATGAGCTGCCAGAGGAAGTGGTGGAGGCTGGTACAATTGCAACATTTAAGAGGCATTTGGATGAGTATATGATTGGGAGGGTTTGGAGGGATATGGGCTGGGTGCTGGCAGGTGGGACTAGATTGGGTTGGGATATCTGGTTGGCATGGATGGGTTGGACTGAAGGGTCTGTTTCTATGCTGTACATTTCTATGACTCTATGACTCTATGACCCAAGCTCCTATCAATAGAGTGAATAAGATTTACCACATACTGCTGTGGAAAACTCCATAATATTCTAAGACCGGTACTCTCTTAAACTCAGCATTATTGGGAAAATGATGATCGATATCAAAGTCTCCTATCTCTTTGTCAAATACATGAACAGTGTGACTAATGTCAATTTGGTAGCAGTTTTGCCATAATTAATATTCCACATTTAAATTGATCTCTTTTTCTTAAAGAACCTGTACAAATCTGATTACAATAACTGGTTTAGAGGCATTGGCTGGAGTCCACTTGGCTCGATAGATGTGGAGAAAGTGAAGAAAGCTGGACAAGTACTCAATGAGCATAATTACAGACAGCACCCAGGTAAACTCAAGTTTACCAGTGTGCCTGACTCCGTTGAAATGGTGCTGGCGAAAACCAATGCACGACAGCTTAATGATGTAAGTGGATCTTCACAGAATATCATTGTTTATCTTACTTTTCAATTTATCTGAGTATCTTTCAATAATTTGTGCTTTTGTTAGCATAGTTCAGCAATAGGCAGTCTGGGAGTTCCTGCCCAATTTCTTTCCAATCATTGCTTTTCAATGTTCAGTGAGAAGTATGCTTGTTATGGGCAAGGAAAATCTTTAACAACTTCTCCTTCAAACCCTCAATAGCATATTGCATTTCCATAATGCTGCTTGTCTGAAGGCAGCTGCCAAATCCCGAAAGAATCTGCTCGCGAGTTGGAATGTTAGCTTCTGCTCAGTTATGACCAGGATGAAAGACCTCTAAATTCACCTTCATGGAATACAGATGTGATGCTACTGATGGCACTAATTGGGTTTTCTACCGATCCTAACCGATTTTCAAGTCCTCGTTGCATTCAGTTTGTACACATGATGACTCATTTAGTTCTTTGGTAGAGGAAGGTCTTTGGTGCTCATGTTTGTCACAGAAACATTGTCTGGGGTTCCTTTGTTAAACACCTCGTCCTTATTATGTCACTATCCAAAGTTTGCAGCAAAATCTATCACATTTGATGATGATCTAAGTGATTTTCCAGTCTCCCATCAAAACTGAGGATCCCCAGGAGAGTTACTGTGTGAAAACACGATGTGCATGCAAGTGGTGATCTTCTTATGACTTGGTTTTACTTTATAGAAACTGTACAGATCTGGTGGAGAGAAGATCAAGCACAAGTATACTTTGCCATCAGATGTTCCACAGTTCGTTCAAGCTCAATGGAATGCTTTCAACCTCAGTGATGTAAGTATTAGTCAACTTGAATTATTTCTCTAGCTTGTTACAAACTCTTCCTGCTAACCTTCTTAAAGACTAGGATACCAATCCGAATCAGGGTTAAGTGATCTTTGCCCTTTTACAATCCCTGAAACACCTGTATTCTTGGTTTGACCCTTTGCAGAGCTCTTTCCCACATTAATTTTCAGTTTCCCTTCTGTCAAACTTTTAAAATTTAAAATTCTATCAAATGGAGTTGCATTACCACCAATGGTATGATTCAGGACTTTTCTGTTAATCAACCTCTTCTGAGTGATCTTGTTGAGATTCTTGAGAATTACCATTACAATCTGATCAGCTCAATTGAATTAAAAGTATAATTTAACAATGGTTTATACAATTCTATATCATTTATTCTCTATGAATGTATATTAGACAGCTGCACAAAAATACTTTCTGTAGAGGCAAAGTCAGCAATACAAAGGTCATATTTTCAATAGTTTTCATTCAGCATCAAAAGATCAAAATTGTGTTTTATTAAGTTTCTTAACTTCAGTCTGTGACTCCTAACCAAGCTTAAGGGGTAGATTTTAGCTACTGAAATGAACAACTTGATTTGGAAAATTCCTTCACTTGATGGACTTTTCTCGGTAAAAAAAATACATTGAATCATAGTACATTTTCATTCTGGATGTGAAGATTGAGAAGAGGTCAGTGAGTATGGAATGAAGTCGAGTTCACATACTCTCAAGACAGATACTTAATAGCCAGAGGTTAGAAAGACTATCTAATTCTCTGGGACTTGGCCAGTTGTTTCAGATGATTTTCAGCCCTCGAGCCCTCATCCCTCTCAATCTTAAACTCTACCCATGCTACCTGGCCCCTTATAGTTCAATGCCAACTCAATGTCAACTGATCTACCACCACTCCACTCCCCCCCCCCCCCCACTTCACCCCCCAACCCCTGCCCTGCCATGACCTTCATAACCCTCAATTTCAGAGAAATAGATTTAACATTTCAGATCAATGTTTTGATGAGAGGTCATCGACTTAAAACATTATCTATGTTTCCCTGCACAGGTGCAGCTGGCTTGCTGAGTTTTTCCAGCATGTTTTTTTTGAAACAATTACTGAAAACTGTAGTTATTTATTATTTTGCAGTTTAAAAAACAGGACATTTAGAAAAAACAGGAAGTTCAATAAATAATTTGTATCATGACAGTCAACAGAACTTATCTGGTCTTCAAGAGGATTATGCTGACTCCATCAATTTGTGACTCCCAGTCTATGGATTAAGGAACAGCTAAAGTGAAATCCATTTGAAATCAGCACTGAGCCTTTCAGATGCTGAAAATATCTGTGCTTAACACAGATGCACCAATGATCTAATATTGGCTACAGGACAAAATTGGCAGAGTTTTAAGATTTTAGTTCTTTTCCAACTCTTAGCCAGACAAGGATACTCAGCTCAGGCAGAGATAAACAAAAGAAAAAGGTAAATCAGAAGTAGATAGAGCACTGAAATTAATGCATGAAAACCTCCCTTAGTCTTGCTGCTGTTACAGATATTTATGCTGCATGCTATTTTCCAATATTTAAGTCTTCAATAAACAGTGTATTCTCATTAAAGTTTCTCTAATCGTTTTACAGAATTGCTACAAAGACAAATGGAAGAAGTCACTAGCTAAAGGATATCATCTTAAGCCTGACGCAATCCCTATTGTTGCAGCCAAATCATCAAGACGTATTGCTAGTGATGTAAGTGCCCAATGTCATTAGCTCAAGTGTGGCTTTTTATGTAAATACTCACAGGTCTTCCTTAATTTCCCAAAGAACTGTTAAATGTGAGGAGGGGGTCGTGACTGAAAAAACATAAATTAGGAAGAGTTGCAAGTTAAGGTTCTCTGGATGAATTAATGTATTGAATTGTAGGTCAGCAGTATAATATTGTGTGTTTTAGACTGAACTGGAAATGAAAAAAAAGACTCAAAAACTAAAATGACAGAATATTAAAACACATTTCAGAATCTTCATGAGTGAACCATTAGAGATAAGATGGAAGGAGAGTTTGGCACACAGAACTTTACAGTGTATGTAAAAGGATATTGTTAACTGTCGGATGAAATCCCTGAAAGAAAATGATAGCCAATTTATAGATGATGATCAAATTGGGGAAGAGGTGCTTAGTAAATACTTTGTATTGGGGCTGCCTCTCAAATGTTTAAGAGTGAGATGAATACTATTTGCAGAAAAGGGAAATTGTAGCGAAAATAATCAGCCAAAAAGGAAAGAACAACACCATGATTTGATGGATAGAGGTGAAAAACACAATTACAAAGGCCCTAGGCATTGCCAAAATCTATTATGTAGGGATACACTCTGGAAAACTGAAGATATGCCAATGATGATTGGGTGGATATTTGATCAAAACTTCACCTTGGGATTGCATACGATATACTGAGGTTATAATTGCCTGGTCCAACTCTTTCCAGGGTGAGAATAGAAAGTTCAGAGGGACAGAATGTAGATGGATATAGGATGATACAGGTTGTTCTGCTATAACATGCATTTCAGAAACATGAATTCGCTATAACACGATTGAGGAATTAGGGAACTGGTTCTAAAACGCAAAGTTTTAAAACCTCTGTTGGCTGTAATGCAATTACATCACCAACAACTTAAGCACTGTTACTAAAGTGCGATTTTTCTATAGAAGAAAGCACAAGAACACAACCAACACATTATAAAAGAATTACTCTACAGGAAAATGATCAATGGCTTTACAGGTATCCCCCGCTTGTCGAAATTTCCCTTTTTATGCCACTTTGCTTTTATGAAAATCCTATATTAGTACCTGTTTTCTCTAACTGAAAGAAATCCAAAGAGGATTTTTGATTTTATGGAAAAAGACAACATTTTTCCCATACAAATTAATGCTTCATCGCTTTACATCATTTTGACTTAGGAAAGGATTCATAGTAATGCTCTACTTTTGGATAGCGGGGGAAACCTGTAACTGTAACATTTGCTATTTCTTGCATTAAGTTTGCTTATTCTTGACAACTGCAATAGCAAACCCCATCATGTCCATTATCTACTTGAAAATTTACCTTTTTTATGATTCACAAGATGTCAAAGAATGGTGAATGTACAGCTTTTGAAAAGAAAGCTCTAGTGAATGAATCCTAAAGCTCCAGTTTGTCACTAAATGCATTATTATTGTTCCAGTACAAATATAAAGAGGCCTATGAGAAGGAAAAGGGCAAACACGTTGGTTTTCGCAGTCTGCGAGATGACCCTAAGCTGGTCCATTCCATGCATATAGCCAAGCTCCAGTCTGACCGTGAATATAAGAAAGATTATGAGAAAAGCAAGACCAAATACCACACACCGCTAGACATGGTCAACATTACCACTGCCAAAAGGTCCCAGGAAGTAGCCAGCAACAGTAACTACAAGCAGCCGGTCCATCACTATACCTATCTGCCAGATGCCATGAGCTTGGAACTGTCGAAGAACATGATGAACATACAGAGCGATGTAAGTCACCAATTAAAGGAAAATTTTCTATCAGTCATGAGTACAGCAACTTCCCACTTCCAGCCAAAATAGATGATCTTCGTTATCAAATATGCAGAGAAAATGCTAGAGTAACTCAGCAAGTCTGGGGACAGAACAGTCCTAAAGAAGAGTCATATTGGACTCAAAACGCTGACTCTATTTTCCAAACACAGATGTTGTCAGCCTTGTGAGGTTTTTCCACCATTTTCTCTGTCAGTTTCAAATTTTTGTAGCATTCAGAGAATTTTGCTTTTATTTCAATGTTCCTCAGTAAGTTGGCTTAACTCAGTCTTGCCTTTCGGCAGATATACGTTTAAAGCCTAAATCAAAAGTTTGAGTTGATCTCTGAGCTGGCAAAGATTGGTAGAGTGGCGTGGGAAGACATTGGTGGTGTCAGCCATTGGAAAGAAGTCTTGCAGGATGCCAACTTGGTGCCAATTAAAGGCCACTTCCAACCTTTGTGACATTTTGCCAATAGGGCTGGGGTGCTCAGCTGAGTGGGAACACTGTTCACTGGAACCTGGTGGACATGCATTGGAGAAAGGGGTCCTGCTATTATCTGGCCCATGGAGGGCACCACCCCCAGCAGCATTGGTTTTCACCAATGGCAAAGACACCATCTGACCATTAAGAATCCCCCAAACCCACTCCTTCGTGGCTGATCTGTATTTGATATGCATTTACCTGCCTTAGTTCCATGTATATTCATGACCTTACCAAACAAAAACCTGAATCTTCAAAGCTCCAATAGATGCATCCTGTCCTTTTTAGTGCTGTGAAATTGGCTCAAATATTTCTGCAACTCTTTGTTTTACCAGAATCTGTATAAGCAAGACTACAATTCCTGGCAAAAGGGAATAGGGTGGATCCCGATTGGTTCGCTTGATGTGGAGAAGGCCAAGAAAGCAGGAGAGGTCTTGAATGAACAAAAGTACCGTCAGCATCCAGACACGCTGAAATTTACCAGTGTCCCTGACTCCGTCAATATGGTTCTTGCCACAAGTAACACAAAACAGCTGAATGAAGTAAGTGGTTTTGTTCTTACACTCAGATCTGTGGCCTCCAGTTGAGTGTTACTGATGGCACAATGCCAAAAGGTAATGATGTTGAAGTGTAAATATAGATTCCTATCTTTGCAAACTGGATGCTTGAGATAATCATAGCAATGTGAAGAAGGATTGCCCTTGTATTTCCCATCCTGGGTCATTTTCATTGCTCTGGTTCAGGTCCAACCTTTGCTGGACTTAGAACTAGAAGGAGGGAAGGAAACGTATTGCTATACTCCAGGCAGTCCTGAAATTATATTTAGGCCCACTGCTTAAAGTCCACTTGGATGTTTGGGGATGGTGAGTAGTGAGGGAGAGTGGGAGGGTGGGAATGCCTCAAAAATGGTGAGATATTTGTCAATCTGTCCTGGCGTTATATCCAACAACTCTCATGCAAATCCCATTGGTATGTCTCTTGGGCACCGCTGGACCCTCCACAATGGGTTACTCAAGTATAGGAGAAAGTGAGAAGAAATAGGAATTTCATCTCTATTGAATGAGTACAGTGGACCTCTATCTATCCAAGCACACACCTGATACAGTCAATTTGGGAAATCCCAGGAAAACATTGAAATCTGATGGTATATCTGATGTACACTCTATCTTCATATTTGTTTCATCATTCTTACAGCCAGGGAACTCAATATATCCCAAGTCCTCTGTAACAGAAATCTCCACTATATTCCTTGGTTTCTATCAGGGAATTTTGAAAAAGGAAAGAATTTTCAAGTGACGACCTTGATTTTGATAACACATTTATAAGGCCTTGTAATAAATTTCTGTTTGGAATCCTTATGCTCAACTTGTATTGCAGCATATTTGTGGAAAATGATTGGGTGAATATTAGAAAATTAAATCTGTTCTCATTTAAGATTTTATCAAGCAGTGAAGGAGCATTTTAAATGGTCTTCTGGTTCTCTTCCAATGGTCCTGAAATAATTTAATTTAACCTTTTTTTGTCATGAGGGAGAATTGGCAAATAAAGATATCTCAAATTAGATGTTGATCTTTGGATTTTCTTTGACAAAGACGAAGATATTAATATTAGTAGTTTTGTTTTTGCACAGTCCATCAGCTTTCATTCAACTGCTAATGATTTTTCCACTTTGCTTTCAGTTTAACTATAGAAAGTCTGGCGAAGATGTGAAGCACAAGTATACTCTTGACATTCAATATCCACCATTCGTACAAGCTAAAGTCAACGCTCATAACTTAAGTGAAGTAAGTACTCAGAAGGATAGCGTTGAAATGGTTCATGTGATTATTTCAGTAAGAGTTAGGCCTTTTGTTCTACTGAGGAAAGGAATTACTTCATTCAGATGCTCGAGATTCTCTGAAGTTCTCTACCTCAGAGGATTATGGATGCTCAGCCATTCAGACAGTAAAAGACAAACCAAATGATTTCTAAATTTCAATGGATATGGGGATAATAGTTTGGAGGTAGAAGATCATCCAAGATCAAGTTAAATGCCGGAGCAGACTCGGGGATCGAAATCAAAGAATCATCGAATCCCTGCAGTGCAGAATGGTCACCTCCTGTTTCTAATGTCTATGCTCCTAGTATTTTATTGGCCAACTGCATATCATTTCTCAATAAACCTGCAAAAATATGAAAAAAAATGCATCGCGAAGTGAAAAGGAATTTTAAACAAACTTAAAATTGGCACCCGAATGTGGAAAAGCAAAGTTTACCACATAATTGGAAGCTTTCTTGTGAATTATGGCCTTTCTGTAACTCCTGCATATCCATTATTCTATAAATAATCTCAATATTTGCTATAAATGTCAACATAGCACAATATCAGAAAAAGTCCAATGTTCCTTCAAAAGGAAAGTTCATCAGATGTTGACAATACATCAGAATGACCAGGTCAATAATGGGGTGTGAAGAATGAAAATGCCATTATTACAATTTATTTTTCTAGAAGTGAACTTATTAACTTATTAATATTAATGTTAACTTATGAACTTATTAATAAAGCAGTTGGTAATTACACAAAGAAAAAATTGTACAAAATATCAATAGCTTTCTAATTTTTAAAATTCACGAATAAACATACAAAAGTCATGAGCTGGGGAAAACCAATCAGTGCAACAGGTAAATTTATCTTTGCTGCCTGGTTGACAATGTAATCAGACATATTGTCTACCATTGGAGAAACTAATTTTAGTTCATTGGAAACAGTAAACTGTAAATTAAGAAGGTTCTTTAAAGGGTGGATTATCATTCAAATGCTGAAGTCAAAAATCTACTCCATTAGGCATTTTAAGGAATCTTAGATAAATATTAGAAAATAGAAAATAAATAAACAGGTATCTAGGACATTCATCATTATGAGTGCAAATCAATGGGATTAGTTTAGGATAACTGGAGCAAAATGCCAGCAGATATGATGGGCCAATGGCTTCCTTCTGTGATGCAAAGCTCAATGGTTCCATCTGGACTCTGTCAGCAAAAACTGAATAATTCCAATGTCAACCTGTCTATTTTGGCAGGAAGGGTAAAACAAAAGCATATTACTTATGGGCGGCATGGTGGTACAGTGGTTAGCACTGCTGCCTCACAGCGCCAGAGACCCGGGTTCAATTCCCTCAGGCGACTGATTGTGTGGAGTTTGTACGTTCTCCCCATGTCTGCGTGGGTTTCCTCCGGGTGCTCTGGTTTCCTCCCACAGTCCAAAGATGTGCAGGTCAGGTGAATTGGCCATGCTAAATTGCCCGTAGTGTTCGGTAAGGGGTAGATGTAGGGGTATGGGTGGGTTGCGCTTCGGCGGGTCGGTGTGGACTTGTTGGGCCGAAGGGCCTGTTTCCACACTGTAAGTAATCTAATCTAATCTAATCTAAATTGTGAGGGATTGTAGATCTCTGAGTTGTAAATTCATCCAGGAGCCCTTGTAATTGATTCACAAAAACGTAATCTGCATATGCACCAAATAATTCAGAAAACTAATGGAATGTTATAGAGTCATAGAAAAATACAGCATGAAAACAATGCTTCAGTCCAACATGTCCATGCCGACCAGTTATCCAAAAATAATCTAGTCCCATTTGCCAGCATTTTGCCCATATCCCTCCAACTCCTTCCAATTCATATACCCATCCAATGCCTTTTAAATTTTGTAATTGTCCCAGCCTCCACCACTTCCCCTAGCAGCTTATTCCATTCACGCACCACCATTTGTGTGAAAAAAATTACCCCTTAGGTCCCTTTTAAATCTTTCCCCTCTCACCTTAAACCTATGCCCTCCAGTTCTGGGCTTCCCTACCTTGTGGAAAAGATCTTGGCTATCCATGCCACTCATGATTTTGTAAACATCTATAAGATCATCCCTCAGCCTCAGATGCTCCAAGGAAAACAGCCCCAGCCTATTCAACCTTGCCCTATCGCTCAAAACCTCCAACCCTGGGAACATCCTTGTAATTCATTTCTGAACCCTTTCAAGTTTCACAACATCCTTCCTATAGCAGGTAGACCAGAATTGCACGCAGTATTCCAAAAGTGGCCTAACCAATGCCTGTACAGCTGCAACATGACCTCCCAACTCCTATACTCAATGCTCTGACCAATAAAGGAAAACATACAAAATACCTTCTTCACTATCCTACCTACCTGGGATTCCACTTTCAATGAACTGCACTCCAAAATCTCTTTATTCAGCAACTCTCCCCAGGACCTTACCATTATGTGTTTAAGTCCTGCCCTGATTTACTTTTCCAAAATGCACCTCACATTTACCTAAGTTAAACTCCAACTGCCACTCCGTAGCCCATTGGCCCATCTGATCAAGATCTTATTGTACTCTGAGGTAACCACCTTCACTATTCACTACACCTCCAATTTTGATGTTACTTACCAATCATACCTCCTACGTTCACATCCAAATCATTTATATAGATGACAAAAAGCAATAGACCCAGCACTGATCCTTGTGGCACATCACTGGTCACAGGCCTTCAGCTAGAAAAGCAACCCTCTATCACCATTCTCTGTCTTCTACCTTTGAGCCATTTCTATATCCAAATGACTAGTTCTCCTTGTATTCCATGTGACCTAACCTTGCTAACCAGTCTACCATGAGGAACATGGTTGAACGCCTTATTGAAGTTCTTATAGATCACATCTACTGTCCTGTCCTCATCAATCCTCTTCTTTACTTCTTCAATGTACTCAATTAAGTTAGTGAGACATAATTGCCCTTGCACAAAGCCATATTGATTATTCCTAATTAGTCCTTGCCTTTCTGAATACATGTAAATCCTGTCCCTCAGGATTTCCTCCTGAATGTTATTAATTATTGTGGTAAAGTTTGGATACAAAGGTTTAGAGACTGTGCTTTAGTTGTACATGAGACTATTGAAACCACAGCTGAAGTAATATATGCAGTATTGATCTACTTATTTACGGAAGGAAGTTCAGAATGTTTAGATTACTTACAGCGTGGAAACAGGCCTTTCGGCCCAACAAGTCCACACCGACCCGCCAAAGCGCAACCCACCCAGACCCATTCTCCTACATTTACCCCTTCACCTAACACTACGGGCAATTTAGCATGGCCAATTCACCTTACCTGCACATTTTTTTTTGACTGTGGGAGGAAACCAGAGCAGCCGGAGGAAACCCACGCAGACACGGGGAGAATGTGCAATCTCCACACAGTCAGTCGCCTGAGGCGGGAATTGAACCCAGGTCTCTCGCGCTGTGAGGCAGCAGTGCTAACCACTGTGCTACCGTGCCGCCCATAGACTAGTACCTGGAGGAATGTGTTGTCTTAAGGGGAAAAGTTGGACAGGTTTGGCTTGTATTCTCTGGAGTTTTGAAGAGTAAAAGGTGTCTTGATTCAAACATATAAGCGCCTGAGGGGAGTTGGCAGAAAGGAAAGGATATTTCTTCTTGTGGAAAAACCTAGGACTAGAGGTAACAAAAACAGAAATCCCTGGAAGAACTCAGCAGGTCTGGCAGCATCTGTGGAGAGAAAGCACAATGAACATATCGGGTTCACTGACCCTTCTTTAGAAAAAAATCCTGTCAGAGAGAGGAGCAGAACTTATTTAATGTGGCCAGCAATTATTGGAAAAATTCAGCAGGTCTGGGAGATGTGGCAGTGAGTTAAACACTAAACCAAGAAACCATAGAACTGTGAAAGCTGGAAATTAAAAATGAAAACACTCAGCCCATCATCTGCTTTGCCATTCAATCATGACTGATATGTTTCTCAACCCCATTCTCCTGCCTTCTCCCAGTAACCCCTGATCTCCTTATGAATCAAGATTCTAATTATCTCTGTCTTATATACACTGAGTGGCTTATCCTCCACAGTCTTCTGTGGCAGTGAGTTCCACAGATTCACCACCCTCTGGCTGAATAAATTCCATATCTTCTCATTTGTAAAAGATTGTCACTTCACTCTGAGGCTGGGCCTTCTGATCCTAGTTTCTCACACTTGTGGAAACATATTCTCCAAATTCATTCTATCAAGGCCTCTCAGTATTCTATATGTTTGAATGAAATCCCTCTCATCGTCCTAAAGTCCATTGAGTATAGACCAGTGTCTTCAACCATTCCTCAAATAGCAAGTGCTTCATTCCCAGGATCATTTATGTAAACCTCCTCTGGACCCCCTTCAAAGCTAGCCCATCTTCCTTTAGAGGTAAAAACAATAACTGCAGATGCTGGAAACCAAATTCTGGATTCATGGTGCTGGAAGAGCACAGCAGTTCAGGCAGCATCCAACAAGCAGCGAAATCAACATTTCGGGCAAAAGCCCTTCATCACGTTTCAAAACTGCTCACAATATTCCATGGTCTGACCAGAGCATTATACAACCTCAGCAGTACACCTCTGCTTTAGTATTCTAACCCCTTTGAAATGAATGCTAACATTTGCCTCCAAACTACCAACTGAACCTGCATGTCAATCTTAAGAGGATCCTGAATTAAGACTCGTAAGTCCCTTTGCACGTAAGATTTCCAAAGGCTTTTCCAATTGGAAAATAGTCTAAATGTCTGCTCTTCTTACCAAAGTACATAACCTCACACATTCCCACATTGTATTCCATCTGACACTTCTTTGGCCTTTCTCCTAGCCTTTCCACTTCTGCAGCCTCTCCACTTCCTCAACACTACCTATTCCTCCACCTATGGGCAGTACGGTGGCTCAGTGGTTAGCACTGCTGCCTCCCAGCACCAGAGTCCTGGGTTCAATTCCCGCCCGTCTGTGTGGAGTTTTCACATTCTCCCCGTGTCTGTGTGGGTTTCCTCCGGGTGCTCCGGTTTCCTCCCACAATCCAAAGATGTGCAGGTCAGGTGAATTGGCCATACTAAATTACCCACAGTGTTAGGTGCGTTTGTCAGGGGTAAATATAAGGTTGGGGAATAGGTTTGGGTGGGTTTCTGTTCGGAGGGGCAGTGTGCACTTGTTGGGCCGAAAGGCCTGTTTCCACACTGTAAAGAATCTAATCTATCTCTGTGTCGTGCCTTGTATGCAGTGAGCAAACTATTAGAAAATTAAGTGCAAGACATATCTGATTTTCTAATCTAATTTTCAGTTCGATATAATTACACCTATATTTGTGATAACTGAGTAACGCTCATATATTTCCGTCATATCAGGGAATGTTATGACCCTTAGTCCTGTGCTGGTGGAGAGAAAGACTTGTTTTATCAAATTACGTTTTTCCCACTGCAATGACTAGAGTTTTTCTGGCTGCTTTACATGACCGTACTGTTCTCTACCCGTGATAACAAGACAATGGCTCAGTGGTTAGCAACTGCTGCCTCACAACGCCAGGGATTGGGTTTGATTGCAGCCTATGGAACACTATGGGTAATTTAGCTTGGCCAATTCACTTGACCTTCACATATTTGGACTGTGGGAGAAAACTGGAGCACCCGGAGGAAACCCACGCAGACACTGGGAGAATGTGCAAACTCCACACAGACAGTCGCCCAAGGCTGGAATCAAACCTGGGACCCTGATGCTGTGAGGCAGCAGTGCTAATCACTGAGCCACCGTGCCGTCCTAGTCAGAGGTAAATATAGGGTAGAGGAATGGGTCTGCGTGGGTTACTCTTCGGAGGGTCAGTGTGGACCTGTTGAGCCAAATGCCCTGTTCCACACTGTCGGTAATCTAATCAAACACAGCTAGATGTGGCACAGAGACTTCAGGCATAAACCATCTGACAACTATTTAGTACAATCTACAATTCAGCGTGAAATTCAATGGTAATTAATTCCCAAGCTCTTCAAACTCCATGGTGTGTGACCATTTTGTGTATGACTTGATAAGAATGTCACATAAATGAATTTATAATTCATTATGCTCCATAATTATTTAACCAAGCTAGCCTAAAATTATTCTTCATGTTTTCTTTTCAAGCAACGCTATAAGCAAGCCTGGCTGAAGACAATAGCTCAAGGCCATGATATCCGGGAAGATGCCATTCCAATTGTTGCAGCCAAAGCTTCAAGAAACATTGCAAGTGATGTGAGTAAATTCATTTTTTAGTATAATTTCGACCATCTAATTCACTTAGGACAGTCCTTTCCTCAACTCAATGACAAGATAAGAGAATCTATTAGTGTCCTATACAAAATAAGACTGTTCCCATTGGCTTCTGAAATAAGGACCATGGGTCTCAGATTTAAGGTTTTGAGTAAAAAATGCAGGGCTGATATAAAGAAGTACTTTTTTATGTAGCCAACATCTGGTCATCATCTGGAACTTACTGCTCATGAGAAATGGTCAATGATTTCAAAACAAAATTGTGTGGTAATATCAAGGAGATGAATTTGGCACAGTGAAGAAGAATGGGACTAAATGGATTGCAATTTGAACTGCTAGCATAGATGCGATAGACTGAATGGCCTTCTTCTCTACCTTATAATAGTCTGTGAAATAGATTTTCAAAAGGCAGCTAGAATTTAGGCACATGGAATTTAAGACAATGCAACAACATTGATTAAAAAAAGGTGATAGGAAGCAAACATCAGTTAAAAAGAATATTTCATTTATCAGACATCAACAAGTGATATCTGACATTGACTGGTGCTGGTGAGGTGATCTGGAATTGGGTATAGTCAAAATGAAAGCAAATTTGCAGTTTTGCTGTCATGAATTGTGAAACAAAGAGGAAAAATGATAAAGACATAGTTAACAGGTGGGACTATTGATCGCAAATACAGTTTATATAATTTGGTCATACAGTTTTAAACATAGGAATGGGAGGTGGGCATACAAATATAGCGTAGAAATGAAGGAACGGGGATTATATATATAAAACATATAACTGAATAGAAGTTAGCTTAAGGGCCAAAAAAGCTGCCAAAATGTCTAATTGGATGATGTTCTTTTCTCACATGAGGCAAAGCACATAAAAGCTAGGCCAGATGTTGTATTAAACAGTGGAGTAATAATACTTACTCTTGACATTGATAAAAGCCTACAAAGATCCAACACTATCTGTGACATGGATCTTACTTTTCTCTGATGCCCATTTAAGCCTGAGCCTAAGCCAAGCAATTTGGGTGGGGTCCCAAAACCATGACCTGTGGTGGAGAGCTGAATCACCAACAGCAATGTCTACACTTCTGTACTGCTTCACGTCTGGAATCCTGAAGCCGTTGTCATGTTCAGTGGAGTAATGACAATGTAGGGTAACACTTCCACCATCATTGTCATCAGGAAATCCAGACATCATTTAACAAGGTGGTAATGAGAGGAAAACATTTGAAATCAAAAT